>NC_055997.1:62343693-62964017 GCF_018446385.1 Zingiber officinale
CGATAAATCAATAGACCCGATAAGTTGGGAAATGATATTACTTATAGTGTGTGTTGTTGATTATCGAAGGAAACTTTGTCCTAGTAATCTAGGTTGAGAATGTCCCCAAAAGGAGCTCATAAGGATTGTCATGTTAAACCCTGCAGGTGGACTTAGTCCGACATGACGATAAAATTGAGTGCTACTACTCTTGGACTAAGATATTAATTAAGTGAGTTGTCAGTAATTCATTTATTAGTGGACATTCGACATCTTAAAAATAGGGAGACTAACACACTCATAATAAGAAGGAGTCCAAAACGTAATTTGGGATTAGTGTGATAGTTCAATAATAATTCTTTAGTGGTATGAATTATTATTGATGAAATTAAGTTGAGTGTTCGGGGCGAACACGGGAAGCTTAATTTCATCGGGAGACCAAAACCAATTCCTCCTCTCGGTCCCTATCGTAGCCTTTTGTATATAGAGAAATATACCCACCATATACCTACTTCTTACCCACCTTTATACCCATCCTAATGGGGCCGGCCAAGCAAGCATGGAAACGATGTTATAGGAACTTGTAACGCCCCACCCTACTCTCTACTAGTCTGTGAGAATGGGACGTTACTGGGCTATTAACTTGTCTTAACTAATGATGCTCACATGTAATTATCAGTACTTAAAACTCTCAAAAACTCAAAACATATAATAAGTAACAGCGGAAACATAATTAACTCATCTATACATTCTACTCAAGCATTTGTTCTCAACTAAAACTATATATCAATCTGTACATGCATGCAACAATAATACAACTCAAATAATGGAACTAATGTGCATAGCAATTTAAATGGAAAAGTTCTAAATACATAAAAGCATTCTATGAATAAACCCTCAATATGAAGGAATAGTTCTAACAATGTAAAAAGGAACATAATCCACCTAGATTTCACTAACAATCTAAATACAAAAATTTTAATAAATTCTTTAAGTAAATCCCCAGGCTTCCATAGTACAGACATCACACATCCATCCTGCACCTCCTTGTCGCCTTCCTTTACTGTACCTTTCCTTTCCCTTTATCTGCAGTAAGAGGAAATGCAACTATAAGCGAATTGCTTAGTAAGCGCTATCTAACTCACAAAACTCGAATATGCATGTGAACAGGAATAAATCTATAAACTGAATGCTTAAAAGAAATACTGCTCATGCTCATCTAATAACAAAGGAATCAAACATACTGAAATGCTAAACATGTAAAGCTGCTCAACTAATAGCAAATAGTAGTAATAACAATCTAAACAACATGCTAGCATAAAAGAAAACTAAATTTGCTGATCTTTAAACTTATGTGAAACTTATTTCACTTGTTCAAAACTTATACTTTTATACTTCAAAATAATAATCTCTTGGGCCCAGGCTTAGTACCATTGCGCGCTCCCTAATAGAAACTGAGGTAGTAAGCCACCAGTCCTACGAGGGTAAAGACCTTGGTCTTACCAGGGCCGAGACCTCGGAAATGGTCACCTGGATTTGTTTAATGACAACCTCGGAAGTCGGTTACTAGCCTTCTCAAGTAAAATAATTATACTTGTTAATACTTCTAATAAAAGGATGCCTCATACAAAACTGAATCCGTAGTGCTGAAAGAAATCTAAAACTGAAATGCTGGAATAAAATCTAAAACATGCAGCGCTTAAACAGATTCAGAAAACCAAAATGCTTGAATAAAATCCAAGACTGCAGTGCTCGAATAGAAAATCTAAAACTGCAAGGGAAAACCCTAGTAACCAAAATAAAACTACTGATTACTCCCAAAACTAAGGGCGTTCATGTCAAAAGCATAGCACAATCCAAACTAAAACCTGCTGAAACTCAAAATCCATGTAAACCTGTTCAAAGCTCATACTTTTATAGAGCAACAGAAAACAAATTCTGTTGAAGCTATCTATAGTACCATGGCAAGGAAGCACAAGAAACCAAAATGCTACACATAGCCATTCAAAACTAAACAATTTGTTCATCTACAAATCTAAACATTCTGAATTAAGTTTCATGGCAGCAAGTTTCAAAAACAAACCAAAACCACAACCATTCCTCCTGTTCTGTACCACGACAAGGAAACCAAAAGGGACCAAAAATGCAACTAGTAAGGAAAATTGCTACTGAAAACCTAAAACCATAATTATTCTTCATGTTCAGTGCCACGACACCAAAAATCGAAAATTGCTAGATTTCATATGTACTGATCCTACTCATCAAGGTCACAAATAGCTAATCTAACTCAAAAACTGAAATACTAAATTCAAAGCCTGAAGAAACAACCTCATGCTAAACAAACAAATCTATTTCCTTTCTTTGAGATTCACGGCAGCAAGCTACAAAACACCTATCTTTACAGCATGCTTCGAAATAAAAAAGAAACAAGGTCCGAAACTAATCCTACCGCAGGTGAGAAAGCAACTTACCTTTGCGTTCTTGGACTCACCACCGAAGAAGAAAGCTTCTAGGGTTTCGGAGATCTGCAAGTTTCTCCCTCTCCTTCGTGCCTACGGTTTCTCCTCATTGTTATGCTCCGCAAGTGTACGGAAATGTCGCAAGTAATATAAAATATTATCGTATCCACAGGGACTGGAATAAGCACTAGAAATGTCTCAATGCGAATTAGCTAAACAACTATCCAATCGTTTCAAAAGCAAAGTAAAGGTAAACAAATCTAATATTAAAGATCAACAAACAAGAGTTTAGTGTTTTGGGTTATGATAAAGGGAGATTCTAGGAGTTTCGGTTTCTTTGTAAGATTTCTTGAATGTAAATGGTTCACCAATTCTTATCCCTCAATTGCCAAACATGTAGAAAGTTGCCGGTTCCCTCTTGCAATAGACAACCGGCTAAGGACTGAGAAATGTATCTAAATAGGATTAATTAGACATGAACCTATGTTGTCCTTACACAGAAGTGCACCTATTACTATGCCTTCCTCGGATATCAACGTAGAAGCCCACGACTCATTAATCTATCAAGATACAAGAAGCTAATCATAAAATCCATCCTACTCTCTTGAATATCCCTATTTCCTCTTCAAGATTATCTCTCAAACGTCCTTACACGGGCTTGCACCTGTCACGTGGATCCCTCGGATGATCGAGTGAGAGTTTATCTTTACCAAGTCTATAAGAAATCCAAACAATCAATCAAGAATGAGAATTGAGCGCAAACCACCATCAATCATTCAAGATCTAATTGATACAAGCAAGATAATGTCATCGAAACAAGAAAATGGCAAATCCATAAGAGATTACATCAATCCATCATACAAATACTCCCTTAATCCTAGAATACAAGATCTACTCCATGAATCGAGGAAGAAAACCCGAAGAAATAGAGATTACAAGCATTCCTTGAATCCCCCAATCCAAGAAACCAAGAAAAAGGGAGAAAAAGGAAACTTATCTACAAAGAAGCTTCGTCTTCGGATCCAATCCACGCTCCGAAGTATCGTCGAGATCTCCCTTGAATCGCCCATAAATCCTCCCAAGAATGGGAGGAAATCACCAAATCTTGCTTTCTCCCAAAGGGGAGAGATCCCTTTCAATTCATGAAGAAGGGTTTAAATAGAGGAGGAATCGGCACACGGCCCGTGACACGGCAGTGTGAGATTCACACGGCCATGTCCGCTTCCTGCCAGAAAGTGCCTGACCGTGTGACTCCACACGCCGGAACCCTTCGCTCTCGGAAATGCTACAGTCGTGTGGTGCACACCCACACCGCTTAGTCTCTGGAAGCTACACGGCCGTGTGGTGCACCCGGCCACCACCTGCTTGGAAATCTCACTGTGTAGCCACACGGCCCTGTAAGGCTTCTGCCCTGGTTGGCTTCAAATCTTGACACGGCAGTGCGAGGTTCACACATGTCATCTTCCTCTTCTGTTGGTGCCAAACTCCACACGGCCCGAGCTCCATACCAGTGGCAGTGTGAGGTACACGGCCCGGTGCTTTCTCCCTTCATTTCCTCCAATGCATGCCCAAAGATGTAGATTCTTCACCAAATCGACTCCTGTGTACAGAAAATGCACAAAAAGCAGATCTCCGAACCAAAAGAGTAAATATGCTAAAAGGAAAGCTGGGAGTATAAAAATGCATAGATCAAGCATGCTCAAAGTATGTAAATGTGCGTAAAAATATGCATAAAGGAGTATATAATCTACGCGCATCACACCCCCAGACTTAAACCTTTACTTGTCCTCAAGCAAAATGCTGCAGTCTAAATTCATATGTTCTACAACACATTCATAAAACCCAGTGCACTTTCCTAATTCTATCAAAAAGTTTCATTAACAAGCATGATCATGGAAACAAGTAAAGTATGGTTCAAGCATAAGAATCTTGTGCGCAGTGTAAAAGTAACTCAACACCCTTCAAGTTTCAATCCATGTCTTAGTCAAGTCGTCATCAAATTTGAATTCCTAATGTTTCCAGTGAAAGACAAGTAACCAGTGATAGGCACTTACTTACCATTCACTTGGTTCATATTTCTCAACTAACCCAAGGTCTCAAAGGTGTGCTCAATCTCAAGAGAAGCTAAACAGTCATTTCCCCAGTAACCTAACTCGGTCTCAAAGGGGTGACTTGCTAGATTCCACTCATGACAACTGTTTTTTATATCCCTTATTGTTCATTTTTTTTTTTTTATAAGTGTTTGCATTGTGCAAAACTTATTCACAAATGTACCTTTAGCACACATGTTGGGATATTTTGATTTTTCCAAATGAGCTTTAATGATTTGAGCCTCATCCAGTAACCAAAATGAAAGTTGAGAGATCACCATGGAAACCAAGTACTAAGCAAACAAGATGAATCATGACTATTTCAATGACATCAACTATTCAAGCATTAAGCACAAGTGTAGTGAAGATAAAATCCTTAAGGTTGAACCAAAACTAAAACTCATCACCATAAGATTCTTAGCTTGTTTCATGCTACCCAAGATAGAAAAAAGAACTACACAAAGTTTACTAGTAGCATCATGCGAACATCATGAATCGAGACAATAATCGTGCTAACATTTCACTTGAATCCAAGAAAGCATATAAGTGAAGATTTGATGTTCTCAAAATTTTTTTGCCATGATTATTTCAAAAACAAGCAAAATAAAGCAACAAGCAATGAAAATAAGAACCAACATGAAAAACTAATCAAAAACTAAAAACTGAAAACCAAACTAAACAATACATGACACCCCCCCAGACTTAAACTTTTCATCGTCCCGATGAAATCTGGTGGAGGAGGTGGAGGTGGACGAGGGAAAGGAGGTCTACGACGTGGTTGGCCAATAGGAAAACTAGGAAAACCTGGAATCTCACCCAAGGATCTATGATACTCATATAAAGCATCAACTTGTTGGCTAGTAAGCGTCATACTCTGCATAAAATCTCTCATCCTAGCCTGATCAGTATCATAATCCTGCACAAACTCAGCCACTTGACCTTGAAAATTCCTCGTAAACTGAAAATGATTTTGTACCTCCCTAAACTGATCATCAGATAAAGAGAAGCGCCCCTCCAACATTTTTCGTTGGGAATCTTGCTTCTCATGAAGTGATTCTAGAGACGTACGAAAATCTGAAAAATCAAACCTAGAAGATCCCGTGCCATATGCAAAAGAATGCCTAGCAGGCTCCATAAAACTAGAAGGCTCCGTATGTCCAGATGACGAGGGCTCATGATGTGGCTCAGTGTCTCCAGGTATAGAAGGGTTATCCTCAAAATCGAACTCAGAAATTACCCAATTAGCCCGGTTACGAATAGTAGTTCGTTCAGGAAAAGGAAGGGGTAAAGGAGAACCATTCCTCCTAGGAAACGCGAAACCATTCTCATCCCGAACGATCATTTTCATAGCAAGACATGTATCAATGTCAATCATGTCATTACCATGAATTATTTCCAACCCATCAACATCAAGATTTAAATTACAAGCTATTCGGGTAATCAAACCACCAAAAACAATTGATCCCGATGATGCCCTAGCTGATCTCAATAAGGTTTGAACAAAATGAAAACCAGAGTCAAATTCAACCTTATAAAGCATAGCCCATAAAGCATAAAGCTCTATCTTCTTAACCACCCCATCACTCTCTCCCCTACCAAAAATAGTTTTACTCATGACTCTATGTAGATACCTAAAGATGGGGTTTTGCATATGGGAGGCCTTAGCTCTTGAAGGCTCATAAGGTTGATCTAACCCAGTTATTGCATTCCAAAAATGATTCCAATTAAACCTTGGATCAAACCTACAAGGGCTACGGGTGGTTATTCCAAAACAAGAATTAAAGTCACTAAATGCCCATAGAAATTCTTGATTCATTAATCTAAAAGAGATTTTTCCAAAATAATCATCTTCATTTGTAAAATGGACATCCAATGAACTTAAAAATTCCAAAACAAGACGAGGATATGTAGGCAAATGCGTGTACATAATATCACTCCAATCCAAAAACCCAATCATCAAATCTACATCTTCCCTAATTCCAAGCATATCAAGAACAGTTGGGTCCATATATCTAGTACACACAATCTTTCTATTGACAAGAATTGCGAATCTAGTTACTTGATCATCATTTCTGAACACAATATTGAATTCATTGTCATTACCTTCGTTGCGTGAAGTCCTTTTGCCTTTGCCCTTCACTGGTTGTTTTCCTTTGTCTCTTGGTGGCTCCTTCTCTTTGTCTCCACTAGATCCACCACCTCCTTTGCGTAATCTCTTCAAAATATTGGACATCTTGATGAGTTTAGACAGGGGAAGAATTATCTAGAGTTGTGGAACTTCAAAGAACAAAACTTCAAAGAACAAAAGATCTTAGGTTAGGAGAACAAAAGTCCAAGTCTTAGAGAGGAGGAGAATCAGATCTAAAAGATCTTGAGAGATTAGAGAGGAGTTTTTAAGAAATTGGGAGAGAAAGATATGTTTTGGAGAGTTGGGGGTGTGCAGAACACGGCCAAGATCTGGCCGTGTGAGGTAGGAGGTAGACTTTAGTAGTTCTCCTACACGGGCCGTGTAGATCTACACGGCCCCCCCATCTTTCCTCTCGGAATCCTCTACACGGGCCGTGTAGATCCACACGGCCTCCACCTCTTCCTTCTCTAGATTCCTCGCACGGCCGTGTCTGGGACACGGCCTCTCCATCTTTCCTCTCGGGATCCTCTGCACGGCCGTGTCTATGACACGGCCTATACCTTTTTCTCCTCGGGAGATCCCACACGGCCGTGTCTGGATGACACGGCCCAAACCTTTGCCTGGCCGTGTATAGCACACAGCCTGACTCTATTTTGCACCTAACCTGAAAACAGAATCAAAAGAATGCATCAAACTAAAAGAAATTACAATACAAATCAAAACTAACTAAAAGAACCCTTGGGTTGCCTCCCAAGAAGCGCTTGTTTAAGGTCTTTAGCTCGACCAAACTTAATCATTCGCTCCTTTTCCTCGCCCTTGGAGGACAGATATACTTTTCGTTTCTGTTGGGAGATCTTCTCCCAACATCTTCCACCACATTGTCTCCTTCATTTGGTGGCCTACCATGAGGATGGAAATTCCATTCCTCAAGTTTATAAATGCTTGTCCTGCTACAAGCATTTAAGAGAGACGAGACATGGTTAGAGATATTAGATAAATCATATTCCAACTTTTCCTTACTAATTACCAAAGAAAGCTTATGATTTTTGACATCAATTATAGCTCCAGCTGTAGCAAGGAAAGGTCTTCCTAATATGATAGGAATCCTAGGGTCCTCTTCCATGTCCAACACGACAAAATCCGTGGGAATAACATTCCCATCCACCTCTACTGGCACATCTTCTATAATATCCAAAGGGTACCTGCAGGAATGATCAGCAAGTTGAAGTGCCATAGTAGTAAGTTTAATGTTTTTGAGACCTAATTTATTACAAATTGAATAGGGAATGAGGCTAACACTCGCCCCCAAGTCACAAAAAGCTTTTTCAAAAAATTCTTTCCCTATGTTGCAAGGAATATAAAAGCTCCCTGGGTCCTTCAGTTTTGGGGAAGTGTTCTTCTCAAAAATAGCACTACATTCCTCACTAAGTGCAATGGTCTCGACCTCTCCTCTTCTTCTCTTATTTGACATGAGATCCTTCAGGAATTTGGCAAATCTAGGCATTTGTAAAATAGCATCAATAAGAGGTACCTCTACACAAATTTCCATAACTTTTTCTAGATACTTGCCAAATTCTTCATCCTTCTTGAGCATTGTAAGTCTCTGAGGAAAAGGGACAGCTTTGCTCTGATGGTTCAGTGGAAGAGTCTCTTCAACCTCAATGGTACTCTCCTCATTAGCTTGAATCTGATTTGATATAGGAGGAGAGAGTTCTTCTTCTCTTTGTTTCCCTTTTGAAGCAGTCACTTGGGAGTCTCCCAAGGTCCGTCCGCTCCTAAGCTCAATCCTATTGCAATGCTCCATAGGATTCACATCAGGTTTTCCTGGAAGCTGTCCTGGTGCTCTGGATGATGAGGAAGCTAGTTGGGCAATTTGACTATCCTGGATCTTTTGATGCTTTTCAGAATTATCCATTCTCTGAATGAGCTTTGCTAAATCTTGCTTCATTTCATTCTGATTTGAGATAATTTCTTCAAGCATCTTTTCAACATTTGACTTTGGTAAGCCTTGAGAAGATAGATGTTGAAAATTTTGTTGCCCAGCTTGAAAATTTGGTCTTGCCCCCATAGATGGTCCTTGATCTTGATTGTTTCTGTAAGAAAAATTTGGATGACTCTTCCATCCAGGGTTATAAGTATTTGAGTATGGGTTGTTCTGCCTTTGATTGTAGCTCATGATTGCATCGCATTGTTCAAGTTGATTGATTTGTGCAGTGATAGCTCCCAATGGACATGAGTCATTTGAATGCTCTGAACTCCCACATACTTCACAAGATGTACTAATAGCATTGACCGTATTAGCACTAGTCCCCATATTCTCAAATTTCTTTGTAAGAGCGTCCAATTTTGCAGACAAAAGAGTGACTGCATCTACATCAAACTTCCCTGATGCTTTAATTGTTGGGTTTACAGAGGAATAGCCACCACTTCTTTCATTTGCCCATTGATGATGATTTTGTGCTACGCTTTCAATGATTTCTTCGGCTTCATCTAAGCTTTTGTTCATAAGTGCCCCTCCAGCAGCTGAATCAAGGGACACTTTGGTATGATAGTTGATACCATTGTAAAAAGTGTGCAACACTAACCATCTTTCCAACCCATGATGTGGGCATTGTCTGAGCATACTATTATATCTATCACTTGCTTCAAAAAGAGATTCTGAGTCAGTTTGCTTGAAGCTTGCAATTAAATTCCTCATATGAGCTGTTTTGCTTGGTGGATAGAACTTATCAAGAAACTGTTGCTCACACTGCTCCCAAGTGGTGATGCTATTAGGGGCCAAAGAATTCAGCCATTGCTTTGCCCTATCTCTTAGAGAAAACCCAAATAATAATAATCTAACTGCATCTGAAGGAACTCCATTCATTTTCATGGTACCACATATTTTATAAAAGACCTCTAAGTGTTGATTAGGGTCCTCATGAGGTCCTCCACCAAATTGGTTCTGCTGCACCATAGATATGATTGCGGGTTTGATCTCAAAGTTATTAGCTTCCACTGAAGGTCTTGAAATACTAGATCGAAAACCTCTCACATAGGGTGCTGCATAATCCTTAAGTGGTCTATTTGCCATATTCAAATGTTCCTGTTCTTCAATTTGCCTTTGCAGAATTCTTCTTTTATGGAAAGTTCTATCAATCTCAGGGTCAAAAGGAAAGAATTCCCCTGCAAAGTTAGATCTTCGCATACACAAGAACAAGATTGCAGATAACAATTCGACACAAAAAGAAAAATAAAAGAATAAAAAATGCAGAATTGAGTTTGCATAAAAAAATTAACAAGAAGAGAAAGTCATACAAGAAAGTAAAAAAAAAACAGAAATCTAATTATTAGTTACAACTATGCAAAATGAAAAGAAAACAAATGTTATGTTTAGTCTAACTCAATTGATAATTCCTAATGTTATAGCGCAGTCCCCGACAACGGCGCCAAAAACTTGTTACGCTCCGCAAGTGTACGGAAATGTCGCAAGTAATATAAAAGATTATCGTATCCACAGGGACTGGAATAAGCACTAGAAATGTCTCAATGCGAATTAGCTAAACAACTATCCAATCGTTTCAAAAGCAAAGTAAAGGTAAACAAATCTAATATTAAAGATCAACAAACAAGAGTTTAGTGTTTTGGGTTATGATAAAGGGAGATTCTAGGAGTTTCGGTTTCTTTGTAAGATTTCTTGAATGTAAATGGTTCACCAATTCTTATCCCTCAATTGCCAAACATGTAGAAAGTTGCCGGTTCCCTCTTGCAATAGACAACCGGCTAAGGACTGAGAAATGTATCTAAATAGGATTAATTAGACATGAACCTATGTTGTCCTTACACAGAAGTGCACCTATTACTATGCCTTCCTCGGATATCAACGTAGAAGCACACGACTCATTAATCTATCAAGATACAAGAAGCTAATCATAAAATCCATCCTACTCTCTTGAATATCCCTATTTCTTCTTCAAGATTATCTCTCAAACGTCCTTACACGGGCTTGCACCTGTCACGTGGATCCCTCGGATGATCGAGTGAGAGTTTATCTTTACCAAGTCTATAAGAAATCCAAACAATCAATCAAGAATGAGAATTGAGCGCAAACCACCATCAATCATTCAAGATCTAATTGATACAAGCAAGATAATGTCATCGAAACAAGAAAATGGCAAATCCATAAGAGATTACATCAATCCATCATACAAATACTCCCTTAATCCTAGAATACAAGATCTACTCCATGAATCGAGGAAGAAAACCCGAAGAAATAGAGATTACAAGCATTCCTTGAATCCCCCAATCCAAGAAACCAAGAAAAAGGGAGAAAAAGGAAACTTATCTACAAAGAAGCTTCGTCTTCGGATCCAATCCACGCTCCGGAGTCGAAATCGTCGAGATCTCCCCTTGAATCGCCCAGAAATCCTCCCAAGAATGGGAGGAAACCACCAAATCTTGCTTTCTCCCAAAGGGGGAGAGATCCCCTTTCAATTCATGAAGAAGGGTTTAAATAGAGGAGGGAATCGGGCGCCACACGGCCCCGTGACACGGCCGTGTGAGATTCACACGGCCATGTCCAGTTCCCTCTCTGCCAAAGCTGCACGGCCGTGTGACTCCACACGGCCAGAACCCTTCTGCTCTCTGGAAATGCTACACGGCCGTGTGGTGCACACGGCCACAGCCTGCTTAGTCTCTGGAAACGCTACACGGCCGTGTGGTGCACACGGCCGCAGCCTGCTTGGTCTCTGGAAATCTCACACGGCCGTGTAGACCCACACGGCCCTGTAAGGCTTCTGCTCTGGTTGGCTTCAAATCTTGACACGGCCGTGCGAGGTTCACACGGCCATGTCATCTTCCTCTTCTGTTGGTGCCAAACTCCACACGGCCCGAGCTCCATACCAGTGCAGGGCCGTGTGAGGTACACGGCCCGGTGCTTTCTCCCTTCGTTTCCTCCAATGCATGCCCAAAGATGTAGATTCTTCACCAAATCGACTCCTGTGTACAGAAAATGCACAAAAAGCAGATCTCCGAACCAAAAGAGTAAATATGCTAAAAGGAAAGCTGGGAGTATAAAAATGCATAGATCAAGCATGCTCAAAGTATGTAAATGTGCGTAAAAACATGCATAAAGGAGTATATAATCTACGCACATCACTCATCAAGGGGGTCGTGAGGATGTGAACAACCCTCGGATTGACCCTTGGCCAGCCGTCGGAGACAAAACTCTAACTCCCAACTTCGTTTCCGCCTGAACGGTGCCGCTGTCGCATGCGAGAGAGGGATGAGGGAGAGATTTAGGTCACGGCAAATAAATCTCCGTCCCTTCTTAACTTATCCCTTTTTAATACCTAGGGTATTTCTATTACGTATCATTGCTTAAATTATTTCCGCCTTTTATTTGATCAGCACGACCCTGCTGGGTTCTTGGTCATCCGAAACAACTCAAGGCTTTGCTTAACCATAGGTCTCCGGTTCGAATCTCGCCTCAACCTCTGTATTTTTTTGCAACTTCTTTCCTTTGGTAAAAATACCAAATGAACTCTAAAAATTACGTAAAAATACTCTAAAAATTTCTAAAAAATCTCTAGAATATTTCTAAAACATTTCTAAATATTTTTAAGTACTATTAGAACTCGTAATGAGGGAATTTGGGTTGTTACACTCCACCTTATAAAAAGTTCATCCTCGAACTTAGAATAACTCTGGATATCTCTGTCTCATTCTATCCTTACGCTCCCAAGTAGTTTCCTCACGCTTCGGATATCAAATGACCTTCACTAGTGGTACTTCTTTGTTCCTTAGTCTCTTAACTTCTCAGTCCACTATCACCCATATCGCATTGTACTCATTAGTGGTCCTTGGAAGACCTGTTATAAAGTCCCTGGAGATCGCAGGTGCATTAGTCACACCAAATGGCATGACTACAGATTCGTAGTGTCCATATCTGGTCCTGGAAACTGTTCTGGGTGTATTACTTCCTTTCACTTTCAACTGATGTTACCTAGACCGCAGGTCTATTTTAGAGAACGTTGTTGCCCCCCTTTAGCTGATCAACTAGATCATCTATTTTGGAAAAAGGGTACTTATCATTAACTGTTACTTTGTTCAGCGCTCCAAAATCTATACACATATGCATAGATCCGTCTTTCTCCTTAACGAACAACACAGAAGCTCCCCAGGGTGAATGACTAGGGCGGATGAAACCCTTGTCAAGTAGCTCCTGAAGTTGTTCTTGTAACTCTTGTTGCTCTGCTGGAGACAATTCGATACGGAGCTTTTGAAATTGGGCTGGTACCAGGAACCAACTCAATTTCAAACTCCACTTCTCTGTTGAGAGATAGTCCAGGTACCTCTTCTGGAAGTACCTCTGGGTACTCACAAACTACCCGAACATCCTCCTGCTTGAGTCCTTTTTGTTCTCCTGTATTCACTATGTATGCAAGGAAACCAGCACACCCTTTAGCTAACATCTGGTGAGCTGTCAAAGAAGATAGGAACTTCTTAGTCCTCCTCTTTGGGACTCCCGTGAAGTCAAAGGGTGGTTCGCCTTCTGGGCTAAAGATCACTTTCCATCTGCGGCAGTCCACCGAAGCACTGTACTTGTTGAGGAAATCCATACCCAGAATGACATCGAAATCTCGCATCGCAAGGACTACTAGATTGACATATAGCTCTCGGTCTGAAATTTCGACTGGTATAGCCCGGAGTCACTGGTTGGACTCCATGACTTCCCCAGAAGGTAGAGTTGTAAAGAACTTGGAGTTCATACTCTCTGTAGGCACATGAAATTCTTTGGCAAAGGGTACTGATATAAAAGAATGGGTCGCCCCAATATCAAATAGTGCAGTAGCTAAATGCTGAAAAATAACTACTTGACCTATTACGACCATGGAGGTACTAGCAGCTTCCTCTTTAGTGAGGGAGAAGACTCTGGCACTGACTGGAACTGGTGGGGTTTCCAACCTCCCTTGACTGAGCTGGGGTCCGTCCAGAGTTGCAGGCATGTAGTGTAACTGAGGCTTGTTCCCGTATGGCTCTGCCTGTTGCTGAGGTGCCTTAAACTTGTTAGGGCACGCTTTAGCCAGATGTCCTTCTTGACCGCACGAATAACATCCAGTCATGCCTAAAAGACAAGCTCTTGGATGTAGTCTCCCACATTTAGGACAGGGAGGGAACTTGGTCTGCTCGTCTACTGGACCTCCCTTTTGGCTGCCTCCTGTATCCCATCATTTCCTTTTGTTATCCCTTCCCTTCCAGTTCTGATTACTTGACTGAGGTTTCTGACCTCCTACTGTCTTATCTTCTATCTTAACTGGCTTGAGTTACGTTTGTTGTACCTTGATGTTGTTCAGATAGTGCTCAGCGATTAATGCACTACTGACCAGTTCTTCACCAGTCTGCGGCCGGTGAGTTCCACTACTCACATTAAGTGTCATCTCTGGTCTCAGCATTCGTAGCATCAATCTGACTCGCTCCCTCTCTGTACTTACTAGCTCTAGGCAGAGACGAGCTAGTCTATTGAACCTTTTGACTGCTTCTTCCACTGGCAGGCCACCTTGTCTGAACTCGATAAATTCTTCATAGTGTTTATTTGTGACTCAAAGATGGAAGAATTCTTCGTAGAACTCTGTCTCAAAGTCAGCCCAGCATATCTGATTGACTGAAATCTTGCTCTTAACTCTCTCACACCACATACGAGCATCTCCAGATAGGCAGAAGGAGGCACACTTGACCTTCTCGACTCCTGGCCAGTCAAGAACCTCCATTGTGCTCTCTAGCGTTTTGAACCAAGACTGGGCATCCCAGAGCTCAGTCATCACTATACTTCCTAGATATATCTTACTTGAGCATGATTCTTGACTTTAAACACATATGAGCAGGTACTTCTAAACATTTCTCTATTTTGCAAGCAATAAAGGAAAAGCATAAAAAAAAGTATAAATACATTCTTACTTGAAGGCGGCAAGGCTGCTACTAATGTGTGTGATGCTGAAGAATGGGAACCGCTCTTATACCAACTTGTAACGCCCCACCCTACTCTCCACTAGTCTGTGAGGATGAGACGTTACTGGGCTATTAACTTGTCTTAACTAATGATGCTCACATGTAATTATCAGTACTTAAAACTCTCAAAAACTCAAAACATATAATAAGTAACAGCGGAAACATAATTAACTCATATATACATTCTACTCAAGCATTTGTTCTCAACTAAAACTATATATCAATTTGAACATGCATGCAACAATAATACAACTCAAATAATGGAACTAATGTGCATAGTAATTTAAATGGAAAAATTCTAAATACATAAAAGCAGTATATGAATAAAGCCTCAACATGAAAGAATAGTTCTAACAATGCAAAAAGGAACATAATCCACCAAGATTTTACTAACAATCTAAATATAAAAATTTTAATAAATTCTTTAAGAAAATCCCCAGGCTTCCATAGTCCAAACATCACACATCCATCCTGCACCTCCTTGTCGCCTTCCTTTACTGTACCTTTCCTTTCCCTTTATCTACAGTAAGAGGAAATGCAACTATAAGAGAATTGCTTAGTAAGCGCTATCTAACTTACAAAACTCGAATATGCATGTGAACAGGAATAAATCTATAAACTGAATGCTTAAAAAAAATACTACTCATGCTCATCTAATAACAAAGGAATCAAACATATTGAAATGCTAAACGTGTAAAGCTGCTCAACTAATAGAAAATAGTAGTAAGAACAATCTAAACAATATGCTAGCATAAAAGAAAACTTAACTTGCTGATCTTTAAACTTATGTGAAACTTATTTCACTTGTTCAAAACTTATACTTTTATACTTCAAAATAATAATCTCTTGGGCCCAGGCTTAGTACCATTGCGTGCTCCCTAATAGAAACTGAGGTAGTGAGCCGCCAGTCCTACGAGGGTAAAGACCTTGGTCTTACCAGGGTCGAGACCTCGGAAACAGTCACCTGAATTTGTTTAACGACAACCTCGGAAGTCGGGTACTAGCCTTCTCAAGTAAAATACTTATAATTGTTAATACTTCTAATAAAAGGATGCCTCATACAAAACTGAATCTGTAGTGCTGAAACAAATCTAAAACTGAAATGTTGGAATAAAATCTAAAACATGCAGCGCTTAAACAGATTCAGAAAACTAAAATGCTTGAATACAATCCAAGATTGCAATGCTCGAACAGAAAATCTAAAACTGCAAGGGAAAAACCTAGTAACCAAAATAAAACTACTGATTACTCCCAAAACTAAGGGTGTTTATGTCAAAAGCATAGCACAATCAAAACTAAAACCTACTGAAACTCAAAATCCATGTAAACCTGTTCAAAGCTCATACTTTTACAGAGCAACAGAAAACAAATTCTGTTGAAGCTATCTGTAGTACCACGGCAAGGAAGCACAAGAAACCAAAATGCTACTCATAGCCATTCAAAACTAAACAATTTGTTCATCTCCAAATCTAAACATTCTGAATTAAGTTTCATGGCAGCAAGTTTCAAAAACAAACCAAAACCACAACCATTCCTCCTATTCTGCACCACGGCAAGGAAACCAAAAGGGACCAAAAATGCAACTAGTAAGGAAAATTTCTACTGAAAACCTAAAACCATAATTATTCTTCATGTTCAATGCCACGTCAACAAAAACCGAAAATTGCTAGATTTCATATGTACCGATCCTGCTCATCAAGGTCACAAACAACTAATCTAACTCAAAAACTGAAATACTAAATTCAAAGCCTGAAGAAACAACCACATGCTAAACAAACAAATCTATTCCCTTTCTTTGAGATTCACGGAAGCAAGCTACAAAACACCTATCTTTACAGCATGCTTCGAAATCAAAAAGAAACAAGGTCCGAAACTACTCCTACCGTAGGTGAGAAAGCAACTTACCTTTGCGTTCTTAGACTCACCATCGGAGAAGAAAGCTTCTAGGGTTTCGGAGATCTAGAAGTTTCGGCCTCTCCTTCGTGGCTACGGTTTCTCCTCATCAAGGGGGTCGTGAGGATGTGAACAACCCTCGAATTGACCCTTGGCCGGCCGTCGGAGACAAAACCCTAACTCCCAACTTCGTTTCTGCCCGAACAATGTCGTCGTCGCACGTGAGAGAGGGATGAGGGAGAGGTTTAGGTCACAGCAAATAAATCCCCTTCCCTTCTTAACTTATCCCTTTTTAATACTTAGGGTATTTCTGTTACGTATCACTGCTTAAATTATTTCCTCCTTTTATTTGATCAGCACGACCCTGCTGGGTTCTTGGTCATCCGAAACAACTTAAGGCTTTGCTTAACCAGAGGTCTCCGGTTCGAACCTCGGCTCAACCTCTTTATTTTTTTGCAATTTCTTTCCTTTGGTAAAAATACCAAATGAACTCTGAAAATTGCGTAAAAATACTCTAAAAATCTCTAGAATATTTCTAAAGCATTTCTAAATATTTTTAAGTACTATTAAAACTCGTAATGAGGGAATTTGGGTTGTTACATGGTCGGCCCTAGCTTGAACCCAAGCTTGGTGTGGCCGGCCACATCAAATTAAAAGGATTTTATTTTATTTAAAATCTTTTCTTATGTGGATTCCATGGTTTAAAAAGAGAGTTTAAAATTTAAATCTTTCCTTTTATAGCTTTCTACAAAGGATTAAGAAAAGATTTGATATCTTTCCTTATTTGTAGATTGATAGGAAGATTTTAATTTTGAAAAAACTTTCCTTTTTTGTAACCATGTTCATGATTTAAAAAGAGATTTTAAAAATTAAATTTTTCCTTTTATAAGTTTCTACAAAATATTAAGAAAAGATTTGATATCTTTCCTTATTTGTAGATTAAAAGGAAGATTTTAATTTTAGAGAAAACTTTCCTTTTTGGAAATCATCCACATGTTTAAAAGAATGATTTTAATTTATAAAGTTTCCTTTTATAACCAACAATGAAGGGATAAATTATTAGAGAAATTTTATTTTTAAAATTTCCGGAAACAAATAAGGAAGTTTTAATAAGTGTTTAAAACTTTCCTTGCTTGGAGATTTGGTTGTGGTCGGCCATGTTGTTTAAGAAAAGGAAATTGATTTTAAATCAATTAAATTTTCCTTTTCATGGCAAAGAAATTAAGGAAGGTTTTATTTAAATTTTTCTTATTTGCTAAGACCAAGGAATATAAAAGAGGGGGTAGGGGTGCCTTCATGAGATATAACTCTACTCTATTTTTGCTCCCTCTTCCTTGGTGGTGGCCGACCCTTCTCCTTTGCTTCTCCTCTTCTCTTCTTCTTTGGTGGCCGGCGGCATCATCCCTTGGAACTTTATGGTGGTGGCTGGATCTTGCTTGGAGAAGAAGGAGAGAATGGAGGCTTTGTTTCTAGCATCCCTTGGAGTTTGGTGGTGGTGGCCGAAACTCATCATCTCAAGGAGAATGATTTGGCCAAATTTTGCAAGGAGGAAATTAAATATTAACTTTCCCTAAAAGTCTTTGTCTAGGCGGTGGTGGATGCTCCCATACCCAAGAAGGTCATGCGCCTCACCATGCAGTCCTGGAAGCTAATTTTAGAAATTAATATTTAATTGAATTTATAATATAGGTGGATTTGGATCAATAGTGTTAAGTTCCGCTTGCGATCCAAGTCTAAACTATTAAGAACAAATATGTTAAATTTGGAATCAATAATGTTAAGTTCCGTTTGCGATTCCTAATTTAATTTCTACACAATAGGTTGTTTAGGAAAGGTTCGACACTTGTACAAAATTTTTGTACAGTGGAACCGGTACAATCTTCCTAGGACCAACCAACAAAAATATCATTAGGCAAAATACTAACTAGTAACTTAGTTACCTTTCCATCTGCCTCTGATCTTTTGACTTTCTCATTGGTCCATTTCTTCTTCTTGAGAAGTTTTACATTGCTATCAATTGTGAATTGCAATCCCTCCATTATAGCAAATCATTGCTTTATATCCATCATAAAGAAATTCTCAACTCTTAATTTCCAAAGGTCGAAGATTCCCAATCAAAAAGGTGGAGGTGTCAGGACATCGTATCCAAATCCATCTTGTGGATCCATTTTGAAGTTGAACTCCCTCAATGATAAGTCCTTTGACTTGTATTTAGGGTTTCACTTTCAACTTCTTCTTCTTCCTGTAGCTCTTTGCTCTCTCCTATGATTAGTCCAAAGAAGAGTGGTCTTGCTCTAATACCACCTGTTAGGGCACTTATGAGCTAGAGACGGTGAATAGCCTCGATCGCTTCTTCAAACTTGAGTTGCAGCGGAAACCTTGAAGCAAAAAATTCACTAAAATACTAACGCCATCGATTTATTTGGTATTCATCTCCTTGAAGTGTCTAATCTAAGAGTCTGCCTCTCTCTCACAGCTTTGCTATGAAAACTTCCTTCCCAGAGGTAGAGAAGTCTCGTACAAACTCAAACACGAGAATACAACAAGAGAATACAATAAAAAAAAATACAAACAAGATTACAAATGAAATAAAAAATTATTTTACAATAATGAACCTTGCTTTCCTTGCTCTTTTATTACTTTGGTTAGCCTCTTGATTCTTGAAAAGTACAACAATACTTGTCGCCAAAACCTCAAGAACTAGATGCTCAAAAACATCAAGAAACCCCCTTTTCTAGGGTTCTCTCGGGCTGGAAAATGCCTCCCAAACAATTGGCCTTCCTTTCAATCGATTTCCATGTAGGATTTAACCATTCAAACATGCAGAATGGCTTTTTTGCATAATCAATTGATTAATGAGTCATACTAATCGATTGTCAGCTTCTAATTGATAAAGTTAATCAATTTTGAAGCCCTTGTTCTCTCGAAAAAATATTGTCAATTGATTAACAATGTTGAATCGATTAGGTCAATCGATTCGGCAGGCTTTTATTTCTTCGTAAAACTCCTACCAATGGATTGTCTCAATCGATTCCAACACCTACTATGCACTCGCGAAAACCTCCCAATCGATTATCCTAATTGATTACTTTGGCCCCTAATCGATTATCCCAATCGATTCTAGGACTTTCTATCTTCGTGAATCAACCTCTCCTCACCAATAGATTGGTGCTGCTCAATCGATTAAGCCAACTGATTCTAGCAGCAAAACCCGAGAGTCCGGGTTTAGGTTTTGTCAATTGATTGGTGAAGCCCGTTAATCGATTGTCAGCCCTAATTTCATCATTTTTAAGGATGAATCCACGTCTTGCTTGGTATCTAGTTAACCTTAACTTATCAGGACTTTCTCTACTCAATATCCAGTCATTCGTGACCTATTGAGATTTTTTGCTGCCCAGCATCCAGTCAACCTTGACCTGTCAGGGCTTCCTTACCAAGTGTTCGGTCCTCCTTGACCCACTTGGACTTTCCTTCTCGTGCCAAGTATCTAGTCAACCTTTGACCCACTGGGACTTTTCTTTGTCAACTTTCCATTGGACTTTTGATCACCAAATGTCTGATTCTCCTTGACCATCTTAAACTTTTTTTCTTATCAACCTTCCCGTTGGACTTTCCCTTGTCTAACCTCCAGTTAAGACTAGTCACTTGGTAGACTTCTCACCTACCTAACCTCTAGTTAGAACTTGTCATTTCCTAACCTCTAGTTACGACTTTTTCCTTGCCTAACCTTAGTTAGGATTAGTCACTTAGTAGACTTCTCACCTATCTAACCATCAGTTAGAATTTTCTATTGCCTAACCTTTAATTAGGACTTTCCGTTGTCTATCCTCTAGTTAGGGCTTTTCCAGTCAAGTATCTAGTCCTCCCTTGACCTACTTGACTTTCCTCTGCCATATTGTCAAATATCAAAATTTAAGATTGAGCCAACCCCAGCTTAGTTAAACCGGTCAACCTTAACTCGAGTACAATTACACCAACATACTAAGCATATTCAATTGATTGGAAGTTGAGTTGATTGGAGGGTTCAATCAATTATGGAGTTGATTGATCAACATAAAGGTTTGATGAATAGACTTTCTGTTCAAAACTAGAGGCTTGTTTAATTGATTGAAAGTATGAATAGTCGACTTAAGGATCTTTATTATATTGGTCAGATAGTTGTTGGTGGCTCAATGACTACATTTGCTTGAGCAATTAATTGAAGTCATTTCTTATTGACTAGAGGTGGAAAAAATAAAGTTGTTGGAGCAATTATTAAGAAGGTACACAAAAATTTCATATTCTTTAGTGATCAAAAGTCCAAGTGATAAAACTCTCTTACATCTTGCAATTCAACATCATTCAACAAGTCCTTGGTAATCCCCCTCTCCTTGAGCTTAGAATTTAATTTCTATGTTAGAGGAATGTAAGAGCTTTCTCTATTGTCTCTTTTAAAGGAGTAGTTAACAGTGGATCAATCAAGTGATTCAGTTAACAAATCATATGCCATGGAGTAGAAGTGGAGTATTTTAAAAGGTATAAAACTAATAGTATTAGCATTGCATAAGTTTTATTTCTGCTGTAAACAGAGTACTTAACACGATCAATCGACTCACAATGAGAACCCCAAATGTGAACCTATTTTGAATTATCTTGTTAAAAACACTTTAATTTTAAATAGCATCTATTCATCAATACCTGTTATAATAAACTTGACAATATCTTTATTCATGCTAAAGCTCCTTGTCGCCTTCCTTCACTGTAGCTTTCCTTTTCCTTTATCTGCAGTAAGAGGCAATGAAACTATAGGTGGATGCTTAGTAAGCGCTATCTAACTCGCAAAACTTGGATATGCGTGTGTACAAAAGGGAATCTAGAAACTGAATGATTTAAAAGAAAAGCTGCTCATGCTCATCTAATAGCAAAGGAACCGAAATCAAAGAAATCAATACTACAAAGCTAAAGGACCGGCTGGTCATACCTGTCAAGCTAACAGAGGAATCAAAACAGACTGAAATGCTAAACATGTAAGGCTGCTCATGCTTGCAAATAGCAGTAAGAAAGTCTAAACAGCATGCTAGAATAAAAGAGCTAAACTTGATGATTTTTTTTAAACCTATGTGAAACTTATTTCATTTATTCCCAAACTTATACTCTTATACTTCAAAATAATAATATCTTGGGCCTAGGCTTAGTACCATTGTGCGCTCCCTAATAGAAACTGAGGTAGCGAGTCACTAGTCCTACGAGGGTAAAGACCTTGGTCTTACCAGGGCCAAGACCACAGAATTGGTCGCCTGGATTTATTTAACGACAACCTCGGAAGTCGGGTACTAGCCTTTTCAAATAAAATACATATTATCTTTAAATACTCCTAAAATGAAGTGTCTCGGCATTTCTTCAAACACTTGGTGTATGTTTGATCTCAAATTCTTTAATTTGGGATTAAATTAAATCCTTGGTCTTTTCTTACTTATAACTACTCAAATATGTGATTTGTTCATGCTCAATCACTCAACACGAGCTAAAAACAAGCAAACTGGGATGCTAAAGGAACATCTAAAACTGCATGCTAGAGCGTAGGTAAGGTTGTCCTTGCTAATTGGAAAGTAGAAAAGGTCTAAACGGCATGGTTCAAATAAAGCTGTTCTTATTCATTGCAGTAACAGAGCAAACCAACATGGTATACTTAAAACACAGGCTGTTCATGCTCTCTAAATAAGTAACAAAATTAAAAACTGAAATACTAACATGTACGATCAAGAAGCAAGAAAACTCAACTAACGTGCTAAGGGTAAGGGGTTGTTCGTACCCCATAAATAGCAAAAGAAAATCTAAACATACTGGAATTAGACTTCTATTAATTGTCTGTTGAAAAACTCAAACTAAAGATGGAAACAAAGATCCAAAAACTACTCCTACTGCAGGCGAGAGCACTTACCTATGTGTTCTTGAACTTACAGCTGAGAAGAGAAGCTTCTAGGGTTTCAGAGGCTTGAAATCTCGACCTCTTCTTCGTGCCGACGGGTTCTCCTCGACGAGAGGGTCTCGAATCTGTGAAGAGCTCACGGAATTACCCCTTGGCCGGCCGCCACAGACGAAGCCCTAGCTTTGGCTTCGTTTTCGCCCGAGCAGCGTCGTCGCACGCAAGAGAGGAGAGGATGAGAGGGTTTTGGTCGTGAGGAAATAACCCGATTCCTTTTTATACCAATGGGGATCCTCGGTTTATGTTATTACTTAAATTTATTTTTCCATCACTTTGATCATGAAACACTTGCTTGAGCGCTTGGCTATCATGCTTCACTTAAGTCTTGGATCGGGTTAGAGGTCGCGAGTTTGGACCTCGGTCGAACCTCTTTATTTTTTTCAACTTCTTTCTTTTGGTAAAAATACCAAACAAACTCCGAAAATTTCATAAAAATACTCTAAAAATCTCTAGAATATTCCTAAAGCATTTCTAAATATTTATAAGTACTTTTAGAACTCCAAACAATTAAATTTGGGGTGTTATATTCAACACCACAAGTCATGTTCACACATGAGACAATTTGGTTCAATGCAAATTCAAACCATAGATTTGCATCTCCTGTGTATCCACACATGAGAGAGAACTTCTCCTTGTGCATTTGTTCATAGCTACAATGCTTATGAATTAATATAAATCAATCAATATGCTTTAAAACTTTCAATGTGGAACTAAAGTCTCATTCACAATGAAGCATCTTTTCTCTCCATCTCTTTTCCTTTCACATATATCAAACAGCTAGTTCATGAATGGTAGGCTCACGAATAGATTGCAAGCTCACATCTATGGGACCGATGGGCTCACAAATAAGCTATGAATTCACTGCAAGATGATCGACAAGCTTGCAAGCACATAGCCAGAGTTTGCACTAGGAGATCAATAGCCTCACAAGCAACCCTCGAGTTCATAGACGTTGGTGAGTTCGTTGGCCTTAAAACTAATTATTAACTTATCACATACTATTAAATCATATTATTAGAACAATTACATTATATTAAGATACTATCAAATTAAATCATTTTAAAATATATTACAAGTGCTATTAAACAGTATTTTGTGTACTATTAAAATTATATTGTGATTGCTATTCAATGATATTATAGGTATGCTACTAAATTGTGTTATATATACTATAATTTTATTATAAATACTATCAAATTATATTGCAAATCATATTTTATCAGTAAGTACAATAAAACTATGGCAAAAATCATAGAAACATCCTTTTTTTTTTAATAGTAAAAGTAGCATCCCACTTTAATTTTTTATTAAAAGAACGCTTCATCCCCTATACAATGACACAAATGGCCTCCGACGTGGTGCATGAGTATTTCTGTCTATTTTTTCGCCTAAATCTAATTATATTGTAGCACCCACGAAACCATAGTTACTAAAATTGAGTAGCAATCTACGTTATAGTAGCTACAAAGTCATAGTTGCTACAGCTAAGTAGCAAAATTGTGTCATAACAATTACGATTTTGTAACCACTGTAACTGAGAATGGTGAATTTAATATATCATAATTATTCAATTAATTGCTAAACTACTTGGAACATATGAGTTTCTCTTTTAATATTTTCTTTCTTGCATGATACGGAAGATATATCCCAAATATAGAATCAATTTCTATGAGTTTCTCTTTTAATATTTTCCTTCTTTACTTGCATGACACGGAAGATATATCCCAAATATAGAACCGATTTCTTTATTATCTCATCAAGTTAGAGAATTTTATATCAAAACTATTCAATTATTCAATGAATCACATGGAAACATGTAGTATACACATAACAAAAGTTCATCAAGTAGTTCATTTTAGGGTATACAAGTTTAGACTTTAGACTTTCTGAACAAGCAACTTATCGATAGAATTGTCACTCTTCTCTAAATTAAAAATATTCAATTCATGATTCGTCTTATGCATGGATTGCAGTTATAGCAGTCACGGATTTATAACTGTTAAAATGTTGTAGTTGTATCAGCTGCATCCTCGTAGCTGCTACAACTATTATAGTTATAGTAGCTACGAGAACATAACTATTACAATGTGATAGAATTATAGAGGGAAAAAGATAGTATTATGCATGTTAGATGCATACATACATGTGTTAGAAGGTATCCATGTCATTTTATAAAAAGATGGATGCCTTTTTTTTTTTATACTAACATTAAAATGTGCCGCTACTTTTATGATTCGGAAATGAAAGGCATTCCTATAATTTTTTCCCCCTTAAATTTTATTATAAATAATATCAAATTATATTGTAAATCTTACTGTATCAATAAAACTATACCTTGGATGCCATCAAATAATTTAAAAAGGATATTTTAAATGCATTTAGACATGCATACATATATGGAACAATATAGATCCGAGTGCTATTTAATGAGTTAAAAGATAGATGGTGTAAAAAATAATATCATGGATATATTAAAAATAAAATATAGTGTTAGATTCCTTACACAAGTTGGGCTCGATGGACCGGTCGTGCTTAATCAGTTGGGCAAACCCAATCAATTGCGCAAATCTAGGAATTTGGTTCACCCAAGTGGGCTTGATGGGCCTGTAGAACCAAATAGACCGAACTAATTTGATGAATCAGGTGGACAAGACTAACTAGGTGGATTGGTTAGGCGAAGTGAACTTGATGGGTTAGGTGAACCAACTGAACTTGACTGGCAGAGCAGCTCCGGCATACTTGGCGAACCAGACAGGGTAGATCGAGTTGGACCAGAAGAGCAGACCGAGGCGCGCCGAGTAGATTGTGTGGACCATACCGACCAAATGGGGGCGCGGCAATACCTGAGCTACCATCTGTTCTTGCTCAGCTTTACATCGAGCGAGCACCTATCAGGCAATAAAATGTTAGAAAGAATCATTACAAATGAGGAATTGCTTCATGATGAACAAAAGATTCATCAAGAACTGCCACAAGAACCAAGTCCAACTTCATTAAAGATTCAAAAAAAATCTCCAACCTGATTTTTCAATGAAGGAACTTCTCGATGAATGATGCATTGAGAATCCACCAGTCCCATTCTCTCATGAGCCTCCTTTAATCAGTAAACAGAAATCATCAAAACTACTTTAAAAATTGGAGAAGCAACAAACTGCCACAAGTACCTCCACACATCTTCTGAGTGAGAAGTCGAGACCCCATCCATCAACCAAGTCATTCTGCAGCAATGGTGACAACTTTGGATCTGTTCGAAGATGCAGAATCGACACAGTAAGGAACATGAAGTAAACAAGCATACCTGAATCATGTGCCATATGCAATGCCAGGTGCCATCTCAATGAAACTGTATCAGAAGTAAAAAGTGTTGCTGATGAAACTAAGGTGTGATTCGCAAAGAGATGGTATGGAAAGGAAGGTATATACGCAGCACACGGAGGAAGATGAGGATCGGAGCATCTGCCATGTGCCTCCTTTGTTTCTCTGCTTAATCCGAATCGCATATACTTAAGTTATTTAAAATTTACTTGAGAGATAAAGAACAGTAACAGCAAGAAAAACACATTTAGTCTTAGTAATGAGTTAAGAAAGAAAGAACAGATAAAACTACTAAGCTTAAATTTTGATGTTGAATGTCTAGGCCAACTACACAATTTTGTTTTTCTCATCTGAACTTTGGCTCAACGTGCACAGTTTGTCTCGTAGGTTGATTCTGAAAATGCAAGGCTTCCTAGCTAAGTATTCTTTTCTATCGTTTATAAAGGTAGAAACTCATGCTACTTAGGGTCCAATGGTCGAATGGTTAATGGAAGAAAAAAATTTGGACGATGCCATCGACTAGACAGTGTTACAGTAGAACATCATGGAATGGACAGTGATGACTGACATCATTGCCAATCCAGTTATCGAAACCTTTGGTTGTTAATGCATTCAAATTAAAGAAAACCAGAAGCTAAACAGATAAGCCAACTTGAAATTCACTTACGGACTTCACTTCCTGTTTGCCTTATTGTCATTCGCCATACCAAACTTCTATTACCTGGCATAGCACCAGGTTCGGAGATCTCCAGCCCATGCCTTTTTACCAAATTAACATACCTGCACTATACACAGTTTCTGAGGGTTTGAATGCAGGCACGAACAAGTTAAAAAAACTTACTCTTCTCCATCAAGATGAGTAAGATCCAGATCTTCATCCTAAATGAATATGTACTCGTATGGAGCAACAATGTCGTGATGCAAAAATCGTTTTGCGAACCACCTTTAAGTATCAATTAGGAGGATAAGAATTGTTAACTGCTGGATTATCAAACAAAGAGAAAGTGCTGAGAAATGGAATCAGGATCCACACACCATTTAGTCTGTTTTATGGCACTGACATGAATAGCCTTCTTGGACCATTCAAATTCGTCCCATTCACTTGTGCGACCGTCGTAGTGGAACAACAAGATTGTAAAATTTTCTGAGAACTGTGACAATGAAATCTTAGATACACTAAGAAAAATCTTTTTAACAGTTAAAAATTAGAGAACAGCAGAAATAGAAACGCTCATTAGTTACTATCAAAATCTGATAAAAGTTCCTTGAGAAAAAAAAAATAGATTGAGTGAATTACATGAGTGTAAATGAGTCGAATAAGATGTCTAATTTTCAATCTAACATAACAAGGGGCGTATATTTAAAGGCCCTTTACTAACTTTTTAATTGCAATATCAATATTCATTCTCATGTCATATCCAACAGAAAAAGTTACAAGATGCTTCTGCTTAATCTGCAAATCCTGTGTAAAATCGTATCGTGCGTGAGAAAAACTTAATAAATATCACAATTTTAATTAGGAGACAAACATATCCACAGATTTTTCTTAAAAAGGGAGTTAGACTGGCCGTGAAGGCTACCCACTATGTTTACGCATGTCTTAAAGGGAATTCTTGCATGAATCTTAAAGCACCATTTATGTTCACAACCTAAGATGCTAGGTAAGTGCAATTAGATTGATACGGGTTATGACAAACAGATCTAATAACGTGGTGATCAAAGTTAGGTAAGGTGGGGATCAAAATCAGAATGAGGGAGCACTTCTCATATGACTCTGTCGATCGCCCCATGATAAAACTTTAGGGTCTTAACCGAGTGGTTACAAAGTAGGGCGCTCGAATAAAGCCAACTGGCCATAAAGCCGGTCGGATATAAGGACTCTAACGTCTTACTCTGAAAATCAGGAAATAATATACCTGATTAGTCAAGTAGCCAACTGAATGTAAGGGAGCTTGACCAAGTGAAAATCTGACCAAGCTCTAAGCATTTAAACTTTCTGAAAACCCCTTACCATAAAACTGGATAGAGGTCGATCGAACATAAGACTCTCCATGTATGCCCCGACGAGTAAAGCTCAGACAGGCTTAAAGATATTTAACCTCATTAAAGTCTTAGTATAAGATCGGTCGGATAAAGGCCAATAGAACACAAGGTTATCTGTATACGCCCCGCCAGGTAAAAATTGGGCGAGCTTAAAGACACTTGGCCTCATAAAAGTCTTAGTATAAGATCAACCAGATGAAGGTCAATTGAACATAAGGCTGTCTGTGTACGCCCGGTCAGGTAAAGACCAGGCGGGCTTAAAGACACTTGGCCTTATAAAAGTCTTAGTATAAGATCAGTCGAATGAAGGTCGATCGAACACAAGGCTGTCTATAGACGCCCAATCGAATAAAGCCGACTGCCCATAAAGCCGATTGGATATAAGGGCCCTAACGTCTTACTCTGAAAATCAAGAAATAATATACCTGATTACTCAAGTAGCCGGCCGAATGTAAGGGAGCTTGACCAGGTGAAAATCTGACCAAGCTCTAAGCGTTTAAACTTTCTGAAAACCCCTTACCATAAAACTGACTGGATAGAGGCCGATCGAACATAAGGCGCTCCATGTATGCTCGGCCGAGTAAAGATCGGACAGGCTTAAAGATACTTTACCTCATAGAAGTCTTAGTATAAGATCAGCTCGATGAAGGTCGATAGAACACAAGGCTATCTGTATACTCCCGGTCAGGTAAAAATCGGGCAGACTTAAAGACACTTGGCCTCATAAAAGTCTTAATATAAGATCGTCCGGATGAAGGCCGATCGAACATAAAGTTGTTTGTGTACGCCCGGTCTGGTAAAGACCGGGCAGGCTTGACTGGGCAAAAGACCGAACGAGTTTAAAGACATGTATCCTTAGGAAACTCTATATATTCACTCAGTTGAGCACGGGTCTACCAAGTTTAAGTTAACTAATGTCACATTATCTCTAAAATAAAGCTCTAATATATATAATTTAACATATGACTTCTTGAATGAAGTTTTGACATACTATGGCCAATATATTAGTCTCTGAACAGATCTTTGTAGTACTCAACATATGACAAAGTAGATTAATACAATAGCAAGCAATGTGGCTGGCCTTATGGACCAGCCGAGATACTATGACAGAATACAATGTCAAGTAATATGGCCGACCTTACGAACCGACCAAGATATATTCAGCAAACAAACAATCAACAACATTTTTGTTAGAGTGTATACTAAAAGCCTAGCTTTTGGTATAAACATTCATCTAGAAATAAGAATCACATTGGTCAAATGTCTACATTTATGATAAATGTAGTTGTTCAATTAATTTATATTGTAGATAACATGGTGTGTGGTGTCACACACAGAAGATCATGTTATCAGTACCTTATAAATTATAAACAGTAGCTCACGACCATAATGGAAAGGAACAAACCATTGGAAGGTCGTAGTGTAATTAGGTATTAGTTTATCTTAACTATATAATTACACTAGTACACTTAGAGTGTATTGAGTAGGACCATTAGAGGTCGTTTCTTTTATACTGACTTTATAAAGAAACAAAGACCTCAGTTATTATGGAAGTGTGTGCTCTTAATCCTAATATAATAACAAGCACATATATTTGATATTTATTTCTTTAATTTATCAATGGGTGAGATTTAGTTCGATGAATCAATAAGCCCGATAAGTTGGGAAATGATATCACTTATAGTGTGTGTTGTTGATTATAGAAGGAAACTGTCCTAGTGATCTAGGTTGAGAATGTCCCCAAGAGGAGCTCATAAGGATTGTCATGTTAAACCCTGCAGGTGGACGTAGTCCGACATGATGATGAAGTTGAGTGGTACTACTCTTGGAGCTAGACAGTAATTAAGGGAGTTGTCAGAACTTACTTAATTAGTGGACATTGTTATCTTAAACACAGGGAGACTAACACACTCATAATAAGAAGTAGCCCAAAATGTAATTTGGGATTGGTGCGTAGTTCAATAATAGTTCTTTAGTGGAATGAATTATTATTGATGAAATTAAGTTGTGTGTTCGGGGCGAACACGGGATGCTTAATTTCATCGGGAGACCAAAACCAATTCCTCCTCTCGGTCCCTATCGTAGCCTCTAGTATATAGAGATTTATACCCACCGCATGCCCACCTTCTTACCCATCCAATGGGGCCGGCCAAGCTAGCTTGGAACCCAAGCTAGGGCCGGCCAAGTCCAAGTGGATGAGCCATGTAGGTGGCCGGCCAAAGCTTGGGTCCCAAGCTTAGGTGGCCGGCCACTAGAATATCAAAAAGGATTTTTATTAAAATTATTTCTTATGTGGATATCATGATTTTAAAAGAGAGTTTAAAAAATTAAAAATTTTCTTTTATAACTTTCTACAAAAGATTAAGAGAAGAGATTAATCTCTTTCCTTATTTGTAGATTAAAAGGATGGTTTTAATTTTTGGTAAAAACTTTCCTTATTTGTAAATCATCTACATGTTTAAAAGAGAGTTTAAAATTTGAAATCTTTCCTTATTTGTTGATTAAAGGAGGATTTTAAATTTTAAGAAAACTTTCAATTTTAATCATGTTCATGATTTAAAAGAGAGTTTAAAATTAAATATTCTCTTTTATAAGTTTCTACAAAAGATTAAGAAAAGATTTGATATCTTTCCTTATTTGTAGATTAAAAGAGATTTTAATTTTTAGAGATAACTTTCTTTTTATCCACATGTTTAAAAGAAATATTTTAATTTATAAAATTTCCTTTTTATTAACCACCATGAAGGGAAAAATTATTTGAGAAATTTTTATAAATTTCCGAAAGCAAATTAGGAAGTTTTAATTCTTGTGTGAATTAAAATTTCCTTGATTTGTGGAATGGTGTGGCCGGCTATTGTATTTGTAAAAAGGAAATTATTTTTAATTAAATAATTTTTTTTTTCATGGAAAATTAAGGAAGTTTTTAATTAAATTTCCTTATTTGCCAAGACCAAGGATTATAAAAGAGGGGGTAGAGAAGGCTTCATGGTGAACAACTCTATTCTATTCTTCCTCTCTTTTCCTCCTTGGTGGCCGGCCCTAGCTTCTTTCTCTTCTCTTCTTCTTGTGGCCGGTGGCAATCCTCTTGGAGCTCTTGATGGTGGCCGGCTCTAGCTAGGAGAAGAAAGAGAAAGGAGGTTTTGTTTCTTGCATTCCTTGGAGCTTGGTGGTGGTCGGACCTCTACTTCTCTTGGAGAATTTTGGTGGCCGAAACCTAGAAGGAAGAAGAAGGTGCTTGGTGGTTCTCATCTCGGAAGATCGTTGCCCACACAACGTCCGAGGTTAGAAGAGGAATACGGTAGAAGATCAAGAGGTCTTTCTAGAAGGTATAACTAGTATTTTTTCTTTCCGCATCATACTAGTTATTTTTGGAAATAATACCAAATACAAGAGGCTTACGATTTTAGTGTTTCGAATTTGTTTTCGATATAGTGTTCTTTTGTTTTTCTTTTCCTTGTGATTTGATTGTTCTTTTCGGTTAACCTAAAGTTATTTTAGGAAATTAAATATTAGCTTTCCATAAAAGATTTTGTCTAGTCGGTGGTGGTTGCTCCCATATCCAAGAAGGTCATGTGCCTCGCCACGTCAGTACTGGGAACCAATTATGGAAATTAATGTTTAATGGAATTAATAACTTAAGGTGATTTGGGTCGAACGTGTTAAGTTCCGCAGGAGATCCAAGTCTAAACCTAAAAGAACATATAGATTAAGTTTTGGATCAAAAGTGTTAAGTTCCGCAGGAGATCCAAAATTTAATTTAAAAGAACACATGGTAGCTAGGAAAAGGTTCAGACCTTTGTACAAAATTTTTGTACAGTGGAATCTCTAGGTTTTCTGAGTAGCAACCAACAATTTTAACAGCCTGACATAATTGTTGGGGAATATTCCTTTGGAAGCTCCTCCGGAGTGAATCTGGTTTCTCATTGGTGATTCATCTATAACGACATCTCCCTCTAATGACTTCAGAAAAGGTTTAGTTATAAACGATAAAAGAGGTGCATCTACGAGTACAAAAAAATTCCTTGGAAGCTCTTCGAGGAACTACCTAACAAACTCTGACGCATAAAGCCACCTCATGGTCATGGAGATCGTGGGAGGTGGTATAAAAAGGTGGGGTCCTCTCCATTAGCAAGGTATGCAATTTTCGCATTTAAGACCTTCATTCACACATCCACTACTGTTCTTCTTCCATTTGCAAGGATTTGTACTGATTTGAGCATCGGAGGGTCTTGCCAGGGACCCCTTTCCTGGTCTTTGGTCACTAACGCTTCGTTGGATCATCTAGTAGTGCACAGGATCATTGTGGAGCTTCATCCCAGATCAAAGACTTATGAACATGGTCCATCAAAAGCAAATTGGGCGGAACATGGAAGTCTACATGGATGATATCCTCATCAAATCTCTTCAGGCTACATATTTGATCAAAGACATAGAAGAAACCTACAGAACCTTGAGGCAATATGGGCTCAAGCTCAACCTTTGCAAATGTTTATTCGGAGCTAGAAATGGAAGATTTTTGGGCTACATAGTCACAGAGTGAGGGATCGAAGCCAATCCTAGTAAAGTACAAGCTCTACAAAACATGGCTCCCCCACGCATCCTGAAAGAGAACCAAGATTGGCTGGCCAAATTACTACGCTATCTCGCTTCTGTCTTTCTTTAAAATACTTCGTCGAGCAATCAAATTCTAGTGGGATGCCGACTGCGAAAAGGTGCTCGAGGAGCTGAAGAATTATTTGTCAGATCTGTCCATCCTAGCTAAGCTAATAGTGGGTGAAACTTGATAGGTTTAATTGTCAACTAATGAACATGTTATTAGTTCAGTGTGTCACGCCCCAGAGGAGTCCCTGTCCGAGAAAATTTCGGCAGCATCTCCCCTGTACGGTGGACAATCTGAAACTTTTCTACATCTCACAAATACCTCAGCCACAGGCGGCTGGAATAATAACAACAAAATAAAGCATTACCACGCAGTTTATATAAGTAAACAGATAAATTATACCCTGACTCGAAATCAACCCTACTCCACTACACTCGTAAAGCTCAAATCCGACGAACTCACCTCTTCTGCCGTCCAGGCAGGCATGTAGTAGAATAAATCCAAATCATACCAAAAGTCCATCAAATGGAAAGATTCCATACAATATCCATATGTAAAGTCCAAAACAAAACTAAAACAAAGTCTGATAGCGAAAAGCTAAAATAAAACAACAACTCAAAAACCAGCAGAGGAGTAGCACTACGTGCTGTGGGGACCAGCGACTGGAACTCCCTCCTGACAGCATCAACCTGAAAATATCCACAATGGAGGCGGGGTGAGTCCAACACTCAGCAGGTACAATTGATATGCAAAGTAAAGAAATAACACCTAGCACTAATCATGCGTACAGTCTCCTGATAAAAATAAAGGTAAATGCAACCGAAGAAGACAGGAGAGAATCTGTACTAACCAGGACCCGGTATAAGGACAAACAGTCCGAAAGGTATAGAAGACCTGTATGCATGTCAAACATAGGTATCCAAACAATGTGCAGCATATAAATGCAACAAACACAAACACAAACAATAAATGCATCATGTATATGATGCCAATGTCATGGTCACCCCTGACGCCAGTCAGCCAACTCACAACATAAGTGGGACCAAGTGGGTAGGGCTGTGACGACCGTGCACTCAGCAACACTACTCCTGATGAGTGATCGAGTGGACGGGATGCTGTCGGAGTACATACATACTCCTACCCCAAATCATAAATGGGGGAGCGCAATGCTCTCATCTCCCGGTACGCTATGACGGGGAGGAATCTCTAACGTGCTACACGCTGCGTCACACTACCCCTGAGCGGATCAACGGAGCACCGGAAGAGTCAAACTGACGTGCTACCACGCTGTATCTCGCTACCCATGAGCGTCACAATGGAGCACCGAACAGTAATGAAACTGGCAATGTGCTCGACAATAATGGAGCAATCTATCGCACAGCATGCGATCATGCAAATGGTGCATGTCACTAAGCATGGTAAAATACTAAACCAACCTCTGGACATATAATAACGGGCACCATAATGAATAGGTCATATCAAGACATACTGATCAATAAGGTATCAAACCTAGGTCCTGAACATGTGAAACATGGTTATATCACTACCCATGAGCATGATAGATCGGGTACATGATCAATACGAGATGCAATCAAACAATCAATCAAACAGGTAACATGTATTGGGCAGTGATTAACCGAAACAAATAGGAAACACAATTAATGCAACATATTATTTTCATTACTAAGCATATCAAAGACAATAAGTCAAAAGTACCCGCCTCCGAAAATAGAAAGGTCCAATTCCGACTCTGAGATACTCGTCTCGCGTCAAAATCCTATGTCACCAATATACGTACATTTATTTAGCTAGAACTCAACGAATAGCTAAATAAAATCTCAACGACCAATAGGATAAGATCCTAATCAAACTATTTCATATTCATCATCATAATAATCCAATTCCAACCTAACTCAATGTATTTACCAAATCTAACAATCCTCTACATCATGCATCAACTCCCTATGTCGTACCTCAAATCACAGCCTTGTTCAAGAACAAGAAACTGCTGGAATTTGTTGAAATCAACGACTGCCAGATCCATGAAACCCCACACCTGCGGACCAGATCAGAAGGAAATCAAGCATGCAACCAAATGTTCCAAATACGACCCACTCACCTTGTTGGCTCGGCAGTACAGTACCAGGGCACAAAGAGGGCAGCAAGGCAAATGTTAGGGCACGGAAGCAAACAGTCTCTAGTGATAGTCGGCATTTCTCAGTCTGTGGCCGGAGGCAAGAGGTGAGGAGATGTGTCGGCGGCGGTGCTAGGGTACGGCGACGGCGGCCGACACTGAGAAACCGGTGCACAAGGAGTGCGGCGCTGCTTTGCTGAGGACAAGCGGCCGGCGGTGTGCGGCTCGGGAGAAATGATGAAGAGAAAGATGGCCGGCGTCAGTGGGAAGAGATCAGACTTCCGGCGAGCCCTGTTGGCTGTGATCCAGAGAGGGAGACCGGAAAGGGTTTGGCAACCTGTGGCCGGCGCGCGAAGCCTCTGTGGCCAAGGAATTGGCATCGGAAGGCAAAGAAGAAGAAAGAAAACGAAGAGGAGTGCTCGGCTTCTCCCTTGATCACAACCTAAACGCTCGGAGGGAGTTGGAACCGCCGAGTGTGGTTAGGGCAAGGAGAATAGGCGCGCGTGGTTTCGGGGAGAAGAAGCACAGGAAACGGCAAAAAAGTGAAGGAAAAAGGAAATTAAATAAAGGAAAAGAAATGAGAAAAAAATTCAACTTTTCCTCATTTAAATGGGTAGCCAAAACAGGTTTTTCCTGGCCCCGTTTTTGTTCTCGTTAACTCGTCCATACGAGCTCCGAAAAACCTCAGAGGTAAGCTAGCTCCGCGGTACATTGGCCCTTTCGAGATCTTGGAGAGGATCGGAGCAGTAGCTTACCGACTGGCGCTACCACCGTCCCTGTCAGGCGTTCACGATGTATTTCACGTATCGATGCTTAGGAGATATGTACCCGATCCGACGCATGTGCTGACAGATATTCCAGTTCCTGTCCAGCCTGACATTACATATGAGGAGGTTCCGGTACGGATACTCGACCGGAAAGAGCGTCAGTTGCGGAACAAGATTATCCGGATGGTTAAAGTCGGATGGCAGCATCATTCAGACGAGGATGCTACTTGGGAGCTTGAGGATACGATCCGAGCTCGATATCCCCACCTTTTCACATGAGGTATGTGATTTTATTTATCGTTCAGCATTTATGCTTTACCTATTGTTAGTACTTGCTGATGGTAGATAACGAAATTTGGGGACCAAATTTTTATAAGTGGGGGAGAATGTAAAATACCGGAAAATAGGCGAAAATTAATAAGGGAATTTTTCGGAATTTTTGGAAATTTTTCGGTATTGTACACAGTGTAGGTGAGATAGGAGGGAAAAGAGCAACAACCTGTATATTTTTTGAATCATTTATTAAAGGGAGTAGAGTCCCGCTACATCGTACTCGAGAAATTGGTGTATAGATTGGTCTTGGCTGCTCAAGGTTGCGTCCTTATTTTTTGTCGCATTCAATCATCATACTGTTAGGCACTTTAGGCCGAGTGCCTATTAACCCTAAGGCGTCTAGAAGATTGATCAAATGGACAACTGGCTTAGTAAGTATGATATACAATACCTGTTAGAGTGTATACTAAAATCGTAGCTTTTTTAAACATTTATTTTGAAATAAAGAATCACATTGGTCAAATGTCTACATTTGTATGCTAAGTGTAGTTGTTCAATTAATTTATATTGTAGATAACATGATGTGTGGTGTCACACACAGAAGATCATGTTATCAATTTCTTATAAATTATAAATAGTATCTCACGACTAAGATGGAAAGGAACAAATCATTGGAATAGTCGTAGTGTAATTTTATATTAGTTTATCTTAACTATAAAATTACACTAGTACACTCTGAGTGTATTGAGCATGACCATTTAAGGTATGTTCTTTTTATACTGACTGAAAGAACAAGACTTTTATTATTATGGAAGTATGTGCTCTTAATTCTGATATAATAACAAACACATATATCTAGTATTTATTTCTTTGACTTATCAATGGGTGAGATTTAGTTCGATAAATTGAGAGGCCCGATAAGTTAGGAAATGGTATTGTTTATATGGTGTGTTGTTGATTATAAAATGAAACTGTGTCCTAGTAATCTAGGTTGATGATGTCCCCAAGATGAGCTCATAAGGATTGTCATGTAAACCCTACAGGTGGACTTAGTCCGACATGACAATAAAAGTGAGTGGTACTACTATTGGAGCTAGATATTAATTAAGTGAGCTGTCAGTAACTCATTTAATTAGTGGACATTCTATATCTTAAACACAGGGAGATTAACACACTCATGATAAGAAGAAGCTCAAATAGTAATATGGGATTGATGCGGTAGTTCAATAATAACTCTTTAGTGGAATGAGATATTATTAATGAACTCGAGTTGGGTGTTCAGGGTGAACACGGGAAGCTCAAGTTCATCGGGAGACCAAAACCAATTCCTCCTCTCGATCCCTGTCGTAACCTCTTATTTATAAAGTCATATACCCACTCATACCCACCTTCTTACCCACCTTAAGGTGGCCATCCAAGCTTAGCTTGAAGCCCAAGCCAGGGCCGACCAAACCAAGGTTGGATGGGTCAAGTAGGTGGTCGGCCCTAGCTTGAACCCAAGCTTAGGTGGCCGGCCAAAATTAAATAAAAGGAGTTTATTTAAAATCTTTCCTAATGTGGAAGTCATAGTTTTAAAAGAGAGTTTAAAATTTAAATCTTTCCTTTTATAGCTTTCTACAAAAGATTAAGAGAAATGTTTGATATCTTTCCTTATTTGTAGTTAAAAGGAAGATTTTAATTTTTGATAAAACTTTCCCTTTTTGTAACCATTCTCATGATTTTAAAAGAGAGTTTTAAAATTATAAATCTTTCCTTTTATAGTTTTCTACAAAAGATTAAGAGAAAGATTTGATATCTTTCCTTATTTATAGTTAAAAGGAAGATTTTAATTTTAGATAAAACTTTCCTTTTTGTAAATCATCCACATGTTTTAATAGAGAGATTTTAATTTATAAAAGTTTCCTTTTATGACCAACCATGAAGGGAATTTTTAAAGAGAAATTTTTATTTTAAAAAATTTCCGGAAACAAATTAGGAAGTTTTAATTTTGTGTTTAAAATTTTCCTTGTTTGGAAGACATGATGTGGCCGACCATTGAAAGGTTTAAAAGGATTTTTTTTAATTAATTAAATTTTCCTTTCATTGGCAAGGAAAATAAGGAAGTTTTTATTAAAACTTTCCTTATTTGCCAAGACCAAGGAATATAAAAGAGAGGGTAGAGGTGTCTCACCTCATAACATATCTTCTATTATTCCTCTCTTCCTTGGTGGTGGTCGACCCTCTCTTCTTCCTCTTCCCCTATTCTTCTTCTTAAGTGGTCGGCGACATCATCTTCTTGGAGAGATCTTGGTGGTCGGATTTTTCTTAGAGAAGAAGAAGGGATAGGAGACATTGTTTCCTAGCATCCCTTGGAGCTTGGTTGGTGGCCGAAGACCTTCATCTCTAGGAGATTCCTAGTGGCCAAAACTTGCAAGGAGAAGAAGGAGGCTTGGGTGGATTCTCGTCTCGGTAATCGTCGCCCATACGACGCCCGAGATAAGAAGAGAAATAGGGCAGAAGATCATGAGGTCTATAAGCTATAAAAGGTATAACTAGTTATTAGTTTCCGCATCATAACTAGTTCACCCTTTTATTTAGATCTTGAAATACCAAACACAAGAGGCTAATAAATCTAGGTAATCGAATTTATGTTTTCAATTTTGTGTTTCTTTTGTTTTTCGAACTTGTGATTCGATTGTTCTTTTTGGTTAAACCTAGGGTTACTATAAGGAAATTAAATATTGAATTTCGCTGAAAGGCTTTGTCTAGGAAGTGGTGGATGCTCCCATACCCAAGAAGGCCTAGTGCCTCGCCATGTTTAACCTGGAAGCCGATCTCTGAAATTAATATTTAATTAAATTTGTAACATAGGTGGATTTGGATTAATAATGTTAAGCATCGTTTGCGATCCAAGTCTAAACCTCTAAGAACAGATAAGTTTAATTTGGAATCAATAATGTAAAGTTCTGTTTACGATTCCAAATTTAATTTTTAAAGAACACAATAGGTTGTTAGGAATGGTTCAGAACTTATACAAAATTTTTGTACAGGGGAACCAGTACGATATTCCGAGTAGCAACCAACAATACCAACCTCATATAACCATCAAAGTTCAAGCCTTAGCTGACTTCATAACAGAAGTACGAGGTCCTGAGAAAATGTAAAAGATATATGTAGATGAATCCTCTACTCGGCAGGGTAGTGGAATAGATATTCTTGTTATATTGCCCAGAGAGGATCAAATGCAATTATTTGTTCGATTAAATTACTGAGCAACCAATAATGAAGCAAAATATGAGGCTTTGATAGCAGGACTGTAGGTTGCGTGGCACGTTGGAGCCGCCCGGGTTTTAATCTACTCAAATTCTCAGTTGACGACTCAACAATTGTCTGGCAACTTTGAGATTAACAATGAGCGGCTTAAGTTATATGCAGAAGCCTTTGACAAATTAAAAGCTAAATTCCAGGAAGTGAGCATACAAAAGATTTCCCTATTAGATAATCAAATAGCAGATGAGTTCGCCAAATTCGCTTATGCTATAATTCCCTAGAATTTGGAAAAGCCTATGGAGGAACCATTATTAGTAGCTTGCATTGAGCGACAGGCTGACCTGGAGCTATAAAGTAACTGGAGAATACCAATCATCTTATTCTTATAACAGGGTACTCTACCCACTAACAAGGAGCAAGTACGGGTACTCAAGAAAAGAGCTAGTCAGTTTACAATTAATGAAAGGATAAAAGATAAACCTTTAAGAAAATATAATAATTTAATTAATTCAAATTTAAAAATTAATAAAAACTTAAACATTAACAATAATCTATTAAAGAAAGATAATTCAATTAACTTAATAAAATTAAAATTGAAAGAAAATTTAAATATTAAAAATACTCGTTTAAAGAAAGATAATTTGACCAATTTAATTGATTCAAAATTAAAAATTTAAATTTAAATTACAAATTAAATATTAAATCTTAACTGAAACTAACTTCAATCATACAAAAATCTTAAAAGGAAAGCCAATAATTCAGGGGGAGTCTCCAGAATAGTTGGCACCTCCAAAACTAACCTACCCGACAGGGTAATCCAAACAAACCTACTCGACAGGGTAATTAGGACTAGTTAAAGAGGGACCGAGTTTAACTTGACCCACGGTACTAGTAAAGTTTTGGATGATAGTACGTTAGGGAAGCTTAGTCTATGCATGTCTAGGAAGATATGGTTTCGACCTGGTGCATTTGGCTAAGTGGAACTAGCCGAAGCTACCCCTTACGGATTCTAACTAGTTAGACCAAGGTTTTGTACTATGTTTCGTGGATAGGACTATTTGGAAAACCTCGAAGGCATGATTACTCTAATGATACCCACGTGACTCACCATAGCCCAGAAGTTTATCCGAAAATGTCTATTTGTTGAGCCCAAAGCTAAACCTGAATCTAACACAAAGTTAAACCAAAACCAATAATTGAATCTAATTAAACTCACAAAATCATAGAAATTCCTGATTGATAATTTAAATCGGGTGAGATGATTAAAGGATCAAATTTAAAAACAAAGTTAAATCAAATTAAATTAAATTAAATTTTGAATTAAAATTAAATTTAAAATTTTAATTTTTTTAATTAAAATTATATCATTTTTATTAACATTAAAAATTAATTTTAAACTAAAAAAGTATGTCAAAAATTAACTTTAAAAAATTCATTTTTAACGCAAAAAAAAATTAACTTTAAAAATTCATTTTAAACTTAAAAATTATTTTAAAAATCGTTTTAAAAATCCTTTTAAAAATTATTTTAAAAAATTTTAAAAATCATTTTAAAAAATTTTAAAAATCATTTCAAAAATTATTTTAAAAAAAATCAATTTAAAAATTATTTTTAAAACTTTTAAAAATTATTTAAAAAATATTTTTAAAATACTTATAAAAATTATTTTAAAAATCGTTTAAAAATCATTTTAAAAATCCTTTTAAAATCATTTGAAAATCATTTAAAAAATCCTTTTAAAAATTGTTTTAAAAATCATTTAAAAAATTCTTTTAAAAATCTTTTAAAAATCTTTTTAAAAATTATTTTTAAAATCATTTTAAAAATCCTTTTAAAAATAATTTAAAAATCTTTTAAGAATCATTTTAAAAATCTTTTAAAAATTATTTTTAAAAATCATTTTAAACTTAAAAATTCTTTTAAAAATTATTTAAAAATCACTTTTAAAATCGTTGAAAAATTTGTAAAAAATCATTAAATTCTTTTAAAAATTATTTTAAAATCATTTTAAAAACATTTAAAAATTATTTTAAAACTCTTTTAAAAATTATTTTAAAAGTTATTTTAAAAAAATCTTTTAAAAATTATTTTTAAAAAACTGTTTTAAAAATCATTTTAAAAACTTTTAAAAATTATTCTTTTAAAAATTATTTTAAAAATCATTTTAAAAACTCTTTTAAAAAGTATTGAAAAATTCTTTTTAAAATTATCTAAAGACTCTTTTATAATTATTTTAAAAATACTTTAAATTATTTAAAAACTCTTTTGAAAAGTATTTTAAACCCTTTTAAAAATCATTTCTCAAACTCTTTTAAAAATGATTTTAAAAACTTTCTTAAAAATTATTTTTAAAAAAAACTTTAAATCATTTTGAAAAATTCTTTTAAATATTATTTTTCACTTTAATAAAATTTTGTTAAATTAAAAAAAATATTTTTTTAGATTATTTTATCTTTAAAAAGTATTATTTAGACTTTAAACTTTTTTTTAACTTTAAACATTATTTTACTTAGTTACAATCAGGAAGGTTATTAATCCAAGGTAAATAATAACTCACTAAGATTCTCCTTCATTGTAGGCAGAGCAGCCTCTTACACAGATTAAAGAATGAATAAAAACATAAAGGAATTTTGAATACAGTGTGTGCTATACTGATCTATGAGGACTAGGGCACTATTTATAACCCACTGATTGAAAATTGCCATTTGCTAACGTGGCAGCTCCCGGTCGCTGGACCCAGTGCTGGTGCCTAGATGTGGTCATCTCAATACACTCTACAGTGGCTCTTTGTCAATGACTTATTAGTGTTTGGGTGCCTGGACCTAGTCCGGGCACCTGGAGTCTTACTGATGTAGACTCCGAAGTTGATCCTCACTGTAACGGCTTGAACAGGTGCCTGACTTGGCCATAACTGATCCGAATGCCTAGACCTGGTCTGAGTACCTAGACTCCAGGCGTCTGGACCTGGTCCAAGTACCTAGACAAAGTCAACTCTGTGTTGATTTGTTTGACTGCTTCTTCAGTCACTTAGGAGATTCTCCAGCCATCCAGAGTTGATTTCACCCGAACCTAACTTCAGCCTTCTCCTCGAGTAGTGTTCCTCCTCGACTTCTGGTCCCTCGGAAACACTGCACGCTTCCTTCTCATCCACTGGTGTACTCTTCCACAGCACTTCATCCCTAGGATGCATCGATCTCGTCGACTTAATTCTCATGTCATTTTTCTTGCTAGCTGCATCTTCTGCCCGACTTCTTGTATTCCTAAATTTTTGCACACTTACACATAAGGAATCAAAACAGTATGACCTAACTTAACTCGATTAACCACATCAAAACTAATCTAGAATACTTACAATCTCCTCCTTTTTGACATAATCAACCCAAGTTAAGTTACGGTAAACAAATAATAAAACATTTTAAATTTGCAATAAAGATAAGTAAATACAAGTATAGAACATAAAATCTTATACTAAGTGTATCTCCTCCTTAGCTTATTCCCTCTCCCCCCTTTGATCACATCAAATAAATATTAGGAAAAATATGAAATAATAATAATAATAATATTGGGAAATATTCTTAGGGTTTTAAATAGATTTTCAAGAATATGTCATACACATGAAATGAATTTAACAACTTAGTATAGATTTTGGTATCCAAAATAAGTTCGTATTTACTGGATTTATCAAATATTTTCTAAAAATATTATTTCTAGCTATTTTCATAATTTGACCCTATGATTTTTCAAATACCAATTAAGTCCATTATTATAATTTCTAAAATCTGTACTACGAATAATGTTTGGAATTAAGCATGCAGAATTTTTGAATAATTCTAATTTACCTCTTAAGTATGTATTTTCAATTTTAAGTTTATTAAGATCTTCTAATAAACATGCATTTTTCTTCATTCCATTTATATATTTCGTTCTATTTTTCCATAAGGATCTACTTAGCATTTGCACAACTTCATATAATTGCTCAAATGAGAGGTTACATACCTCACTTACCGTGTCAGACTCGTAGTTCGATGCTCCTTCTTTATTGGTTCTCTCGATGCTCATGTCAGCTGAACTTTTGTTGTCTTCATTTTGGTAAGTCGTCATTCATGCTAGTTTGGCGTATTGCTCTATCTCAGATTCAGATGATGACGTTTCATCTCAAGTCGCCTTGAGGTTCTTATGCTTTGGCAGGTTTGCCCCTTTGATCTTCTCTTTCTCCCTTTTCTTCAGCTTCGAGTAGTTGGCATTTACATGTCCTTTTTGATTGCAATTGTAGCACCTTATTTTCCTTTTTCCTTAAAGAAGCTTCTTGGCCTGCAAATTGTTAAACTTGTTAGTGTCACGCCCCGGAGGAGTCCCTGTCCGAAGAAATTTCAGCGGCATCTCCCCTATACGACGGACAATCTGAAACTTTCTACACCACCATATACCTCAGCCACATGCGGCTGGAATAATAACAATAATAAAAATACATCACACAGCCATCCACGCAGTTAAATAGATAACAAACTAGAATAAAAATACGATGACTCGAAATCAACCCTACTCCACTACACCCATAAAAGCACAAATCCGACGATCAAATCAACTTACCTCTTCTGGCGTCTAGGCAGACATGTAAAACAAATCCAAACCATACGAAAATTCATCAATCATAAGAATCCATACAATATCCAAGTATCAAACAAACCAAGTCTAAACATAGTCAAATAAGAAGAAAAACTAAAAACAAAAAGTCAACAAGTCCTCGTGGCCTGCAGGGGACCAGCAACTGGAACTCTCTCCTGACAACATCAACCTGAAAAATAACAACAATGGAGGCGGGGTGAGTCCAACACTCAGCAGGTACAACTGATATGCAAAGTAGGGAAATAACATCTAGCACTAATCATGCGTACAGTCTCCTGATATAAAAGGATGTAATGCAACTGAAGTAAATAAGAGAAAAACTGTACTAATCAGGACCTGGGTATAAGGACAAACAGTCCGAGTGGCATAGAAATCCTGTATACATGTCAAACATAGGCATCCAAACAATATACAGCATATAAATGCAGCAAGCACAAACACAAGCAATAAATGCATCAAGCATATGATGCCAATGATGCGTCCTGGTAACCCCTGACGTCAGTCGATCATCTCACACACAATAGTGAGGCCGAATGGGTAGGGTTGTGACAACCGTGCACTCTGTCGTCACTACTCTTGATGAGTGACCGAGTTGACGGGATGCTGTCGGAGTACACCTATCCTCCTACCCCAAATCATAAAATGGGGGAGCGAAATGCTCTCAACTTGCGGTACACGATGACGGGGAGGAATCCCTGCCGGCTAACACGTTACATCACGCTACCCATGAGCGGACCAACGGAGCCAAACAAAGTCCCTGCTGCAACACACACTGCCTGAATCGACCACTAACCCATGAGTGGTGGTGTGTGCAGATCCATGTAACTGGCGATGTGCTCAACAATAATGGAGCGGACTATCGCACAACATGCAATCATGCAAATGGTGCATGGCACTAACCACAAAATATCCTGAGCTAATCCAAATATATATAAAAGTGTATCATAGGTCAACGAATCAAATCAAATGTACACTAAAGTTATAAAACCTAGGTCCTGAACATGGTGAAGCATGGTATATCACTACCCCTATAAGCATGTATCAACATGTAAGGAATACATGAGATGCAACACAAGCAATCAACCAATCATGTAACAGGTATCGGGTAGTGATTAACCGAAACAAATAAGAGAACATAATTATTGCTACTTGTTAAATTCACTACTATGCATATCAAAGATATAAAGTCAAAAGTACCCGCCTCCAATAGAAAGGATCATATCAGGTCCAAATCCGACGTCAAGATACTCGTCTCACGTCAAAGTCCTGTGTCACCAATACATATACATTTTATTCAGCTAATTCCTATAAATAGCTAAATAAAAATCTCTTACACTAATTTAGGGGCAAACCCTAATTAACACAATAGCATAAACCTAATCCACAATTCACCAATGGATCAAGAATCCAAACTTAATGCCATTTACACATGATTACACATCTACATAATCAATCACCTAGTCCTTACCTTAATTCAGCCGCTTCTAGAACTCAAGGGTTGTTGTTGGACAGAGTGCTGCTGGACGAAGAGTTGCTGCACAATTAGCGGCTGCTCGTTGCCGGATACGAGGTGAGCAGCTGCTGGAAGCAAGAATACCTGCTGGACTCAGGGCTGCGGGAATAGGCAATTGCTCACCGCTGTTTTGTTCGGATCCTGTCAGCAAAAGGAAATCTAGGGCACGGTAGCACCAGGATATCGGCGGCGGTCAACAAGACAGCGCACATTGGTGGTCGGATAGGGCTGAGGAGAGGAGGAAGGCGTCTGCGTCAGTGATTAGGGCACAAGGGGTCGGCTTGATCGGCACTGCTTGTGCGGTGTCGGCGGTGGTGGCGACTTGGGAAGGAGGAAGAGGAAAGAAGGCTGGCACTGCTCGGCGTTGGCGGAGGAGAGGATCGGGATGGGGCTCGGTCGGCAGTGGCTCTGAGCAGAGCTCGGATCCGGATCGGAGTGGTGGCAGAGGAGAAGAAGAGGAAAGCGGAGTCGGATTTTGGGAGAAGAAGTAGGAGGAGAGGAGAAAACCGCCGAGTAGCAGTTAGGGCACGGGAAGACTTCGGCGGGGAAGAAGACTCGGCGCCGTGGAAGAAAATAAGAGAAAGCAGAAAAAGAAAAAAGAAAAGAAAAAGAAAAAAAATAAAACTTTTACTTCACTTAAATGGGCAGCCTAAACAGGCCTTCCCGGGGCCCTATTTTTATTCCCGTAAACTCGTTCATACGAGCTCCGAAAAATTTCCGAAAAATTCTGGAAAATTCCCTTATCTATATTCGCCATTTTTCCGGTATTTTACATTCTCCCCCACTAATAAAAATTTGGTCCCCAAATTTCGTTATCTACCATCAGCAAATACTAACAACAGATAACAATTATAAATGCGTTGAACGCTAAATTAAATCACATACCTCAAGTGAAAATATGGGGATATCAAGCTCGGATCGTATCCTCGAGCTCCTAAGTAGCCTCCTCGTCCGAATGATGCTGTCATCCGACTTTAACCAGCCGGATAGTCTTGTTCCGCAACTGACGCTCTTTCCGGTCAAGAATCCGTACCGGAACCTCCTCATAAGTAATGTCAGACTGAACTGGAACTGGGATATCTACCAGCACACATGTCGGGTCAGGTACATATCTCCTCAGCATAGATACATGGAATACATCGTGGACGCTTGACAGGGACGGTGGTAGTGCCAGTCGGTAAGCTACCGCTCCGATCCTCTCCAAGATCTCGAAAGGACCAATGTACCGCAGAGCTAGCTTACCTCTGAGGCCAAATCTCTTCACCCCTTTCGTGGGTGAAACTCGCAGAAATACATGGTCGCCAACAGAGAACTCTAGTGGTCTGCGTCTCCGATCAGCATAACTCTTCTGACGGTCCTGCGCCTCTGACATCCTCCGTCTGATAGTACGGACCAACCCTGCATCCTGCTGAGCTCTCTGAGGTCCCAACATCTGGGTCTCTCCAACCTCATCCCAGAGGACAGGTGTCCGACAAGGCCTACCATACAACGCCTCAAACGGTGTCATCTGGATAGCCGAATGAAAGCTATTGTTGTAGGCAAACTCTACCAACGGCAGATGGTCCTCCCAACTGCCTCCGAAATCCATAACACTTGACCTCAGCAGATCCTCTAAAGTCTGAATGGTCCGCTCTAACGGTCCATCTGTCTGCGGATGGAAAGTTGTATTGAAACAGAGCTGCGTGCCCAAGGCCTGCTGCAGACTCTGTCAAAAACGAGACGTGACTGGGGTCTCTATCTGAAATAATAGTCAAAGGGACACCATGCAATCTGATGATCTCCCGGCAATATAGATCTGCCAATCGATCCAGGAAATCAGTCTTCCGGATCGCTAAGAAATGTGCGGATTTGGTTAATTGACCAACGATTACCCAAATCACATCATGGCCTTGTCATGTCCTCGGTAAACCCACCACAAAGTCCATAGTAATGTGTTCTCATTTCCACTCAGGAATAGAAATCTGCTGAAGTAAGCCGGCAGGTGTTCGGCCTTCACTTGCTGACAGACAAGACATCTAGCTACAAAATCCGCGATGTCTTCCTTCAGGTCGTTCCACCAATAAAAACACCTCAAATCTTGGTACACACGGGTACCGCCTGGGTGGACAGCAAATCATGAACGATGAGCCTCCGTAAGTAACTCCTATAAGGCCGGTTGAGACTGAAGTACGCATAATCTGCCTCGGAAGTGTATAATACCCTCCTCGTCTCGTATGAACTCGGTCTGCTGCCCGGAAGCTATCTGGCTGCAAATAAACTACAAATACTGATCAGCAACCTAGGGCTCTCGGATCCTCATCCTGATCGATGACTGAGCAACCATGGTAACCAGAGTACCCTGCTCTGTCTGTCCTTACCCCTCAAGGCCCAAATCGGAGAAACCTTAAATCAAGTCTGTGACCACAACTCGGTGGCAAGCTAAAGTCCCTCCGGACTTCCTGCTAAGCGCATCGCAACCACATTAGCTCTCCCCGGGTGATAGCTAATGGTACAATCATAATCCTTCAGGAACTCCATCCATCTCCTCTGTCGGAGATTAAGTTCCTTCTAAGTAAACAGATATTTGAGACTCTTATAGTCAGTGAGAATCTCAAATGTAACACCATATAAATAATGTCGCCAAATCTTCATGGCAAAAATAATGGCGACTAGCTCCAGATCATGTACAAGGTAGTTCTTCTCATGCTCCTTCAACCAACGAGAAGCATAGGAGGCTACCATATCGTGCTGCATCAGAACAACGCTCAAATCCTGAATAGATGCGTCGGTGTAGAGGATATATCCGTCCTCTCTAGAAGGTAAAACCAAAAATCGGAGCGGGCACTAGTCTCCGCTTCAGCTCCTAGAAGCTGGTCCTGCAATCCTCAGTCTAAGTGAACTTCACGCCTTTCCTGGTCAGGCGTGTAAGTAGCATAGTAATCCGTGAGAAACCCTTAATGTATCTCCGGAAATATCGAGCCAAACAAAGGAAGTTGCGAGCCTCTCTATAGACTCCGTCTACTCCCAACGGTAACAACCTCGATCTCCTGTGGAACCACGATATACTCCTACTGGTGACCGTGGGTCTCAAATATCACACAGAAGACAATCAAAATACGCACTATTGAACTTCACATATAGACGTTTCCGTCGAAACATCTCTAGAACTATGCGAAGATGGTGTACGTGACACACCGCGGATCCGAAATAGATCATAACATCGTCAATAAAGACAATGGAAACCAATCCAAACATCCTCAAAATACCAGAATCATCGAGCCCCTGAAAACATCTAAGGCTCTGCAAGCCCTAATGGTAAAACCAAAATACATAATGTTCGTACCACAGACATTCCTAACCATAAGATCTCAGATAATAAGTCGAAAATCTGATCACCAACAACATAAATCACCAAAGAAAAAATGCTCCAGTGTGAGAGTAACGCTCCATCACAAGAAATACCACATATGTGGGAGCAACGCTCTACCACAAACAATCCAAAATATGTAAGAGCAACGCTTTACCACAAACCAACAATAATATGTGGGAGCTCCGCTCCACCACAAACGATCCATAAGTGTCCAAGACACCTAACTATTCAACTAGAGGCTGCACGAGATCACTCAACCACATATCACTGTGGGCAGCCAAAGGTATAACAATCCAGCAATCAAATCAAACTCATCGTCAAATCTATCAACATCGTAGTGAGTCGCCCACTGATAAGAAAATGGGTTGACAGGGTAATCCAACAAATGACAAAATGCAGACACTCCACATCCTGCATTCAACATAAGTAGAATCATCATGCGGCTACTAACAATACACCTGGCACACGTGCTCACACATCATATGTATGATCGACATAATCCTCCAATTTGTACACACCATACATACTCACAACATAGGTATAATTCATCGTGATACCTCCAACAATGCATACCGAACCCGTGTGCATATATCAACATAGGCATAATCAACAATACACCTCAACAACACTCACATGACATATATACACTTATGCCAAGAGTATAACCAACGTAATACTTCCAACAAATCATAATCGACACGAGTATACACTCAGAACAATCATATAATAAACAAGATACCTCAAATATTACACCGAACACATCTGCACATATCACAACTCAGATTAAATCGATAAGATACACCCAATAAAACACTCAAACATATGTGTATATTTCACAACATAGTTTTTAATTGACAAAATACCTCCAATAAACAATCAGACATGTATATCTAACCACTCGGGTATAATCTACTAGAAACCCACAATAATCATATGTATAAATGTGTACGACCCAAAAGAAAAAGTCAGAATTCAAGAACATCAAGACACTCTCATTTTTTATCCTCAAACATATCAGCCCACATAATATCAGATGAATAAGTCTCTACTCCCCATGAGAGCAAGTTAGCATTCAAAACATCAAATCATTATTTATCCACATAGTCCAATATCAGAAGAAGCAAATATCAATTTTATCATCCTATTAACTAACCACAACTAACCAGATTTATTAAAATCTCATAGGCACACTCAACCGTAAACTCTCTACCCCCCGATTTATAATCTGATCACCAACTATAATCATCAAACCTGTGAATATCATACATGACACTCACTATGTCACCATCAACGACAACCCAAATAATAGATCATTCTCAACAATGATCAAACATGATAACTCCCCAATGACCAATTTTCATCGTATCAGGTACCCTAATATCCAAAAGACATGAGTATAAAATTCTACTGGCTAAGTCAACAGGAATATGTAGGTATCATTCATTACCCAGCTAACAATAGCAGAGGCTGGTATGTGCCTCCATCTCCTACTAGTAGTAACAAAAGCTAAAACTACTGATGGTATGATATGAAAAATCTCCAGAGACTATAATCCTTGATCTCAATTAAGGTTAATCATGCTCAATGGCTAACCCATCACATGTAATATGTGTTACAACAACCAGACAGGTACTAAATAAAGAATGCTAATACATGTCATAAACTATAAAATTAAACATCATACATATATGCCGTCTGGAGATGTTCCATCGCTGTCCAGTCCCCAACTTCTGACCTCAAAATTCCGAACATGAAAATCATCGAAAATCCAAATAAATCCGAAACGGAAGTCTAAAACATATACGTAATGGAAAACCCGTGCAACCAAAATAACTACCCAGTTTGACTCGCAAACTTGGGCTAGCACAAAATATCCAGAATACTAAAACCAGGTATCACACCCTGCTTTGATACCAATAAATTGGTATCAGATAAATCTTGAAAATCCGTAACACGAAAATCAAAACAAGTATCGCCAAACTTTGGCGCTCTAATACCATATAAATTGGTATCAGGTAATCATAAATATCCAAAATATGAAAACAAAGATCGTAAAACTTAAGCTCTGATACCACTAAATTGTCACGCCCCGGAGGAGTCCCTGTCCGAAAAATTTCGGCAGCATCTCCCCTGTACGGCGGACAATCTGAAACTTTCTACACCACCATATACCTCAGCCACATGCGGCTGGAATAATAACAATAATAAAAATACATCACACAGCCATCCACGCAGTTAAATAGATAACAAGCTAGAATAAAAATACGATGACTCGAAATCAACCCTACTCCACTACACCCATAAAACACAAATCCGATGATCAAATCAACTTACCTCTTCTGCCGTCTAGGCAGGAATGTAGTAAAACAAATCCAAACCATACGAAAATTCATCAATCATAAGAATCCATACAATATCCAAGTATTAAACAAACCAAGTCTAAACATAGTCAAATAAGAAGAAAAACTAAAAACAAAAAGTCAACAAGTCCTAGTGGTCTACCAGCAACTGGAACTCTCTCCTGACAACATCAACCTGAAAAATAACAACAATGGAGGCGGGGTGAGTCCAACACTCAGCAGGTACAACTGATATGCAAAGTAGGGAGATAACATCTAGCACTAATCATGCGTACAGTCTCCTAATATAAAAGGATGAAATGCAACTGAAGTAAACAAGAGAAAAACTGTACTAACCAGGACCTGGATATAAGGACAAACAGTCCGAGTGACATAGAAATCATGTATGCATGTCAAACATAGGCATCCAAACAATATACAGTATATAAATGCAGCAAGCACAAACACAAGCAATTAATGCATCATGCATATGATGCCAATGATGCTTCCTGGTCACCCCTGACACCAGTCGATCATCTCACACACAATAGTGAAGCCGAGTGGGTAGGGCTGTGATAACCGTGCACTCTTTCATCACTACTCCTGATGAGTGACCGAGTGGACGGGATGCTGTCGGAGTACACCTATCCTCCTACCCCAAATCATAAATGGGGGAGCGCAATGCTCTCAACTCCCGGTACACCATGACGGGGAGAAATTCCTGCCGGCTAACACGTTGCATCACGCTACCCATGAGCGGACCAACGGAGCCAAACAAAGTCCCTGCTGCAACACACACTGCCTGAATCGACCATTAACCCATGAGTGGTGGTGTGTGCAGATCCATGTAACTGGCAATGTGCTCAATAATAACGGAGCGGACTATCGCACAGCATGCAATCATGCAAATGGTGCATGACACTAACCACAAAATATCCTGAGCTAATCTATATATATATATAAGTGCATCATAGGTCAACGAATCAAATCAAAGGTACACAAAAGGTATAAAACTTAGGTCATGAACATGGTGAAGCATGGTATATCACTACCCCTATAAGCATGTATCAACATGTAAGGAATACATGAGATGCAAAACAAGCAATCAACCAATCATGTAACAGGTATCGGGTAGTGATTAACCGAACCAAATAAGAGAACATAATTATTGCTACTTGTTAAATTCACTACTATGCATATCAAAGACATAAAGTCAAAAGTACCCGCCTCCAATAGAAAGGATCGTATCAGGTCCAAATCCGACGTCGAGATACTCGTCTCGCGTCAAAGTCCTGTGTCACCAATACATATACATTTTATTCAGCTAATTCCTATAAATAGCTAAATAAAAATCTCTTACACTAATTTAGGGGCAAACCCTAATTAACACAATAGCATAAACCTAATCCACAATCCACCAATGGATCAAGAATCCAAACTTAATGCCATTTACACATGATTACACATCTACATAATCAATCACCTAGTCCTTACCTTAATTCAGCAGCTTCTAGAACTCAAGGGTTGTTGTTGGACAGAGTGCTGCTGGACGAAGAGTTGCTGCACAATTAGCGACTGCTCGTTGCCGGACACGAGGTGAGCAGCTGCTGGAAGCAAGAATACCTGCTGGACTCAGGGCTGCGGGAATAGGCAATTGCTCACTGCTGTTTTGTTCGGATCCTGTCAGCAAAAGGAAATCTAGGGCACGGTAGCACCAGGGAATCGGCGGTGGTCAACAAGACAGCGCACATTGGTGGTCGGCTAGGGCTGAGGAGAGGAGGAAGGCGTCTGCATCAGTGATTAGGGCACAAGGGGTCGGCTTGATCGGCACTGCTTGTGCGGTGTCGGCGGTGGTGGCGACTCGGGAAGGAGGAAGAGGAAAGAAGGCTGGCACTGCTCGGCATCGGCGGAGGAGAGGATCGGGATGGGGCTCGGTCGACAGTGGCTCTGAGAAGAGCTCGGATCCGGATCGGAGTGGTGGCAGAGGAGAAGAAGAGGAAAGCGGAGTCGGATTTTGGGAGAAGAAGTAGGAGGAGAGGAGGAAACCGCCTAGTAGCAGTTAGGGCACGGGAAGACTTCGGCGGGGAAGAAGACTCGGCGCCGTGGAAGAAAATAAGAGAAAGAAGAAAAAGAAAAAAGAAAAGAAAAAGAAAAAAAATAAAACTTTTCCTTCACTTAAATGGGCTGCCTAAACAGGCCTTTCCAGGGCCCTGTTTTTATTCCCGTAAACTCGTTCATACGAGCTCCGAAAAATTTCTGAAAAATTTTCAAAAATTTTGGAAAATTCCCTTATCTTTATTCGCCATTTTTCCGGTATTTTACATTCTCCCCCACTAATAAAAATTTGGTCCCCAAATTTCGTTATCTACCATCAGCAAATACTAACAAGAGATAACAATTATAAATGCGTTGAACGGTAAATTAAATCACATACCTCAAGTGAAAATATGGGGATATCGAGCTCAGATCGTATCCTCGAGCTCCTAAGTAGTCTCCTCGTCCGAATGATACTGTCGGAGTACACCTATCCTCCTACCCCAAATCATAAATGGGGGAGCGCAATGCTCTCAACTCCCGGTACACGATGACGGGGAGAAATCCCTGCCGGCTAACACGTTGCATCACGCTACCCATGAGCGGACAAACGGAGCCAAACAAAGTCCCTGCTACAACACACACTGCCTGAATCGACCATTAACCCATGAGTGGTGGTGTGTGCAGATCGATGTAACTGGCGATGTGCTCAATAATAATGGAGCGGACTATCGCACAGCATGCAATCATGCAAATGGTGCATGGCACTAACCACAAAATATCCTGAGCTAATCCATATATATATAAAAGTACACCATAGGTCAACAAATCAAATCAAAGGTACACTAAAGGTATAAAACTTAGGTCATGAACATGGTGAAGAATGGTATATCACTACCCCTATAAGCATGTATCAACATGTAAGGAATACATGAGATGCAAAACAAGCAATCAACCAATCATGTAACAGGTATCGGGTAGTGATTAACCGAACCAAATAAGAGAACATAATTATTGCTACTTGTTAAATTCACTACTATGCATATCAAAGACATAAAGTCAAAAGTACCCGCCTCCAATAGAAATGATCGTATCAGGTCCAAATCCGACGTCGAGATACTCGTCTCGCATCAAAGTCCTGTGTCACCAATACATATACATTTTGTTCAGCTAATTCCTATAAATAACTAAATAAAAATCTCTTACACTAATTTAGGGGCAAACCCTAATTAACACAATAGCATAAACCTAATCTACAATCCACCAATGGATCTCGAATCCAAACTTAATTCCATTTACACATGATTACACATCTACATAATCAATCACCTAGTCCTTACCTTAATTCAGCCGCTGCTAGAACTCAAGGGTTGTTGTTGGACAAATTGCTGCTGGACGAAGAGTTGCTGCACAATTAGCGGTTGCTCGTTGCCGGACACAAGGTGAGCAGCTGCTGGAAGCAAGAATACCTGCTGGACTCAGGGCTGCGGGAATAGGCAATTGCTCACTGTTGTTTTGTTCGGATCCTGTTAGCAAAAGGAAATCTTGGGCACGGTAGCAAAAGGGAATCGGCGACGGTCAACAAGACAGCGCACAGTGGCAGTCTGCTAGGGCTGAGGAGAGGAGGAAGGCGTCGGCGTCAGTGATTAGGGCACAAGGGTCGCCTTGATCGACACTGCTCGTGCGGTGTCGGCGGTGGTGGCGACTCGGGAAGGAGGAAGAGGAAAGAAGGCCGGCACTACTCGGCGTCGGCGGAGGAGAGGATCGGGATGGGGATCGGTCGGCAGTGGCTCCGAGCAGAGCTCGAATCTGGATCGGAGTGGTGGCAGAGGAGAAGAAGAGGAAAGCAGAGTCAAATTTTGGGAGAAGAAGTAGGAGGAGAGGAGGAAACCGCCGAGTGGCAGTTAGGGCACGGGAAGACTTCGGCGGGGAAGAAGAATCGGCGCCGTGGAAGAAAATAAGAGAAAGAAGAAAAAGAAAAAAGAAAAGGAAAAGAAAAAAAATAAAACTTTTCCTTCACTTAAATGGGTAGCCTAAACAGGCCTTCCCGGGGCCCTGTTTTTATCCCCGTAAACTCGTTCATACGAGCTCCGAAAATTTTCCGAAAAATTTTCAAAAATTTTGAAAAATTACCTTATCTTTATTCACCATTTTTCTGGTATTTTACAGTTAGACTTAAATAATTTTGATAATTTTCTTACCATGTATGCTCTTTCATCTTCGTCGAGGGATGTGTTGGAATATGATTTGTCATTCTTGGGTTTCAGTACTAGATTTTGATTCGGCTCCTTTCTTAGTCTTACACATCGAGATTCATGAATTTTTAATGTAGAAAATATACTTTCTAAGGTACTTACCTCAAGATCCTTAAAAATATAGTTGGAATTGACTATCGATGTCTAGTCCGGGGTCCTTGGAAATGTGTTTAGAGTATACCTTAGAGAATCTCTATTTGTTACCATTTCTCTGAAATTGGTTAGTTCGATGATCAACTCTTTAAGCTTCGAATGCAGTTGAATGACTACCTCTCCATTTCCAGTCAGAGATTGGCAAATTGCTGAGCTTGTTGTGGAGCACATCTCTTTTGATAACTTGGTTTCTGAGGTTCCTTCATTCAACTCTAGGAATTTTTCCCAGAATTTTTTTGCTGAGTTGTAAGTGTCGATTCAGTTGACATCTTGAGGTGGTAGTACACTTAGAAGGTGGAATTTGGCCTTACCATTTGCCATGAACTTGGTCTGCTACTTTTTGTTCCAGAGATGCTCTTCCTTTTCTTCTCCATTCTCATCTACAAGCAATTCAAAACCATATTTCATAGTTAGTAAAATATCAAAAATTAGTTTTAACGTATACCTTCATTTTTTTGCTTCCATAGCACGAACTCTCCCTCAAATTTTGGCGGGTAAATACTAGATTCGGTCATCTTTCTTTTGCATTAGTTGGTAGTTAGTCCTTCGAAGACACACCTCACACTGATATTATTTGTAGGTCCTGGTAGGCTAGCTAGAGGGGGGGGGTGAATAGCTTGCAATATAAATTTAAAACTAATCTCTTACTACTTAATTAGCAAGATCAAACACACATTAATTAGACAAATATAACATGCAAAAAAAAGAGTAACAGACAGCGAAATTTACTTGGTTACAACCAAGAAGGTTGTTAATCTAAGTAAAATAATAGCTCACTAAGATTCTCCTTCATTGTAGGCGGAGCAGCCTCGTACATAGATTAAAGCATGAATAAAAATAGAAAGGAATTTCAAATACAGTGTGTGTTATACTGAACTATGAGGACCTGGGCACTATTTATAACCCACTAATAAAAAATAATCGTTTCCTGATGTGCCAGCTCCCGGGCGCTTGGACCCAGTTCGAGGGCCTGGTTGTGGTGGCCTAAATCAACTTCGTCACGATTCTTCATCAATGACTTATCGGTATCCGGGCACTTGGACCCGGACCAGGCACCGAGAGTCTTGTTGTCGTACACTCTAAAGTTGATCCTTGCTACAACAGCTCAAATAGGCGCCTAACTTGGCCTGAATGGATTTGAGCGCCCAGACCTAGTTCGAATTCCTAGACTCTAGGTACCTAAACTTGGTTCAGACACCTGGATAAAATCAACATCACATTAACTTGTTCGATTGCTTTTTCAGTCGCTTGGGTGATTCTCCAGCTATCCAGAGTTGAGTTCACCCGAACCCATCTCCGGTCTTCTCCTCGAACAGTTTTCCTCCCTAGATTCTCATCCCCAGAAAATGTTGTTCGCATCCTTCTTATTCACTGGTGTACTCTTCTATAGTACCTCGTCCCTCGGATGCACCTAGCCCGTTGACTCGATTCTCATGTCATCCTTCTCACTAGCTGTTCCTTTTGCTCAACTTCTTGTATTCCTATGTTCCTATACACTCAGACATAAGGTATCAAAACTGTAATACCTAACTTAACTCAGTTGACCACATCAAAATAAACCTGGGGTACTTACAAACTACACCTTGAGACATTCCTAGGACTTTGTAACATGGTGAATTATGAGGTAGTCTCAGTGGATGTCATTCAATTGATGACATTTTTTTTAGTACCAAGGATTTAGCAAGTACTTGGTTTTATTTTCTTTGTCCTCAAAGCATAATATGTTGGGAATAATAGTTGAAGCATGCATTTTAATTGAGCAAGTGGCACTGAATCTCAAAGAATGGTCAGACAAAAATTGGATGGAATCTCCCCTCTTAATTCCTGATTTGCAAGCTAAGGATGAAATAACAACTATCATACAAGAGTTTGTACCACTTCCCATGAACAGAGATGAAACTTTATCAACTCACAGAAATTTCATCAAATCACAAAATGAGGAGTCGAAAAGAATATAGAAGTCCAATGCAGAATATAATGTTATCAAGTTGAGAAATGACAAGAATCTTAATAAACTTCTGGAGAAAGATGTATATAGAAGTAAGGAGAAGAACAAAGGAGGACCACAAAAACTCAACTCCAATACTCTAGAGTGTCTATAGGCCATGTGTACCTTTCCCTCAATAGTTGATCACACCAACATTGGACAAGCAATTTGAATCTCTGCCACAAACTTAAAAACCCTAAATATTTCTTTTCCACAAAGGTTAGTGGGGGCCAATAACGATAAAGATTTTGGCAAATTCTGTGATAATAATTTAGTTGAATGCAAATTTGTTGACGTACTTGAAAATGTAGATTTTTCTAATGATGATTGTGATGATGGAATTGATTATAAATTTTTAGACTTACCTATTGGGGTTAAAGGTTGTTACAATGAAATAAAATTTTTTGATGATGAGTGTGTTGAGAATGATAATTTCAAAACTATCAGTCAAGTTGTTGACTCTCTTGCTAATGATATTGATATTGATATATTCTTTGATGTATATGATGATGTTAATGTTTTAGAAGGAAGTGTAAGGAGTTGTATTGTGAAAGCAGTATCTTAAGAATCACTTTTTTTTGTTCCCACAACCCCTTAATACTATGAGAGTGGCAAGAATTGAACAAGTTGTGGATAAAAGTGTAGGGACTTATACAGAGATGATAGAACCCTAAGAATATCACTTTTAGTTGTACTACCACCTGAGCCAGAGCTAGGACCATTATTTGATCTAGAATAAGACTCATCCGCTTGTTTAGAATTTTCAGGTACCTTTCAGCAATGCAAAGTTAGTATTTCTTGTGATCTTTTAAAAAATTTTATAGAGGTATCTGTAATTAATTTTGTTGGGTGTAATTCATTTTTTGATACATTCTCTGTCAAATTCAAAATGATTATAGTTCTATCTTATATAACATGCTTGTGGGAGGTATGATTTTCTTTTGGGTGTGCAGGTTTTCATAAGGCAGGAAATTGGAAGTTCAATCTGAGCTATATCCGATTACCAGAAAGAACTTTCAAGGAGATGAAGATGGAGAGAGCGGTACTGCACTATATTATTCTTATGATGACAACTGTCTTCATAATAATATGGGTCATTGAAATAAAAGTTTGAAAGTATCTTACTCCGGCCAAAGCGAGATTTAGAAAAAACCAAATAAGGGGTCAAGCTAATAACCTAAAACAAGTACTTCTTAGGAGGCAAACCAAGTTCTTTCTTATTTTCATTTAATTTTTTAGTTTCTTTCTAGTTTCTTTTCTTTCTTCATAAATAACCCAAATCCTTTAGATAATTTTTCTTGTTTATCTTCATTTTATAGGATTCATGTTGTGGAGGAATACTAATGCCAGATAGAGAGGTATCTTAAGCATATGAATGACACATCCATTTATAGTTCATCACTTGGTAACTTCACTTACTTCAAAACCTCCTCCATACTATATTTCTTATTTTCATTGAGATAATGAAATATTTAAGGTCTAGGGGATGTATTGGGTTTAGATTAGTATTGTTTTGGGGTTTAGATTAGTTTTTTCATATTTCTTTTATTTTTTTGCATAATAAAATTTTTCTAGTTGCACCATACATCACATCATGATTGTTTGTTCCTCACTTCAAAATACTAGCATGCTTGTTCTAGATTTCATGTGGTTTATTGTTACTTATAGTGCTAATATGTTTAGTGATCTATCTTTTTTTATCCATGTTAGTATGAAGTGAGCAATGTTTTTACTATAAAAGTTTAAGTACTGGCCTTATTTTAGGATCTCCCTATACTTAAACTTGCTCCTATGTGTTTTAATGACTCTGAAAATAGTCATGATTTAAAGAACTTGATTAGTACTAGTGTTTATGTGGTGATTTCTCAAACTACATTTTGGTTACTAGATGAGGATCGAATCTTGTTAGCTCATTTGAAAAAAATCAAAATATCTCTACATTTACATTCATGTGCATTTGTGTTCAAGTGTTGCACCTTGCAATCACTTAGAGAAAAAAAAATATGAAAAAATGAATAAGAGATAAAAAAAAATTAGTTATCATAAGTGGAAATTAGTGAGTTATCCCTTTGAGATCGAGTTAGGTTATTGGAAAAATAACTACTATGTTTATCTTGATATCGAGCACGCCTTTGAGACCCTTAGTAGATTGAGAAAGATGAACCATGTAAGTGGAAAGTAAGTGCCTATCGCTGGGATCACAAGAAACACAATCTTATGACGACTTAACTAGGCTTATGAATTGAAACTTAATAAATTTAGATTGCTATTGCACTGAGCATGGAGAACTATTACTTAGGTCATACTCAAATAAATTTTGTATCTTGCTCACTAGTGAATTCATTTGATAGGACTAAACTAATTCGCTAGAGATTACGATGTACTATTTAACCACAAACATCTATTGCAGTGTTTTCTTGACGAGAAGCAAAAGTTTAAGTTTGAGGGTGTGATGTGTGTAGGTTATATATGTTTTTAGGCAATGTTTGACCTAAAATCTATGAATGACATGAACAAGTTCTTATCTATTCACATCGATCTCCTAATGATATAAATCGTCTCAAATATCAATTCCACCTAATATATATTGTTTCATAGTTAAATCAATTAGATGACTTTATAAATCAAATGACTTAGTGAAAAAAGTTATTATTTGAAAATGTTAAGGTCATTTTGATATTAAACAATCATTGATCCCAGTATATTGGATGAAATTCATGTTTGAGGTCATTTATATCATCAAGAGATCAATACAAACACATAGGAACTAGTTTTATGTCATTATAAGATCTCTAGATTTATCTTTTGAATTTAAGACACATTTATTTGTATTTTTAAAAATTTACCAATTTACGATGAATCTATAAATTTGTTGCCAATTGGCGATGAATTTATAGATTCGTCACAAAAGTTTAATTTTTTAAAATACAAATAAATACTTACTAAATCGAGAAGATAGACCTAGAGATCTTAGAATGACATAAAATAAATTTCATGATCTCCTAATGATATAAATCACCTCAAATATCAATTCCACCCAATATATTTTTTTCTATAATTTTTATAACATGAATGAGTTTGAAAAATCTATTTATTATTAAAATAATTACTAATCTTAATATATTGGGTGAAATTAATATTTGAGATCATTTATGTTATTAGGAGATCGATAAGAACACAGAAAAATTGATTTCATATCATTCTGAGCTCTTTAGGTCCATATACCAAATTTTGGATACATTTATTTTTATTCTTAATTTTTGTTCCAATTTACAATGAATCTATGGATTCATCGCCAATTTGCGATGAATCTAGGGTTTCGTTGTAGCATTGGTTGCATCATTTCTCATGCATCTACGACGAACTCTGTTTTGTAACAGAGTTTGGAATATTTTTATTGCTATTTTGATGGGCAACAAATGTTGTATTTGTTGGTAAGTTATTATGCTTTATAGTAAATTCAATATGAGAGATGTGCTATGAAGAAAGAGAATTCCCCTCAGTATTCGGTGTTTTGTCTGACACATTTGTCGACTCATGTACAACATTAGGGATATGCTAAAACTTCATAGCACAATTTTAAGATATAAATATACCAAAAGTATTTATTTTTAAATATTAATTTTTTATGAATATTTTAGATACATTTTGATGCTCACGCGAGCCTTTCTTCTATACATAAAGCATCGCGCGTATAATCTTATCTCAAATGAATAAATAGATATCCATACTTTATATTCAAATTCTTATATGTCAAGGAATCAATTCTTTTAATTTATTTTCATGTGTATGTGGAGTATGTGAGACTACCTTAACAATATTCTTTTTGTGATGCAGGACGATCAATCTAATATGATTCTTTAAATTTAAAATGATCATAACTTTTAACTCGGGATTTGAATTAGACTCTGTTAGTGGTCACGTATGTAAAATTTTATGATTTATTTTATTATAGTGGAACTCATAACCGTTAAATTTCGAGTCTAAAAAGTGACGTTTAGGTCTTTTTTAGAGTCTCCCAAGATTTTTTTTCTTCTATTTTTTTTTCATTTTTTATGATATTTGGGATAATTTAAATATTTAGTGTCATATTTTATTAATTTAGCTTTCTATTAAAAAATTTATTTTTATGAAAGGATTTCTTTTCTTTCTGTATAATATAGGAAATGACTTTTATATATTGAGATTTTTTTTCCATTTTTTTTTGGCAAATCTTCTCTTTATTTTCTCCATGTTACGTTCTTCACTTATATTCTCCTCAATTCTACCTTCTCATCAGTCCGTAGGATAATTACTGCCCTTCCCTCTAGTATTATGACATTATAAGCTTATTCAATTAATTTTTAAAAGAAATAATTAAGATTATTCAATTCAATTTCTAAATAAAAAATAGTTGTTTGAATAATATATCCCTATTTATCAAGAGGAGGAAAGGCGAAATGATGCAATATTAGAGTTTGCAAAGTTGGATTTTAATCTACTACAATCTCTTCATCAAGAGGAACTAAAGGAAATGTCAATGTAAGTAAATTGAAGTTTCTTTTATAAAGAAATATTAGAGTACTTAAATCTTTTTACATGAATTAATTGTGTGAGTGCCAAAGAAGTTGAATAAATGATTTCAAACTCACATATTATAGTAATTCACATGATTTATTTGTCTAAATAAATGTTTGATTGTGGTTTAAACTAATTTCCTTATCTATCTTTTGAAGATGGTGGAATGATCTAGCACTTGCTAAATCACTAAACTTTGCCCGTGATCGAATTGTGGAATGTTATTATTGGATGCATACTGTGCACTTTGAGCCTCACTATTCTCGTGCAAGATTAATTTGTACCAAGGTTATTTCATTCTTGTCACTTTTGGATGACATATATGATAATTATAGCACACTGCAAGAGAGCCAATTATTAACTGAGGCAATTCAAAGGTATCTATTCTATTCATTACTTTGCTACATTTCTATTTTGCTTAATATCGCAATTAGTTGAGTAGTCTACATAGATGATAAAGAATCATAGAAAAAATAAATTCAACTCAAAATCAACAAAAAACTGAAAGTTATAAAATGATAAATTACTGATCTAATTATAAAAGAATAATTAAAAACATAAGAAAAGGGAAAAAAAATTATGAGCTAAATATTGTAAGTTATTATAACAAATAGCAAAATGTATTCTTGATATTCCTTTAAAATAAAAAACAATGAAGACTACTTCTGATTAAAAAAACACATTAGCACCTACTTTATTTCTCAATTAAAGGAGATATGAACACATCTTCTGTCTTGTCAAAACAACTTTAAAATACCTGTACGTCAACTAATATTTTGATCATTATCTAAAGTTTAGATATCAACAACAAACATGTAACAATATAACATCAAATAAGTATATAGTTATTATTTCTAATTTATTTCAAACTAATTTTGATATTCTTTATAAAGCTTTAAGATATCGTCACAATATAGTTAGTCAATTATGCAATGTTAAGTTTGCTCATTTCAGGTGAGAACCTCAAGCCATTGATGAAGTACCAGAATACTTAAAGGATTTCTATCTCAAGTTACTAAGGACTTTCAAGGAATTTGAAAATGAACTAGAAAGTGATGAGAAATACCGCATATCATTTCTCCAAGATGAGGTATATTTAAGTACATTGTAAAAATGATTAATGTCTCTTTTAACTTGTCAAATATAAACTATTTAAGTTTATCATTTCCTTTTATATAGATAAAAGCTTTATCAAGGTCTTACTTTATAGAAGCCAAATGGGGCATTGAAAAATATGTGCCCCCACTAGAGGAGCATCTAAGTAACTCACTAGTCACCGCTGCATATCGTTTCCTTATATGTGCATCTTATGTAGGCATGGATCAGGTGGCATCAAAGGAGATATTTGAGTGGGTTGCTAGCTTCCCCAAAATCATTAAAGCCAGCTCTATGATTGGTAGACTCATGGATGATGTAACTTCACATGAGGTGATTATTTCAGATAATTAATTTATTTGGTAGATGTTCATATATATATATATATATATATATATATATATATATATATGATTTTCTTTTGGAATTTTGCAGCTTGAGCAACAAAGAGGACATGCAGCTTCAACTGTAGAATGTTATATGAAAGAGTTTACCACAGATAAAAAAGAGGCTTATAAGAATCTTATGGAGATGGTGGAGGATGCATGGAAGGATCACAACAAAGAATGCCTCAATCCAATACAAGTACCTCTACTTTTAATTGAAAAAATAGTAAACTTTTCAAGAGTAATAGAAGAATTTTACAAGTACATTGACACATACACCTATTCCAAAACTACAACGAAAGATAATGTCAATATATTGTTGGTTGAATCTGTTCTTATTTAAGAGCGTCACACCCTACAAATCCTAGCCAGTGATGATAATCAGAGGCCGGACCAATCACAATTTAAGGCCATTTAATCTACATTTGAATAAAGTGAAAATCGAGTTTGGATGATTTATAGTATGTTATTGAAGTACTGGAATGCCTTAAGTATAAGGCTTATATTGTAACATGCATGTAACATTGTATTAAATAAAATAATTAAGTGCTTGATTATCATACTCTATAATCATTTTATTTTATTGTCAATCTAAAAATCAAGAATTATTTAGAGAGCTAGACTTAAATTTATGTAGTATTTATATATCGTTCAGTTGATATAATTTGTATATTTTGGTTTGGAAATGGAAGAATTGAGAGTAAAAAAAAAGAGAAGTTATTTGTGACCAAATAACTTTGGAAAATGATAGAAATTAAATCTAATTTTATTGAATCACAATAAGGTATTTGGTTTTCTAAAATGCCCTTCTTGATATCCTTAGAAATCAATATAAAGCTCAATCATCATGCTCTAGGTTAATTTTTAAAATTCACACGACTTAAGATATACCAATTTTTTAAGGTTTTTGGAATTTATCATCATGACTTTCAAAGTTATTCATCATTCATAAAATCTTTCTATATTAAATTCACAATCCAAATGCTTGAGGTTAATTTTTAAAATTGATTTTGCATAATTAGAGATTAATTAATCTACAATTCTTGAGAAAGGCTTTGTCCTATTCAACATAAGCACAAGCCAATTTGTGCTCATAGTCCGTTAATTAATAAACTAAATGTAAAAAATAATTTAAGAACCAAGAACTTTATAAATAAAATAAAATTTTAAGAATTTTAGATTTTTAAAAAGGATTAGATTAATTTGACCAAAATACATTTAAATTAGCTATTATTTTAAAAGTTTTAAAAGGTATTTTAGTCAAATTATAAAGGTTGTAATCATTTGAAAAGTGGGTTGATTTGTTTGGATTGTACTTATGACCATGTGTGCATGCTTGGCACGACCATGTGCCATGCTCAGTGCAACTAAAACATGGGAACTTATATTCCCGATTGTAGTTGACACCTCAATTTTATTTTGATACTATGTGTAGGTTAATAAGCATGTAAGCCATGTCAATGAGGGTTCAGAATGTTAAGACACTTATAAACTAGAGGGGGCCAATAGCCTCGATCGCTTCTTTAAACTTGAGTTGCTGTGGAAACCTTGAAGTGAAGATTCACTAAAATGCTAACATTTTCAATTTACTTGGTATCCACTTTCTTGAAGTGACTAATCTAAGGGCTCATCTCTCTCTCTCACATCTTCATTATGAAAATTTCTTTCCCGGAAGTGGAAAAGCCTCGTACAACCAGAAAATACAACAAGAAATACAAACAATATTACAAATGAAATTGAAAATGACTTTACAACAATGAACCTTGCTTTATTTGTTCTTTTCTTGCTTTGGTTAGCCTCTTGATGCTTTGAAAGTGCAACGACACTTATTGACAAAACCTTAAGAATAAATTGCTTGAAAACATCATGAACCCCCCTTGTCTAAGGTTTCTCTCAAGTCTCCCAATTGATTGGTCTTAGTCTCAGTCGATTGTCATGTAAGATCCAACCATTCAAACTTGTAGAATGACTCTTTTCGCCCAACCAATATATTGGTGAGTCATACCAATCGATTACTGGCTTCTAATCGATTAAGTCAATCGATTCTGAAACCCTTGTTCTCTCGAAAAAGCACTACCAATCGATTAGTCTAATCGATTGATAAGGCTGAATCGATTAGGCTAATCGATTCAGTAGATTTCTATTTCCTTGCGAAACTCCTACCAATTGATTGTCTTAATCGATTTCAGCACCTACTGTGCACTCGTGAAAACCTACCAATCAATTACTCTAATCGATTACTTTGGCCCCTAATCGATTGCCCTAATCAATTTCAAGCATTTTGTTTTCATAAATTAACCTCCCTCACTAATTGATTGGTGCTGCTCAATAGATTAAGCTAATCAATTTGAGCAGCAAAACCCAAGAGTTTGGATTTAGGGTTTGTCAATCAATTGGTGTAGCCTACAAATCGATTGTTAACCCTAATTTCAACCTTTTCAAGGTTGAATCCACGTCTTGCATGGTATCTAGTTGACCTCAACCTACCAGGACTTCCTCTTCTCATCATCCAGTCATCCGTGACCTATTGAGACTTCTCGTTGTCCAGCATCCGACCAACCTTGGCCTACCAAGGCTTCCTCACCAAGCGTCTGGTCCTCCTTGACTCACTTGGACTTTCCATCTCGTACCAAGTATCTGGTCAACCTTTAATCCACTTGGATTTTCATTTTCCAACTGCCCGTTAGACTTTCGATCACCAAGTGTTCAGTCCTCCTTTACCGACTTTAACTTTTCTCTTTCCAACCTTCCTGTTGGACTTTCCCTTACCTAACCTATAGTTATGACTAGTCACTTGGTAGACTTCTCACCTTCCTAATCTCCAGTTAGGACTTCTCGTTAACTGACCTCAAGTTAAGACTTTTCCTTTGCCTAATTAATCTTAGTTTTGGACTAGTCACTCGATAGACTTCTCGCTTACCTAACCTCCAATTAAGACTTCTTGTTGATGTTAGGGTTGAAAAGTAGCTAGAGGGGGAGTGAATAGCTCGGCACGATCTCGTGTTCATCGTTGCTTGCCTCTTGCGATGATGTGCAACAAAAATACAAGAAACCAAACACACAACGCTAACTCTAGGGATTTACTTGGTATCCACTTCAAGAAGAGGTGACTAGTCCAAGGATCCACACACTCACGCACTCTCCACTATAAAAACACTCCTTATCGGTAACTACCGAAGGCCAAGAAGCCTTACAACTTCACAATACAACAATGAGAAAGAAAAAAGTAAAATACAAATGAATCTTACAAGATTACAATGAAAACCCTAGCTTCTTCTTCTTCTTGTTGCAACTCACCTCTTGACTTGGATGAGCCTCCAAGAACCTTCAAGAACTGGTGGTGAGGAGGAAAAGATCGCTGTGGAGCTTTTCTGTGAGCACCTGTGGAGAAAAATGGAAGCTCTTGCGAAGGAATCGCACGCCAACGGCTAAAACCTGCGCCAACGATCGAATCAATCTCCCAATCGATTGGGGAGACTCTAGATCGATCGGCCGATCGATCCAGAGCGCCTCTGTGCTCTCTGGAAATCACCTGGATTTATCGACTGATCAATCCAAGGCTTATTGCGCTAAAACGTAGCTCCCAATCTATCAGTCGATCGATTGGAGGCTCCCAATCTATCAGCTGATCAATTGGAGGCTCCAAATCGATCGGCCGATCGATTGGGAAGGCCTCTGTGCTCGCGATTTCACATCCCAATCGATCGGTCGATCGATCGGGCCATTCCCATTTTTGTAGCACACTCCAATCGATCGATCGATCGATTGGACACTGGTTCAATCGATTAATCAATCGATTGGACACTGGTTCAATTGATTGACTGATCAGTTGAACACTGGTTCAATTGATCGACTGATCAATTGAACACCCTGAACTTGCCTCAAACTCAAGTTCAAGGTCCCAAACCCAACTCCCGGTCAACTGTGACCTGTGTAACACCCACAAAATTATAAGATAAGTATATGGGTATTATTTTCTTTAGAACATAAAAGAAGAAGAATCAAAGAAAATGAAATAAGAGAAATAAAAAGAAGAGGTGAAGGTTTGAACCTTGAACCTCCCACCAAGGATAGAAATAAAATTATGTATGATAACCACTAGGATAATGAATAATATGTGAATGGGAAATGATGGGAATTGTAGTTAAAAGTAAAGCTAAAATTTAGTGAAGGAACAAAGGGAAAATCAAGTGGCTTCTTTCTCTTGTTTACCTCTTGGTTAAGGAAAAAGAGTAGCAAAAGACAAGTTGTCCTTCTCCCTTTCCTTCTCTATTTTCATGGGGTTTAAGAGGAAAATAAAGAGAAGGATTTAGGGAAGGGAATGAGGACATATTCTCATTAAGAAAATACATGCATGAGTTAAGGAGGAAGGGAAGCAAAGTTCATTTTGGTAACTTCCACCTACTTAGCATAAAAAGGGAAGGAACTAAAGGTTTTCATTTTTTTTTCCCTTCTCCCTCACCCTTGCCGAGACTCTAATCCTCCTCCCTCATCTCCACAAGCCAAGTTTATGTTTCTCCCTAAGAGAAAACTAAACTACAAGAAGGAGTCTTCATGGTGTACCCTTCCAAGCAAGAGAAATTCGAAAGGAGTGCTAGAAGAAGAAGCTCCCTACTTCCTCTTCACCAAGGGTACCATTTCTTAAGGATTAACAAGTGAACATTAGGTAAGCTTCCCCTCACCTGTGGTACAATGGTTTGTATGGTTTTCCATGGAGATAGATCGCTTAAAAGACTTAAGATTTTGTTTAAGAAAATTCGGTCAAAAACAAGAAGAAGAGTTTAAGAAAGTTGTGATTAGATATGCTTTCTATTTTCCTTGTGACATGTATTTTATGTAAGAAGTTAATATATGGTTTCCATGCTAGAATAATTAATGAAAAATTTGTTTCATGATTTACATGTTTCGGCCAAGCATGAACAAGAAGACTAGGTAAGTTCAAAACTCAAACTAAGCATGTTTCCTTATTCTTTTAGTTATGTACCCTATGATAATGAGGTTGTTAACTTTTCTCTTACTTGTATGTTGTTTGAAACTCCATTTACATGCTCATGAATATTCGGCCAAGTAAGGAGTAAAGGCCTAGGAGAGTTTTAAACCTAAGACCAAGCATGCTAAGATTTTTCCTAAGACAAGACATGAAGCTAAAATGTTATGCCATGATTGTATGTTAGTTATGAATCTTATTTCATGCTTATGAGGGTTCGGTCATGATGAGAGTTGAAGGCTAGGAAAGTTGGAACCAAGGCTAAGAGGCTCATGACCTTCTTGATAATATAATATGAAACTAGTTGATGTTTTAGGGTTGCTTGTTATATGGAATTTTGAATACATGTAACTTTCGGCCACATTAGGTTTTAAAGCTAGTATGTGTAGTTTTTTTTTTAACTAAGTTTACTCATGTTGTTCCTTGTTATGAAGCCATGAAAATTTTGTAGGGTTTCCATGCTCTTGAGCCACTAGAAACTTAGTTTCATGCTTGTTAAGTTTCGGCCACTACAAGTTTAAAGGGTCTAGAGAAATTTGAATCCAACTTATACATGCCTATGATGTCCTTGAGATATATGCTATGAAATGTAGTTGTGGTTCCCATGCTCTCATGTCACTAAAAATCTAGTTCCATGATTTACATGTTTCGGCCACTACAAGTTTAAGGGCTTAGAGAAATTAGAACCCAACTTATATATGCTTATGATGTTCTTGTGATGTATGCTATGGAATGTAGTTGTGGTTTCATACTCTTATGCCACTAAAAAAAAAAACCTAATTCCATGATTGTTAGGTTCGGCCACCTTGAATTAAGGGGTATAGGAAGTTTGAAATTTTAAACAAACATGCTTATGTGGTTCCTCATGAAAATGTATAACATGTTGGCTTAAGGTTCAACACCTCTATGCTACTTGTAACCTAGGATGAGATAAGCTAGGGTTCGGCCATGATATGATTAGGAGCTTAGGGAACTTAGAACCCAAACTAAATGTGCTTAAGTAGTTCCCTATGAAATATAATATGATATGAGTATAGGGTTTACATGTTTACATGTTGCTTAGAACTTGATTCCTCTTCATGAAAGGTTTCGGCCATGAAATAATTGGAAACCTAGGAGGGCTTAAAATTTAGGTTAACATGCTTATGATCTTTCTTATGTTATTATGTGAAGATATCATGAAAATTTTTATGTTTGCATGTTGTCTAGAGATCATGTGGTCCTTTCATGACTTTCGGCCATATGGGTTTAGTGACTAAATATACCTCACATGCTATGAAGAGATGATATTTTTCCATGAATGGTTATGTCTTTTTTTTTAGGATACGTGTTATGTTCTTCCATGTATGCTTATGACCCATGTATGTACTATGTGCTCAAACATGCTTACTTTATGACATGATAAAATGATACATTCATTATGCAAGCCTATGATTCATGCGTGTGTTGTGTGCCCAAATATGCATGCTTTAAGATAAGTGATATGTTCATGATGTATGTTATGATTCATGCATGTGCTGTGTGCCCAAATATGCATGTTTTATGATATGTTAAGAAATATGATATGCATGAAATGATAAGAACTATGATATGTAAGTTAAGTCATGCTACTTTACTTTATGTATGGCTTGTACCAAGGGTGGGCTCCATAAGCACCCCGGGGTCGATGGACTAAGAAACGGGCCTCGTTAGGGATGGACTCCTAAGTGCCCCTAGGTCGATGGACTAAGAAACGGGCCTAGTATGTATGCGTTGTAGGGTTCAAGACTTGCTACCTTGGACCTACATAGGACACGCGCATTTATGTACGTGGTACAAGCCGGGGCCCTAATCATGTTGAAATTATGTTTAAGTATGTATTGTATAAGTTTTCAAAAGACATGTTGCATATGTTGCATGATATATGTTTAGGAATTTACCATGCTTATACTTTATGATTATGCCATGATACTTTATGTTATGTTATGATATGCCATGATATGCTCTTAACATGATACATTTGTCTTTATGTCTTATGACTTGTGATTTTGATATGCTTGACGGTTTTTGTGAGTAGGAAAGGAACTTACTGAGCCATGAGTGCTCATAGCTTACTTTCTTGTACCACAGATAAAGGCAAGGAATGGATGTACTAGGGGAGCAGCAGGAGGGCTTGAAGGATGTGTGCGGTAGTGAACTGGCTAAAAGAAATGACCTGCTTTCATTTAATAAGAAATTTGCCATGTTGATGTTTGTTTTTACTTTATGACTCCATGACTTTAAGTATGTGTTTGGTATTAAGACCCAAAATTTATGATAAGTATGCTATGTGGACCTTTTATGTCTATTGTGATTTTTAAGTAAGAAAAAGGTTTTTAAATTCTTTAAGTAAGACTTCCGCTGTGTTAAGTATGCAAGTGTCGTCAAGTAACCCCCGTCGCCTTAGCAGGAGGGGCGGGGCGTTACAACCTGCTGGGTATCCATGCCTAGTATTTGGCCAACACTCGACCAACCTCGAACTAGCCTTCTAGCCTCCTCCATCAGCTTTATGTCCTTCGGATATCTCCCCATCCTTCACGCCTTGCCTTCAGGAGCTTCCTTTGGCCTCATCCTAGTTGTCGGGTTCTCCTTGCTAAGTCACACTAGGACTTACCTTGTAAGACACCACATTCTTGGACTTTCCATCTGCTTGGCTTCACTCACCAGGACTTTCCATCTGCCTGGCTTCACTCATCAGGACTTTCTATCTGCTTGGCTTCACTCACCATGACTTTCACTTTTGCCTAGCTTCACTCACTAGGTCTTTCACCTGGCTTCACTCACCAGGATTTTCCTTCTGCCTAGCTTCACTCACAAGGTCTTTCACCTGGCTTCACTCACCAGGATTTTCTAACTGCCTGGCTTCACTTACCAGGACTTCTTAGTCAAATATTCAATCAATCTTGACCTACTTGACTCTTCTTCACATCTACCTGGTCAACCTTGACCAGAGGAAAATTGTACCAACAATCTCCCCAAATGAATGATTGTACCTGCAATCTCCATTTATTATCAGTTTTCATGTATTGTCAAACATCGAAACACAAGCATCAAGACTTGAGCTTGAGCCAACTCAAGCTTACTCAACCTGGTCAACCTGGACCCTAGGGAATATTGCACCAACAATCTCCCCTTTTTTGATGTTTGACAATACCTTTAAGTTAGGCTAATCCCATAACCTCAACTCTCCTTCATGCCAATATAAGGATGATGGTTTCCTTCATTCTTCCCCTTTACTAGAGGGCAAACTCCCTCTTTAGGTAATGAAAGCCTAACTTAACGACACATTCTCCCCCTATTGGCACACATCAAAAACTCTCCCCCTAAAGAGTTATTCACCGTTGTTAACAACTTCACTCGTTGTTCACAACACGATAACGAAGGTCCCATACCCTTCATTTATCCTTAATGCTCACCCTTGAGCATTACCACTTGGTACATTCAACACAATTCAAATGAAGGTCCCATACCCTTCATTTTCATTGAATGCTCATCCTTGAGCATATACCACTTAAACTGAAGATATCCAGTCTCCATTGTATTCAAATGTCCAACCTTGAGCATTTTCACGAAAGAAGGTTGACCACCTTCCAAGGTGTATGAAAAATATATTTCCATGTCCTTAAAAAGTAACTTCCTCTAAAGACATGCACACAACTTCTGTCATTGCACCAACAATGACTTGGAATCCTGAAATCTTTAGGAAACCTAGATTTAGAAGGTTTTGAGGTTCAAAAAATCAATAATGAAATCAAACCTCAACCTAAACTTCTACTTAGACTTCCTTAACCAATCCATCCTTGTTTTCATCATGAAAACTCCCCCTAAATGTATATAAATGTGTTCCAAGGGGTTAGGAATGGTTGTATAGACTAAAAATGGTTTAGAATGCTGAAAATGGACTTTCCTAGCCAAAATCAGCATTCCCAATCGATTGGAGTTGGGTCCCAATCGATTGAACCTGCGTGAATTGATCCACTGATCGATTCAAGGGTGGTGGATCGATCGGCTGATTGATCCAGCGAGCTTCTGTTCGCGGGAAAACTCCTCTCAATCGATCGCCCAATCGATTGAGGCACTCCAATCGATCGGGTGATCGATTGGAGCTCTGAAAAACTAAAAATTTATTTCAGAAACTCCCCTAAAATTCTATAAAAATTGAAAAATCATGAAAATTCATGTAGACATTCCTTAGTGCATATACTATCAAGGAAAAATAGTTTTCTATGAAAATATTTTCTATTTTCAAATATTGACACAAACTTGGAACCTTTTAAAAACTTTAGTGTTTTCTTCCAAGTTTGTGCTCAACTATTCAATGATGATTACTATCAAAAGATAGTCTTCACCAAGATTTTCCAACGTATATTTAAAACCACTTTCAAAACCAATATCCAACCATAGTCTTTGGGCTCAATGCACATGACTTGTACATTAGCTTTCCCAATGATTAGAAAACACATAACTATGTGTTTTGATGAACTTAAAACTCGAAAGAATGCACTAAATCAACGTCTTGAGTTTTGTTCATCATCCTAACATCTCACTTGTATTTAATGTGTACGAAATCACATACAAGTCACCTTATAGTTCTTAGAGAGATGTAAACTTTGGTTTTGCCCTAATCTAGGGATCATGCATATCTATCTAGGCATTTTGAGGTTATGAACATCCACCAAGGATGTTACTTGTTAATGAATGCCATTTGTACATAATTTGTAAGGAATTAAAATAATGCATGATGCGTTTTGACATACTATCACGCCCCGGAGGAGTCTCTGTTCGAAGAAAATTTCGACAGCATCTCCCCTGTACGGCGGACAATCTGAAACTTTCTACATCGCCCTCTGGGCCACATATACCTCGGCCAACACGGCCAAAACAATAACAGATAATAAAACAATCACCCACGCAGTTAATAATTTAACAAACTATAACAGTGATAATATGACTCAAAAACAACCCTATTCAACTACACTCATAAAACACAAAACCGATGTCCTACTCCACTACACTCATAAAGCTCAAAACCGACGATAAAATCAACTTACCTCTTCTGTCGTCTAGGCAGGCGTGTAGTAAAACAAATCCAATAAAACTCATAGGCAATAAGAATCCATACAAGATCCAAATGTATCAACACAAACAAGTCCAAACATAGTCTAAAACAAGAAAACCACAAGATCATCACGCATCCTCGTGGACTGCAGGGACTAGCGACTCTCTCCGGACAGCATCAATCTGAAAATAACAACGGAGGAGGGTGTGAGTCCAACACTCAGCGGGTATCAACTGATATGCATAATAAAGAAAATAATAGGCAGTACTAATCATGCGTACAGTCTCCTGATACAAGAAGGATAAATGCAACTGAAACAAAACAGGAGAAAACTGTACTAACCAGGACCAAGGTATAAGTGTCACGTCCCGGAGGAGTCTCTGTCCGAAGAAATTTCGGCAGCATCTCTCCTGTACGGCGGACAATCTGAAACTTTCTACATATCCATATACCTCATCCACATGCGGCTGGAATAACAACGATAATAAAATACAACACACAGGCATTTCACGCAGTTTAATAAGAAATAAACAAATCAGTAATACCATGACTCGAAAACAACCCTACTCCACTACACTCATAAAACTCAAATTCGATTTTTCCTACTCCACTACACTCATAAAACACAAATCCGACGAACTCACCTCTTCTGCCGTCCAGGCAGGCATGTAGTAGAACAAAACCAAATCATATAAAAATCCATCGACATCACAAAATCCATACAATGTCTATACCATCAACCAGAACAAGTTTAGCATAATCTAAGTAAGAAAACCAAAAGACCAACAATATCTTTGAGATATGCAGGGACTAGCAACTGGAACTCTCTCCTGACAGCATCAACCTGAAAATAACAACAATGGAGGTGGGGTGAGTCCAACACTCAGCAGGTACAACTGATATGCAAAGTAGGGAAATAACATCTAGCACTAATCATGCGTACAGTCTCCTGATATAAAAGGATGAAATGCAACTGAAATAAACAGGAGAAAAATTGTACTAACCAGGACCTGGGTATAAGGACAAACAGTCCGAGTGGCATAGAAATCCTGTATGCATGTCAAACATAGGCATCCAAACAATATACAGTATATAAATGCAGCAAGCACAAACACAAGCAATTAATGCATCATGCATATGATGCCAATGATGCGTCCTGGTCACCCCTGACACCAGTCGATCATCTCACACACAATAGTGAAGCCGAGTGGGTAGGGCTGTGACAACCGTGCACTCTGTCATCACTACTCCTGATGAGTGACCGAGTGGACGGGATGTGTCGGAGTACACCTATCCTCCTACCCCAAATCATAAATGGGAGAGCACAATGCTCTCAACCCCCGGTACACGATGACGGGGAGAAATCCCTGCAGGCTAACACGTTGCATCACGCTACCCATGAGCGGACCAACGGAGCCAAACAAAGTCCCTGCTGCAACATACACTGCCTGAATCGACCACTAACCCATGAGTGGTGGTGTGTGCAGATCCATGTAACTGGCGATGTGCTCAACAATAATGGAGCGGACTATCGCACAGCATGCAATCATGCAAATGGTGCATGACACTAACCATAAAATATCCTGAGCTAATCCATATATATATAAAAGTGCACCATAGGTCAACGAATCAAATCAAAGGTACACTGAAGGTATAAAACCTAGGTCCTGAACATGGTGAAGCATGGTATATCACTACCCCTATAAGCATGTATCAACAGGTAAGGAATACATGAGATGTAAAACAAGCAATCAACCAATCATGTAACAGGTATCGGGTAGTGATTAACTGAAACAAATAAGAGAACATAATTATTGCTACTTGTTAAATTCACTACTATGCATATCAAAGACATAAAGTCAAAAGTACCCACCTCCAATAGGAAAAGCCCAATCTGGTCCAAATACGACGTTGAGAAACTCGTCTCGCGTCAAAGTCCTGTAATACATGATATCCAGATTTAGCTAATTTTATAAATAATTAGCTAAATCAAATCCTCGAGAAGCTATCATAAATCCGGATCCAATTATATACCCTAATTAGATCATTTAACTCCTCAATTCATTTTAACTATTCCATTCGAATTAGGACTTGAAATAAGCATAATCAAGCATAGCATCTTACCCGACTTAGCCCTAATTCAATACATATTCAACTAATCAAATAATCCAAATTCTTTACCTCAATTCCCACAGCCGATCTTGCTGCTAAAAATCAAAGAGAAGCTGGAAGGTGTGACTGCCGGATCCAATATCAATCCACAACAAAGCAAACCTTACAGGAAACCTTCCCCACTGCTCAGATCAGATTGAGATACACAAATCACCAATCAAAAATCCTAATTACATAACATAATTCCTTACCTCCCATATCATAGTTAGGGCACTGAGTCAGAAATTAGGGCACAGGAGGACACCGGCGTTGCTGGAGAAAGTTGCTGCCGAAACTAGGAACAACCCACAACAAATCCTACTTCACCTCACAAATATCAACCGAACCCAGCAGGATGTCACTGATCAAGCAACAGCCTTCTAGTCTCTGTCGACCCTCCTCCTTGAATCTAATCCGACAACAAGAGGAAATCTAGGGCACGGTGCGGCTCAGGAAGGAGGTTAAGGTGAGGCCGGCGTCGCTGGCAGAAGGCTGGCGCTAGGGCAGGGTGCGGCGCTGGAGCTCCTTTCATCTTCTTCCATCTTCAAGGGAGAGCGTTACCAAAAGTTGACGTCCAGCTTCTTCCATCTTCTTGGCTCGGATTCAGGTGCGTTCCCACAGACGGCGCCAATTTGATCCTGTCCGAGCGCTGAGTCGACGAACACTGGGGACGTGGCACGCTCCGCTGTCTTCGACTGGTGGTGTAGCTTTCCGACGATCCTGCAAAGAAACCGAGCTGGGAGGGGTTCCCCGGCGACGGCCCTCTGATGCTCAAGTCAGGCAACGAACGAGGCAGAGTAACGTGGCTAAAGTAAATAGTTGTGCATACCTTCGTCGACGTCTGGGGTCTTTATATAGGACCCCGGAGAAGCGCGGGCACATTTCCCGTCACGTGCACACTTCTCCAAACATACCTTAACAAGTCTGTGTCAGAAGAGTGCTTCTGGCGCCATTCCACAATCGTCTGAGCATATCCCGGATGCGACGGTGGAAGCTTCCACCGTACGATTCTATGTACGGTTCGGCCGCCAACTCTGCTGCTTGTCGGCGGCAGGCATCTCGAGGATGATGTTACCCCGTCTCCTTTGTCCTCTTGCGCTCCTTGTCTGTTCCAGGGCCGAGCGGATAGGCCGCTCGGCAAGCATCTCACTCCTGCACCGATCATGTGCTCGGCTAAGACTGCTCCTGCCTGTGTTGCCTTGTGCATCGGCCGAACGGTGAGCCCGCTCGACCCTTGAACCTTTTTATCGTGAGCATCGGAAACCCGACCCCTAGTCAGGCTGTACTCCATTCGGTTCAGAGAACTCCCAGCCAGTCGACCTGCAAACCCTGTTGGTAGGCTTGCTTCGTCCAGTCATCCAGTCTTCGGGCTGACTATCTTGACCTTTGACCTCCACGTGTCGTTGACCCCTTGCTGACGAGGATCCCCCGTCCTTATCACCGGATCACATGCCTCCCCTTCAAGTCTCGTCGAAGGAGGCGCCAAGTCTGACCGATTGGACTATGAATTTGGTTGAGCGACCTTCACTTCGCCACTTCCGAAAGTGTATTTCCGATCGGCTCTAGGAGGTCCCCTAGGCCGATCGGCGAGTTGATGGTCATGCCTTGTAGTTTTGATCTCCTTTCATTGCTTGTTACACCACTGTTCTGGGGGCGGTCGGCGTCGTCAGGTCTCCTCAAAATTCGTGCCAATCCCCATTAAGTTGCCCACGTGCGGGTAATGGCGCTCATTAAATGTCGTCCAATCGTTGATAGCCACTTGGCATATCCGTCGTCATCGTACGACGAGGGCATAAACTTCGATGAGACATACGTCGGTTCAAATCTGATGGTCTGATGTCCTCACTTCTTTCGATGACCTAGATCGGACGACTATTGTGAACCGAGATTGGGGTTTAAGAGGCGCCAGCACTGAGCCTCCTTCTATCACCCTTGGCTTTGCGTTTTTGGTGACTTCTTCCGCGACCATCCTCCCAGCGTCCGCTTGCTTTGGTGCTCCGACAAACTCTCGGCCTTCTCCCTCGCATTTTGCTCCTAATAAGCCCCTTCCTATCTCTGCGTTCTTCCGCTTTCTTCTTTTTTAGTGATCTTTGCACTGGTTCACTGTAGTTTCAGTCTTCTCCTTCAACCATTTCATTTTTCTTTCCTCGGCTCTTCCTTTCCTGCTATTGTCCCAGCGATGGCTAGCACTTCGCAGCCTTCCGGTCCTTCCCCTGGCCTATGGTATATGACCACGGTCAGCCGCTTCGACGAAACTGACGTCGGACGTTTCCTTAATGAATTTGAATTGCCTTCCGACCATAGACTAGTTTTAGCCACCTTTTCCGATCGGCCCCACAACCCGGCGACTGGCACTGTTTGCTTCTTCCAAGATCAATTCGTGGCCGGTATGTGCTTCCCTCTGCACCCTTTCCTCCTGGAGGTTTGCAATTACTTCCGCATTCCGCTCGGCCAACTTGTTCCTAACTCTTTTAGGTTGCTGTGCGGCGTAGTAATCCTTTTCAAGCTGCACGACATTCCCTTAGCTCCCAGAATTTTCCACTACTTTTACTATCCCAAACAGTCCGAGTGGGGTACTTTCCTCTTCCAGTCGCGGATCGGCCTTGTATTTTTCGATAAAATGCCGACCTTGAACAAGCACTGGAAAGAAAACTATTTTTACCTTCATTTTCCCGAGCTGCCCTCATTTCGCACTAAGTGGCAAACCACCGTGCCGGATCCGCCTAACCTCGGCAAATACAAGAACCAGCCGGAATATCTTCATGCGGCTAACCTACTGGCCGACCAGAGGTTCAACATCGATAAACTGCTTCATGAGGGGGTGTTGTATGTCTTTGGCTTGAGCCCGATCCGCACAAAGCTTCCGAGCAGCTTGGGTAAGCACTCTCCTTGTCCTTTTTCCTTTTGGTCTAACTGATTTATTCTTCTATTATGCAGCTGACATCATGTGGCGATCCAAGGTTGCCGATCGACTGAAGTTGAAAGCCGCCGAGATTGAGGCGGTGGCCGCCAAAGAGATGGCCGATCGAGGCATCGCGCCGGTCGGCTCGCATGAGGGCGAAAGTGAAGAGGCTCCAACTGAGGCCCGAGAGTCTGCCGCTCAGGGCACCACCACTGGAGCGACCGGGGATGCTATTTCTTCGGCCGGTCAGCAGCCCACATCAGAGGACGCGGAGCGATCGGCCGGCGATTCCCCCCTGATAACTCGCAAATGTCGTCGGACCGCCATCGCGCCCATTGAGCCGGTGATTGGGCCAGTCGACGCTCCCCCAGAGGCAATCGACCCGCTGCCTGCCGCGCATGAGACCCTTTCTTCCGATCGGACCCCCTCCCAGCTCGACCAGCCAGCACCTTCGACTGGAGCACCACCCGTTAGCTCCGTGCCCTGGGTCCGCCTTCAGGTCAAGCGTTCAGACATTACTTCTGCACCGATCGACGAGTCTTCCAGCCGAGCCATTTCTACCCAAGCAGATCCGAGCGGCCGCAGAATGATCAAGTTCGTTCTACGTCTCCATACCGAGGAATTCCTTTTAGCGGCGGATCAGCTTGCCGGTCCCGAGCACCAAGTCACCATCCGAGGTCCGCTCGCCCAGACATGGGAAGATGTGAGGGCTCGTGTGGCCCTGATGACTCCCGGTCAGCTGGCAGATAGCCACATGCATCAAGCCACCGGGGTATGTTTCTTAACGCTATCATGATGATCTCACCAGGTTATTGACGTTATCCATCCGAACGCAGCATTGGGTGGAGAACATTGTGGTCAGCAATCGTTTGGCCGAGCTAGAAGAGGAGTTGAAGAAGCTCCAAATTTCTGGGGGAGCGTCGGCTGAGGAGCCCTCGTACGCCACGCTCAAGTCCGAGCTGGCCAAAATAGAAAAATTGCTAGCGGCCGAGCAGCACAAATCTTCCGGCCTGGAATCCAGGGTGGCTGGACTTGAAAACCAGGTCAATTCCCACGACCACCAAATCACTGTGGCCAATAATAGAAAGAATAGGGCCATTGCTGATCTTGACGGAATGAAGGTGCAGGTTCGGGCGCTGGAGCAACGCGTCACTGAACTGACCGACCTGCTATCTACTGAGAAAGATAGCTGATCTGCCACTGAAGCTAAACTGCAGGCGGATAAGGAAGAACTCCAAGTGGCTCTTGACGCTTCCCGAGCGGCGTTGAAGGAATACCAAGATGGAGAGCCTGACCGCTTCAAAGTGATGAGACAGAACTACCTCCGATCGGATGCCTTTGGTGAAAAGTTTAGCGATCGGTTGGTTCTGTCCTTCGAAGAGGCTATCCGGGCGACCACCGTTTACTTGAAAGCCAAGGGCCATCTCTCCGAAGATATCTCAACCCCCCCCCCCCCCCGAGACCTGGCCGGCCTGCTAGACGCCGTCCCGGAGCCCATCTTCGAGCCACTGGAGTGAGGAGCGTTTATGATTTTCCTGTAATGTTTTTTGTACCTCTTCTGATCGGCTTTAAGGGCCGGACTTTTAATGGATACCTACTGTCTTGTTATTAGCTGTCACCACTTGTGTCCTCCTCTTAGACCGCGAAATACAATCGTTCAAGTCTCCCTTCTTTTCATTAACCATTGCTCGTCCCGCCTGTTCCTCTCAAGGAATTTTTAACGAAGTTTTCTTTATAACTAGGCCGTTCGGTTAAGCATCCATACTTTTTTAAATGGAACTCCCGCTAGATGCTCATGAAGTCTCTTTGATAACTTGGCCGATCAGCCTACTAACTCACGAGTCGATCTTTTTATTAACTTTGTCCGGCCGGAGATTTTATAGTCGCCGGTCCAACCCTAGGGTTTAACGTCGCCGCTCGACGGTCTTCAAGCCGGGGGGTTTATAGTCGCCGGTCCGACTCTAAAGTTTAACGTCACCACTCGACGGTCTTCTAGCCGGGGTTTTTATAGTCGTCGGTTCGACTCTAGAGTTTAACGTCACCGCTCGACGATCTTCTAGCCGGGGTTTTTATAGTCGCCGGTTCGACTCTAGAGTTTAACGTCGCCGCTCAACGGTCTTCAAGCCGGGGTTTTTATAGTCGCCGGTTCGACTCTAGAGTTTAACATCACCGCTCGACGGTCTTCAAGCCGGGGGGAGGGGGTTTATAGTCGCCGGTCCGACTCTAGAGTTTAACGTCGCCGCTCGACGGTCTTCTAGCCGGGGTTTTTATAGTCGTCGGTTCGACTCTAGAGTTTAACGTCGCCGCTCGATGGTCTCCATCGAGCATTGAGCTAGGATAATATACTCCCTGCCGAATGGCACGGGGTCTTCCCCATCGAGCATTGGGGTCAGATAATATGTTCCCGGTCGAACGGCGCGGGGTCTTTTCCACCGAGCATTGGGCTCGGATAATATACTCCCGGCCGAACGGCACGGGGCTTCTCCATCGAGCATTGGGCACGGATAATATACTCCCGGCTGAATGGCACGGGGTCTTCTCCATCGAGCATTGGGCTCGGATAATATGTTCCCGGCCGAACGGCGCGGGGTCTTTTCGACCGAGCATTGGGCTCGGATAATATACTCCCGGTCGAACGACACGGGGCTTCTCCATCGAGCATTGGGCTCGGATAATATACTCCTGGCCGAATGGCACGGGGTCTTCTCCATCGAGCATTGGGCTCGAAAAATATGTTCCCAGCCGAACGACGCAGGGTCTTTTCCACGGAGCATTGGGCTCGGATAATATACTCCCGGCCGAATGCCACGGGGCTTCTCCATCGAGCATTGGGCTCGGATAATATACTCCCGGCCGAATGGCACGGGGCTTCTCCATCGAGCATTGGGCTCGGATAATATACTCCCGGTCGAACAGCACGGGGTCTTCTCCATCGAGCATTAGGCTCGGATAATATGTTCCCGACCGAACAACACGGGGTTTCTACCACGGCATTACGCTGTTATCCGCTTGGTGCGCCAGACTCATGCCTTTATTCTTATAGCTTTCATTCCTGCAACTAAATAATACATCCGAACAGAATATTTCAAAGTATATTACGTCAGCGCACCTTTTATCCAGCCCGATAGGGCTGGAGGTGGTTTGCGCTCCACGGCCTCTCTAGCCTTCGCCCATCCTCATCTTCCAAGTAATAAGCTCCAGATCGGAGCTTCTCGATGACTTTGAATGGTCCTGCCCAGGGAGCCTCCAACTTGCCCACGTCCCCGACCGATTTGACTTTCTTCCAGACCAAGTCGCCTACCTAGAATGTTCGAGGAACCACGCGGCGGTTGTAGTTCTGCCTCATCCTCTGCCTGTAAGAAATTAGCCGAACGGACACTTTGGCTCGCTCCTCGTCAATCAAGTCCAATTCCAGCTGCCTCCGCTCGGCATTATCTTCATCGTAGTTCTGGACCCGGGCGGACTTCACGCCGACTTCGACTGGGACGACCGCCTCGCCTCCGTATACCAGGTGGAATGGGGTGACTCCCGTTCCCTCCTTAGGGGTCGTGCGGATGGCCCATAAGATACCCGGCAGCTCGTCCACCCAGCTCCCTCCCATGTGGTCGAGCCGAGCCCGAAGAATTCGGAGTATCTCCCGGTTGGCTACTTCAGCTTGACCATTGCTTTGGGGATACGCCACGAACGTGAAATGCTGCTCGATGCCATATCCCTTGCACCATTCTTCGAGTCGATTCCCGATGAACTGCCGCCCATTGTCTGACACGAGTCGACGTGGAATGCCGAACCGACAAATGATGTTTTTCCAGATGAATTTTTTGACCATGTGCTCGGTTATCTTGGCCAATGGCTCAGCCTCCACCCACTTGGAGAAGTAATCTACCGCCACCAAAAGAAATATCCTTTGTCTGGTCGCCATAAGGAAGGGTCCTACGATGTCCATGCCCCACTGGTCGAACGGGCAAGACACTGTGGACGCTTTCATTTCTTCCGTCGGCCTATGTGAGAAGTTGTGGTACTTCTGACAGGAAAGACACATTGCGACGGTCCGAGCGGCGTCCGCGTGTAGTGTTGGTCAGAAGTATCCGGCCAGCAGGATCTTCCTAGCCAAAGACCGACCGCCCGGATGGCCTTTGTATGACCCTTGATGTATCTCCTGGAGAATGTACTCGGCGTCATCCGAGCTGACGCACTTCAACAGAGGTCGGGAGAACGCCTTTTTGTAAAGTTACTCCCCGATGAGCGTGATCCGGCCGGCTCTCCTTCTTAATAGCTGAGCTTCGTCCCGATCGGAGGGCGTGGCACCCGAGCACAGAAACTCTGCGATGGTTGCTCTCCAATCGTTCAGGAATGTGAGCCCGTCCATCCGATCCACTTGTGCTACCAAGCATACTTGCTCGACGGGTGGCTGGATGACGACTGGTGATATTGAGCTTGCGAGTTTAGCTAACTGATCTGTCGCATGGTTCTCCGCTCGAGGTATCTTCTAGACTACTACCTCGGTGAAGCCGACCTTGAGTTTCTCAAAGGCCTCCGCGTACAATTTGAGTCTGGCATTGTTTATTTCAAAAGTGCCCATGAGTTGCTGAACGGCAAGCTGTGAATCCGAGTGGATCATGACCCGATAGGCTCCAACATGCCGCGCGACTTGCAATCCAGCTATGAGAGCTTCGTATTCTGCCTCATTATTTGTTGCCCGATAGTCCAGCCGGACAGATAGAAGCATCCGCTCTCCCTGAGGCGAAAGTAGTACTATCCCCATTCCGCTCCCGAGCCGAGTGGACGATCCATCCACATATATTTACCATGTAGCTTCGGGCTCGGGCTTTTGTACCTCTGTCACGAAATCCGCCAAGGATTGTGCTTTGATCGCCGAGCGAGGTTGGTATTGGATATCAAACTCGCTTAACTCCGTCGTCCACTTGATAAGCCGTCCGGATGCTTCGGGATTCAGGAGTACCCTTGCTAGCAGGCTGTTCGTCATCACAATAATTGTGTGCGCCAAAAAGTAAGAGTTCAACCTCCGAGCTGCCAGAACTAAGGCGAAAGCCAACTTCTCGAGACCGGTATAGCGAGACTCAGCATCCTTTAAGATATGGCTTAAAAAATACACTGGTTGCTCCTCGCCGCTCGGCCTCACTAATGCTGAGCCCACAGCATGCTCAGTTGATGATAAATAAATGCGAAGCGGCTCACCTACGGCTAGTTTTGCCAGCACGGGTAAAGAATTCAGGTAAGTCTTTAATTCCTCGAACGCCCGATCGCACTCCTCATCCCATTGAAACTTGGTGGCTTTACGGAGTATCTTGAAAAACGCCAAGCTCCGGTCAGTGGTCTTAGAGATGAACCTTGACAACATCGTGATCCGACCGGTAAGACGCTGCACTTCTCGGAGATTTCTGGGAGGCGACATGTCCTGCAGCGCCTTTATCTTGCTGGGGTTCGCCTCTATGCCCCGCTCGGTCACAATATAACCCAAGAAGCGCCCGCCTCTTGCTCCGAACAGGCACTTCTGTGGGTTAAGTTTGACGCCATACCTCCTTAAGGTTTGGAAGGTCTCCTCCATGTCCGCGTAGAGGTCGGCCACCCGGAAGGACTTGATAAGTATGTCGTCCATGTACACTTCCAAATTGCGTCCGATCTGCTCTCTGAAGACCTTGTTCATCAAACGCTGGTAGGTGGCTCCCGCGTTCTTCAATCCGAATGGCATTACATTGTAGCAGTAAGTGCTGTCCGTCGTGACGAAGCTGACCTTCTCTCGGTCTTCTCGGGCGAGCGGCACTTGATGGTAGCCTTGGTATGCATCCAACATGCATATTAGCTCGCACCCAGCCGTGGAGTCCACCAGCTGATCGATCCGGGGAAGAGGATAGAAGTCCTTCGGGCACGCCTTGTTCAAGTCCCGGAAGTCGATGCAGACTCTCCACTTGTTGCCCGGCTTGGAGACCAGGACCACGTTTGCAAGCCAACTCGGGAATTGTACTTCCCTTATGTGACCGGCCTCCAGAAGCTTCTCTATCTCCGTCCGGATGATTACGTTCTGCTCCGCGCTGAAGTCCCTCTTCCTTTTCTTCATCGGGCGAGCGTCCGGCCGGACATGAAGTTCATGCTGCGCTACGCTTGGCGAGACCCCTGGCAGCTCATGGGTTTACCAGGCGAAGACGTCGCAGTTCCGCTGGAGGCATTTGATCACCTTTTCCTTCTGCTTCTCCTCCAGATCGGATGTTATGAAGGTGGTGGCCTCCGGTCGGGATGGGTCAATCTGCACTTCCTCTTTTTCTTCATAAACTAAAGAAGGTGGCTTTTCAGTAATAGCATGTACCTCGACACGCGACACTTTCCGAGCGGACTTTGATTCGGCCCAGACCATCTCCACGTAGCATCTCCGAGCGGCCAGCTGGTCTCCCCGCACCTCCCCTACTTGATCCTCCACCGGGAATTTGATCTTCTGGCAGAAGGTGGAGACGACCGCCCGGAACTCGTTGAGAGCAGGTCGCCCCAGGATGATGTTGTATGCAGAAGGAGCATCGACCACGATGAAGGTGGTGGTCCTTGTCCTTCTGAGTGGCTCTTCGCCCAACGAGATAACCAGTCAGACCTGGTTGACCGGCAAGACTTCATTCCCCATGAATCCGTATAGGGGGGTCGTCATTGGCAATAGTTCAGCTCGGTCAATTTGTAATTGGTCGAAGGCTTTCTTGAAGATTATGTTGACCGAGCTGCCTGTGTCAATGAAAATACGGTGAATAGTGTAATTGGCTATTACCGCTCGGATGATCAGGGCGTCATCATGAGGGACTTCAACTCCTTAAAGGTCCCTAGGCCCGAAGCTGATCTCGGGTCCGCTCGCCCTTTCCTGGCTGCAACCGACCGCGTGGATCCTTAGCTGCCTTGTATGCGCCTTTCTGGCTCTATTCGAATCTCCGCTGGTCGGACCCCCGGCGAGGATGTTGATCTCTCCCCAAGACGCGTTGCCCCTGTTCTCCTCCTCCCGAGCTGAAGGTCAAGGTCGTTCATTTGACGCTCGATGGTGGGCTCCGTGTTGCTGACGGTGATGCCGCTCGGGGGATCGCCTTTCTGTCCTTTGCATGGGACTCCATTGCCGATGCTGCCGATCTGGTGAAGGCGATCGGCGGTGGTAACTCCTCGGTGCAGGATGAGCAATGGGGGGGAGGCTCTGACAATCGCGAGTATTGTGAGTGGCGGACTAATGGAGTGAGCAAAACATTGGGATCCATACCTTCCCCTTGTGTTTGGGTCGATCAGCCGCGACTTGTTGGACAGCGTGCGATCGAGTATGCTGATGAGGACGGGCGCCTTCGGCCCGCGGTCCTCTTGGTGGCTAGTGACTGATGGGTTGCTTCCGCTCGGCAGGAGCTGGTTGGTCGCTCAGTGCTTCTTTCCTTCATGCCGCCTGGGCCTCCTCCACATTGATGTATTCGTTGGCTTTATGCAGCATGTGGTCGTAGTCCCGAGGTGGCTTCCGGATGAGCGATCGGAAGAAATCACCGTCCACGAGCCCTTGCGTGAACGCGTTCACCATTGTTTCCGAGATGACCGTTGGAATGTCCATGGCCACCTGGTTGAAGCGCTGAATGTACACTCGGAGCGGCTCCCTCTCGCCTTTCTAAACGGCAAACAAGCTAACGCTTGTCTTCTGGTGGCGCCTACTGCTATCAAAATGATGAAGGAACGCTGTCCGGAATTCCTTGAAATTGGTGATTGAGCCGTCCGGTAGTCTTCGAAACCACCGATGCGCCGATCCCGAAAGCGTTGTGAGGAACACTTGGCATTTTACACCATCTGTGTACTGATGCAGAGTGGTGGTACTGTCGAATTTACCCAGGTGGTCGTCTGGGTCGGTCATCCCTTTGTACTCCCCGATAGCAGGGGGCACATAATGCCTCGGCAGTGGATCGCGGAGAATGACATCTGAGAACTGCTGATTGGTCCGCTCGGGCGATACGTCCGATCAGGGCACCTTTCCTTTTCTGACGTCCCGGATGGGTTCCTCGTCTGATGAGGATCCCTTGTCTTGATTGGCTTGCGGCACCTCCGAGGGCATCTGGAACAGAGCCCGATGAAAAGGTATTGGGGCGGGCGGCGCACCTATCTGTGTGTCGGCCGACCCCTTGTTTTGCCCCCATATTGAGAGCTGCTCCTGCCGGTCTTCGGGTGGCGCTCGGCCACTCGAAGTTGATGTCGCTTGCTGCACTGCCCGCTCGGCTTGAGCTTTCTGCTGCTGCTCCACCATCTTCGCTGCTCGCGCTTGGACGAGTGCTTCGAGTTCTTCAGGGGAGAGCGTTACCAAAAGTTGACATCCAGCTTCTTCCATCTTCTTGGCTCGGATTCAGGTGCGTTCCCAAAGACGACGCCAATTTGATCCTGTCCTAGCGCTGAGTCGACGGACGCTGGGGACGTGGCATGCTCCGCTGTCTTCGACTGGTGGTGTAGCTTTCCGACGATCCTGCAAAGAAACCGAGCCGGGAGGGGTTCCCCGGCGACGGCCCTCCGACGCTCAAGTCAGGCAACGAACGAGGCAGAGTAACGTGGCTACAGTAAATAGTTGCGCATACCTTCGTCGACATCTGGGGTCTTTATATAGGACCCCGGATAAGCGCGGGTACGTTTCCCGTCGCGTGCACGCTTCCCCAAACATACCTTAACAAGCCTGTGTCAGAAAAGTGCTTCTGGCGCCATTCCGCAATCGTCTGAGTATATCCCGGATGCGACGGTGGAAGCTTTCACCGTATGATTCTGTGTACGGCTCGGCCGCCAACTCTGCTGCTTGTCGGCGGCAGGCGTCTCGAGGATGATGTTACCCCGTCTCCTTTGTCCTCTTGCGCTCCTTGTCTGTTCTAGGGCCGAGCGGATAGGCCGCTCGGCAAGCATCTCACTCCTGCACCGGTCATGTGCTCGGCTAAGACTGCTCCTGCCTGTGTTGCCTTGCGCATCGGCCGAACGGTGAGCCCGCTCGACCCTTGAACCTTTTTATCGTGAGCATCGGAAACTCGACCCCTAGTCAGGCTGTACTCCATTCGATTCGGAGAACTCCCGGCCGGTCGGCCTGCAAACCCTGTTGGTAGGCTTACTTCGACCGGTCGGCCAGTCTTCGGGCTGACTATCTTGACCTTTGACCTCCACGTGTCGTTGACCCCTTGCTGACGAGGATCCCCCGTCCTTATCACCGGATCAATATATATATATATATATATTATCCTAATACAAGCTCATGAAAAAAAACTAAAATAGTTTGGTCTATATTACAATGTACTATTTGATTTGTTGTGAGATAATTATTAGTATTTTCCCACTATTGTAGATGTTTTTAACAAGTTCAAGGATGAGGAAGGAAACTTCATGTCAACCTTGAATGAAGATGTGAAGGGATTATTAAACTTATACAATGCAGCTTACCTTAGAATACATGGGGAGTATATACTTGATGAAGCCATATTGTTTACAAAGAATAAACTTGTGTCATTGTTGGACGAACTTAAACAGCCTTTAGTGATATTGGTGTCTCTATTTCTTGAAACACCACTATGCAGGAGAAATAAACGACTCTTGGTAAGGAAATATATCCCTATTTATCAAGAGGAGGAAAGGCGAAATGATGCAATATTAGAGTTTGCAAAGTTGGATTTTAATCTACTACAATCTCTTCATCAAGAGGAACTAAAGGAAATGTCAATGTAAGTACATTGAAGTTTCTTTTATAAAGAAATATTATAGTACTTAAATCTTTTTACATGAATTAATAGTGTGAGTGCCAAAGAAGTTGAATGAATGATTTCAAACTCACATATTATAGTAATTCACATGATTTATTTGTCTAAATAAATGTTTTATTGTGGTTTAAACTAATTGCCTCATCTATCTTTTGAAGATGGTGGAATGATCTAGCACTTACTAAATCATTAAACTTTGCCCGTGATCGAATTGTGAAATGTTATTATTGGATACATACTGTGCACTTTGAGCCACACTATTCTTGTGCAAGATTAATTTGTACCAAGGTTATTTCATTCTTGTTACTTTTGGATGACATATATGATAATTATAGCACACTGCAAGAGAGCCAATTATTAACTGAGGCAATTCAAAGGTACCTATTGTATTCATTACTTTGCTACATTTCTATTTTGCTTAATATCGCAATTAGTTGAGTAGTCTACATAGATGATAAAGAATCATAGAAAAAATAAATTCAATTCAAAATCAACAAAAAATTGAAAGTTATAAAATGATAAATTACTGATCTAATTATAAAAGAATAATTAAAAACATAAGAAAAGGAAAACATATTATGAGCTAAATATTGTAAGTTATTATAACAAATAGCAAAATGCATTCTTGATATTCCTTTAAAATAAAAAACAATGAAGACTACTTCTGATTAAAAAAACACATTAGCACCTACTTTATTTCTCAATTGAAGGAGATATGAACACATCTTCTGATCTTGTCAAAACAACTTTAAAATACCTGTAAGTCAACTAATATTTTGATCATTATCTAAAGTTTAGATATCAACAACAAACATGTAACAATATAACATCAAATAAGTATATAGTTATTATTTCTAATGTATTTCAAACTAATTTTGATATTCTTTATAAAGCTTTAAGATATCGTCACCATATAGTTAGTCAATTATGCAATGTTAAGTTTGCTCATTTCAGGTGGGAACCTCAAGCCATTGATGAAGTACCAGAATACTTAAAGAATTTCTATCTCAAGTTACTAAGGACTTTCAAGGAATTTGAAAATGAACTAGAAAGTGATGAGAAATACCGCATATCATTTCTCCAAGATGAGGTATATTTAAGTACATTGTAAAAATGATTAATGTCTCTTTTAACTTGTCAAAAATAAACTAATTAAGTTTATCATTTCCTTTTATATAGATAAAAGCTTTATCAAGGTCTTACTTCATAGAAGCCAAATGGGGCATTGAAAAATATGTGCCCCCACTAGAGGAGCATCTAAGTAACTCACTAGTCACCGCTGCATATCGTTTCCTTATATGTGCATCTTATGTAGGCATGGATCAGGTGGCATCAAAGGAGATATTTGAGTGGGTTGCTAGCTTCCCCAAAATCATTAAAGCCAGCTCTATGATTGGTAGACTCATGGATGATGTAACTTCACATGAGGTGATTATTTCAGATAATTAATTTATTTGGTAGATGTTCATATATATATATATATATGATTTTCTTTTGGAATTTTGCAGCTTGAGCAACAAAGAGGACATGCAGCTTCAATTGTAGAATGTTATATGAAAGAGTTTGCCACAGATAAAAAAGAGGCTTATAAGAATCTTATGGAGATGGTGGAGGATGCATGGAAGGATCACAACAAAGAATGCCTCAATCCAATACAAGTACCTCGACTTTTAATTGAAAAAATAGTAAACTTTTCAAGAGTAATAGAAGAATTTTACAAGTACACTGACACATACACCTATTCCAAAACTACAACGAAAGATAATGTCAATATATTGTTGGTTGAATCTGTTCTTATTTAAGAGCGTCACACCCTACAAATCCTAGCCAATGACGATAATCAGAGGCCGGACCAATCATAGTTTAAGGCCATTTAATCTACATTTGAATAAAGTGAAAATCGAGTTTGGATGATGTATATTATGTTATTGAAGTACTGGAATGCCTTAAGTATAAGGCGTATATTGTAACATGCATGTAACATTGTATTAAATAAAATAGTTAAGTGCTTGATTATCATAGTCTATAATCATTTTATTTTATTGTCAATCTAAAAATCAAGATTTAGAGAGCTAGACTTAAATTTATGTAGTATTTATATATCGTTCAGTTGATATAATTTGTATATTTTGGTTTGGAAATGGAAGAATTGAGAGTAAAAAAAAAGAGAAGTTATTTGTGACCAAATAACTTTGGAAAATGATAGAAATTAAATCTAATTTTATTGAATGACAAGAAGGTATTTGGTTTTCTAAAATGTCCTTCTTGATATCCATAGAAATCAATATAAAGCTCAATCATCAGGCTCTAGGTTAATTTTTAAAATTCACACGACTTAAAATATACCAATTTTTTAAGGTTTTTGGAATTTATCATCATGACTTTCAAAGTTATTCATCATTCATAAAATCTTTCTATATTAAATTCACAATCCAAATGCTTGAGGTTACTTTTTAAAATTGATTTTGCATAATTAGAGATTAATTAATCTACAATTCTTGAGAAAGGCTTTGTCCTATTCAACATAAGCACAAGCCAATTTTTGCTCATAGTCCGTTAATTAATAAACTAAATGTAAAAAATAATTTAAGAACCAAGAACTTTATAAATAAAATAAAATTTTAAGAATTTTAGATTTTTAAAAAGGATTAGATTAATTTGACCAAAATACATTTAAATTAGCTATTATTTTAAAAGTTTTAAAAGGTATTTTAGTCAAATTATAAAGGTTGTAATCATTTGAAAAGTGGGTTGATTTGTTTGGATTGTACTTATGACCATGTGTGCATGCTAGGCACGACCATGTGCCATCCTCAGCGCAACTAAAACATGGGAACTTATATTCCCGATTGTAGTTGGCACCTCAATTTTATTTTGATACTATGTGTAGGTTAATAAGCATGTAAGCCACGTCAATGAGAGTTCACAATGTTAAGACACTTATAAACTAGAGGGGGCCAATAGCCTCGATCGCTTCTTTAAACTTGAGTTGCAGTGGAAACCTTGAAGTGAAGATTCACTAAAATGCTAACATTTTCAATTTACTTGGTATCCACTTTCTTGAAGTGACTAATCTAAGGGCTCATCTCTCTCTCTCACATCTTCATTATGAAAATTTCTTTCCCGTAGGCGGAAAAGCCTCGTACAACCAGAAAATACAACAAGAAATACAAACAATATTACAAATGAAATTGAAAATGACTTTACAACAATGAACCTCGCTTTATTTGTTCTTTTCTTGCTTTGGTTAGCCTCTTGATGCTTCGAAAGTGCAACGACACTTATTGACAAAACCTTAAGAATAAATTGCTTGAAAACATCATGAAACCCCCTTGTCTAAGGTTTCTCTCAAGTCTCCCAATTGATTGGTCTTAGTCTCAGTCGATTGTCATGTAAGATCCAACCATTCAAACTTGTAGAATGACTCTTTTTGCCCAACCAATATATTGGTGAGTCATACCAATCGATTACTGGCTTCTAATCGATTAAGTCAATTGATTCTGAAACCCTTGTTCTCTCGAAAAAGCACTACCAATCGATTAGTCTAATCGATTGACAAGGCTGAATTGATTAGGCTAATCGATTCAATAGATTTCTATTTCCTTGCGAAACTCCTACCAATTGATTGTCTTAATCGATTTCAGCACCTACTGTGCACTCGTGAAAACCTACCAATCAATTACTCTAATCGATTACTTTGGCCCCTAATCGATTGCCCTAATCAATTTCAAGCATTTTGTTTTCATAAATTAACCTCCCTCACTAATTGATTGGTGCTGCAAAATAGATTAAGTTAATCAATTTGAGCAGCAAAACCCAAGAGTGATTTAGGGTTTGTCAATCAATTGGTGTAGCCTAAAAATCGATTGTTAACCCTAATTTCAACCTTTTCAAGGTTGAATCCACGTCTTGCATGGTATCTAGTTGACCTTAACCTACCAGGACTTCCACTTCTCAACATCCAATCATCCGTTACCTATTGAGACTTCTCGTTGTCCAGCATCCGACCAACCTTGGCCTACCAAGGCTTCCTCACCAAGCGTCTGGTCCTCCTTGACTCACTTGGACTTTCCATCTCGTACCAAGTGTCTGGTCAACCTTTAATCCACTTGGATTTTCATTTGCCAACTTCTCGTTAGACTTTCGATCACCAAGTGTCCAGTCCTCCTTTACTGACTTTAACTTTTCTCTTTCCAACCTTCCTGTTGGACTTTCCCTTACCTAACCTGTAGTTATGACTAGTCACTTGGTAGACTTCTCACCTGCCTAATCTCCAGTTAGGACTTCTCGTTACCTAACCTCAAGTTAAGACTTTTCCTTTGCCTAATTAATCTTAGTTAGGACTAGTCACTCGATAGACTTCTCGCTTACCTAACCTCCAATTAAGACTTCTTGTTGACTAACTTCCAATTATGACTTTTCATTGCCTAACACCAAGTTAGGACTTTCTCAATCAAGTATTCGGTCCTCCCTTGACTTACTTGACTTTTCTCTCACATATTATCAAATATCGAAACTCAAACTCAAGCCAACCCAAGATTAGTCAAACTATTTAACCTTGACCCGAGGATGATTATACCAACAATCTCTCTATTTTTTATGTTTGACAATATATTTAATTTAGGCTGACCCATTAGTCTAACTTCCATCTTCTTTCCATGCTAAAGCAAGAATGAAGGTTTTCTTCTAATTTAAATTCTACATTCTCCCCTTTGACACACATCAAAAATCTTCTTCCAAGATTCATTCCTCTTAACTTCCAACCATCTCAATGAAAGTCTCACGCCTTTCATTGTGTTTAATGCTCTACCTTAAGCATTCAACTATTTTCCTTCAAAATTTCCCCTTCCATACTCAAATCATGTCTTTTTGAGAGACCTCCCCCTCAAAACATGCTCCATCCTCATCATTGCACCAAAAATGATGTGAAGTCCCTAAACCTTTAGGATACCTAAAATTGAAGTCATAAGGTTAAACATTCAACCTTGAATTGAAGCCTCCTCCTTAACTCCACATTAGTCCTCTTTAACCATTCCTTTCTCATTGTCATCAAGAAAATACCCACAAATACTTGTCCAAGCATTTCATATTGTTAGGAATAGTTAAATAACCTAAATGTGGCTTAATCAAATGAAATAAATCCATTTTGACATAAATCAGTCACAGCTAATCAATTGGTTTCAGTTACCAATCAATTTCCGCCTATGCCAATTGATTGGTGTCGAATACTGATTGATTCCATAAATTTCTGTACTCGTGGAAATTCACCACTAATTGATTGACCCAATTGATTGGTGTGTAGCAATCAATTAACCCAATCGATTGCTATATCTGAATTCTGATTTCAATTTCAGACCGAAATTCAGAAATCCATAAATAATTCTATGATTTTCTAAAAATCATGAAATTTCATATAGACATTATTTATGTCATATACTATCAGAAAAAAATAGTTTTCTATAAAAATATATCTCATTTTCAAATAATGATATAAAATTGTAAACCATTGAAAATGTTAATATTTCACTCTAACTTTGCATCTAACTAATTTTTGGTAATTTCTATCAATAAATATATTTCACCAAGATTTTTTAAAATAATTTGAAATAATTTTCAAAAATAATATCCTACAACTATCTTTAGGCTAAATGCGCATGACTTACACATTAGCTTTTTTCATGATTAGACTTCACAAAATCTATGTGTTTTGATGAAATTAAAACTCAAATAGATGTACTAAATTAACATCTTGAGTTTTGTTCATCCTCCTAACATCTCACTTCTATCTAATGTGTCTTAATACATATACAAGTCATCTTATGGTCTTGTGAAAATATAAAAATTGGGGTTCCCTAAACTAAGAGATCATACATTTCTATATAGATATTTTAATTTTGATCATGCTATCTAGGATGTCAATTAATATCATTATTCTTAATTATAAGGAATTCAAAGTTTATGCATGTAAATGAGTATGTCATATATCCAATACACAACTTTTCAAAAGAAAATTTATTATATTCAAATGATGCATGTATAATATGGCATGTAACATTTTTCATAACAATATAAGTGTATGATAGGATGTCATGGTATGTGATAGGGCACATAAATATGGTAGTTCTAACACAAGAGAAAATACCTAACACAAAGAACAATACCTAGATTTGCTATCTAAGTTTCAATAACTAATTGTTAGGCCAAATTAATAATTAGACATAGATGGCCCTAGCTCCCTAGAAAATACCAAAAATCCCAATTTAACATTCCTTTGAATTCTATTATATTTGTACCAATTTGTTTAAGATCAAAACTTCAAGTTTCTTATTGGCACATTTCAAACTCCTTAAGAGTGAAAATCAAGTTCTTAATTTTAGGTGTCATAATACCTTGAAAATGTCCTAAAGTGTCAACTTTACCATGATTGAGTTAACTACCCTTCCAATTTGAGTTGACATACTCTAAACCCATTTAATGTGAAGAAATCACACTTAGGAATCTAATATCTATTGATACTCCTTAGGTGTACTAGGTACTTACTAGGGATTACTTCCCTAAATATCTTTCTAATGACTTTCCTAGACTTCTTAGAAGCTTTAGTCATACTAGTCTTCTTAATTAATGTCAACTCTAAGAATAACTTTCCTTGTAACATTAGCTTAACTCTTAGACCTATGGTTAGTTTCATGGCTATATGTAACTTTCGTATGAGAACACATTGTCATTTGACTTAGATTTTTATCCCAAATCTTTTTTGTCCATAAATGGTTCTTATCTTCCTAACCCTAAGCTTTACTTCTGTAACGACCCACCTTCTGGGTACTGGCTGTAAGGCCGGTCGCTACAGTTTATGCTAAACTATACTGTGCGGAAAATTGATCTAATTTAAATTTTTACTCTACTAATGACGGATACAACTGATAAGAAAAGTCTAAAGACCTTCTTTGCTGGTGTACATATGCTAGGGGGGGGGGGGGGAACTGAACATCCCAACTGAGCTAGGGACTAGAAACTAACTCCCCAACTACCTACCGACCTGCTGATCGATCTACAGATCGATCGAAGCTGGGGAAGTTTCTATTCCCAACTGGATCGGTCGGCAGACCAATCCAGGTGTGACTGGATCGGTTGGCAGACCGATCCAGGTATGTCTGGATCGGTCGGGTGACCGATCCAGGCACCCGAACGCCTGGTACTTGCTACTGAATCATGCTGGATCGGTCGGCTGACCGATCCAGGAGGATACAGTAGCATACTGTATCTGTCTGGATCGGTCGGCTGACCGATCCAGTGGCACGGCGAGGCCCTGATCGGTCTGGAGACCGATCAGAGCTCTGATTTCGCCCGGGAACTCTGATTTCAGCACTTTGGCGTGCCAAAACCTCACACAACAATTCTAAAAACAATGGAAATATATTCTAACAGCTATTAACCAGCATTCTAACATAATTACTAACAAACTAAATAAATCCACCATGATTTAAACACTCTAAGGTCCAAAATTGCATAAAAGAAGAATTACTAAGACTTCTACTATTTAAGCTTGCTAAAACCCCTGAGGATCTTTTATTCCAGTTCCTTCAACACACATCTTGATCTGCATTGACCTCCAGCCTCCACTGCTAGTCCACTTTTCCTTTACCTTTATCTGCAGTATAAGAAAAGTAGTATCTATAAGCTAAAAAGCTTAGTAAGAAACCATCTACCTCACAAAAACATGCAACGATGCAACTATGATTTAAAATCATGCTGTTTAAAACATATGCTGAATATACTGAATAAACTAAGTATGGCATGGCATATAAGCATACAATCATGGCATATCAAGAGCTGAACATAAAGTCATCATGCATATTCACAGGGAAAAACTAAATTGGAGCATGATACTGAAACTGAAACTAAAACTGAGCTACGCTAATACTGAGCTACTACTAGAACTGTACTGAATTCACGAACTAATTTGTGAAAGGTTGAAAACCATATACATATAATAAGTGAAAATACTAAACATGCTGCTGAGGGGCCCGGCAACTATACGTGCTATGCGCGCATCTCTAACTAGACCCGGGGTTGCAAGTCCCGAATTTAGTAGAGCTACTAGGTTATCTAAACCTAGGGACCGACTATGGGAGCCCAGCCCAATGGATATCTAATCCAATACAGTGTCAACTGAAAAGTAAAATACTGAGTATAGCTAAACTGTTCTAGATTGTTATTTCTAGGTTATCTGAACCTAGAGCTAGGTTGTCTGAACCTAGAGGCGACTGTGGGAGCCCACCCATTGGACCGTAGTCCCATATAAGCTAGAATAAACTGATTTACTAATTTAGATGCTTCTAATGCATTCAACCGTGCTAATAAAAATGCCTAAGTTGCATTCTTTTCTAAGCTGGTTATTTAATCGAACACCTAGTGCGCTTTAACTCCCCTCTCTATTAGGGAGACTACCTTTAGGCACCCAACAGCATCTAAACCTCCAACTAAAGGAGAAAAGATGTGTCCGGCCCATCTAAAGGTACTCACTAAATCCCTAAACCTGCGAGGAGGGTTAAATACACCCCATGTGTCGAGAACATACGCATATAACTAAACTAATGCACAGAAAAATCACACGGTAGCTATTATACTGCAGGTGAGGGGTTTCTTACTTCCTGGTCGTAATTTCTTACGATTCTATTCGCTAGAATTCCAGTGGAGATGACCTTCTCGACGATCCACTCACGTCTTCGCGTTCCTCTCGCGGAGAAGAACCTTTTTCGTGTTGGAATCGTCGCCGGAAGAAGTTCCCTTGGCCCTTGGGGGCTTGGTGTGCCGTGCGTGAGGAAGAGGAGAAGGAGGAGTCGGCGTGAGGGCTAGGGTGAGGATGAGTTGCCGAACCAACACAAAATAAACCAAACCAACTTATGTTTTCCTATTTATACTAAATAATTAATTCGGCCAAACCAATTATAAATATAATTGATTCCCTTTCCTTTCAGCACGGCCCTGCTGGGTTCAACCGGTTACTAACATTATCCCTAAACCATGGGTCTCGGGTTCGATTCCCGCCTAAGCTATTTTGCGGTTCTATTTATTTTTGCTGCTTCCGCTACTCGGAAAATTCCGGAAAAATATCTAAAAATTCCAGAAAAATGATAGAATATTCATAATGCAGTTTCGAGAATTGTCGGGCGTTACAATCCCCCATACCTTTTAAAAAGTTCGTCCTCGAACTTAGAACAATTCTGGGTACTTCTTTAAGCGTCTCTCCCAAGTTGCCTCTTCTGCTGTGTTGTGCCAAATGACTTTGACTAATGGTACTTCCTTATTCATGCAATTTCTTAACCGTTCGGTCTATTATCCGAATAGGCCGACTATCATAAGGTCTTCGGAACTATACCGATCGGGCTCAATCACACGGGTGGCATCGGGGTATGCTTCTTCATAGAGACATGAAATACGTTGTGGACGGTGACATTTCCTGGGGTAGCTTTAGCTCATATGCTACCTTGCCGACTCTTCTGCGATAAGGTATGGTCCCACATATCGGGACTTAATTGCCCTTCTTCCCAAAACGCATTACTCCTTCATGGGAGCTACTCGAGGAACACTAATCCCCAACTGAAAACTCTAAGGGTATGGTGTGTATCGGCATAGCTCAAGACTCTGAGTTGTCTCTATCCTCTGGCGGATCTACTGTAGCGGCTGTGGTATCTGCTACTAGATCTGTCTGAAGCTCTACTGTTCACCACTCTCATACCAGCAGATTGGAGATCTACACCTCCGCCCATGAGAGCCTCGTAAGGTGCCATGCCGATAGTGGCACGATAGCTTGTTGTATGCAAATTCTGCTAAGCTTAGATATTTACACCAACTTCCTTGAAATCTAGGGCTGCACTCGGAGCATATCTTGAGTACCTGGTTTACTAGCTTTGTCGACCATCCGTCTGCGGATGGAATCTTGTCTTGAACTTTAACCGTGCCCAATCTTGTTGTACACACTCAGTGTGATGTAAATCATTGTCTCTGTCGAAATAATGGTACGTGGGACTCCATGAAGTCCGGCGATCTCCGGAGATACAACCGAGCTAGCTTCTCCATGGAGTAGGATATCTTGATAGCTAAAAAGTGGGCTGATTTAGTCAACCGTCGACTATTACCAGATGGCGTCAAAACCATTCGTGGTTACGGGAGTCCACTATGAAATCCATAGAGATATCCTCCCACTTCCATTACGGAATCTGTAGCGAACTCCTCACAGTGATGTTACGCCTTGACCCTCGGCGGTGGGCGAGATGCTAACATATATGGCGATGTCTCGCTCATCCGGGCCACCAAAACGTTTCTTGGTCTTGATACATTTTGGTGGAACTGGATGCATCGCATAAGGAGTTCTGTGAGCCTCATCTAGAATCATCTTCATAGTTCCTCCCGATCGGAACACAGTGCATCACCAAATACAACACCCTCTATCGGACACTCAATTCTCTCTTCTGCGGTTACGCTAGCCCTTGCTTGATTTTATGAATTTCGTGGTCCCGCTCCTACCGATTGAATATCACCAAGCAAGGTAGACTCTAAGGTCATAGTAGAGAGCTGTCCAACGATGAGTTCAAGACCGAAATCTACGATCTCCTTCTGTAGGGTTGGTGACATGGCTGCTAGAGATAATAAGGTAGCACTGGACTTTCTGCTAAGTGCATCTGCTACCTTATTTGCTTTCCCTGGATGGTAGAGGATGTCTATATCGTAGTCTTTGACCAGCTCAAGCCATCTACGCTGTCGCATGTTCAGATCCTTCTGAGTGAAGAAGTACTTCAGACTCTGATGATCTGTATACACTCTGCACTGAGCTCCATATAAGTAATATCTCTAAATTTTGAGAGCGAACACTACTGCTGCAAGCTCAAGGTCATGAGTAGGGTAATTCTTCTCATAATCCTTGAGTTGTCTGGAGGCATAGGCGATCACCTTGCCGTTTTGCATCAGTACTGCTCCTAGTCCAAACTTAGAGGCATCACTGTAGATGTCAAAGCTGCTGGTGTTGTCTGGTAGAGCCAAAATGGGAGCACTGGTCAATCTCCTTTTTAGCTCGCTGAAACTGTTCTCACAGTCCTCTGTCCACTGATACTTTCTGTTCTTTCTGGTAAGAGATGTCAGTGGGGAGGCTATCCTGGAGAAGTCCTCTACGAATTTTCTGTAATAGCCTGCTAATCCCAGAAAGCTTATGATCTCGCTAGCGTTCTTGGGTCTCTTCCAATTGCTCACAGCTTCTATCTTACTGGGGTCTACCATGATACCATCCTTTGAGATGATGTGACCCAGGAAGGACACCTGATCTAATCAAAATTCACATTTTGTGAAATTGGCGTATAGCTGATTCTGCTGAAGGGTCTGCAATACTGTTTTCAGGTGCTCTGCATGTTCTTCCTGAGTTCTGGAATAGATAAGAATATCATCGATGAACACAATAACAAACTTATCTAAATACTCCCTGAATACTCTGTTCATGAGATCCATGAATGTAGCTGGAGCATTAGTCACGCCAAAGGGCATGACTACGAACTCGTAGTGTCCGTATCTGGTTCTGAATGCTATCTTGGGTATACCCCCTTCTTTAACCTTCACCTGATGATAACCTGATCTGAGATCTATCTTAGAGAACACTGCTGCTCCCTTTAGCTGGTCGAACAGGTCATCGATTCTGGGAAGGGGATACCTATTCTTGATCGTGACTTGGTTCAATGATCTGTAGTCTATGCACAGTCGCATGCTTTCATCCTTCTTCTTCACGAACAATACGGGCGCTCCCCATGGTGAGTGACTCGGGCGTATGAAACCCTTGTCGAGCAGCTCCTGTAGTTGCTCCTGAAGTTCCTTCAGTTCTGCCGGAGCCATGCGATAAGGCGCTTTGAAGATAGGATTTGTACCGGGAATGAGCTCTATCTCAAAGTCAATCTCCCTGTCTAGTGCTAGGCCTGGTAACTCTTCAGGGAAGACTGCTGGGTAGTCACATACGACTCGAACCTCTGCTAGCTGTTGGTTCTTGTCCTGGCTGGTGTTGACTACGTGTGCTAGGAATCCTGTACATCCTGAATCCAGTAGCTTCTGTGCTTTTATCGCTGAGAGAAACTTCTTGGTCTTTCTCTTTGGTTCCCCGCTGTATTCAAATTGCACTGCCGCTTCAGGTTGGAAGATGACTTTCTGTTTATGGCACTCTATGGTAGCACCGTATCTGATCAGAAAGTTCATTCCAAAGATAACGTCATAGTCGGTCATCTCTAGCACTATCAGATCACAAAAGAGCTCTCTGTCTGCTATAATGACCGGCACTGCTCTGAGCCAGTGCGTGGATGCCATGACCTCTCCTGAAGGTAGTGTCGTCAAAAACCGACCACTGAATACCTCTGAGGGTCTTTCTAATTTTTCGGAAAACATCCTGGCTATATATGAATGGGTTGCCCCAGTATCAAATAGAACAGTAGCATTATACTGAAAAATGCTAATCTGACCTGTGACAACTGTCGAGGCATTGGCTACGTCCTCTCTGGTGAGTGAGTAGATCCTCGCATTCGCCATCGCTGGAGGGGCTTCTAATCTGCCCTGGCTGGTAAGTGGACCTTCTAGAGCGGCCTGCATCTGATATAACTGAGCTGGCTGGCCTGCATACTAAATTTGCTGTGGCTGAGGAAGACCGGTCTTGTTCGGGCACTGCTTGGCCATGTGCCCTTCTTGTCCACATTCAAAGCATCCTCGTGTGCCCTTGCGACAAACCCCTGGGTGGAATTTCCCACAAGTAGCACACTTTGGATAACTGGGTCGCTTGCTAGATGGTCCTCCTTTGGGTCACTCCCTGTGCTTGCTGTTGGAGTTCCCTTCCAGTTAGAGTTGTGGCCTTGCTGTTTTCGAGTGTGAGAGTTTCCTTGGCCTTTGGACTCGAGGACTTCTGCTGCTTTATGCTATTCTTGTAATGCTCTGTGGTCAAGGCACTCACTAACTCCTCTGTGGTTTGTGGCCTATGTATGCCACCGACCACGTTCACTGCTATCTCTGGCCTCGGCATCTTGAGCATCAACCGGATTCGTTCCTTTTCTGTGCTGACTAGCTCGGGCATAGACGAGCCAACCTGTTGAATTTCTTCACGGCTTCCTCAACTGATAGGTTGCCCCGGCGAAACTCGGTGAACTCGTCGTAGTGGCGGTTTGAACCCGTATGAAAGAACTCCTTCTCGAAGTCATCCCATGACATCCGGTTCACTGGGCGCTTCGTTCGATTCTTTCCCACCACATGCGGGCGTCGCAGGAGGAGGCACACTTCACCTTCTCGTGTTCGGCGGTCCGAAGCTCCATCGTGCTCTCCGGTGTTTTGAACCGAGCTTGTGCATCCCATGGTTCACTAGTGCCCGAGAAGTTCTCGGCTTGACTTTTGGATTAGATAGGCTTCCTTTCTTGCTGCTGGGGCTATTGGTGCTGTAGGCTGGTGGTGGAACCTCTAAGACTACCGGAGTCGTCAAATTGGTGACTGTGGGGTACTCTGCTGATTAGCCTTTAAGGTGGCTATTTCCTGTTGCTATTCAGCTAGCTGTTGCTATAACTGAGCCACTAATGCACTGAACTGCCTGCCTCATGCTGGGGCTCAGTAGCTGGTGTCCTTCTAGCTGGGCGTCCTCGTGCCATTTCTAAAGACATGGAGGGCAGGACATGCATAACTAATACAATTATAATTGTATAACTATTGCTATCATGTTATATACTATCACATACTAACATGCATCAGATATCTATAAACATGAGCTATAACAAGAAAGCAAGGAACATAAATAAAGTAGAGGTATTCTTACTTGGAAGCTGCAGGTTCAATGATGATGTGTGTGTAGGAAGTATGGAACACTGCTCTGATACCACTCTGTAACGACCCACCTTCTGGGTACTGGCTGTAAGGCCGGTCGCTACAGTTTATGCTAAACTATACTGTGCGAAAAACTGATCTAATTTAAATTTTTACTCTACTAATGACGGATACAACTGATAAGAAAAGTCTAAAGACCTTCTTTGCTGGTGTACATATGCTAAGGGGGAACTGAACATCCCAACTGAGCTAGGGACTAGAAAGTAACTCCCCAACTACCTACCGACCTGCTGATCGATCAACAGATCAATTGAAGCTGGGGAAGTTTCTGTTCCCAACTGGATCGGTCGGCAGACCGATCCAGGTGTGACTGGATCGGTTGGCAGACCAATCCAGGTATGTCTAGATCGGTCGGCTGACCGATCCAGGCACCCGAACGCCTGGTACTTGCTACTGAATCATGTTGGATCGGTCGGCTGACTGATCCAGGAGGATACAGTAGCATACTGTATCTGACTGGATCGGTCGGCTAACCGATCCAGTGGCACGGCCAGGCCCTGATCGGTTTGGAGATTGATCAGAGCTCTGATTTCACCCGGGAACTCTGATTTCAGCACTTTGGCGTGCCAAAACCTCACACAACAATTCTAAAAACAATGGAAATATATTCTAACAGCTATTAACCAGCATTCTAACATAATTACTAACAAACTAAATAAATCCACCATGATTTAAACACTCTAAGGTCCAAAATTGCATAAAAGAAGAATTACTAAGACTTCTACTATTTAAGCTTGCTAAAACCCCTGAGGATCTTTTATTCCAGTTCCTTCAACACACATCTTGATCTGCATTGACCTCCAGCCTCCACTGCTAGTCCACTTTTCCTTTACCTTTATTTGCAGTATAAGAAAAGTAGTATCTATAAGCTAAAAAGCTTAGTAAGAAACCATCTACCTCACAAAAACATGCAACGATGCAACTATGATTTAAAATCATGCTGTTTAAAACATATGCTGAATATACTGAATAAACTAAGCATGGCATGACATATAAGCATACAATCATGGCATATCAAGAGCTGAACATAAAGTCATCATGCATATTCACAGGGAAAAACTAAACTGGAGCATGATACTGAAACTGAAACTAAAACTGAGCTACGCTAATACTGAGCTACTGCTAGAACTGTACTGAATTCACGAACTAATTTGTGAAAGGTTGAAAACCATATACATATAATAAGTGAAAATACTAAACATGCTGCTATGCGCGCATCTCTAACTAGACCCGGGGTTGCAAGTCCCGAATTTAGTAGAGCTACTAGGTTATCTAAACCTAGGGACCGACTATGGGAGCCCAGCCCAATGGATATCTAATCTAGTACAGTGTCAACTGAAAAGTAAAATACTGAGTATAGCTAAACTATTCTAGATTGTTGTTTCTAGGTTATCTAAACCTAGAGCTAGGTTGTCTGAACCTAGAGGCGACTGTGGGAGCCCACCCATTGGACCGTAGTCCCATATAAGCTAGAATAAACTGATTTACTAATTTAGATGCTTCTAATGCATTCAACCGTGCTAATAAAAATGCCTAAGTTGCATTCTTTTCTAAGCTGGTTATTTAATCGAACACCTAGTGCGCTTTAACTCCCCTCTCTATTAGGGAGACAACCTTTAGGCACCCAACAGCATCTAAACCTTCAACTGAAGGAGAAAAGATGTGTCCGACCCATCTAAAGGTACTCACTAAATCCCTAAACCTGCGAGGAGGGTTAAATACACCCCATGTGTCGAGAACATACGCATATAACTAAACTAATGCACAGAAAAATCACACGGTAGCTATTATACTGCAGGTGAGGGGTTTCTTACTTCCTGGTCGTAATTTCTTACGATTCTATTCGCTAGAATTCCGGTGGAGATGACCTTCTCGACGATCCGCTCACGTCTTCGCGTTCCTCTCGCGGAGAAGAACCTTTTTCGTGTTGGAATCGTCGCTGAAAGAAGTTCCCTTGGCCCTTGGGGGCTTGGTGTGCCGTGCGTGAGGAAGAGGAGAAGGAGGAGTTGGCGTGAGGGCTAGGGTGAGGATGAGTTGCCGAACCAACACAAAATAAACCAAACCAACTTATGTTTTCCTATTTATACTAAATAATTAATTCGTCCAAACCAATTATAAATATAATTGATTCCCTTTCCTTTCAGCACAGCCCTGCTGGGTTCAACCGGTTACTAACATTATCCCTAAACCATGGGTCTCGGGTTCGATTCCCGCCTAAGCTATTTTGCGGTTCTATTTATTTTTGCTGCTTCCGCTACTCGGAAAATTCCGGAAAAATATCTAAAAGTTCCAGAAAAATCATAGAATATTCATAATGCAGTTTCGAGAATTTTCGGGCGTTACAACTTCTTAGACCCTTTGACATTATTTGTCATTTTCTCCTCCAATTTATCAAGTCTTGACCTCAAGACTTGATTTTCAAACCTTAAGTCCTTAAACTTTGATTTTTCATTTTTCTTTTGGTCATTTCTTTTTCTAAGAATGGGTCTAACTTCCTTATGGTTCTTGCCTAGATTATTTTCTACCTTCCTATCCTTAGGTAAGGTAGTTTAGCATGATATGATTTATAACTCCTTAAGATTGTCATATTTTGTATTTTCATGATAAATAGCAGTAAAATAATAACATTTATTTCTAGTATGCTTGTTATCATAATATAAAGAATAATCATTAACTAATGATATCTTAGTTTTATTTTTAGAAGTTCCCCCTTGATTTGAACTTTCTCCTTTGTTCTTGCTTGAGAGCCTCCTTGTTGGACATTGATTTTGATAGTATCCTTTGTTGGAGCATAAGAAGCACACAATGTGCTCTTTTCCCCTTCACATTGATAAACACTCGTATGTCGCAACTATGGGTGTATCAAAATTAATTAAGTACTAAACCCTCTCTACACTAAGATAGCATAGGGAGTAGCACGGATCATCTCCCAACCAATGTAATCAATGTATGATGAATCTTAGGATTGAGTTCTTATTGGTTTGGGGGTTGGGTTTTAAGGTGCTAAACCTAAGAACTAAGAGTGGACATAAAAGAAATTGATCAAAATGGGAATTCACTAAACTAAGATCACGAAGAACATAATGGAAGCACGAAGCAATGCAACTAATGAAATTGAGACTTGATAAACTATATTGTAAAACAATTCCCGAAAGTATTAATCAAGGAACTAAAGATCATAAACTTGACAAAAGATTAAAAACAAGCTATACTAAGAATTCAAATCAACTCATGAAGTTAAAGAGCAAGTAAACTAAACTAGCCAAATCTACTATTGAATGGGAATACAACAAGAGCAACAACACAACCAAATATCAAATACAAGTAACTAAACTAGAATTGAATTTGAATTCAAATAAAAGTGTGTAAGGGAATTTAACTAAGCATGTTCAACAACTCAATCTCATAGAAAATGATCTACACATCATAACAAGAGAAGATCTAAATAAAGAAGGTGCTCACAAACCAAACTAGGGCATTCCCGAGCTTGTTTCGGATCGGATCTATAGAGAGGTAGAACAGAGGAAATCGGTGGCAATCAGATGTGGATAGGATGTATGTCAGAAATGGAATCAATGGAAAAGAAGAAGGATGCAATCATGAATCATTCTGAAGATGAAAGGAAAATCCTCCTTCTCTCGCAATGGATGGTGGTGGACAACAATCGAGTTGGGCGGAGCTATGATGTCTACGGATGGAATGGGAGATGGATCATCAGAGTTGGATGGAGTGGATTGGAAAGGCAAACCCTTAATCCCCGACGGTGGATGGAGCTCTGGCGATAGTGAAGATGATCGGATTGCCCCCGTCCTCTGCTCTCGCGTGCCTTGTCACTGTGTTTCATCAACTTCGTCGCCCAAAATCACGATCATGAACACTATTACTTTCCGTTTCTTTTAAATCTGTTCTATATCTGATTGAACGACTCCGATTACTTCATATCTAATCGAGTGGATGAGTTTCAATCTAAATGAATGGCCCAGATCAAGCAAGTCCCCATGGAAGGTCAAGATGGCCGGATCTCAGTAGATGACTCAGATCATCCCATTTCTAATCAAAATGGAACATAATCAATCACATCTTGAAGAATGGCTAAGATCGAGTAGGTCTTGTTCTCTTGATCAATTGGCTTTAGATTTGATCCAATGACTTAGATTAAATCAGATTTGACTCTCTCTTGTGCTCAGCTTTAAGCCTAATTTGGGTTCAATCAAATTGTCGTCTTGATTCTCTACAAATAATATTGCACAAATGTATATAAAAAATCTATAAAAATAGGAAGAATTATACCAAAGCCCTAAAATGAATCGAACTAAATAATATGATATAAATCAATAATTAACTATATGAGAGGATTAAAATGTGGAAAATAAGGCTGAAATAATGTGTAAAAAATGGTGTTTTCACATAATAAGAAGTTGCCTTCTCTTGGCTTCTTCTTTTTCTCTACACTCAAAGCATATGATATGCCTTCTTTACTTATAGAGGTGACACAAGATCCTTCTTCAATGGTTTTGTATGTAGAGACTTTTTCTCATTTCAATGTCAATGACCTCTCTCCCTCAATCTTTAAGGTGGATGCTTCTTTAAGTTTCTCCTCGAATGTTGAGCATCTCTCAACTTCTGAATCCTCTTGTATTTGAAATAAAGAGTTTCCCTCTTTTCCTTTTTCATTTACATTTTGTAAATATTTATTTTGAAATTAAGAATCACATCGGTCAAAAATGTCTACATTTATATGCTAAGTTGTTCAATTAATTTATATTGTAGATAAACATGGTGTGTGGTGTCACACACAGAAGATCATGTTATCGGTTCTTTAGTGTAATAAGGTATTAGTTTATCTTGACTAATAAATTACACTAAGTACACTCTGAGTGTATTGGGCAGGACCATTTAAGGTAAATTTTTTTTATACTGACTTAATAAAAGAACTAGACCTTAGTTATTATGAAAGTGTGTGCTCTTAATCCTAATATAATAACAAGCACATATATTTAGTATTTATTTCTTTAACTTATCAATGAGTGAGATTTAGCTCGATAAATCAATAGGCCTGATAAGTTGGGAAATGATATTACTTATAGTGTGTGTTGTAGATTATAGAAGGAAACTGTTTCCTAGTAATTTAGGTTGAGAATGTCCCCAATAGGAGCTCATAAGGATTGTCATGTAAACCCTGCAGGTGGACTTAGACTGACATAACGATAAGGTTGAGTGGTATTACTCTTGGACTAAGATATTAATTAAGTGAGTTGTCAGTAATTCATTTAATTAGTGGGTATTTGACATCTTAAACACAAGGAGACTAACACACTCATAATAAGAAGGAGCCCAAAACGTAATTTAGGATTGGTGCGATAGTTCAATAATAATTCTTTGGTAGTATGAATTATTATTGATGAAATTAAGTTGAGTGTTCGGGGCGAACACGGGAAGCTTAATTTCATCGGGAGACCAAAACCAATTCCTCCTCTCGGTCCCTATCGTAGCCTCTTGTATATAGAGAATTATACCCACCACATACCCACTTTTTACCCACCTTTATACCCATCCTAATGGGGCTGGCCATGAAAGCTTGGAACCCAAGCTTGGGCCGGCCAAAGCAATTAGGATGAGTAAGATGGTGTGGTCGACCCTAGCTTGAACCCAATCTTGGTGTGGACGGCCACATCAAATTAAAAGGATTTTATTTTATTTAAAATCTTTTCTTATGTGGATTCCATGGTTTAAAAAGAGAGTTTAAAATTTAAATCTTTCCTTTTATAGCTTTCTACAAAGGATTAAGAAAAGATTTGATATCTTTCCTTATTTGTAGATTGATAGGAAGATTTTACTTTTGAGAAAACTTTCCTTTTTTGTAATCATGTTCATGATTTAAAAAGAGAGTTTAAAAATTAAATATTTCCTTTTATAAATTTTTACAAAAGATTAAGAAAAGATTTGATATTTTTCTTTATTTGTAGATTGAAAGGAAGATTTTAATTTTAGAGAAAACTTTCCTTTTTAGAAATCATCCACATGTTTAAAAGAAAGATTTTAATTTATAAAATTTCCTTTTATAACCAACCATGAAGGGATAAATTATTAGAGAAATTTTATTTTTAAAATTTCTGGAAACAAATAAGGAAGTTTTAATTTGTGTTAAAAACCTTCCTTGCTTGGAGATTTGGTTGTGGTCGGCCATGTTGTTTAAGAAAAGGAAATTGATTTTAAATCAATTAAATTTTCCTTTTCATGGCAAAGAAATTAAGTAAGGTTTTATTTAAATTTTCCTTATTTGCCAAAATCAAGGAATATAAAAGAGGGGGTAGGGGTGCCTTCATGAGATATAACTCTACTATATTTTTCCTCCCTCTAGTCTCTTCCTTGGTGGTGGTCGACCCTTCTCCTTTGCTTCTCCTCTTCTCTTCTTCTTTGGTGGCCGGCGGCATCATCCCTTGGAGCTTTATGGTGGTGGCCGGATCTTGCTTGGAGAAGAAGGAGAGAATGGAGGCTTTGTTTCTAACATCCCTTGGAGCTTGGTTGTGGTGGCCGAAACTCATCATCTCAAGGAGAATGATTTAGCCGAAATTTGCAAGGAGGAAGAAAAAGGGCTTGGGTGGTTCTCATCTCGGTAAATCGTTGCCCACACAACGTCCGAAAAAGAAGAGGAATACGGTAGAAGATCAAGAGGTCGTTGCATACAAAGGAAGGTATAACTAGTAATTATTTTCACCATCAAATTAGTTTTTCTTTGTAAGAATTCCAAACACAAGAGGCATTAGATTCTAGTTGTTCGAATTTGTTATTCAAGTTTGTGTTTTTTTTTATTTTTTGAATTTGTGATTTGATTGTTCCTTTTGATTAAACTTAGAGTTATACAAGGAAATTAAATATTAGCTTTCCCTAAAAGGCTTTGTCTAGGCGGTGGTCGATGCTCCCATACCCAAGAATGCCATGTGCCTTGCCATGTAGTCCTGGAAGCTAATTTTGGAAATTAATATTTAATTAAATTTATAACATAGGTGGATTTGGATCAATAGTGTTAAGTTCCACTTGCGATCCAAATCTAAACCATTAAGAACAGATAAGTTAAATTTGGAATCAATAATATTAAGTTCCGTTTGTGATTCCTAATTTAATTTCTAAAGAACACAATAGGTTGTTTAGGAAAGGTTTGACACTTGTATAAAATTTTGTACAATGGAATCGGTACGATCTTCCTAGGACCAACCAACAATTGGTATCAGAGCTAGGGTTTGCCTCTGTGTGTTTGGTTTTCAATTTAATTATGCACATGTCATACATAATTTAGGCAGGATAATAGTAGGATATGCTAACTCTTTGGTTGCAGGCTCCAACTATTATGGCTTATGATTTTTTTTGTGTGATTGGACCGTTGGACATGTCAAGGGCATTTTATTGTGTGTGCATGATTGTATTTAACTAATACAGCAAGAGTTGTATTAACCCTAGGATTTTACATTTATGTTCATTCTAGACTTGATGTACATTCCCTCGGGAATATAGGATCGATGTATGTAAAATTTTATTTTATTTTTTTTTATCGCGGATCATATCCTTGCGAGGCGTGGTGCTATTGGAGGACCAGAGGTGCAACAGAAAAAGGAAGCTCAATGGACCCGACGACATGAACCCTAGGGTTGGCAGCACGTGAAGGACAGTGATGGAAGAAGCCATAATAGTTGGAAAATTAATTTTCATATTTATTGCTTTATTTACTATAATGTGTGTATGCATGTGTTGCTTGCTTGCATAGTTAAAATTCCTCAACCTAAATAACTAAGTGGGACCAGAGCGGAAAAAGGAAGCTCAATGGACCCGACGGCATGAACCCTAGGGTTGGCAGCACGTGAAGGACAGTGATGGAAGAAGCCATAATAGTTGGAAAATTAATTTTCATATTTATTGCTTTATTTACTGTAATGTGTGTATGCATGTGTTGTTTGCTTGCATAGTTAAAATTCCTCAACCTAAATAACTAAGTGGGAGAGTGATTAGTAGATAAGTTCCATGGTCTCCATTACTAGTTTGTTAGTGATGCAAACAAACTTGCGCGTTGGCTCTAAGTGCCTTCCTCCATTTTAGGTGAGTTTATTTGTGGATCACTAGATCAAACTTCCATTTTGGATGGTTATAGGAAATTAATTACGAGCGTGTGATCTTCCCCATCGGAAGGGGCATAATCTTATTTAATTGACTAAGTATCAAGTAATGGTATACATTAGGCGTATTTAATAGTATCCTCCCTATCGGAGTCACTGCTATTATTTGTGAGACCAAAGGAAAACCAACTATTAATTTGTCATAAAGATAGGTTGACAAGATAATAAAATTAAAACTCCCTCTTACAAATGTTTGATTTTGTATACGTCCACACTATCGTGACATACAAAATTCACAGTGTTTGAGATAATTTTATTTGTCAGGTTGACAAGATAATAAAATTAATGGGTGAATACTCCTCTTACAAATGTTTGGATTTGTGTACGTCCACACTATCGTGGCATACAAAATTCACGGTGTTTGAGGTAATTTTATTTGTCATAAAGAAAGGTTGACAAGATAATTAATGGGTAAAACCTCCTCTTACAAATGTTTGAATTTGTATACGTCCACACTATCGTGGCATGTAAAATTCCCGGTGATAGAGGTGTTGGTGAATTTAAATGATATTATTTGAGGAATCAATATTATTTTAAATTCAAAGTTTTGACCAAATATTTGATCAAAGATAAACCAACTATTAATTTTATTTGTCATAAAGTTAGGTTGACAAGATAATAAAATTAATGAATAAAATCTCCTCTTTGAATTTGTATACGTGCACACTATCGTGGCATACAAAATTCACGGGGATTTTTGAGGTGTTGGTCTTGACCAAATATTTTGTGATTCTTAGGATTTCACATGTTTGTCAATCCCCTAGTTGTTATACTATAGAATAGACTTAGGTGTCCGAATAATGATTGGAAACAAAACTTAGACATTAAGGTGGACTGTCCTCTCAGAACTGAGAACAATATAGGTGTATTTATTCATTAGTTGTTGAAACATGTTTAGTGGTGTTATCTCCCGGTACTTGATGTGTAGATACGGGAGCCACTGATCATGTCTGCAATTTATTGCAGGGGTTCCAGGAAACCCGACAACTATATGAAGGGAAAATCACCGACTACATGGGCACTGCTGCAAAAGTAGTAGCTATTGCAGTGGGAGATGTTTATCCTATGATAGGAATAAAAATTGGATTTTGAGAAATTATTTTTACGTACCAAGTTTAGAAAGAACTCGATTTTGGTTTCTAAACTATCAAAGAATAGATATTCTGTCTATTTTGATAATAAACTTGTTATCAAGAAAAATAGGGAAGTTATCTATTCTGGTATGTTGGTTGATAATTTATAATTCAATAACTCCCACGATACAATAAATGGAAATTAATAACACATCTTCTAACTTTAATAAGAGAAATCAACCTTTGGAGATGAACCAATCTTATCTTTAGCATCTAAAGCTAGGTTATATTAACTTGAGTAGGATTCAAAGGATAATAACCAATGAACTCTTAGGTTCATTGGTAGTGGAAATATTTTCAACCTACGAGTCTTACTTAGAAGGAAAAAATAACCAAGAAACTTTTAAGTCTAAGGGGTATGGAGCTAAAGATATATTGAAATTGGTTCATTCTGATTTGTGTGGACCTTTGACTATCCAGGCAAGAGGTTGTCTTGAATATTTTGTCTCTTTTATAGACGACTATTCGAGACATGGGTACATTTACTTGATGCGCCACAAGTCTAAGTGTGTTGATAAGTTCAAAGAGTACAAGACTGATGTGGAGAAACGTCAACGTAAAAGTATCAAGATACTACAGTAAGATCGTAGTGACAAGTACCTCTTAGGAGAGTTTAAGAATCACTTATCAGAAGTCGGGATTCAATCCCAACTAACTGCACCTAGTATACCCCAATAGAATTGTGTAGTAGAACGAAGGAATAGGTCTCTTATGGAAATAGTTAGATTAATGATGAGTTATTCAGAATTACTAATTCGTTTTAGGGATATACTCTAGAAACGGAAGTGAACATAGTACCTTCTAAGTCAGAATCCTCTACTCCCATAGAATTGTAGAATGGGCGTAAGCCTAGTCTAAAGCACATTCAGATTTGGGGTAGTCCAGCACATGTGCTGAAGGGAGACACTGATAAGTTGGAAAAAGAGTTCATTTGTTTGTGTGTTATCCTAGAGAAATGGAAGAAGGTTTATAGTCCTTAAAATCATAAGGTCATTGTTAGCACAAATGCCTGATTTTAGAAGAGGATTATGTTATGAACCACAAGCCCATGAGTAAAATTATTCTTAAGGAAATTAGAGAAGACACGTTTAAACTAGTACCAACTGTACAAGATGTGATACCACAAGAAACTGTAACACATGTCACAAATGATGCACAATTACATACAGTGTCTTGTCATAGTGGGAGGATTGTTTGGCAACCTGAAAAGATTCATGTTTAGGGAGAGTTTTTGGACTTGATCCCTGGTGAACATGAACCTGATTCCCGGACATATGACGAAGCGCTCCAAGATAAAGATGCAGCATCTTTGCAAAGAGCAATGAATACAGAATTAGGATCTATGTATTCTAATAAAGTCTGGGAGCTTGTAGAACTACAAAATGGTGTAAAAGTCATTAGGTTTAAATAGGTCTACAATAGAAAAGGAAGGACAGACGGGAAGGTGAAAACTTTCAAAGCAAGGCTTGTTGAAAAGGGTCTCAATTACGAGGAAACCTTTTCACCGGTAGTCATGCTTAAGTCTATCCGGATTCTTTTGCTACTCATATGGATTATGAGATTTGGCGAGTGGATGTCAAGACAGTTTTCCTTAAAGAAAGTCTTGAAGAAAGCATCCATATAAAGCAACCAGAGGGGTTCATTGGAAAGGGCAAAGAGCATCTAGTAAGTAAGCTCAATCGGTCTATTTATGGACTGAAGCAATAGCTTCAAAGTCTTGGAACATCTTATTTAATAAAGTAATCCAGATCTATGGATTTATTCAGTGTCCGGATGAGTATTGTGTAGACAAGAAGTGTGATGAAAATGTGGTGGTTTTTCTTGTACTATACGTAGATGACATTTTTGGTAGTTGGAAACAATATCAAAGTGTTGTCCGAAGTAAGGGTATGGTTGTCCAAGCAATCCGATTTGAAGGACTTGGGAGAATGCACACATATTCTCGGGATCAAAGATCACAAGAAAAGAATGTTGTGCTTATCCCGAACTTCATATATGATCCTAGTTCATTTTAGCATGCAAAACTCCAAGAAAGGTTTTCTACCTTTCAGGCATGGAGTAACTTTATCAAAAGAGATGTCTCCAAAGACATCAAAGGAGATAGAGGACATGAAGGTAGTTCCTTATACTACGGCTGTCGAAAGCCTAATGTATGCTATGTTGTGCACGAGACCGGATATCTGTTTTACTCAAGGCATAGTTAGTAGATATCGAAGTAACCCAGGACCAGGAACCTAGACTGCCATAAAGCATATAAAGGGACTAGAGATTATATGCTAGCTTACAAGGTAGATAATTTGATCCCTGTGGGTTACACGGATTTTGACTTCCAATCAGATAGGGACAATAGTAAGTTGACCTCGGAGTTTTTGTAACACCCATAGGGTACTTAGCAAGATTTTAGATATTTTTATTATGAATAAAAATAAATAGGCCTTATATGTAAAATTTCAAAAACAATAAAATAAGAGAACCAAAAAGAGATGACCAAGGTTTGAACCTTGAATCTCTTACTAGATACATGTATGTGTTAACCAATAGACCAAGAGTAATTATTGTTAGAAAGGAGAGGGAAATCATAGTTAAGAGTAAGAAAGAGCTTCTTTCATTTAGAAGGAGAAGTTAGAGTTGCCTTCTTTCTCTCAAAAAGAGAAGAGGACTCTTGCTTCCTCTTTTCATTAAGGGAGAAGTAAAGGAAAAGAGGAGGTAAAAACCCATTTTTCCTTTCCTCTTCTCATTTGGAATAAAAGGAGAAAATGAAGGAAACTCTTCATTTTTTCTTCCTTCCTCTTTTCTTCTCACCGTGACCAAACTTCTTCTCCCCACCTTCATTGTCGAAACCCAAGCAAAGGAAAAACTTCCCTCTAGGAAAGTTCCACAAATCAAGGTTACTTCCCTAAGGAAATCAAGCGAAAGATGTGAGTATTCCCTCACTGCAGTACAAGTAGTTTCGATTTGTGTTGGATGAAAACATTTTTGAAATCTTATGAAATTCCTTGAAAGTTTTTGACAAGATAGATTAGTAGTCACTTAGGATTTACAAGTTACAAGTTATGATTTATGTTGTAGAAAGAAAAATATATATATTCACATCATCTTGAAGTTTCGGCCAAGACAAAAAGGGAAGATCTAAAGCAAAGTTTCTTTTGGTATCATGCTGATCCATGCTCATATATGATGTAGGATCCTTCATGTGTTGATAGTTTAAGTTTAAGACCTTATATGTCAATAAAAGAATTAGAAACCCTAATCTAATGGTTCGGCCAAGATGAATCATAGAGTTTAGGGAAAGATTTTGAAGAAAAGAAATATGTTATTATGCTCCTTCATGATATATGAAATTTTTATATGTTGATAACTTAGGTTTTATGCTTCATGTGATAACAAAAATGATGGAAACGTTAGTGTAAAGTTTCGGCCAAGACATGATACCAAGCTTAGGGTCAAAAAATTTGAAACCCAATCATGCTTATTTATGCTTATTCATGAAGTATGATATCTTATATATGGTAAGGTTAAAGCACTATGTTACTTGTTGCACTAGAAAACCTAAAACCCTAAATGAAGGTCTCGGCCAAGAAGGAATACCAAGCTTAGGGTAGAGTTTTGAAACCCAATCATGCTTATTTATGCTTATTCATGAAGTATGATATCTTGAATATGGTAAGGTTAAAGCACTATGTTACTTGTTGCACTAGAAAACCTAAAACCCTAAATGAAGGTCTCGGCCAAGAAGGAATACCAAGCTTAGGGTAGAGTTTTGAAACCCAATCATGCTTATTTATGCTTGTTCATGAAGTATGATATCTAGTATTTGGTAAGGTTAAAGGACTATGTTACATGTTGCATTAGAAAACCTAAAACCCTAAATGAAGGTCTCGGCCAAGAAGGAATACCAAGCTTAGGGTAGATTTTTGAAACCTAATCATGATCTTTTATGGTTAGATAAGTTTTATGCTACATGCTACACAAATGTAACCTAGCACTTCACTTTAGGGCTCGGCCAAGCAAGTGTAGAGGCCTAGAGCCATGTCTTGTAAACTAACCATGCTTGTTTATGCCCATTGATGATATATGGTTACTTATCTATAGGTGGCTTTAGTTTCATGCTTCTTATAGTGGAAACAAAATGGGAAACCCAATTAGTAGGGTTCAGCCAAGATGGATAATTAGGTCTAGAGTAAATCTAACTAAGCATGCTTATGTTTACTCATGATGTATGGTCTTTGATAAGTGATTAGTTTAAGTTCCATGTTCATGATATAATATGTTATGTCTTATGTTATGAGATAGGCTATGTTCAATGATATGATATGCTATACTCATAATAAAATATGTTATGCCTTATGTTATGAGATAAGCTTTGTTCCATGATATGATATGCTATACTCATAATAAGATATGTTATGTTATGATATGATATGTTATGCCTTATGTTATGAGATAAGCTTTGTTCCATGATATGATATGCTATACTCATGATAGGATATGCTATGCTATGATATGATATGTCATGCCCATGATATGATATGCTATACTCATGATATGATATGCTATGCTATGATATGATATGCCATGCCCATGATATGATATGCTATGCTTCATGATATGACATGTCATGCTTAGTGCTATGAAGGTCACATGATATGTTTTATGTTGTGATATGAACATGTTATGATATATGTATGAAAGGCTTATGTAAGAAGAAAAGCTTAAGAGTTGCTTCCCTTAAGTTGGGATCAAGAGCACTCTTCATGGTATGTCAAAGAGATGCTTCCCTTAAGATGGGATCAAGAGCTCTCTTCATGATATGACAAGAAATTATGACATGAATGATAAGCTATGATATGCATGATGACATGATATGTGTGACATGATATTTTATTTTGTATGGCTTGTACCAAGGGCGGGCTCCATAAGCGCCCTGAGGTCGATGGTCTATGAAACGGGCCTCGTAAAAAGGGATGTGTTCCTTAGTATGCCCCTAGGTCGACGGACTATGAACGGACATAAATCCCTAGTAGGTTCGGGGCTAGCTACCCTGTCCTAGGGATTGCACGCATTATGTATGTATGTGGTACAAGCCGGGCCCTCATGATGATTATGTTATGTTCAAGTATGTATTAAGATATGTTTTAAAAAGAGACATGATGCATATGTGCATTCCATGATACATGTTTTGAAAATATACATCCTTCATTTACATGCATATGTTTTATGAATTATTAGTTATGCATCATTATGAACAGGTATGAGTTATGATACATGCTTACAAGATATGATATGTTCCCATGATATGTACTCACATGCTATGCTATGCTATGTTATGCTTCATATATGACAACTAGGTTCTATGTTATGATTCTCCATGCTATGTTTTACATGCTATGTGGTATTACGTGCCTTATGTTTTATGAGTAGGAAAGGAGCTCATTATGCCTTTGGGCTTATAGTTTTACGTTTCCTTGTACTGCAGATAAGGGCAAGGAATGGATGAACTTAGGGGCGCAGCAGGAAGGGCGATGATGATGTGTGTGAAAGTGGCATGGTGGATAGATCAAATTAAGTTAAACTTATATTGACTAAATTGTGCATGTGAACTAAGTTTGGACCCTTTGTTTATGATGATGGTTGAGCTAGTATGTTATGCTCTCATGATAGTTTGCCATGTTAGACTTATTATGATATGGTAAAAAGTTTAATAAGTTATGATTCACATGCCATGTTTAAGACAATCAAATGCATATGATAATTTTTTTTAAGCATGTCTTCCGCTGCCATGAGTTCATATGCATTAGTATGTTAGGTGAATGTAAGTAACCCCGTCCCTCTAAGGGCAGTCAGAGTGTCCCTAGAAGGGCGGGCGTTACAGTTTTGTGTTTACTTTAGGAGGTGGAGCCATAACTATGGAGGAGTGTTAAGTATAGGTGCTTTTCGAACTCCACCATAGAAGCTGAGTATGTGGTAGCCTCTAAGGCAGCCATAGAAGTTATATGGCTCAGAAACTTCATGATGGACTTAGACCAAAAATTATTACAAATTTTGTAATAATAGTGGTGCAGTAGCAAACTCGAAGAAACCATAAGTCCATAAGGTAAGTAAACACAATAGAGCGCAAGTACCACCCAATACGAGAAATCGTATAACGAGGAGAAGTTGTTGCCGCCTAGATTGCATCAAGTGATAACGGGGAAGATCCTTTCACTAAGGCCCTTAAGGCAAGAGTTTTTTATGGGCATGTTGAAGGGTTGGGAATCAGATGTATGACAGGATATATGGCAGCATAGTCTTTTAGTATAAGTGGGAAATTGTTGGAATGGATACTAAAAGCCTAGCTTTTGTAAACATTTATTTTGAAATAAATAATCACATCGGTCAAAAATGTCTACATTTATATGCTAAGTTGTTCAATTAATTTATATTATAGATAAACATGGTGTGTGGTGTCATACACAGAAGATCATATTATCGGTTCTTTATAAATTATAAACAATAGCTCACAACTAAAATGGAAAGGAACAAACCATTGGAATAATCATAGTGTAATTAGGTATTAGTTTATCTTGACTAATAAATTACACTAAGTACACTCTGAGTGTATTGAGCAGGACCATTTAAGGTAAGTTTTTTTTTATACTGACTTAATAAAAGAACTAGACCTTAGTTATTATGGAAGTGTGTGCTCTTAATCCTAATATAATAACAAGCACATATATTTAGTATTTATTTCTTTAACTTATCAATGGGTGAGATTTTGCTCGATAAATCAATAGACCCGATAAGTTGGGAAATGATATTACTTATAGTGTCTGTTTTTTATTATCGAAGGAAACTGTGTCCTAGTAATCTAGGTTGAGAATGTCCCCAAGAGGAGCTCATAAGGATTGTCATGTTAAACCCTGCAGGTGGACTTAGTCCGACATGATGATAAAATTGAGTGGTACTACTCTTGGACTAAGATATTAATTAAGTGAGTTGTCAGTAATTCATTTAATTAGTGGACATTCGACATCTTAAAAACAGGGAGACTAACACACTCATAATAAGAAGGAGCCCAAAACATAATTTGGGATTGGTGTGATAGTTCAATAATAATTCTTTAGTTGTATGAATTATTATTGATGAAATTAAGTTGAGTGTTCGGGGCGAACACGGGAAGCTTAATTTCATCGGGAGACCAAAACCAATTCTTCCTCTCGGTCCCTATCGTAGCCTTTTGTATATAGAGAATTATACCCACCACATACTCACTTCTTACCCACCTTTATACCCATCCTAATGGGGCTGGCCAAGCAAGCTTGGGTCGGCCAAAGCAATTAGGATGAGTAAGATGGTGTGGCTTGTAACGCCCCACCCTACTCTCTACTAGTCTGTGAGAATGGGACGTTACTGGGCTATTAACTTGTCTTAACTAATGATGCTCACATGTAATTATCAGTACTTAAAACTCTCAAAAACTCAAAACATATAATAAGTAACAGCGAAAACATAATTAACTCATCTATACATTCTACTCAAGCATTTCTTCTCAACTAAAACTATATATCAATCTGAACATGCATGCAACAATAATACAACTCAAATAATTGAACTAATGTGCATAGCAATTTAAATGGAAAAGTTCTAAATACATAAAAGCATTCTATGAATAAACCCTCAATATGAAAGAATAGTTCTAACAATGTAAAAAGGAACATAATCCACCTAGATTTTACTAACAATCTAAATACAAAAATTTTAATAAATTCTTTAAGAAAATCCGCAGGCTTCCATAGTCCAGACATCACACATCCATCCTGCACCTCCTTATCGCCTTCCTTTACTGTACCTTTCCTTTCCCTTTATCTGCAGTAAGAGGAAATGCAACTATAAGCGAATTGCTTAGTAAGCGCTATCTAACTCACAAAACTCGAATATGCATGTGAACAGGAATAAATCTATAAACTGAATGCTTAAAAGAAATACTGCTCATGCTCATTTAATAACAAAGGAATCAAACATACTGAAATGCTAAACATGTAAAGCTGCTCAACTAAGAGCAAATAGTAGTAACAACAATCTAAACAACATGCTAGCATAAAAGAAAACTAAATTTGCTGATCTTTAAACTTATGTGAAACTTATTTCACTTGTTCAAGACTTATACTTTTATACTTCAAAATAATAATCTCTTGGGCCCAGGCTTAGTACCATTGCGTGCTCCCTAATAGAAACTGAGGTAGTGAGCCGCCTCGTACGAGGGTAAAGACCTTGGTCTTACCAGGGCCGAGACCTCGGAAACGGTCACCTGAATTTGTTTAACGACAACCTCGGAAGTCGGGTACTAGCCTTCTCAAGTAAAATACTTATAATTGTTAATACTTCTAATAAAAGGATGTCTCATACAAAATTGAATCTGTAGTGCTGAAACAAATCTAAAACTGAAATGTTGGAATAAAATCTAAAACATGCAGCGCTTAAACAGATTCAGAAAACTAAAATGCTTGAATACAATCCAAGACTGCAATGCTTGAACAGAAAATCTAAAACTGCAAGGGAAAAACCTAGTAACTAAAATAAAACTACTGATTACTCCCAAAACTAAGGGCGTTCATGTCAAAAGCATAGCACAATCAAAACTAAAACCTATTGAAACTCAAAATCCATGTAAACTTGTTCAAAGCTCATACTTTTACATAGCAACAGAAAACAAATTCTGTTGAAGCTATCTGTAGTACCACGGCAAGGAAGCACAAGAAACCAAAATGCTACACATAGCCATTCAAAACTAAACAATTTGTTCATCTCCAAATCTAAACATTCTGAATTAAGTTTCATGGCAACAAGTTTCAAAAACAAACCAAAACCACAACCATTCCTCCTGTTCTGCACCACGGCAAGGAAACCAAAAGGGACCAAAAATGCAACTAGTAAGGAAAATTGCTACTGAAAACCTAAAACCATAATTATTCTTCATGTTCAGTGCCACGGCAACAAAAAATGAAAATTGCTAGATTTCATATGTATCGATCCTGCTCATCAAGGTCACAAACAACTAATCTAACTCAAAAACTGAAATACTAAATTCAAAGCCTGAAGAAACAACCACATGCTAAACAAACAAATCTATTCCCTTTCTTTGAGATTCACGGCAGCAAGCTACAAAACACCTATCTTTACAGCATGCTTCGAAATCAAAAAGAAACAAGGTCTGAAACTACTCCTACCGCAGGTGAGAAAGCAACTTACCTTTGCATTCTTGGACTCACCATCGGAGAAGAAAGCTTCTAGGGTTTCGGAGATCTACAAGTTTCGGCCTCTCCTTCGTGCCTACGGTTTCTCCTGATCAAGGGGGTCGTGAGGATGTGAACAACCCTCGAATTGACCCTTGGCCGGCCGCCGAAGACAAAATCCTAACTCCCGACTTCGTTTCTGCCCGAATAGTGTCGTCGTCGCACCTGAGAGAGGGATGAGGGAGAGGTTTAGGTCACAGCAAATAAATCCCCTTCCCTTCTTAACTTATCCCTTTTTAATACCTAGGGTATTTCTGTTACGTATCACTGCATAAATTATTTCCGCCTTTTATTTGATCAGCACGACCCTGCTGGGTTCTTGGTCATCCGAAACAACTTAAGCCTTTGCTTAACCAGAGGTCTCCGGTTTGAACCTCGGCTCAACCTCTTTATTTTTTTACAACTTCTTTCCTTTGGTAAAAATACCAAATGAACTCTGAAAATTACGTAAAAATACTCTAAAAATTTCTAAAAATCTCTAGAATATTTCTAAAGCATTTCTAAATATTTTTAAGTACTATTAAAACTCGTAATGAGGGAATTTGGGTTGTTACATGGTCGGCCCTAGCTTGAACCCAAGCTTGGTGTGGCCGGCCACATCAAATTAAAAGGATTTTATTTTATTTAAAATCTTTTCTTATGTGGATTCCATGGTTTAAAAAGAGAGTTTAAAATTTAAATCTTTCCTTTTATAGCTTTCTACAAAGGATTAAGAAAAGATTTGATATCTTTCCTTATTTGTAGATTGATAGGAAGATTTTAATTTTGAAAAAACTTTCCTTTTTTGTAACCATGTTCATGATTTAAAAAGAGATTTTAAAAATTAAATATTTCCTTTTATAAGTTTCTATAAAATATTAAGAAAAGATTTGATATCTTTCCTTATTTGTAGATTAAAAGGAAGATTTTAATTTTAGAGAAAACTTTCTTTTTTGGAAATCATCCACATGTTTAAAAGAAAGATTTTAATTTATAAAATTTCCTTTTATAACCAACAATGAAGGGATAAATTATTAGAGAAATTTTATTTTTAAAATTTCCGGAAACAAATAAGGAAGTTTTAATTTGTGTTTAAAACTTTCCTTGCTTGGAGATTTGGTTGTGGTCGGTCATGTTGTTTAAGAAAAGGAAATTGATTTTAAATCAATTAAATTTTCCTTTTCATGGCAAAGAAATTATGGAAGGTTTTATTTAAATTTTCCTTATTTGCTAAGACCAAGGAATATAAAAGAGGGGGTAGGGGTGCCTTCATGAGATATAACTCTACTCTATTTTTGCTCCCTCTCTTCCTTGGTGGTGGCCGACCCTTCTCCTTTGCTTCTCCTCTTCTCTTCTTCTTTGGTGGCCAGCAGCATCATCCCTTGGAACTTTATGGTGGTGGCTGGATCTTGCTTGGAGAAGAAGGAGAGAATGGAGGCTTTGTTTCTAGCATCCCTTGGAGTTTGGTGGTGGTGGCCGAAACTCATCATCTCAAAGAGAATGATTTGGCCAAAATTTGCAAGGAGGAAATTAAATATTAACTTTCCCTAAAAGTCTTTGTCTAGGTGGTGGTGGATGCTCCCATACCCAAGAAGGTCATGTGCCTCACCATGCAATCCTGGAAGCTAATTTTAGAAATTAATATTTAATTGAATTTATAATATAGGTGGATTTGGATCAATAGTGTTAAGTTCCGCTTGCGATCCAAGTCTAAACCATTAAGAACAAATATGTTAAATTTAGAATCAATAATGTTAAGTTCCGTTTGCGATTCCTAATTTAATTTCTACACAATAGGTTGTTTAGGAAAGGTTCGACACTTGTACAAAATTTTTGTACAGTGGAACCGGTACAATCTTCCTAGGACCAACCAACAAAAATATCATTAGGCAAAATACTAACTAGTAACTTAGTTACCTTTCCATTTGCCTCTGATCTTTTGACTTTCTCATTGGTCCATTTCTTCTTCTTGAGAAGTTTTACATTGCTATCAATTGTGAATTGCAATCCCTCCATTATAGCAAACCATTGCTTTATATCCATCATAAAGAAATTCTCAACTCTTAATTTCCAAAGGTCGAAGATTCCCAATCAAAAAGGTGGAGGTGCCAGGACATCGTATCCAAATCCATCTTGTGGATCCATTTTGAAGTTGAACTCCCTCAATGATAAGTCCTTTGACTTGTATTTAGGGTTTCACTTTCAACTTCTTCTTCTTCCTGTAGCTCTTTGCTCTCTCCTATGATTAGTCCAAAGAAGAGTGGTCTTGCTCTAATACCACCTGTTAGGGCACTTATGAGCTAGAGACGGTGAATAGCCTCGATCGCTTCTTCAAACTTGAGTTGCAGCGGAAACCTTGAAGCAAAAATTCACTAAAATACTAACGCCATCGATTTATTTGGTATTCATCTCCTTGAAGTGTCTAATCTAAGAGTCTGACTCTCTCTCATAGCTTTGCTATGAAAACTTCCTTCCCAGAGGTAAAGAAGTCTCGTACAAACTCAAACACGAGAATACAATAAGAGAATACAATAAAAAAAAAATACAAACAAGATTACAAATGAAATAAAAAATTATTTTACAATAATGAACCTTGCTTTCCTTGCTCTTTTATTACTTTGGTTAGCCTCTTGATGCTTGAAAAGTACAACATTACTTGTCGCCAAAACCTCAAGAACTAGTTGATCAAAAAAATCAAGAAACCCCCTTTTCTAGGGTTCCCTCGGGCTGGAAAACGCCTCCCAAACAATTGGCCTTCCGTTCAATCGATTTCCATGTAGGATTCAACCATTCAAACATGCAGAATGGCTTTTTCGCATAATCAATCGATTAATGAGTCATACTAATCGATTGTGAACTTCTAATTGATAAAGTCAATCGATTTTGAATCCCTTGTTCTCTCGAAAAAACATTGTCAATTGATTAACAATGTTGAATCGATTAGGTCAATCGATTCGGCAGGCTTTTATTTCTTCGTAAAACTCCTACCAATGGATTGTCTCAATCGATTCCAACACCTACTATGCACTCGCGAAAACCTCCCAATCGATTACCCTAATTGATTACTTTGGCCCCTAATCGATTATCCCAATCGATTCTAGGACTTTCTATCTTCATGAATCAACCTCTCCTCACCAATAGATTGGTGCTGCTCAATCGATTAAGCCAACTGATTCTAGCAGCAAAACTCGAGAGTTCGGGTTTAGGTTTTGTCAATTGATTGGTGAAGCCCGTTAATCGATTGTCAGCCCTAATTTCATCATTTTTAAGGATGAATCCACGTCTTTCTTGGTATCTAGTTAACCTTAACTTATCAGGACTTTCTCTACTCAATATCCAGTCATTCGTGACCTATTGAGATTTCTTGCTGCCCAGCATCCAGTCAACCTTGACCTGTCAGGGCTTCCTTACCAAGTGTTCGGTCCTCCTTGACCCACTTGGACTTTCCTTCTCGTGCCAAGTATCTAGTCAACCTTTTACCCACTTGGACTTTTCTTTGTCAACTTTCCATTGGACTTTTGATCACCAAATGTCTGATTCTCCTTGACCAACTTAAACTTTTTTTCTTATCAACCTTCCCGTTGGACTTTCCCTTGTCTATCCTCCAGTTAAGACTAGTCACTTGGTAGACTTCTCACCTACCTAACCTCTAGTTAGAACTTGTCATTGCCTAACCTCTAGTTACGACTTTTCCCTTGCCTAACCTTAGTTAGGATTAGTCACTTAGTAGACTTCTCACCTATCTAACCATCAGTTAGAATTTTCTATTGCCTAACCTTTAATTAGGACTTTCCGTTGTCTACCCTCTAGTTAGGGCTTTTCCAGTCAAGTATCTAGTCCTCCCTTGACCTACTTGACTTTCCTCTACCATATTGTCAAATATCAAAATTTAAGATTGAGCCAACCCCAGCTTAGTTAAACCGGTCAACCTAAACTCGAGTACAATTACACCAACATACTAAGCATATTCAATTGATTGGAAGTTGAGTTGATTGGAGGGTTCAATCAATTATGGAGTCGATTGATCAACACAAAGGTTTGATGAATAGACTTTCTATTCAAAACTAGAGGCTTGTTTAATTGATTGAAAGTATGAATAGTCGACTTAAGGATCTTTATTATATTGGTCAGATAGTTGTTAGTGGCTCAATGACTACATTTGCTTGAGCAATTAATTGAAGTCATTTCTTATTGACTAGAGGTGGAAAAAATAAAGTTGTTGGAGCAATTATTAAGAAGGTACACAAAAATTTCATATTCTTTAGTGATCAAAAGTCCAAGTGATAAAACTCTCTTACATCTTGCAATTCAACATCATTCAACAAGTCCTTGGTAATCCCCCTCTCCTTGAGCTTAGAATTTAATTTCTATGTTAGAGGAATGTAAGAGCTTTCTCTATTGTCTCCTTTAAAGGAGTAGTTAACAGTGGATCAATCAAGTGATTCAGTTAACAAATCATATGCCATGGAGTAGAAGTGGAGTCTTTTAAACGGTATACAACTAATAGTATTAGCATTGCATAAGTTTTATTTCTGCTATAAACAGAGTACTTAACACGATCAATCGACTCACAATGAGAACCCCAAATGTGAACCTATTTTGAATTATCTTGTTAAAAAACACTTTAATTTTAAATAGCATCTATTCATCAATACCTGTTATAATAAACTTGACAATATCTTTATTCATGCTAAAGCTCCTTGTCGCCTTCCTTCACTGTAGCTTTCCTTTTCCTTTATCTGCAGTAAGAGGAAATGAAACTATAGGTGAATGCTTAGTAAGCGCTATCTAACTCGCAAAACTTAGATATGCATGTGTACAAAAGGGAATCTAGAAACTGAATGATTTAAAAGAAAAGCTGCTCATGCTCATCTAATAGCAAAGGAACCGAAATCAAAGAAATCAATGCTACAAAGCTAAAGGACCGGCTGGTCATACCTGTCAAGCTAACAGAGGAATCAAAACAGACTGAAATGCTAAACATGTAAGGCTGCTCATGCTTGCAAATAGCAGTAAGAAAGTCTAAACAGCATGCTAGAATAAAAGAGCTTAACTTGCTGATTTTTTTAAAACCTATGTGAAACTTATTTCATTTATTCCCAAATTTATACTCTTATACTTCAAAATAATAATATCTTGGGCCCAGGCTTAGTACCATTGTGCGCTCCCTAATAGAAACTGAGGTAGCGAGTCACTAGTCCTACGAGGGTAAAGACCTTGGTCTTACCAGGGCCAAGACCACAGAATTGGTCGCCTAGATTTATTTAACGACAACCTCGGAAGTCGGGTACTAGCCTTTTCAAATAAAATACATATTATCTTTAAATACTTCTAAAATGAAGTGCCTCGACATTTCTTCAAACACTTGGTGTATGTTTGATCTCAAATTCTTTAATTTGGGATTAAATTAAATCCTAGGTCTTTTCTTACTTATAACTACTCAAATATGTGATCTGTTCATGCTCAATCACTCAACATGAGCTAAAAACAAGCAAACTGGGATGCTAAAGGAACATCTAAAACTGCATGCTAGAGCGTAGGTAAAGTTGTCCGTGCTAATTGGAAAGCAGAAAAGGTCTAAACGGCATGGTTCAAATAAAGCTGTTCTTATTCATTGCAGTAACAGAGCAAACCAACATGGTATACTTAAAACACAGGCTGTTCATGCTCTCTAAATAAGTAACAAAACTAAAAACTGAAATACTAACATGTACGATCAAGAAGCAAGAAAACTCAACTGACGTGCTAAGTGTAAGGGGTTGTTCGTACCCCATAAATAGCAAAAGGAAATCTAAACATACTGGAATTAGACTTCTATTAATTGTCTGTTGAAAAACTCAAACTAAAGATGGAAACAAAGATCCAAAAACTACTCCTACTGCAGGCGAGAGAACTTACCTATGTGTTCTTAAACTTACAGCCGAGAAGAGAAGCTTCTAGGGTTTCAGAGGCTTGAAATCTCGGCCTCTTCTTCGTGCCGACGGGTTCTCCTTGATGAGAGAGTCTCAAATCTGTGAAGAGCTCACGGAAATACCCCTTGGCCGGCCGCCACAGACGAAGCCCTAGCTTCGGCTTCGTTTTCGCCCGAGCAACGTCGTCGCACGCAAGAGAGGAGAGGATGAGAGGGTTTTTGTCCTGAGGAAATAACCCGATTCCTTTTTATACCAATGGGTATCCTCGGTTTATGTTATTACTTAAATTTATTTTGCCATCACTTTGATCATGAAACACCTACTTGAGCGCTTAGCTATCGCGCTTTCCTTAAGTCTTGGATCGGGTCGGAGGTCGCGGGTTCGAACCTCGGCCGAACCTCTTTATTTTTTTCAACTTCTTTTTTTTTGGTAAAAATACCAAACGAATTCCGAAAATTTCATAAAAATACTCTAAATATTCCTAAAAATCTCTAGAATATTCCTAAAGCATTTCTAAATATTTATAAGCACTTTTAGAACTCCAAACAATGAAATTTGGGGTGTTATAATTCTCCGTACCTTATAAAAAGTTCGTCCTCGAACTTAGAATAATTTTGGATATTTCTGTCTCCTGCTATCTTCACACTCCCAAGTAACATTCTCGTACTTCTGGTTTTGCCAGATGACTTTCACTAGTGGCACTTCTCTGTTTCTTAGTCTCTTAACTCCTCTGTCCACTATCTGTGTAGGTCTGCTCTCATAGCTAAGATCCTCCTGGATCTGCACCGACTGAGGCTGAATCAATTGGCTAGGGTCGTGGAGGCACTTCTTTAGCATGGAGACATGAAATACATTGTGTATTGCTGACATGTCTTGAGGTAATTCTAGCTTGTAAGCTACCTTCCCAATTCTCTCTGTGATCAGGTAGGGTCCTACGTAGCGAGGACTTGACTTTCCCTTTTTGCCAAATCTCATCACTTCCTTCATAGGAGCAACCTTGAGAAAGACTGAATTCCCTTCTTGGAACTCAAGTGGCCTACGACATGTGTTAGCATAACTTTTCTGTCTGCTCTGGGTAGTCTCAATTCTCTGTCTGATCCTCTGGATAGCCTGAGTGGTCTCATCTATCTTCTCTGTTTGAATGCCCAACTCCACTTCCAATTCTTTCCTTTCACCTACTACTTGCCAGCAAATGGGTGATCTGCACTTTCGGCCATACAGTGCCTCGTAAGGTGCCATCTTGATAGTGGCCTGATAGCTATTGTTGTAGGCGAATTCAGCTAAACACAGATACTTGCACCAACTGCCCTTAAAATCTAATGCACAAGCCCGGAGCATGTCTTCTAAAATCTGATTTACTCGCTCTATCTGTCCATTAGTTTGGGGATGGAAGGCTGTGCTGAACTTGAGTTTGGTGCCTAATGAATTCTGAACACACTCCCAAAAATGGGAGGTGAAGCGCCCATCCCTATCAGAAACAATCGACTTCGGAACTCCATGAAGTTTGATCACTTCTTTAACATATAGCTGTGCCAACTGCTCTATAGAGTGGGACACCTTGATGGCTAGAAAATGGGCAGACTTTGTCAACCTGTCCACTATCACCCATATCGCATCATACCCATTAGTGGTCCTTGGAAGACCTGTTATAAAGTCCATGGATATTTCTTCCCGCTTCCACTCTGGTATTGGGAGAGGATGTAGGACTCCTCCTGGTCTCTGGTGCTCTGCTTTGACTCTCTGGCATGTCAAACAGGTACTGACATATTTTGAAACATCTCTCTTGAGTCTAGACTACCAGAATCTCTGTTTCAAATCTTGATACATCTTGGTGGAACCAGGATGTATGGAGTACGGTGTACTATGAGCTTCTTCTAGAATTTTCCTTCTCAATTCCTCATCGTTGGGGACACAAAGCCGGCTCCCCTGATAGAAGATTCCACTGTCTAATACTCGAAACTCTGAATTCTCTCCTTTTTGTATCCCTTGCTTGATCTTTTGGATACCTGGATCTTCACTTTGCTTTCTCTGTATATCTTCAAGCAGGGTTGACTCTAAGGTCAATGCCGAGAGTTGCCCATAAATAATTTCAACTCCAAATTCTGACAATTCCTTCTGCAGTGGCAGTGCTAATGAAGACAAGGGCATCAGGGTTGCACTGGATTTTCGGCTTAGTGCATCCGCCACTTTGTTAGCTTTACTTGGGTGGTAGAGGATTTCACAGTCATAATCTTTAACCAACTCTAGCCACCTGCGCTATCTCATGTTTAAGTCTTTTTGGGTAAAGAAATACTTCAAGCTCTGATGGTCGGTGAAGATTTTACACTGAACTCCATACAAATAATGTCGCCAGAGTTTTAGTGCAAAGACCACAACTGTCAGCTCAAGATCATGAGTGGGCTAGTTCTTCTCATAGTCTTTGAGTTGTCTGGAAGCATAAGCTATAACCTTCCCCTCTTGCATGAGAACAGCTCCAAGGCCCATCTTGGAAGCATCACTGTATATGTCAAAACTCTTGTCACTCTCTGGAACAGTCAGAATGAAAGCACTGGTCAATCTTTTCTTCAATGCTTGGAAACTTTGCTTACATTTGTCTGACCATTCAAACATTTTGTTCTTCCTAGTTAGGACTGTTAGTGGAGAGGCTATCTTGGAAAAGTCCTCCACGAATTTCCTGTAATACCCAGCTAAACCAAGGAAGCTTCTGATCTCCCTGGCGTTCTTGGGTCTACACCAGTGATTGACCGCCTCTATTTTAGCAGGATTCACCTGGATACCTTCTTTAGAAATGATGTGATCTAGAAATGCCACCTGCTCTAATCAGAACTCGCACTTTAAGAATTTGACATAATGCTGTTTTTGCTGAAGGGTCTGCAGTACGATTCTCAAGTGCGTGTCATGCTCCTCTAGGGTTCTTGAATAAATCAGAATGTCGTCGATGAAAACAATGACGAATTTGTCGAGGTATTCTCTAAACACTCTGTTCATTAAGTCCATGAAGACCGCAGGTGCATTAGTCACACCAAAAGGCATGACTACATATTCGTAGTGTCCATATCTATTCCTGAAAGCTGTTCTGGGTATATCACTTTCTTTCACTTTCAATTGATGGTACCCAGAGCGCAGATCTATCTTAGAGAACACTGTTGCCCCCCTTTAGCTGATCAAATAGATCATCTATTCTGGGGAGAGGGTACTTGTCCTTAACTGTTACTTTGTTCAGCGCTCTAAAATCTATGCATATCCGCATAGATCCATCTTTCTCCTTAACAAACAACACTGGAGCTCCCCAGGGTGAATGACTAGGGCAGGTGAAACCCTTGTCAAGTAGCTCCTGAAGTTGTTCTTGTAACTCTTTTAGCTCTGCTGGAGACATTAGGTACGGAGCTTTTGAAATTGGGTTGGTGCCAGAAACCAACTCAATTTCAAACTCCACTTCTCTGTTGGGAGGTAGTCCAGGTAGTTCTTCTGGAAGTACCTCTGGGTACTCATAAACTACCCGAACATCCTCCTTCTTGAGTCCTTTTTGTTCTCCTATATTCACTATGTATGCAAGAAAACCAGCACGCCCTTTAGCTAACATTTGGCGAGCTGTCAAAGAAGATAGGAACTTCTTAGTCCTCCTCTTTGGGACTCCCGTGAAGTCAAAGGGTGGTTCACCTTCTGGGCTGAAGATCACTTTCCTCCTGCGGCAATCCACTGAAGCACTGTACTTGCTGAGGAAATCCATGCCCAGAATAACATCGAAATCTTGCATCACAAGGACTACTAGATCGACATATAGCTCTCGGTCTAAAATTTCAACTAGTACAGCCCGGATTCACTGGTTGGACTCCATGACTTCCCCAGAAGGTAGAGTTGTTAAGAACTTGGAGTTCATGCTCTCCTTAGGTACCTGAAATTCTTTGGTAAAGGGTATTGATATAAAAGAAAGGGTCGCCCCAGTATCAAATTGTGCAGTAGCTAATGCTAAAAAATAACTTCTTGACCTGTTACGACCGTGGAGGCACTAGCAGCTTCCTCTTTAGTGAGGGAGAAGACTCTGGCACTGGCTGGAACTGGTGGGGCTTCCAACCTTCCTTGACTGAGCTGAGGTTCGTCCAGAGTTGCAGACATGTAGTGTAACTGAGGCTTGCTCCCGTATGGCTCCGCTTGTTGCTGAGGTGCTTTGAGTTTGTTAGGACATGCCTTAGCCAGGTGTCCTTCTTGACCCCACGAATAACATCTAGTCATGCCCAAAAGACAGGCTCCTAGATGTAGTCTCCCACATTTAGGACAGGCAGGGAACTTAGCCTGCTCGTATACTGGACCTCCCTTTTGGCTGCCTCCTGTATTCCATCGTTTCCTTTTGTTATCCTTGCCCTTCCAGTTCTGCTTACTTGCCTGGGGTTTCTGACTCCCTGCTGTCTTGTCCTCTATCTTGGCTGGCTTGAGTTGCATTTGTTGTGCCTTGATGTTGTTCAGATAGTGCTCAGCGACTAATGCCCTGTTGACCAGCTCTTCACCAGTCTGTGGCCGGTGAGTTCCACTACTCACATTAAGTGCTATTTCTGGTCTCAACATTTGAAGCATCAGTCTGACTCATTCCTTCTCTGCACTCACTAACTCTGGGCAGAGCCGAGCTAACCTGTTGAATCTCTTGACTGCTTCTTCTACTGGCAGATCACCCTTTCTGAATTCTATAAACTCCTCATAATGTTTATTGGTGATCCGTTGGTGGAAGAATTATTCGTAAAACTCTGTCTCGAAGTCAGCCCAGCTCATCTGGTTGGCTTCTCTCTTGCTCTTAACTCTCTCCCACCACATACGAACATCTCCAGATAGACAGAAGGAGGCACACTTGACCTTCTCGACTTCTGGCCAGTCAAGAAGCTCTATCGTACTCTCCAGTGTCTTGACCAAGCCTGGGCATCCCAGGGCTCAGTCATGCCCGAGAAGCTTTCTGGCTTCAACTTTAGCCACTATATCTAGTATGCTTCTTATCGTTTAGGTGCTGTGGCGACTTCCAGGACAGCTAGTGGAACCTCAGCCACCACTGGGGTCTCCATATTGATAGTTGGGGGAGGGGAAGGAACTGGTTGTTGATTTTCCCTCAGATTGGCGATTACTTGTTGCTGCTCTGCTACTTGTTTCTGGAGTTGAGCGACAACTTCAGAGTGATTAGGCTCAGTTGTTCTGGGCTCTTCGTTCTCCTGAGCTTGGTCCTCAGTACGAGCGGTACGGGGGCGCCCTCTTATTACCATCCAGTCATTCAGAGAGAGAAAACTTGAAATCATCCCTATATATATATATATATATATATATATAGAAAGAAAAAAAACATGAACTTTTATCTTACTTAAACACATATAAGCAAATACTTCTAAGGATTTCTCTATACTGCAATTAATAAGGAAAGGCATAATAAATAAAAAATCAAGTACTTTCTTACTTGAAGACGACAAGGCTGATGTTGATGTGTGTGTGATGCTGGAGAATGGGGACTGCTCTGATACCAACCTGTAACGACCACCCTCCTTACTACTACTCTCTAAGGGAGGACGCTACTTAACTACTCATTCTACTTAACTGATATTGCTTACTCTAAAGATAGTAACACTTAACCCCCTTTAACTGCTCCAGAAAATAAGAACAGAACATGTAACTTACAGCAACTAATACATGCAATCCAAGTGTAATAACTGTATCATATCAAAATTTCCTGGCAACCTTAGCTAACCATAATGAAAATAGTTAACCCATCAATGAATCCCCTAGCATCACGAAATAGAAAATCCGATTCCAAAATTTCCTTATCAACTCAAATAAGGAATTAATCTTAATAAATTCTTTTAGCAAGGTCCCAAGACTTCCATAGTCCAGACATCACACATCCATCCCACACCTCCTTATCGCCTTCCTTCACTGTATCTTTCCTTTTCCTTTATCTGCAGTAAGAGGAAATGCAACTATAAGCGGATGCTTAGTAAGCGTTATCTAACTCACAAAATTCAGATATGCATGTGTACAAAAGGGAATCAAGAAACTGAATGATTTAAAAGAAAAGCTGCTCATGCTCATCTAATAGCAAAGGAACCGAAATCAAAGAAATCAATACTACAAAGCTAAAGGACCGGCTGGTCATACCTTTCAAGTTAACAGAGGAATCAAAACAGACTGAAATCCTAAACATGTAAGGCTGCTCATGCTTGCAAATAGCAGTAAGAAAGTCTAAACAGCATGCTAGAATAAAAGAGCTAAACTTGCTGGTTTTTTTAAACCTATGTGAAACTTATTTCATTTATTCCCAAACTTATACTCTTATACTTCAAAATAATAATCTCTTGGGCCCAGACTTAGTACCATTGCACGCTCTTTAATAGAAACTGAGGTAGCGAGCCACCAGTCCTACGAGGATAAAGACCTTGGTCTTACCAGGACCAAGACCTCGGAATTGGTCACCTGAATTTATTTAACGACAACCTCGGAAGTCAGGTACTAGCCTTTTCAAATAAAATACATATTATCTTTAAATACTCCTAAAATGAAGTGTCTCGGCATTTCTTCAAACACTTGGTGTATGTTTGATCTCAAATTCTTTAATTTGGGATTAAATTAAATCCTTGGTCTTTTCTTACTTATAACTACTCAAATATGTGATCTGTTCATGCTCAATCACTCAACACAAGCTAAAAACAAGCATACTGGGATGCTAAAGGAACAGCTAAAACTGCATGCTGGAGCGTAGGTAAGGCTGTCCATGCTAATTGGAAAGCAGAAAAGGTCTAAAGGGCATGGTTCAAATAAAGCTGTTCTTATTCATTGCAGTAACAGAGCAAACCAACATGGTATACTTAAAACACAGGCTGTTCATGCTCCCTAAATCAGTAACAAAACTAAAAACTGAAATACTAACATGCACGATCAAGAAGCAAGAAAACTCAACTAACGTGCTAAGGGTAAGGGGTTGTTCGTACCCCATAAATAGCAAAAGAAAATCTAAACTTACTGAAATTAGACTTCTATTAATTGTCTGTTGAAAAACTCAAACTAAAGAAGGAAACAAAGATCCGAAAACTACTCCTATTGTAGGCGAGAGCACTTACCTATGTGTTCTTGAACTTACAGCCGAGAAGAGAAGCTTCTAGGGTTTCAGAGGCTTGAAATCTCGGCCTCTTCTTCGTGCCGACGGATTCTCCTCGACGAGAGGGTCTCGAATCTGTGAAGAGCTCACGGAATTACCACTTGGCCGGCCGCCGGAGACGAAGCCCTAGCTTCGACTTCGTTTTCGCCCGAGCAGCGCCGTCACACGCGAGAGAGGAAAGGATGAGAGGGTTTTGGTCATGTGGAAATAACCCGATTCCTTTTTATACCAATGGGTATCCTCAGTTTCTGTTATTACTTAAATTTATTTTTCCATCACTTTGATCATGAAACACTTGCTTGAGCGCTTGGCTATCATGCTTCACTTAAGTCTTGGATCGGGTTGGAGGTCGCGAGTTCGAACCTCGGCCGAACCTCTTTATTTTTTTCAACTTCTTTCTTTTGGTAAAAATACCAAACGAACTCCAAAAATTTCATAAAAATACTCTAAAAATCTCTAGAATATTCCTAAAGCATTTCTAAATATTTATAAGTACTTTTAGAACTCCAAACAATTAAATTTGGGGTGTTATATTCAACGCCACAAGTCATGTTCACACATGAGACAATTTGGTTCAATGCAAATTCAAACCCTAGATTTGCATCTCCTGTGTATCCACACATGAGAGAGAACTTCTCCTCGTGCATTTGTTCATAGCTACAATACTTATGAATTAATATAAATCAATCAATATGCTTTAAAACTTTCAATGTGGAACTAAAGTCTCATTCACAATTAAGCATCTTTTCTCTCCATCTTTTTTCCTTTCACATATATCAAACAGCTAGTTCATGCATGGTAGGCTCACGAATAGATTGCAAGCTCACATCTATGGGACCGATGGGCTCACAAATAAGCTATGAATTCACTGCAAGATGATCGACAAGCTTGCAAGCACATAGCCAGAGTTTGCACTAGGAGATCAATAGCCTCACAAGCAACCCTTGAGTTCATAGACGTTGGTGAGTTCGTTGGCCTTAAAACTAATTATTAACTTATCACATACTATTAAATCATATTATTAGCACAATTACATTATATTAAGATACTATCAAATTAAATCATTTTAAAATATATTACAAGTGCTATTAAACTGTATTTTGTGTACTATTAAAATTATATTGTGATTGCTATTCAATGATATTATATGTATGCTACTAAATTGTGTTATATATACTATAATTTTATTATAAATACTATCAAATTATATTGCAAATCATATTTTATCAGTAAGTACAATAAAACTATGGCAAAAATCATAGAAACATCCTTTTTTTTTAATAGTAAAAGTAGCATCCCATTTTAATTTTTTATTAAAAGAACGCTTCATCCCCTATACAATGACACAAATGCCCTCCGACGTGGTGCATGAGTATTTCCATCTATTTTTTCACCTAAATCTAATTATATTGTAGCACCTACGAAACCATAGTTACTAAAATTGAGTAGCAATCTGCGTTATAGTAGCTACAAAGTCATAGTTGCTACAGCTAAGTAGCAAAATTGTGTCATAACAATTACGATTTTGTAACCACTGTAACTGAGAATGGTGAATTTAATATATCATAATTATTCAATTAATTGCTAAATTACTTGGAACATATGAGTTTCTCTTTTAATATTTTCTTTCTTGCATGATACGGAAGATATATCCCAAATATAGAATCAATTTCTATGAGTTTCTCTTTTAATATTTTCCTTCTTTACTTGCATGACACGGAAGATATTTCCCAAATATAGAATCGATTTCTTTATTATCTCATCAAGTTAGAGAATTTTATAACATAACTATTCAATTATTCAATGAATCACATGGAAACATGTAGTATACACATAACAAAAGTTCATCAAGTAGTTCATTTTAGGGTATACGAGTTTAGACTTTAGACTTTCTGAACAAGCAACTTATCGATAGAATTGTCACTCTTCTCTAAATTAAAAATATTCAATTCATGATTCGTCTTATACATGGATTGCAATTATAGCAATCACGGATTTATAGCTATTAAAATGTTGTAGTTGTATCAGCTGCATCCTCGTAGCTGCTACAACTATTATAGTTATAGTAGCTACGAGAACATAACTATTACAATGTGATAGAATTATAGCGGGAAAAAGATAGTATTATGCATGTTAGATGCATACATACATGTGTTAGAAGGTATCCATGTCATTTTATAAAAAGATGGATGCCTTTTTTTTTTATACTAACATTAAAACGTGCCGCTACTTTTATGATTCGGAAATGAAAGGCATTCCTATAATTTTTCCCCCTTAAATTTTATTATAAATAATATCAAATTATATTGTAAATCTTACTGTATCAATAAAACTATACCTTGGATGCCATCAAATAATTTAAAAAGGATATTTTAAATGCATTTAGACACGCATACATATATGGAACAATATAGATCCGAGTGCTATTTAATGAGTTGAAAGATAGATGGTGTAAAAAATAATATCATGGATATATTAAAAATAAAATATAGTGTTAGATTCCTTACACAAGTTGGGCTCGATGGACCGGTCGTGCTTAATCAGTTGGGCAAACCCAATCAATTGCGCAAATCTAGGAATTTGGTTCACCCAAGTGGGCTTGATGGGCCTATAGAACCAAATAGACCGAACTAATTTGATGAATCAGGTGGGCAAGACTAACTAGGTGGATTGGTTAGGCGAAGTGAACTTGATGGGTTAGGTGAACCAACTGAACTTGACTGGCAGAGCAGCTCCGGCATACTTGGCGAACCAGACAGGGTAGATCAAGTGGGACCAGAAGAGCAGACCGAGGCGCGCCGAGTAGATTGTGTGGACCATACCGACCAAATGGGGGCGCGGCAATACCCGAGCTACCATCTGTTCTTGCTCAGCTTTACATCGAGCGAGCACCTATCAGGCAATAAAATGTTAGAAAGAATCATTACAAATGAGGAATTGCTTCATGATGAACAAAAGATTCATCAAGAACTGCCACAAGAACCAAGTCCAACTTCATTAAAGATTCAAAAAAAATCTCCAACCTGATTTTTCAATGAAGGAACTTCTCGATGAATGATGCATTGAGAATCCACCAGTCCCATTCTCTCATGAGCCTCCTTTAATCAGTAAACAGAAATCATCAAAACTACTTTAAAAATTGGAGAAGCAACAAACTGCCACAAGTACCTCCACACATCTTCTGAGTGAGAAGTCGAGACCCCATCCATCAACCAAGTCATTCTGCAGCAATGGTGACAACTTTGGATCTGTTCGAAGATGCAGAATCGACACAGTAAGGAACATGAAGTAAACAAGCATACCTGAATCATGTGCCATATGCAATGCCAGGTGCCATCTCAATGAAACTGTATCAGAAGTAAAAAGTGTTGCTGATGAAACTAAGGTGTGATTCGCAAAGAGATGGTATGGAAAGTGTTGCTGAACTTTGGCTCGACGTGCACAGTTTGTCTCGTAGGTTGATTCTGAAAATGCAAGGCTTCCTAGCTAAGTATTCTTTTCTATCGTTTATAAAGGTAGAAACTCATGCTACTTAGGGTCCAATGGTCGAATGGTTAATGGAAGAAAAAAATTTGGACGATGCCATCGACTAGACAGTGTTACAGTGGAACATCATGGAATGGACAGTGATGACTGACATCGTTGCCAATCCAGTTATCGAAACCTTTGGTTGTTAATGCATTCAAATTAAAGAAAACCAGAAGCTAAATAGATAAGCCAACTTGAAACTCACTTATGGACTTCACTTCCTGTTTGCCTTATTGTCATTCGCCATACCAAACTTCTATTACCTGGCATAGCACCAGGTTGGGAGATCTCCAGCCCATGCCTTTTTACCAAATTAACATACCTGCACTATACACAGTTTCTGAGGGTTTGAATGCAGGCATGAACAAGTTAAAAAAACTTACTCTTCTCCATCAAGATGAGTAAGATCCAGATCTTCATCCTAAATGAATATGTACTCGTATGGAGCAACAATGTCGTGATGCAAAAATCGTTTTGCCAACCACCTTTAAGTATCAATTAGGAGGATAAGAATTGTTAACTGCTGGATTATCAAACAAAGAGCAAGTGCTGAGAAATGGAATCAGGATCCACACACCATTTAGTCTGTTTTATGGCACTGACATGAATAGCCTTCTTGGACCATTCAAATTCGTCCCATTCACTTGTGCGACCGTCGTAGTGGAACAACAAGATTGTAAAATTTTCTGAGAACTGTGATAATGAAATCTTAGATACACTAAGAAAAATCTTTTTAACAGTTAAAAATTAGAGAACAGCAGAAATAGAAACGCTCATTAGTTACTATCAAAATCTGATAAAAGTTCCTTGAGAAAAAAAAAATAGATTGAGTGAATTACATGAGTGTAAATGAGTGGAATAAGATGTCTAATTTTCAATCTAACATAACAAGGGGCGTATATTTAAAGGCCCTTTACTAACTTTTTAATTGCAATATCAATATTCATTCTCATGTCATATCCAACAGAAAAAGTTACAAGATGCTTCTGCTTAATCTACAAATCCTGTGTAAAATCATATCGTGCGTGAGAAAAACTTAATAAATATCACAATTTTAATTAGGAGACAAACATATCCACAGATTTTTCTTAAAAAGGGAGTTAGACTAGCCGTGAAGGCTACCCACTATGTTTACGCATGTCTTAAAGGGAATTCTTGCATGAATCTTAAAGCACCATTTATGTTCACAACCTAAGATGCTAGGTAAGTGCAATTATATTGATACGGGTTATGACAAACAGATCTAATAACGTGGTGATCAAAGTTAGGTAAGGTGGGGATCAAAATCAGAATGAGGGAGCACTTCTCATATGACTCTGTCGATCGCCCCATGATAAAACTTTAGGGTCTTAACCGAGTGGTTACAAAGTAGGGCGCTCGAATAAAGCCAACTGGCCATAAAGCCGGTCGTATATAAGGACTCTAACGTCTTACTCTGAAAATCAGGAAATAATATACCTGATTAGTCAAGTAGCCAACTGAATGTAAGGGAGCTTGACCAGGTGAAAATCTGACCAAGCTCTAAGCATTTAAACTTTCTGAAAACCCCTTACCATAAAACTGGATAGAGGTCGATCGAACATAAGACTCTCCATGTATGCCCCGACGAGTAAAGCTCAGACAGGCTTAAAGATATTTGACCTCATAAAAGTCTTAGTATAAGATCGGTCAGATAAAGGCCAATAGAACACAAGGTTATCTGTATACGCCCCGCCAGGTAAAAATTGGGCAAGCTTAAAGACACTTGGCCTCATAAAAGTCTTAGTATAAGATTAACCGGATGAAGGTCAATTGAACATAAGGTTGTCTGTGTACGCCCGGTCAGGTAAAGACCAGGAGGGCTTAAAGACACTTGGCCTTATAAAAGTCATAGTATAAAATCAGTCGAATGAAGGTCGATCGAACACAAGGCTGTCTATAGACGCCCGATCGAATAAAGCCGACTGCCCATAAAGCCGATTGGATATAAGGGCCCTAACGTCTTACTCTGAAAATCAAGAAATAATATACCTGATTACTCAAGTAGCCGGCCGAATGTAAGGGAGCTTGACCAGGTGAAAATCTGACCAAGCTCTAAGCGTTTAAACTTTCTGAAAACCCCTTACCATAAAACTGACTGGATAGAGGCCGATCGAACATAAGGCGCTCCATGTATGCTCGGCCGAGTAAAGCTCGGACAGGCTTAAAGATACTTTACCTCATAGAAGTCTTAGTATAAGATCAGCTCGATGAAGGTCGATAGAACACAAGGCTATCTGTATACTCCCGGTCAGGTAAAAATCGGGCAGACTTAAAGACACTTGGCCTCATAAAAGTCTTAATATAAGATCGTCCGGATGAAGGCCGATCGAACATAAAGTTGTCTGTGTACGCCCGGTCTGGTAAAGACCGGGCAGGCTTGACTGGGCAAAAGACCGAATGAGTTTAAAGACATGTATCCTTAGGAAACTCTATATATTCACTCAGTCGAGCACGAGTCTACCAAGTTTAAGTTAACTAATGTCACATTATCTCTAAAATAAAGCTCTAATATATATAATTTAACATATGACTTCTTGAATGAAGTTTTGACATACTGTGGCCACTATATTAGTCTCTGAACAGATCTTTGTAGTACTCAACATATGACAAAGTAGATTAATACAATAGCAAGCAATGTGGCTGGCCTTATGGACCGACCGAGATACTATGACAGAATACAATGTCAAGTAATATGGCCGACCTTACGAACCGATCAAGATATATTCAGCAAACAAACAATCAACAACATTTTAACAGCCTGACATAATTGTTGGGGAATATTCCTTTGGAAGCTCCTCCGGAGTGAATCTGGTTTCTCATTGGTGATTCATCTATAACGACATCTCCCTCTAATGACTTCAGAAAAGCTTTAGTTATAAACGATAAAAGAGGTGCATCTACGAGTACAAAAAAAATTCCTTGGAAGCTCTTCGAGGAACTACCTAACAAACTCTGACGCATAAAGCCACCTCATGGTCATGGAGATCGTGGGAGGTGGTATAAAAAGGTGGGGTCCTCTCCATTAGCAAGGTATGCAATTTTAGCATTTAAGACCTTCATTCACACATCCACTACTGTTCTTCTTCCATTTGCAAGGATTTGTACTGATTTGAGCATCGGAGGGTCTTGCCAGGGACCCCTTTCCTGGTCTTTGGTCACTAACGCTTCGTTGGATCGTCTAGTAGTGTACAGGATCATTGAGGAGCTTCATCCCAGATCAAAGACTTATGAACATGGTCCATCAAAAGCAAATTGGGCGGAACATGGAAGTCTACATGGATGATATCCTCATCAAATCTCTTCAGGCTACAGATTTGATCAAAGACATAGAAGAAACCTACAGAACCTTGAGGCAATATGGGCTCAAGCTCAACCTTTGCAAATGTTTATTCAGAGCTAGAAATGGAAGATTTTTGGGCTACATAGTCACAGAGCGAGGGATCGAAGCCAATCCTAGTAAAGTACAAGCTCTACAAAACATGGCTCCCCCACGCATCCTGAAAGAGAACCAAGATTGGCTGGCCAAATTACTACGCTATCTCGCTTCATCTCCCAATTGACTGATCGAAGTCTGCCTTTCTTTAAAATACTTCGTCGAGCAATCAAATTCTAGTGGGATGCCGACTGCGAAAAGGTGTTCGAGGAGCTGAAGAATTATTTGTCAGATCTGTCCATCCTAGCTAAGCTAATAGTGGGTGAAACTTGATAGGTTTAATTGTCAACTAATGAACATGTTATTAGTTCAGTGTAGGTGAGATAGGAGGGAAAAGAGCAACAACCTGTATATTTTTTGAATCATTTATTAAAGGGAGTAGAGTCCCGCTACATCGTACTCGAGAAATTGGTGTATAGATTGGTCTTGGCTGCTCAAGGTTGCGTCCTTATTTTTTGTCGCATTCAATCATCATACTGTTAGGCACTTTAGGCCGAGTGCCTGTTAACCCTAAGGCGTCTAGAAGATTGATCAAATGGACAACTGGGCTTAGTAAGTATGATATACAATACCTGTTAGAGTGTATACTAAAATCGTAGCTTTTTTAAACATTTATTTTGAAATAAAGAATCACATTGGTCAAATGTCTACATTTGTATGCTAAGTGTAGTTGTTCAATTAATTTATATTGTAGATAACATGATGTGTGGTGTCACACCCAGAAGATCATGTTATTAATTTCTTATAAATTATAAATAGTATCTCACGACTAAGATGGAAAGGAACAAATCATTGGAATAGTCGTAGTGTAATTTTGTATTAGTTTATCTTAACTATAAAATTACACTAGTACACTCTAAGTGTATTGAGCATGACCATTTAAGGTAAGTTTTTTTTATACTGACTGAAAGAACAAGACTTTTATTATTATGGAAGTATGTGCTCTTAATTCTGATATAATAACAAACACATATATCTAGTATTTATTTCTTTGACTTATCAATGGGTGAGATTTAGTTCGATAAATTGAGAGGCCCGATAAGTTAGGAAATGGTATTGTTTATATGGTGTGTTGTTGATTATAAAATGAAACTGTGTCCTAGTAATCTAGGTTGATGATGTCCCCAAGATGAGCTCATAAGGATTGTCATGTAAACCCTACAGGTGGACTTAGTCCGACATGACAATAAAAGTGAGTGGTACTACTATTGGAGCTAGATATTAATTAAGTGAGCTGTCAGTAACTCATTTAATTAGTGGACATTCTATATCTTAAACACAGGGAGATTAACACACTCATGATAAGAAGAAGCTCAAATATTAATATGGGATTGATGCGGTAGTTCAATAATAACTCTTTAGTGGAATGAGATATTATTAATGAACTCGAGTTGGGTGTTCAGGATGAACACGGGAAGCTCAAGTTCATTGGGAGACCAAAACCAATTCCTCCTCTCGATCCCTGTCGTAACCTCTTATTTATAAAGTCATATACCCACTCATACCCACCTTCTTACCCACCTTAAGGTGGTCATCCAAGCTTAGCTTGAAGCCCAAGCTAGGGCCGACCAAACCAAGGTTGGATGGGTCAAGTAGGTGGTCGGCCCTAGCTTGAACCCAAGCTTAGGTGGCCGGCCAAAATTAAATAAAAGGAGTTTATTTAAAATCTTTCCTAATGTGGAAGTCATAGTTTTAAAAGAGAGTTTAAAATTTAAATCTTTCCTTTTATAGCTTTCTACAAAAGATTAAGAGAAATGTTTGATATCTTTCCTTATTTGTAGTTAAAAGGAAGATTTTAATTTTTGATAAAACTTTCCCTTTTTGTAACCATTCTCATGATTTTAAAAGAGAGTTTTAAAATTATAAATCTTTCCTTTTATAGTTTTCTACAAAAGATTAAGAGAAAGATTTGATATCTTTCCTTATTTATAGTTAAAAGGAAGATTTTAATTTTAGATAAAACTTTTCTTTTTGTAAATCATCCACATGTTTTAATAGAGAGATTTTAATTTATAAAAGTTTCCTTTTATGACCAACCATGAAGGGAATTTTTAAAGAGAAATTTTTATTTTAAAAAATTTCCGGAAACAAATTAGGAAGTTTTAATTTTGTTTTTAAAATTTTCCTTGTTTGGAAGACATGATGTGGCCGACCATTGAAAGGTTTAAAAGGATTTTTTTTAATTAATTAAATTTTCCTTTCATTGGCAAGGAAAATAAGGAAGTTTTTATTAAAACTTTCCTTATTTGCCAAGACCAAGGAATATAAAAGAGAGGGTAGAGGTGTCTCACCTCATAACATATCTTCTATTATTCCTCTCTTCCTTGGTGGTGGTCGGCCCTCTCTTCTTCCTCTTCCCCTATTCTTCTTCTTAAGTGGTCGGCGACATCATCTTCTTGGAGAGATCTTGGTGGTCGGATTTTTCTTAGAGAAGAAGAAGGGATAGGAGACATTGTTTCCTAGCATCCCTTGGAGCTTGGTTGGTGGCCGAAGACCTTCATCTCTAGGAGATTCCTAGTGGCCAAAACTTGCAAGGAGAAGAAGGAGGCTTGGGTGGATTCTCGTCTCGGTAATCGTCGCCCACACGATGCCCGAGATAAGAAGAGAAATAGGGCAGAAGATCATGAGGTCTATAAGCTATAAAAGGTATAACTAGTTATTAGTTTCCGCATCATAACTAGTTCACCCTTTTATTTAGATCTTGAAATACCAAACACAAGAGGCTAATGAATCTAGGTAATCGAATTTATGTTTTCAATTTTGTGTTTCTTTTGTTTTTCGAACTTGTGATTCAATTGTTCTTTTTGGTTAAACCTTGGGTTACTATAAGGAAATTAAATATTGAATTTCGTTGAAAGGCTTTGTCTAGGAAGTGGTGGATGCTCCCATACCCAAGAAGGCCTAGTGCCTCGCCATGTTTAACCTGGAAGCCGATCTCTGAAATTAATATTTAATTAAATTTGTAACATAGGTGGATTTGGATTAATAATGTTAAGCATCGTTTGCGATCCAAGTCTAAACCTCTAAGAACAGATAAGTTGAATTTGGAATCAATAATGTAAAGTTCTGTTTACGATTCCAAATTTAATTTTTAAAGAACACAATAGGTTGTTAGGAATGGTTCAGAACTTATACAAAATTTTTGTACAGGGGAACCAGTACGATATTCCGAGTAGCAACCAACAATACCAACCTCATATAACCATCAAAGTTCAAGCCTTAGCTGACTTCATAATAGAAGTACGAGGTCCTGAGAAAATGTAAAAGATATATGTAGATGAATCCTCTACTCGGCAGGGTAGTGGAATAGATATTCTTGTTATATTGCCCAGAGAGGATCGAATGCAATTATTTGTTCGATTAAATTACTGAGCAACCAATAATGAAGCAAAATATAAGGCTTTGATACTGTAGGTTGCGTGGCACGTTGGAGCCGCCCAGGTTTTAATCTACTCAAATTCTCAGTTGACGACTCAACAATTATCTGGCAACTTTGAGATTAACAATGAGCGGCTTAAGTTATATGCAGAAGCCTTTGACAAATTAAAAGCTAAATTCTAGGAAGTGAGCATACAGAAGATTTCCCTATTAGATAATCAAATAGCAGATGAGTTCGCCAAATTCGCTTATGCTATAATTCCCTAGAATTTGGAAAAGCCTATGGAGGAACCATTATTAGTAGCTTGCATTGAGCGACAGGCTGACCTGGAGCTATAAAGTAACTGGAGAATATCAATCATCTTATTCTTACAACAGGGTACTCTACCCACTGACAAGGAGCAAGTACGGGTACTCAAGAAAAGAGCTAGTCAGTTTACAATTAATGAAAGGATAAAAGATAAACCTTTAAGAAAATATAATAATTTAATTAATTCAAATTTAAAAATTAATAAAAACTTAAACATTAACAATAATCTATTAAAGAAAGATAATTCAATTAACTTAATAAAATTAAAATTGAAAGAAAATTTAAATATTAAATATACTCGTTTAAAGAAAGATAATTTGACCAATTTAATTAATTCAAAATTAAAAATTTAAATTTAAATTTAAATTACAAATTAAATATTAAATCTTAACTGAAACTAACTTCAATCATACAAAAATCTTAAAAGGAAAGCCAATAATTCAGGGGGAGTCTCCAGAATAGTTAGCACTTCCAAAACTAACCTACCAGACAGGGTAATCCAAACAAACCTACTCAACAAGGTAATTAGGACTAATTAAAAAGGGACCGAGTTTAACTTGACCCACGGTACTGGTAAAGTTTTGGATGATAGTACGTTAGGGAAGCGTAGTCTATTCATGTCTAGGAAGATATGGTTTCGACCTGGTGCATTTGGCTAAGTGGAACTAGCCGAAGCTACCCCTTACGGATTCTAACTAGTTAGACCAAGGTTTTGTACTAAGTTTCGTGGATAGGACTATTTGGAAAACCTCGAAGACATGATTACTCTAATGATACCCACGTCATTCACCATAGCTCAGAAGTTTATCCGAAAATGTCTATTTGTTGAGCCCAAAGATAAACCTGAATCTAACACAAAGTTAAATCAAAACCAATAATTGAATCTAATTAATCTCACAAAATCATAGAAATCCCTGATTGATAATTTAAATCGGGTGAGATGATTAAAGGATCAAATTTAAAAACAAAGTTAAATCAAATTAAATTAAATTAAATTTTGAATTAAAATTAAATTTAAAATTTTAAGTTTTTTAATTAAAATTATATCGTTTTTATTAACATTAAAAATTAATTTTAAACTTAAAAAGTATGTTAAAAATTAACTTTAAAAAATTCATTTTTAACTCAAAAAAAATTTAACTTTAAAAATTCATTTTAAACTTAAAAATTATTTTAAAAATTATTTTAAAAATCGGTTTAAAAATCCTTTTAAAAATTATTTAAAAAAATTTTAAAAATCATTTTAAAAATTTTAAAAATCATTTTAAAAATTATTTTAAAAATTATTTTAAAAAAATCCATTTAAAAATTATTTTTTAAACTTTTAAAATTATTTACAAAATCTTTTAAAAATACTTATAAAAATTATTTTAAAAATCTTTTAAAAGTCATTTTAAAAATCCTTTTAAAATCAATTAAAAATCATTTTAAAAATTGTTTTAAAAAACTTTTAAAAATCATTTAAAAAATCCTTTTAAAAATTACTTTAAAAATCATTTTAAAAATCCTATTAAAAATTCCTTTAAAAATAATTTTAAAATCATTTTAAAAATCATTTTACAAATTATTTTTAAAATCATTTAAAAATCATTTTAAAAATCCTTTTAAAAATAATTTAAAATACTTTTGAAAATTCTTTTAAAAATCTTTTAAAAATCAATTTAAAAATCTTTTAAAAATTATTTTAAAAAATCATTTTAAACTTAAAAATTCTTTTAAAAATTATTTAAAAATAATTTTAAAGACTTTTAAAAATTATTTTAAAACTCTTTTAAAAATTATTTTAAAAATTATTTTTAAAAAAAATATTTTGAAAATTAATTTTAAAAAACTCTTTTAAAAATCATTTTAAAAACTTTTAAAAATTATTATTTTAAAAATTATTTTGAAAATCATTTTAAAATCTCTTTTTAAAAGTATTTAAAAATTCTTTTAAAAATTTTCTAAAAACTCTTTTAAAATTATTTTAAAAATTCTTTAAATTATTTAAAAACTCTTTTGAAAAGTATTTTAAACTCTTTTAAAAATCATTTCTCAAACTCTTTTAAAAATTATTTTAAAAACTCTCTTAAAAATTATTTTAAAAAAAAACTTTAAATCATTTTGAAAAATTCTTTTAAATATTATTTTTCACTTTAATAAAATTTTGTTAAATTAAAAAAAATATTTTTTTAGATTATTTTATCTTTAAAAAGTATTATTTAGACTTTAAACTTTTTTTTAACTTTAAACATTATTTTACTTAGTTACAATCGGGAAGGTTATTAATCTAAGGTAAATAATAACTCACTAAGATTCTCCTTCATTGTAGGCAGAGCAACCTCTTACACAGATTAAAGAATGAATAAAAACATAAAGGAATTTTGAATACAGTGTGTGCTATACTGATCTATGAGGACCAGGGCACTATTTATAACCCACTGGTTGAAAATTGCCATTTGCTAACGTGGCAGCTCCCGGTCGCTGGACCCAGTGCTGGTGCCTAGATGTGGTCACCTCAATACACTCTACAATGGCTCTTTGTCAATGACTTATTAGTGGTTGGGTGCCTGGACCTAGTCCGGGCACCTGGAGTCTTACTGATGTAGACTCCGAAGTTGATCCTCACTGTAACGGCTTGAACAGGTGTCTGACTTGGCCCGAACTGATCCGAATGCCTAGACCTGGTCTGAGTACCTAGACTCCAGGCGTCTGGACCTGGTCCAAGTACCTAGACAAAGTCAACTCTGTGTTGACTTGTTTGACTGCTTCTTCAGTCACTTAGGAGATTCTCCAGCCATCCAAAGTTGAGTTCACCCGAACCTAACTTCAGCCTTCTCCCCGAGTAGTGTTCCTCCTAGACTTCTGGTCCCTCGGAAACACTGCACGCTTCCTTTTCATCCACTGGTGTACTCTTCCACAGCACCTCATCCCTAGGATGCATCGATCTCGTCGACTTAATTCTCATGTTATTTTTCTTGCTAGCTGCATCTTCTGCCCGACTTCTTGTATTCCTAAATTTCTGCACACTTACACATAAGTCTTCAAAACAGTATGACCTAACTTAACTCGATTAACCATATCAAAACTAATCTAGAATACTTACAATCTCCTCCTTTTTGACATAATCAACCCAAGTTAAGTTACGGTAAACAAATAATAAAACATTTTAAATTTGCAATAAAGATAAGTAAATACAAGTATAGAACATAAAATCTTATACTAAGTGTATCTCCTCCTTAGCTTATTCCCTCTCCCCCCTTTGATCACATCAAATAAATATTAGGAAATATATGAAATAATAATAATAATAATATTGGGAAATATTCTTAGGGTTTTAAATAGATTTTCAAGAATATGTCATACACATGAAATGAATTTAACAACTTAGTATAGATTTTGGTATCCAAAATAAGTTCTTATTTACTGGATTTATCAAATATTTTCTAAAAATATTATTTCTAGCTATTTTCATAATTTGACCCTATGATTTTTCAAATACCAATTAAGTCCATTATTATAATTTCTAAAATCTGTACTACGAATAATGTTTGGAATTAAGCATGCAGAATTTTTGAATAATTCTAATTTACCTCTTAACTATGTATTTTCAATTTTAAGTTTATTAAGATCTTCTAATAAACATGCATTTTTCTTCATTCCATTTATATATTTCGTTCTATTTTTCCATAAGGATCTACTTAGCATTTGCACAACTTCATATAATTGCTCAAATGAGAGGTTACATACCTCACTTACCGTGTCAGACTCGTAGTTGGATGCTCCTTCTTTATTGGTTCTCTCGATGCTCATGTCAGCTGAACTTTTGTTGTCTTCATTTTGGTAAGTCGTCATTCATGCTAGTTTGGCGTATTGCTCTATCTCAGATTCAGATGATGACGTTTCATCCCAAGTCGCCTTGAGGTTCTTATGCTTTGACAGGTTTGCCCCTTTGATCTTCTCTTTCTCCCTTTTCTTCAGCTTCGAGTAGTTGGCATTTACATGTCCTTTTTGATTGCAATTGTAGCACCTTATTTTCTTTTTTCCTTAAAGAAGCTTCTTGGCCTACAAATTGTTAAACTTGTTAGTGTCACGCCCCGGAGGAGTCCCTGTCCGAAGAAATTTCGGCAGCATCTCCCCTGTACGACGGACAATCTGAAACTTTCTACACTACCATATACCTCAGCCACATGCGGCTGGAATAATAACAATAATAAAAATACATCACACAGCCATCCACGCAGTTAAATAGATAACAAACTAGAATAAAAATACGATGACTCGAAATCAACCCTACTCCACTACACCCATAAAGCACAAATCCGACGATCAAATCAACTTACCTCTTCTGCCGTCTAGGCAGGCATGTAGTAAAACAAATCCAAACCATACGAAAATTCATCAATCATAAGAATCCATACAATATCCAAGTATCAAACAAACCAAGTCTAAACATAGTCAAATAAGAAGAAAAACTAAAAACAAAAAGTCAACAAGTCCTCGTGGTCTACCAGCAACTGGAACTCTCTCCTGACAACATCAACCTGAAAAATAACAACAATGGAGGCGGGGTGAGTCCAACACTCAGCAGGTACAACTGATATGCAAAGTAGGGAAATAACATCTAGCACTAATCATGCGTACAGTATCCTGATATAAAAGGATGTAATGCAACTGAAGTAAACAAGAGAAAAACTGTACTAATCAGGACCTGGGTATAAGGACAAACAGTCTGAGTGGCATAGAAATCCTGTATGCATGTCAAACATAGGCATCCAAACAATATACAGCATATAAATGCAACAAGCACAAACACAAGCAATAAATGCATCATGCATATGATGCCAATGATGCGTCCTAGTAACCCCTGACGTCAGTCGATCATCTCACACACAATAGTGAGGCTGAGTGGGTAGGGCTGTGACAACCGTGCACTCTGTCGTCACTACTCTTGATGAGTGACCGAGTGGACGGGATGCTGTCGGAGTACACCTATCGTCCTACCCCAAATCATAAATGGGGGAGCGAAATGCTCTCAACTTCCGATACACGATGACGGGGAGGAATCCCTGCCGGCTAACACGTTGCATAACGCTACCCATGAGCGGACCAACGGAGCCAAACAAAGTCCCTGCTGCAACACACACTGCCTGAATCGACCACTAACCCATGAGTGGTGGTGTGTGCAGATCCATGTAACTGGCGATGTGCTCAACAATAATGGAGCTGACTATCGCACAGCATGCAATCATGCAAATGGTGCATGACACTAACCACAAAATATCCTGAGCTAATCCATATATAAATAAAAGTGTATCATAGGTCAACGAATCAAATCAAATGTACACTAAAGTTATAAAACCTAGGTCCTGAACATGGTGAAGCATGGTATATCACTACCCCTATAAGCATGTATCAACATGTAAAGAATACATGAGATGCAAAACAAGCAATCAACCAATCATGTAACAGGTATCGGGTAGTGATTAACTGAAACAAATAAGAGAACATAATTATTGCTACTTGTTAAATTCACTACTATGCATATCAAAGATATAAAGTCAAAAGTACCCGCCTCCAATAGAAAGGATCGTATCAGGTTCCAAATCCGACGTCGAGATACACGTCTCGCGTCAAAGTCCTGTGTCACCAATACATATACATTTTATTCAGCTAATTCCTATAAATAGCTAAATAAAAATCTCTTACACTAATTTAGGGGCAAACCCTAATTAACACAATAGCATAAACCTAATCCACAATCCACCAATGGATCAAGAATCCAAACTTAATTCCATTTACACATGATTACACATCTACATAATCAATCACCTAGTCCTTACCTTAATTCAGCCGCTTCTAGAACTCAAGGGTTGTTGTTGGACAGAGTGCTACTGGACGAAGAGTTGCTGCACAATTAGCGGCTGCTCGTTGCCGGACACGAGGTGAGCAGCTGCTGGAAGCAAGAATACCTGCTGGACTCAGGGCTGCGGGAATAGGCAATTGCTCACTGCTGTTTTGTTCGGATCCTGTCAGCAAAAGGAAATCTAGGGCACGGTAGCACCAGGGAATCGGCGGCGGTCAACAAGACAGCGCACATTGGCGGTCGGGTAGGGCTGAGGAGAGGAGGAAGGCGTCTGTGTCAGTGATTAGGGCACAAGGGGTCGGCTTGATCGGCACTGCTTGTGCGGTGTCGACGGTGGTGGCGACTCGAGAAGGAGGAAGAGGAAAGAAGGCCGGCACTGCTCGGCGTCGGCGGAGGAGAGGATCGGGATGGGGCTCGGTTGGCAGTGGCTCCGAGCAGAGCTCGGATCCGGATCGGAGTGGTGGCAGAGGAGAAGAAGAGGAAAGCGGAGTCGAATTTTGGGAGAAGAAGTAGGAGGAGAGGAGGAAACCACCGAGTGGCAGTTAGGGTACGGGAAGACTTCGGCGGGGAAAAAGACTCGGCGCCGTGGAAGAAAATAAGAGAAAGAAGAAAAAGAAAAAAGAAAAGGAAAAGAAAAAAAATAAAACTTTTCCTTCACTTAAATGGGTAGCCTAAACAGGCCTTCCCGGGGCCTTGTTTTTATTCCCGTAAACTCGTTCATACGAGCTCCGAAAAATTTCTGAAAAATTTTCAAAAATTCTGGAAAATTCCCTTATCTTTATTCGCCATTTTTTCGGTATTTTACATTCTCCCCCACTAATAAAAATTTGGTCCCCAAATTTCGTTATCTACCATCAGCAAATACTAACAATAGGTAACAATTATAAATGCGTTGAACGGTAAATTAAATCACATACCTCAAGTGAAAATATGGGGATATCGAGCTCGGATCGTATCCTCGAGCTCCCAAGTAGCCTCCTCGTTCGAATGATGATGTCATCCGACTTTAACCAGCCGGATAGTCTTGTTCCGCAACTGACGCTCTTTCCGGTCGAGAATCCGTACCGGAACCTCCTCATAAGTAATGTTAGGCTGAACTAGAACTAGGATATCTACCAGCACACATGTCGGGTCAGGTACATATCTCCTTTGCATAGATACATGGAATACATCGTGGACGCCTGACAGGGACGGTGGTAGTGCCAGTCGGTAAGCTACCGCTCCGATCCTCTCCAAGATCTCGAAAGGACCAATGTACCGCGGAGCTAGCTTACCTCTGAGGCCAAATCTCTTCACCCCTTTCGTGGGTGAAACTCGCAGAAATACATGGTCGCCAACAGAGAACTCTAGTGGTCTGCGTCTCCGATCAGCATAACTCTTCTGACGGTCCTGCGCCTCTGACATCCTCCGTCTGATAGTACGGACTAACCCTGCATCCTGTTGAGCTCTCTGAGGTCCCAATATCTGGGTCTCTCCAACCTCATCCCACAGGACAGGTGTCCGACAAGGCCTACCATACAACGCCTCAAACGGTGCCATCTGGATAGCCGAATGAAAGATATTGTTGTAGGCAAACTCTACCAACGGCAGATGGTCCTCCCAACTGCCTCCGAAATCCATAACACATGACCTCAGCAGATCCTCTAAAGTCTGAATGGTCCGCTCTAACGGTCTATCTGTCTGCGGATGGAAAGTTGTATTGAAACAGAGCTGCGTGCCCAAGGCCTGCTGCAGACTCTGTCAAAAACGAGACGTGACTAGGATTTCTATCTGAAATAATAGTCAAAGGGACACCATGCAATATGATGATCTCCCGACAATACAGATCTGCCAATCGATCCAGGAAATTAGTCTTCCAGATAGCTAAGAAATGTGCGGATTTGGTTAATTGACCAACGATTACCCAAATCACATCATAGCCTCGTCATGTCCTCGGTAAACCCACCACAAAGTCCATAGTAATGTGTTCTCATTTCCACTCAGGAATAGAAATCTGCTGAAGTAAGCCGGCAGGTGCTCGGCCTTCACTTGCTGACAGACAAGACATCTAGCTACAAAATCCGCGATGTCTTCCTTCAGGTCGTTCCACCAATAAAAACACCTCAAATCTTGCTACACACGGGTACCGCCTGGGTGGATAGCAAATCATGAACGATGAGCCTCCGTAAGTAACTCCTATAAGACCGGTTGAGACTGAAGTACGCATAATCTGCCTCGGAAGTGTATAATACCCTCCTCGTCTCGTGTGAACTCGGTCTGCTGCCCGGAAGCTATCTGGCTGCAAATAAACTGCAAATACTGATTAGCAACCTAGGGCTCTCGGATCCTCGTCCTGATCGACGACTGGGCAACCATGGTAACCAGAGTACCCTGCTCTGTCTGTCCTTACCCCTCAAGACCCAAATAGGAGAAACCTTAAATCAAGTCTGTGACCACAACTCGGTGGCAAGCTAAAGTCCCTCCGGACTTCCTGCTAAGCGCATCGCAACCACATTAGCTCTCCCCGAGTGATAGCTAATGGTACAATCATAATCCTTCAGGAACTCCATCCATCTCCTCTGTCGGAGATTAAGTTCCTTCTAAGTAAACAGATATTTGAGACTCTTATGGTCAGTGAGAATATCAAATGTAACACCATATAAATAATGTCGCCAAATCTTCATGGCAAAAATTATGGCGACTAGCTCCAGATCATGTACAGGGTAGTTCTTCTCATGCTCCTTTAACCAACGAGAAGCATAGGAGGCTACCATATCGTGCTGCATCAGAACAACGCTCAAATCCTGAATAGATGAGTCGGTGTAGAGGACATATCCATCCTCTCCAGAAGGTAAAACCAAAAATCGGAGCGGACGCTAGTCTCCGCTTCAGCTCCTGGAAGCTGGTCCTGCAATCCTCAGTCTAAGTGAACTTCACGCCTTTCTTGGTCAGGCGTGTAAGTAGCATAGTAATCCATGAGAAACCCTTAATGTATCTCCGGAAATATCGAGCCAAACAAAGGAAGTTGCGAGCCTCTTCTATAGACTCCGTCTACTCCCAACGGTAACAACCTCGATCTCCTGTGGAACCACGATATACTCCTACTGGTGACCGTGGGTCTCAAACATCTCACAGAAGACAATCAAAATACGCACTACTGAACTTCACATATAGACGTTTCCGTCGAAACATCTCTAGAACTATGCGAAGATGGTGTACGTGACTCACCGCGGATCCGAAATAGATCATAACATCGTCAATAAAGACAATGGAAACCAATCCAAACATCCTCAAAATACCAGAATCATCGAGCCCCTGAAAACATCTAAGGGTCTGCAAGCCCTAATGGTAAAACTAAAATACATAATGTTCGTACCATAGACATTCCTAACCATAAGATCTCCGAAAATAAGTCGGAAATCTGATCACCAACAACATAAATCACCAAAGAATAAATGCTCCAGTGTGAGAGCAACGCTCCATCACAAGAAATACCACATATGTGGGAGCAACGCTCTATCACAAACAATCCAAAATATGTAAGAGCAACGCTTTACCACAAACCAACAATAATATGTGGGAGCTCCGCTCCACCATAAACGATCCATAAGTGTCCAAGGCACCTAACTATCCAACTAGAGGCTGCACGAGATCACTCAACCACATATCACTGTGGGCAGCCAAAGGTACAACAATCCAGCAATCAAATCAAACTCATCGTCAAATCTATCAACATCGTAGTGAGTCGACCACTGATAAGAAAATGGGTTGACAGGGTAATCCAACAAATGACATAATGCAGACACTCCACATCCTGCATTCAACATAGGTAGAATCATCATGCGGCTACCAACAATACACCTGGCACACGTGCTCACACATCATATATATGATCCACATATTCCTCCAATTTGTACACACCATACATACTCACAACATAGGTATAATTCATCGTGATACTTCCAACAATGCATACCGGACCCGTGTGCATATATCAACATAGGTATAATCAACAATACACCTCAACAACACTCACATGACATATATACACTTATGCCAAGAGTATAATCAATGTAATACTTCCAACAAATCATAATCGACACGAGTATACACTCAGAACAATCATATAATAAACAAGATACCTCAAATATTACACCGAACACATCTGCACATGTCACAACTCAGATTAAATCGATAAGATACACCCAATAAAACACTCAAACATATGTGCATATTTCACAACATAGTTTTTAATTGACAAAATACCTCCAATAAACAATCAGACTTGTATATCTAACCACTCGGGTATAATCTACTAGAAACCCACAATAATCATATGTATAAATGTGTACGACCCAAAAGAAAAAGTCAGAATTCAAGAACATCAAGACACTCTCATTTTTTATCCTCAAAAATATCAGCCCACATAATATCAGATGAATAAGTCTCTACTCCCCATGAGAGCAAGTTAGCATTCAAAACATCAAGTCATTATTTATCCACACAGTCCAATATCAAAAGAAGCAAATATCAATTTTATCATCCTATTAACTAACCACAACTAACCAGATTTATTAAAATCTCATAGGCACACTCAACCGTAAACTCTCTAGCACCCGATTTATAATCTGATCACCAACTATAATCATCAAACCTGTGAATATCATACATGACACTCACTATGTCACCATCAATGACAACCCAAATAATAGATCATTCTCAACAATGATCAAACATGATAACTCTCCAATGACCAATTTTCATCGTATCAGGTACCCTAATATCCAAAAGACATGAGTATAAAAACTCTACTGGCTAAGTCAACAGGAATATGTAGGTATCATCCATTACCCAGCTAACAATAACAGAGGCTGGTATGTGCCCCCATCTCCTACTAGTAGTAACAGAAGCTAAAACTACTGATGGTATGATATGAAAAATCTCCAGACTATAATCCTTGATCTCAATTAAGGTTAATCATGCTCAATGGCTAACCCATCACATGTAATATGTGTTACAACAACCAGACAGGTACTAAATAAAGAATGCTAATATATGTCATAAACTATAAAATTAAACATCATACATATATGCCGTCTGGAGATGTTCCATCGCTGTCCAGTCCCCAACTTCTGACCTCAAAATTCTGAACATGAAAATCATCGGAAATCCATATAAATCCGAAATGGAAGTCTAAAACATATACGTAATGGAAAACCCGTGCAACCAAAATAACTACCCAGTTTGACTCGCAAACTTGGGCTAGCACAAAATATCCAGAATACTAAAAGCAGGTATCACACCCTGCTCTGATACCAATAAATTGGTATCAGATAAATATCAAAAATTCGTAACACGAAAATTAAAACAAGTATCGCCAAACTTTGGCGCTCTGATACCATATAAATTGGTATCAGGTTATCATAAATATCTAAAATACGAAAACAAAGATTGTAAAACTTAAGCTCTGATACCACTAAATTGTCACGCCCCGGAGGAGTTCCTGTCCGAAGAAATTTTGGCAGCATCTCCCCTGTACGGCGGACAATCTGAAACTTTCTACACCACCATATACCTCAGTCACATGCGGCTGGAATAATAACAATAATAAAAATACATCACACAGTCATCCACGCAGTTAAATAGATAACAAGTTAGAACAAAAATACGATGACTCGAAATCAACCCTACTCCACTACACCCATAAAACACAAATCCGACGATCAAATCAACTTACCTCTTCTGCCGTCTAGGCAGGCATGTAGTAAAACAAATCCAAACCATACGAAAATTCATCAATCATAAGAATCCATACAATATCCAAGTATTAAACAAACCAAGTCTAAACATAGTCAAATAAGAAGAAAAACTAAAAACAAAAAGTCAACAAGTCCTCGTGGTCTACCAGCAACTGGAACTCTCTCCTGACAACATCAACCTGAAAAATAACAACAATGGAGGCGGGGTGAGTCCAACACTCAAGAGGTACAACTGATATGCAAAGTAGGGAAATAACATCTAGCACTAATCATGTGTACAGTCTCCTGATATAAAAGGATGAAATGCAACTGAAGTAAACAAGAGAAAAACTGTACTAACCAGGACCTGGGTATAAGGACAAACAGTCCAAGTGGCATAGAAATCCTGTATGCATGTCAAACATAGACATCCAAACAATATACAGTATATAAATGCAGCAAGCACAAACACAAGCAATAAATGCATTATGCATATGATGCCAATGATGCATCCTGGTCACCCCTGACACCAGTCGATCATCTCACACACAATAGTGAAGTCGAGTGGGTAGGGGCTGTGACAACCGTGCACTCTGTCATCACTACTCCTGATGAGTGACGGAGTGGATGGGATGCTGTCGGAGTACACCTATCCTCTTACCCCAAATCATAAATGGGGGAGCGCAATGCTCTCAACTCCTGGTACACGATGACGGGGAGAAATCCTTGCCGGCTAACACGTTGCATCACGCTACCCATGAGCGGACCAACGGAGCCAAACAAAGTCCCTGCTGCAACACACACTGCCTGAATCGACCACTAACCCATGAGTGGTGGTGTGTGCAGATCCATGTAACTAGCGATGTGCTCAACAATAATGGAGCGGACTATCGCACAGCATGCAATCATGCAAATGGTGCATGGCACTAACCACAAAATATCCTGAGCTAATCCATATATATATAAAAGTGCACCATAGGTCAACGAATCAAATCAAAGGTACACTAAAGGTATAAAACTTAGGTCATGAACATGGTGAAGCATGGTATATCACTACCCTTATAAGCATGTATCAACATGTAAGGAATACATGAGATGCAAAACAAGCAATCAACCAATCATGTAACAGGTATCGGGTAGTGATTAACCGAAACAAATAAGAGAACATAATTATTGCTACTTGTTAAATTCACTGCTATGCATATCAAAGACATAAAGTCAAAATTACCCACCTCCAATAGAAAGGATCGTATCAGGTCGAAATCTGATGTCGAGATACTCGTCTCGCGTCAAAGTCCTGTGTCACCAATACATATACATTTTATTCAGCTAATTCCTATAAATAGCTAAATAAAAATCTCTTACACTAATTTAGGGGCAAACCCTAATTAACACAATAGCATAAACCTAATCCACAATCCACCAATGGATCAAGAATCCAAACTTAATTCCATTTACACATGATTACACATCTACATTGTCACGCCCCAGAGGAGTCCCTGTCCGAGAAAATTTCGGCAGCATCTCCCCTGTACGGTGGACAATCTGAAACTTTTCTACATCTCACAAATACCTCAGCCATAGGCGGCTGGAAATATAACAACAAAATAAAACATCACCACGCAGTTATATATAATCAAACAAAGTAGTAATACTCTGACTCAAAAATCACCCTACTCAACTACACTCATAAAGCTCAAAACCGACGAACTCACCTCTTCTGCCGTCCAGGCAGGCATGTAGTAGATTAAATCCAAAATCCAAATCCATCGATATAATAAAATCTATACCATGTCCATAAGTAAATAAATCCAGAACATAACAAGTGCAAACAGTCTAGAACAGAAAAGGAAACCAAACGAAAACCCAATCACATCCTCGAGGTCTGCAGGGACCAGCAACTGGAACTCTCTCCTGACAGCGTCAACCTGAAAATATCAACAATGGAGGCGGGGTGAGTCCAACACTCAGCAGGTACAATTGATATGCAAAGTAAAGAAACAACACCTAGCACTAATCATGCGTACAGTCTCCTGATAAGAAAGATAAAAATGCATCTGAAGTAAACAGGAGAATGTTGTACTAACCAGGTCCTGAGTATAAGGTCAAACAGTCCGAGTGGTATAGGAATCATATGCATGTCAAACATAGGTATCCAAACAATATGCAGGATATAAAGCAACCACAAACACAAGCAATAAATGTATCATGCATATGATGCCAATGATGCGCCCTGGTCACCCAACGCCATCGATCATCTCACACAATAGTGAGGCCGAGTGGGTAGGACAGTGACTCTGCCTTCACTACTCCCGATGAGTGACCGAGTGGACGGGATGCTTGTCGGAGTACACCTATCCTCCTACCCCAAATCATAAATGGGAAGCGCAATGCTCTCATCTCCGGTACTCAAAGAGGGGAATCCCTGCCGGATAACACGTTGTGTCACACTACCCATGAGCGGACCAACGGTGCTTAACAGAGTCCCTGCAACACACTCTGCCTGAATCGACCACTAACCCATGAGTGGTGGTGTGTGCAGATCCATGTAACTGGCGATGTGCTCAACAATAATAGAGCGGACTATCGCACAGCATGCAATCATGCAAATGATGCATGGCAATAACCATATAAACATCCTGACCTAATCCATATATTTAGAAAAGTGCACCCTAGGTCAACGAATCATATCGAATCAAAGGTACACAGAAGGTATAAAAACCTAGGTCCTGAACATGGTGAAGCATGGTATATCACTACCCCCTATAAGCATGTATAAACAAATAAAGTATACATGGGATGCAAATCAAGCAATCAATCAATCATGTATCAGATATTGGGTAGTGACTAACCGAAACAAATAAAGGACATAATTAATGCAATATGTTAATTTCATTACTAAGCATATCAAAGACAAAAAGTCAAAAGTACCCGCCTCCGATAATAGAAAGGTCCAATTTGACTCCGAGATACTCGTCTCGCGTCAAAATCCTGTATCCAATAGATATTCAGATTTAGCTAATTTTCATTATAAACAAAATTAGCTAAACTAAATCCTAATCCGATTAGGAAGCTAGAGTATCAATTCCATTTAACTCTAAGTCTATACTTAAATCTAGTGGCAATTCAGTCTTCAACTTACCACCAGACAACCCAACCATAAATAAACAACCAACCACAATATTCAATTTAATCCTTGATCTACAACTACACACAGTTAATCCACTAAACTCCCAATTCATCTTAATTCAATGATTTCACCTAAATTAGCACCTCTTATTAACATTAACGAACTCCAGATTCACATAACCCATCAACACATGATCCATTATATAACTACCACACTTAGCTAAAATTCCTACAACATACCTTAAAGTCACAACCCTGTTGGTTGCTGGAACAGGAGTGCTACTAGTTGAAATTTCTGCCATAACCAAGAAAACCTCAGCAAGTCCTCCCTATTCCCCTTACCGCCTCTTCTGAATCAATTATCCCATACCATACAACATTAATTCACAGTAAACTAAATCAGAAATAAATTTCCAGCCCTTACCCTAGTGCAATATTGTCCCTGTGAACACACGGCCAGGAGATACAGATGCTGAACAATGCTAGCCGGAAGACTTTGCTGCCACAAACCTGTTGTCGACCCTGAGGTAGAGCCCCTCGTTCCCTCTGCCAGCAACAGGTAGACGAGCAAACAAAAATCGGCCCGATGATGAGTCTAAGGCACAGAAAGTGAGACTAGGGCTCGGCGACAGTAATCGAAGGCGCTCGGTGGCTGGCGGCTAGGGCACAGGGAAGAGGCTCAGCTCCACAAAGAAGAGGAAGAAGAAGATAGCCGGTGCTAGGTTTCCCGTGGCCGGCGCTGCCTCGGAAAGGAGAGGGAAGGCCGACGCGAGGGCTGAGGAGCAACACCCGGCGATGTTAAGTCACAGGCGACGGCGGTCGGCGCTAGGAAATCGGTGTCGGCAGTGGCGTCGGCGGTGCGGTGCGACACTAGGGCAGAGGCGTCGGTGTGGAGAAAACCGGCGTCGCGAGAGATGAGGGAAGGAGGATTCGGCTCAGGCAGAGGAGAAGAAGAAGAAAGTGAGCTTGGGCCGAGGGTTTTTAAAGCTTCGGCGAGGAGAAACCGCCGCCGGCGGTTAGGGCAAGGAGACGGCACGGCCGACGTCGGGGAGAAGAGACTGAGGAAACGGCGAAAATGCAGGAAAAAGGAAAATAAATAAAGGAAAAGAATTAAGAAAAATTCAACTTTTCCTCATTTAATTGGGGTAGCCAAAACAGGCTTTTCCCGGCCCCGTTTTTATCCCCGTTAACTCGTCCGTACGAGCTCCGAAAAATTCCCAGAAAATTTCCAAAAATTTCGGAAAATTCCCTTATTAATATTCGCCTATTTCTGGTATTTTACATACATAATCAATCACCTAGTCCTTACCTTAATTCAGCCGCTGCTAGAACTCAACGGTTGTTGTTGGACAAAGTGCTGCTGGACGAAGAGTTGCTGCACAATTAGCGGTTGCTCGTTGCCGGACACGAGGTGACCAGCTACTGGAAGCAAGAATACCTGCTGGACTCAGGGCTGCGGGAATAGGCAATTGCTCACTGTTCTTTTGTTCGGATCCTGTCAGCAAAAGGAAATCTAGGGCACGGTAGCACCAGGGAATCGACGACGGTCAACAAGACAGCGCGCAGTGGCGGTCGGCTAGGGCTAAGGAGAGGAGGAAGGCGTCGGCGTCAGTGATTAGGGCACAAGGGGTCGGCTTGATCGGCACTGCTCATGGAGTGTCGGCGGTGGTGGCGACTCGGGAAGGAGGAAGAGGAAAGAAGGCCGGCACTGCTCGGCGTCGGCGGAGGAGAGGATCGGGATGGGGCTCGGTCGGCAGTGGCTCCGAGCAGAGCTCAGATCTGGATCGGAGTGGCGGCAGAGGAGAAGAAGAGGAAAGCGGAGTCGGATTTTGGGAGAAGAAGTAGGAGGAGAGTGTTGATACAGTCTGACCTGACTGTTGTTTTGATGTTGACACGGATTTAAGTTTGTATCAGATGTTAATTAAACTCGGTTTGATTAATGATCAAGGTTGATCAAGTGGAAGGGAAAAGTCCAAGTTGGAAACTTGGCACGCGAAGTCGGAGAGAGCTCGTTCTCCGGACTAGGTCAGAGAGGGCTCGGTAGCTCGTTCTCCGGACCTGACGAAGTCAGAGAGGGCTCGGTAGCTCGTTCTCTGGACCTGACGAAGTCGAAGAGGGTTCGGTAGCTCGTTCTCCGGACTAGGTCAGAGATGGCTCGGTAGCTCGTTCTCTGGACCGGACGAAGTCGGAGAGGGCTCGGTAGTTTGTTCTCCGGATTAGGTCAGAGAGGGACCTAAGTGGACATTCCATGGTACATTGGATCGGTCGGCACCGATCCGATGATACATAAGATGCTGGATCGGCGGCACCGATCCAAAGGACAAGTCATGGACGGTCGGTGACCGATCAGAAACTCGAGCACAGGTAACTCATCGGTCCAGACCGATCAGAAACACCGAGCACATCGAGTAATCGACCGATCAGGAGAAAATATCGCAGAAGAAAAAGGGCGTTGGATCGGTCTATGGACCGATCCACATCCAATCTGATCGGTCGCCACGACCGATCAGACCAGCCTCAGACCGATCAGACTGTTGTCTGATCGGTCCATGGATCGGTCTGGTGACCGACCCACACAATCAGATTTGTTCGCTGTTTCTGCAATTCCTCCACTGCATTTGATCTGCCTGATTCATGTGATATAACCCTCTGTGCTGTTAGCTTTTGAGTTTGCAGGATCACAGGTATCATTCCAAGCCTAATTTCAAATTAAGTCCATAAGAGGAATACGACAAATGGCCTTTCTGCTGTGATTCGCGGTGCATGGTGCATTTGAAGCATCAATGGCTACTGGTGTGATCTGGCTGCGATCCGCTTGACTCCTGGTGATTGGTTCGAGCTCAGAAGACACCAGTGAAGACTGTGATTTCATTGGTGTGAGTTCAGAGAACCAGGTAAGGAGGAAGAGGGATTGGCTGCAGCGATGATTCTGTGCAGTTTGACCACGATCCGTGACAGCAGAGAACAGGGGCTTAAGAAGCAGTAAAAAGCGAGAGGAAAGAATAATAAGAAAGCAAGAAAGTGAAAAAACGTTCTGTTGATCGTTGAGGTGTGCTAAGTTCTTGAGCTCTCGGGTGAGAAACTGCTATCTGTGAGTTCTCTGTTTCCACTGATCCTCGCGTGGTTGTAAGCATTAGTTCATTCTTCTTTGCCACCGAGCTCTGTAAGTCTTGTGCTTTAACATATATATTTCTTGAGACTTTGTGGAGAGGTTACTCCACCGAGAAGGAGGATCTTTAGCCGGAATTTATCCGGGGTGTGATCTACCGAAGATCAAGGGGTCGTCCACCTTACGGACACGCCGAGGAGTAGGGGGAAGTTATCCCCGAACCTCGTAAATCCGTGTGTTAGTGTGCTTGTTTCCTCTTTGTTTTAGTTTCTTAATTCCGCTGTGCTAACAAGTTTCTTTGTAGAAATTGTGTTTAAGTTTTTTAGAGGCTATTCACCTCCCCCCCCCCCCCTCTATCCATCTAAGATCCCAACAAGTGGTATCAGAGCAAGGCGCTCTTTCATTCGGATTAACACCCTAAAGAGCAAAAGAAGATGGCTATAAAGGAAGGATTTAGCACCAATCGTCCTCCCTATTTCGACGGAGCAGATTTTCAGTATTGGAAGAGTCGCATGGGGTATTACCTCAAGACTGATATCTCCATGTGGTTCTCGGTCAAGGAAGGATTCACACCACCGAAGGACGAAGAAGGTAAGGAACTCGATTCATCAAGGTGGTCTACCGAACAAACTCGTAAAGAGCAAGCCGATGCCAAGGCGGTAGTCACCTTACAATGTGGGATTGCCAAGGACCAACTCGTCAAGGTAGGTCCATTCTCGAGTGCAAAAGATTTATGGAACAAGCTTATCGAGCTCCAAGAAGGAAGTCGAGATTCTCGGATAGCCAAGAGGGACCTATTCTTGAATCAACTACAAAATCTCACCATGAAGGAAAACGAAACGGTAAGTGAACTACATGGGAGGTTCAAGGAAATCATCAATGGTCTACATTCCGTAGATGAACGCATGGAGAATCGCGATCTAGTAAGGTACGCTCTTAAAGCCTTTCCAAGGAATGCCTTGTGGTCATCTTTGGTAGATGCCTACAAGGTTTCCAAGGATCTTTCCATTGTTAAATTAGACGAATTCTTTTGTGAAATGGAACTTCATGAACTTTCTAACAAAGGTCAAAGAGAGAAAGGTATTGCCTTAGTTGCAGGACCAAAGAACAAGGATGGAAGAAGAAAGAGGGAAAAGAAGACGTAGAAAGAGATTTCTTCATCTACATCCTCCTCCGAGTCCGATGATGAAGGTGGATCATCATCAAGCGAGATGGCAAATTTTGTGAGGAGGATCATGAGAAGAAGCAGGAGATACAAAGGTAAAACTGTAGATCAAAATATCGATAAAACTAATGTTACATGTTATGAGTGTAGCAAGAAAGGCCACTACCGGAGTGAGTGTCCAAAACTCAAGAAGGAGGAACGGGCCAAAAAGAAGGAGGAAAGAGCCAAGAAGAAGAAAGCTCTCAAGGCCACTTGGGATGAATCTTCCTCAAGCTCATCGGAGGAGGAAGAGAAGAAGGAGAAGAGTACTCGGCAATTGGCACTCATGGCAAGGGAGGAGTCCGAGTCCGAGAGTGATGACTCAAGCACTTCAGCCGCGGCTTCATCATCTTCAGATGATGAAGAGGTAACCTCTTCTCACTTAGAAAAATGCTATAAGACTATTACACATTTGTCTACCTTGCTTAAAAAATCAAAAACAGAAAATAAATCATTAAAAGAAGAAGTAGAAAACTTGAGGGCCCTTAGGGAAGATGAGATTGATGACCTACATCTAGAGGTCCTTGAGGATGAGAACAAGGCCTTGAAGGGTGAGGTTGAGAAACTCAAGAAAATGCTTGAAAAATTCTCAACTAGCTCTAAGACCCTAGACATGATTCTAAATGCCCAAAGGGCGGTCTACAACAAGGCTGGATTAGGATACCAACCTAAGGAGTCTAGCTTTATTTCTTTAGTGTCAAGAACCCAATTTCATAGATTGCATGTTTCTAGGGTTCATGAGACTAGGAAGAAGGTAACAAAGGCATGGGTGCCTAAGTCTTTCATTGTAGATGCATTAGGTCCCAAGATTTGGGTACCTAAAACATCTATCTTTCGTGTCTTGTAGGCATTGGTAAAGGAGGAGCGTCTATCAACTTGGTTTGTTGATAGTGGATGCTCCAAGCACATGACCGGGGACAAGTCACTATTTTCTACCATTCAAAACAAAAATAGAGGTAATGTGTCCTTTGGTAATAATGGTAGCCTTAAGGTTATAGGGGTTGGAGACATTCATATATCCGAATATCTCCAAATCAAGAATGTCCTTCTAGTCAAGGGGATGACTTTTAATCTCCTAAGTGTCAGCCAATTGTGTGATACGGGTTACACAATTGAGTTTCATTCGAGTCAATGTCTAGTCAAAAACATTGACACACTTGACACGGTACTAGTAGGCACAAGGGTAGATAACATTTATCAAGTTTCTTTTAAAAGTGCTACTAATGCTCTTGCTAAGTGTTTCATGTCAAAAGAAGAAGAATTGTGGCTTTGGCATAGGAGGTTGGCTCATGTGAACATGAAGAATATCCGGAAGCTGGTCAACAAAGGGTTAGTGCGAGGCTTACCAAGCATCAAGTACCAAAAGACCAAATTGTGTGATGCATGTCAGAAGGGTAAGCAAACTAAAGCGCCTCATAAAGGTAAAAGCGCTGTAAGTACAACTACTGCCTTAGACTTATTACATATGGATTTGTTTGATTGCAGTAGTGTTATTTCATTAAATGGAAGTAGATACTGTTTAGTGATTATTGATGACTTTACTAGGTATACATGGACCTTCTTTTTGAAAACTAAGGATCAAACCATAGATATTTTTATTTCCTTTTGTAGAAGAACTGAAAATGAAAAATCAACAACAATTAAAACCATTAGAAGTGATCATGGTGGGGAATTTCAAAATCATAGGTTTTTAGAATTCTGTCAAGAAAAGGGATATAGGCATGAGTTCTCTACTCCAAGGACCCCACAGCAAAATGGGGTTGTGGAGAGAAAGAACCGAGTCTTACAAGAGGCTGCACGAAGTATGCTCAATGAGTACTGGGCTGAAGCTGTAAATACAGACTTGCTATGTGCAAAACCGAATCTCGATACATAGGTTTTAGGAAAGACTCCCCATGAACTTTGGTTTGGAAAACCCCCTACAATTAAACATCTTAGGGTGTTTGGTTGTAAGGTGTTTATTTTGAACACCAAGGACCATCTTGGAAAATTTTCGGCCAAGGCTGATGAAGGGATACTGGTCGGGTACTCGCTCACCAGCAAAGCCTATCGAGTCTACAACAATAGGACTAAATTGATTGAAGAGTCCTCTGATGTAGCTTTTGAAGAAATCCCTAACTTAAATGATCAATCAAGGGATGTAGGAGAAATTCAATTTGAACTTAGAAGGCTAAGTTTGAATGATTGAAACATAGAAAGAGTCGAAGTTGACTCTGATGATGATGAGCAAAGGCAACAAAGAACTCAATCTGATCCTTTGCCTGATATTGAGTCCTTGCCTATGCCTAGTGAAACCATTCATGAGGCACCACCAACACCAAGACAATCTAGGATAGCCACTTGTCATCCCCAAGACCAAATTGTGGGAGACATCCAACAAGGGGTTAGGACTAGGTCATTCTTTAGAAATGAGTCTAATGAAGTCGCATTGATTTCAGAGATTGAACCAAAATTAGTTGATGAGGCATTGCGCGATCCTGATTGGATCATAGCTATGCAAGATGAGTTAGGTCAATTTGAAAGGAGCCAAGTGTGGGACTTAGTTCCTAGACCTAAGAAGACCACCATTATTGGAACTAAATGGGTCTTCAAAAATAAGTTAAATCAAAAGGGAGAAGTTGTAAGAAACAAGGCGAGTCTTGTAGCCAAGGGCTATAGTCAAGTCGAAGGCCTCAATTATGATGAGACTTATGCTCCCGTGGCACGATTAGAGTCCATTCGTTTAATGCTAGCTTTTGCTGCACATAGAGGTTTCAAGCTCTATCAAATGGACGTTAAATCAGCCTTCTTAAATGGATTCATCAAAGAAGAGGTCTATGTTGAACAACCACCAGGGTTTGTGAATACCGAAGCTCCAAACCACGTGTACAAGCTCAAGAAAGCTCTTTATGGGCTTAAACAAGCACCTCGAGCTTGGTACGAAAGGTTGTCAACTTACCTACTAGAAAAGGGTTTTGTGAGAGGTCAAATAGATCCAACACTATTTCTGCGTAGAGATGGTGAAAATATTTTTGTAGCCCAAGTGTATGTCGATGACATAATTTGTGGCTCAAATAACAAGGACTATTTGAATGAATTTATCACTCACATGGAGAGTGAGTTTGAGATGAGTCTGGTGGGAGAATTGACTTTCTTCCTTGGACTTGAAATCAAATAAACTCGAGATGGCATTTATGTCCATCAGACGAAATACACTCAAGAGATGCTCAAAAAATTCAACATGAGTGACTCTAAGGAAGTGTCCACTCCAATGGCGACAAACACTCGTCTGGACAATGATGAGAGTGGAAAATCAGTTGATCTAACGCGTTATAGAAGCATGATCGGTAGTCTTCTATATCTCACAGCTAGTCGACCGGACATACTCTTTGCTGTGGGCATGTGCGCTAGATATCAAGTCTGTGCCAAGGAATCTCATTTAATTGCAGTTAAGAGAATTCTGAGATACCTTAAAGGCACAATTAGAGTAGGTCTTTGGTATCCTCGTACTGAGTCTTTTAACTTGATAGGTTATACCGACTCTGATTATGCTGGGTGCAAATTGGATCGGAAAAGCACTAGTGGGGGTTGCCAATTTTTAGGTTCATCGTTGATTAGTTGGTCAAGTCGGAAGCAACATTGTGTTGCTCTCTCCACGACCGAGGCTGAATACGTTGCCATGGGAGAGAGTGTATCACAATTGTTGTGGATGATTCACACTCTAGAAGATTATGGACTTTCATATAAAGGAGTGCAAGTGTTGTGTGACAACATTAGCACAATAAACCTAACGAAAAATCCAGTCCATCATTCAAGGACCAAACACATTGAAGTGCGTCATCACTTTATTAGAGATCACGTAGCTAGGGGAGGCATTTCACTCACATATGTTGAGTCAAAGTCAAACTTAGCCGACATTTTCACCAAACCCCTTCCGGAAAATGAATTTAGTCATTTAAGGAGAGAATTGGGGATGTGTTTGGCTCAATAGGCCATTAGGATTTCATCATAATCAATAAGGACAACTAAAACTACAAGAGAAATTGGGAAATTAATTTGGGCAACTTGGGGACATCTCACACAAACTATAAGGTTTAACAAATTGTTTTTATTTGCTAAATATGGGGTGAGATGCTAGGATCAACCAAATTATTAAAAATGTATCATGCATCCCTTGAATAATTAGGTTGAAGAGACATAAATTGAGTATGGGGAAGGCCATTACATAATTCATGTGTATTTGGCTCCTAGATCTTACTCATATATTCCAACCAAGGAATCTTGGTTGGACCTGTGTCTAGAAATCATCTAACCTTGTTGATGTGTTGATTGATACCCTTGATTGATACCTTCCTGATTTTGATTGAAAATAGGACAAGTTGGTGAAGAAATTTTGACATATTTTGACAAACTTGTAACTACTCATAGCAAGGATATATTTTGAACCGATAGCTTGAGTCAGATTTATTACCTTGGTTCACTATAGATCATAGCTTCCGCAAACAAACAAAACAAACTTCTCTGGTTTTGAAACTTTGAGATTCAACACATTTGTTATGAAGTGTCTGAAACTTTCGAGCCCTAAATAATTCCAAATCATTAGAGCTCATCATTAGGAAATATTCATTGGTATCACTAAATATAATCTGTGGGCTCTTCAGATCCTAGGTTCTGAACTTGGAAGTTGTTGAACCAAGTTTCAGAGCCTTCGATACGAATTTCAGAGAATGAAATCACTGATTATCAGACACTGATCGGTCCAGGGACCGATCAGGATGATATCTGATCGGTCTCTACGACTGATCAGGAGAGTTCCACCTCTCTGTTCGATATCTAATCGGTCTGCAGACCGATCAGGGGTTCTGGCACGTATCACTAGTTACTAATCGACATCTGATCGGTCCGGGGACCGATCAGGAGGTTCCCTGATCAGTCTCCACGACCGATCAGGACACTCCCTGACCGATCAGGACGTTCCCTGATCGGTCAGGATTTCTCCTGTTCGGACAGCCGTCCGATCATTTCATCAATCCTTCGTCCTCTCATTTCACGCCGAAAACCCTAGCCGAACCACTCCTCAGTCCCGACTCTTCTCTCCATCTTCTCCGAAAGCCTCAAATGGCGCCCAGGTAACTTCCTTTCTCTCCGAAATCTGTTCATTTTTGGCATTTTAGTTTCTTTTCATAGTGTATCTCTGTGTGTTGTCTCGGTTCTCGACTCTATGGCTCCCGTGGACTCCCATTTGCCCCGACCATGTCCCATTTTTGACCTATTTAGGAAGAAATCAGCCGGTGAGGGTACGTCTAAGTCATCTGCTGAGAAATCCAAGTCCCAGGCACCCTCCCGACCTCAACCTTCCTCTTCTTCGAGATTCCTGAACCGACAGTTTGAACAAGCGTTTCAACAGAGGACATTCAAGCTACTCCCATGTCGATCTGTGGATCAAAAGTACATGGATGAGTTTTGTCCCTCTACATCCGAAACCCTGGCTTATTATAAACTTGACTCATTAGTCTACCTAGAAAGGGACATCAACTATGACCTAGTATCTGAATTCTACAACAATCTTCATCAGGCCAGTGATGGTGCTTATAGAACCAGAGTCGCTAAGAGAACTATCGATTTCTCCGTCGTAGAATTCTTTGGGTATCTAGGTTGCCGAATGTGTTCAGGAGATCCTTTTTCCATTTATCCTGATTTACCCGATCCTTTACCTCCTCCATTTGATGTCTCACCTGATTCCATCTATGAGTACTTCTTCGGTCATCCTAGACCAGGTGGACTGGATGAGTTGGATGTTGATTTTCCCACCTTTGCCGCCCTACGACTATCTGCCCCTGACTATATTCTTTTTAAGATAGTCACAAACTGTCTTCTTCCAATCACATCCAAACCTCTAGCAGAGATCCGACCATACCACTGCCTGATACATTATGGTTTGCGTCGGCGTCTCGATTTTGATATCATGTCGAGCATCTATTCCTCGATCATCTCATATACTTAGCCTAGCAGCTCCACTATTTATATGCCTTATGGGCATATAATTACATATTAGCTCGAGACCCTTCTGATAGATGTGTCTAAGGGTAGGATAGTGAAGATGATCAGACAGGATTGCAGACTTGGGAAACGGGCATTTTCCAAGTCCGGTATCTTGGCACAGAATGGGGATGTTCGGTGGAAGGATGGGAGAGGTCTGGGAGGGTTACCATGGGCACTTCCTCGACAGGTTACTGCTCCTCCTCCTGCTGCTGATGAGGCCGATCCTGATCTGCGCTGGCAGATCGCTGAGCTAGAGAGTCGCTTCGATCAGCACGATGAGCTGCTGTCTATTGAGCTCCATGGACTGCGTGTTCGGATCGACCAGCAGCTGCTTCTGGGCTGGATGGCCAACTACCCACCTCCGCAGCATTTCTTGGGTCATCCACCTTCGAGCTCCAGCATGCCGCCTCAGGGTTACGTGCCTCCCGCAGATGATGATGATCCTCGTGTTGAGGACATTGATTGATACATTCTGTTTGTCACTTTGTCTGTCTGTGTTTTGGATGCTATTTTGTTAGATATCTTTGTCTGACCTGGATACTTATGCTACTGGTATCTTTGTCTGACATATATTTTTGCTATTCATTTGTCTATTTCTTGCTTTTCCTTATGCTTCAGTTCATATTAATATGCTGTTCCTATGTCATGACTTGATTGTATCTTATCTCTTTCTTACTGTCATAGAGGGAACTCTAGGTGCATTAAGAAAAATACAGTATGGGTTAAGGGGGAGCCTTTTGAGTTTTGTCACCTCATTTGCACCTTTTCGGTGTTTGACAAAGGGGGAGAGGATACCTAAGTTTAGAGATGTATGAAGGCTTGATTTTAAGGGAAAAGATAACGGGAAGGATCTTGATTCCCGTTTTTGACTTAGTGGTGTATCCATCTTAGGGGGAGGATCTTGATTCCCCTAAAATTATGAAAATAAGAACATTTCTGATCTAAACTTAAATCGTGTTGTCAAACAACAAAAAGGGGGAGATTGTTCATACAGTCTGACCTGGCTGTTGTTTTGATGTTGACACGGATTTAAGTTTGTATCAGATGTTAATTAAACTCGGTTTGATTAATGATCAAGGTTGATCCAGTGGAAGGGAAAAGGCCAAGTTGGAAACTTGGCACGCGAAGTCGGAGAGAGCTCATTCTCCGGACTAGGTCAGAGAGGGCTCGGTAGCTCGTTCTCTGGACCTGACAAAGTCGGAGAGGGCTCGGTAGCTCGTTCTCCAGACTAGGTCGGAGAGGGCTCGGTAGCTCGTTCTCTGGACTGGACGAAGTCGGAGAAGGCTCGGTAGCTCGTTCTCCGGACTAGGTCAGAGAGGGCTTAGTAGCTCGTTCTCTGGACCTGACGAAGTCGGAGAGGGCTCGGTAGCTCGTTCTCCGGACTAGGTCAGAGAGGGCTCGGTAGCTCGTTCTCTGGACTGGACGAAGTCGAAGAGGGCTCGGTAGTTTGTTCTCGGTCGGCAGACCGATCCAGTGATACATAAGACAGTGGATCGGTCGGCAGACCGATCCAGTGAAACTAAGTTTCCATGGATCGGTCTGGTGACCGATCAGGAAACACTCAGTAGCACACTGAGTGTAATCTGATCGGTCTGTAGACCGATCAGGAAACACTCAGTAGCACACTGAGTGCAATCTGATCGGTCTTGGAGACCGATCAGGAGATGGTATTGCGAAGAGAAGAAGGCAGGGGATCGGTCGTGGAGACCGATCCACCTGCAGTCTGATCGGTCTCCACGACCGATCAGACAAGCTGTGGACCGATCAGGATATGTCCTGATCGGTCCATGGATCGGTCTGGTGACCGATCCACATGTTCGCTGGTTCTGCGATTCCTCCACTGCATTTGATCTGCCTGATTCATGTGATATAACCCTCTGTGTTGTTAGCTTTTGAGTTTGCAGGATCACAGGTATCATTCCAAGCCTAATTTCAAATTAAGTCCATAAGAGGAATACGACAAATGGCCTTTCTGCTGTGATTCGCGGCGCATGGTGCATTTGAAGCATCAACGGCTACTGGTGTGATCTGGCTGCGATCCGCTTGACTCCTGGTGATTGGTTCGAGCTCAGAAGACACCAGTGAAGACTGTGATTTCATTGGTGTGAGTTCAGAGAACCAGGTAAGGAGGAAGAGGGATTGGCTGCAGCGATAATTCTGTGCAGTTTGAACACGATCCGTGACAGTAGAGAATAGGGGCTTAAGAAGCAGTAAAAAGCGAGAGGAAAGAATAACAAGAAAGCAAGAAAGTGAAAAAACGTTCTGTTGATCGTTGAGGTGTGCTAAGTTCTTGAGCTCTCGGGTGAGAAACTGCTATCTGTGAGTTCTCTTTTTCCACTTATCCTCGCGTGGTTGTAAGCGTTAGTTCATTCTTCTTTGCCACCGAGCTCTGTAAGTCTTGTGCTTTAACATATATATTTCTTGAGACTTTGTGGAGAGGTTACTCCACCGAGAAGGAGGATCTTTAGCCGGAATTTATCCGGGGTGTGATCTACCGAAGATCAAGGGGTCGTCCACCTTACGGACACGCCGAGGAGTAGGGGGAAGTTATCCCCGAACCTCGTAAATCCATGTGTTAGTGTGGTTGTTTCCTCTTTGTTTTAGTTTCTTAATTCCGCTGTGCTAACAAGTTTCTTTGTAGAAATTGTGTTTATGTTTTTTAGAGGCTATTCACCCCCCTCTAGCCATCTAAGATCCCAACAGAGAGGAGGAAACCGCCGAGTGGCAGTTAGGGCATGGGAAGACTTCGGTGGGGAAGAAGACTCGGGCCACGGAAGAAAATAAGAGAAAGAAAAAAATTAAAAAGAAAAGGAAAAGAAAAAAAATTAAACTTTTCCTTCACTTAAATGGGTAGCCTAAACAGGCCTTCCCGGGGCCCTGTTTTTATCCTCGTAAACTCGTTCATACGAGCTCCTAAAAATTTTCGAAAAATTTCCAAAAATTTTGAAAATTCCCTTATCTTTATTCATCATTTTTCCGGTATTTTACAGTTAGACTTAAATAATTTTGATAATTTTCTTACCATGTATGCTCTTTCATCTTCGTCGAGGGATGTGTTGGAATATGATTTGTCATTCTTGGGTTTCAGTACTAGATTTTGATTCGGCTCCTTTCTTAGTCCTACACATCGAGATTCATGAAATTTTAATGTAGAAAATATACTTTATAAGGTACTTATATCAAGATCCTTAAAAATATAGTTGGAATTGACTATCGATGTCTAGTCCGGGGTCCTTGGAAATGTGTTTAGAGTATACCTTAGAGAATCTCTATTTGTTACCATTTCTCTGAAATTGGTTAGTTCGATGATCAACTCTTTAAGCTTCGAATGCAGTTGAATGACTACCTCTCCATTTCCAGTCAAAGATCGGCAAATTGCTGAGCTTGTTGTGGAGCACATCTCTTTTGATAACTTGGTTTCTGAGGTTCCTTCATTCAACTCTAGGAATTTTTCCCAGAATTTTTTTGCTGAGTTGTAAGTGTCGATTCAGTTGACATCTTGAGGTGGTAGTACGCTTAGAAGGTAGAATTTGGCCTTACCATTTGCCATGAACTTGGTCTGCTACTTTTTGTTCCAGAGATGCTCTTCCTTTTCTTCTCCATTCTCATCTACAAGCAATTCAAAACCATATTTCATAGTTAGTAAAATATCAAAAATTAGTTTTAACGTATACCTTCATTTTTTTGCTTCCATAGCACGAACTCTTCCTCAAATTTTGGCGGGTAAATACTAGATTCAGTCATCTTTCTTTTGCATTAGTTGGTAGTTAGTCCTTCGAAGGCACACCTCACACTGATATTATTTGTAGGTCCTGGTAGGCTAGCTAGAGGGGGGGGTGAATAGCTTGCAATATAAATTTAAAACTAATCTCTTACTACTTAATTAGCAAGATCAAACACACATTAATTAGACAAATATAACATGCAAAAAAAAGAGTAACAGACAGCGAAATTTACTTGGTTACAACCAAGAAGGTTGTTAATCTAAGTAAAATAATAGCTCACTAAGATTCTCCTTCATTGCAGGCGGAGCAGCCTCGTACACAGATTAAAGCATGAATAAAAATAGAAAGGAATTTCAAATACAGTGTGTGTTATACTGAACTATGAGGACCTGGGCACTATTTATAACCCACTGATAAAAAATAATCGTTTCCTGATGTGGCAGCTCCCGGGCGCTTGGACCCAGTTCGGGGGCCTGGTTGTGGTGGCCTAAATCAACTTCGTCACGATTCTTCATCAATGACTTATCGGTATCTGGGCACTTGGACCCGGACCAGGCACCTAGAGTCTTGTTGTCGTACACTCTAAAGTTGATCCTTGCTACAACAGCTCAAATAGCCGCCTAACTTGGCCTGAATGGATTTGAGCGCCCAGACCTAGTTCGAATTCCTAGACTCTAGGTACCTAAACTTGGTTCAGACACCTGGATAAAATCAACATCACATTAACTTGTTCGATTGCTTTTTCAGTCGCTTGGGTGATTCTCCAGCTATCCAGAGTTGAGTTCACCCGAACCCATCTCCGGTCTTCTCCTCGAACAGTTTTCCTCCCTAGATTCTCATCCCTAGAAAATGTTGTTTGCATCCTTCTTATTCACTGGTGTACTCTTCTATAGTACCTCGTCCCTCGGATGCACCGAGCCCGTTGACTCGATTCTCATGTCATCCTTCTCGCTAGCTGTTCCTTTTGCTCAACTTCTTGTATTCCTAAGTTCCTATACACTCAGACATAAGGTATCAAAACTGTAATACCTAACTTAACTCAGTTTACCACATCAAAATAAACTTGGAGTACTTGCAAGCTACACCTTGAGACATTCCTAGGACTTTGTAACATGGTGAATTATGAGGTAGTCTAAGTGGATGTCATTCAGTTGATGACATTTTTTTTAGTACCAAGGATTGAGCAAGTACTTGGTTTTATTTTCTTTGTCCTCAAAGCATAATATGTTGGGAATAATAGTTGAAGCATGCATTTTAATTGAGCAAGTGGCACTGAATCTCAAAGAGTTGTCAGACAAAAATTGGATGGAATCTCCTCCCTTAATTCCTGATTTGCAAGCTAAGGATAAAATAACAACTATCATACAAGAGTTTGTACCACTTCCCATGAACAGAGATGAAACTTTTGTTGGTCCAACATCTCTCAGGTCAAGGTTGACCTAGTTGACCAAGCTTGAGTCTTGGTTTGGATTTCGATGTTTGACAATACAGGGTTGAGTGAAGAAGAGTCAAGTAGGTCAAGTATGACCGAATACTTGACTGGGAAGTCCTAACTGGGATGTTAGGCAAGAAGAAAGTCCTGGTGAGTGAAGCCAGGCAGAAGAAAATCCTAGTGAGTGAAGCTAGGTGAAAGACCTGGTGAGTGAAGCCAGGCAGAAGAGAAATCCTAGTGAGTGAAGCTAGGTGAAAGACCTGGTGAGTGAAGCCAGGTAGAAGAGAAGTCCTAGTGAGTGAAGCCAGGCACAGGGAAAATCCAGATGGATCAAGGATGATCGGACATCTGGTGTTTGGAAGTCCAAGTAGGTCAAAGGATTGACTGGATACTTGGCACGAAGAGAAAAGTCCAAGTGGGTCAAAGGGATTGACCGGACACTTGGTGGGGAGACCTGGCAGGTCAAGGGAGTGACCAGATGCTAGGCATGATGTACTAACAGGTTAAGGTTGACCGAATGCTGGTTTGAGAGGCTTGGGACTTGGTTTTGGGCAAAAACCAAGAGACGGATCGATCAGTGGATCGATCCAGGAGCTGGATCGATTAGTGGATCGATCCAGGAGCTGGATCAATCAGTGGATCGATTCAGGCTCTTCCCCAGCGAACAGAAAGTCACTGGATCGATCAATGGATCGATCCAGGCCTTTCCCAGCGAACAGAGAGCCTCTGGATCGATCAGTGGATCGATCCAGAGGTCCCAATCGATCAGTCGATCGATTGGGACGCTGCTGGTTCGTGCGATAAGTGCTGGATCGATCCGTGGATCGATCCAACCGCTTTCCCAGAGCACAGAGGTGCTCTGGATCGATCCGTGGATCGATCCAAAGCCTCCCCGATCGATTGGGAACTTTCGAATCGATCGGGATCCGACCGTTAGCGTCGATTTAAGCCGCAGGCGTTCATTTCCTTCGGGATCGCATCCACGACAAAAGCTCAGATCTTCACCAGCTCCTCCACAGCACTCTCAAAGCTCCGATCGCCAGTTCTTGAAGGATCTTGGAGGTTTTCCAAGTCAAGAGGCGGATCAAAGCCAAGAAGAGAAGATAGGGTTAGGGTTTCTGCACTCATTGTAAGCTTGTAAGCTTGTATTTCATTACCTTTCCCTTTCTTCATGTATTGAGTCTTGTAGGGCTTCTCCGCCCTTGGTAGTTACCATAAAGGAGAGTTTTATTAGTGGAGGGTGTGTGTGTAGGTGTGGATCCTTGGACTAGTCAACTCTTGTGAGGTGGATACCAAGTAAACCAACCTTGTTAGCGTTGTGTGATTTGTTTCTGTATTTTTCGCTGTGCATCTTTGAAGAAACAAGAAACGCCGAGCAATGAGCACGCGACGAGCTATTCACCCCCCCCCCCCCCTCTAGCTACTTTTGGTCCTAACAAGTGGTATCAGAGCGAGGCCGCTCTTCACCGGAATCATCGCCGGAAGGGGAAAACAAAACAAGTAAAGCTAGAGGGTAAAGAAGTTGGAGCAAATTCATCAAAAGTCAAAGATTACAAGAAGCTCAACTTCATGATGCAATTCCAAGATGGACTTGGATTTGACACAAGGGTGGCTCCACCGTACACATCTACAAGCTTCGATTCTTGGAAATCAAGAATCAAAAATTTTCTTATGATGGAGATAGAGCAATGGTTTGCTCTTATGGAAGGTTTTGAAGCTCCGAAGAACTCCAAGGGCAAAGCTCTCAAGAAAAGCAAATGGAGTAAGGAGCAACTCCAAAGATGTGAGGCCAAAGACAAAGTGACCAAGCTTTTGGTCAATTTATTGCAAAGCAACATCTTGGAGCAAATTGGAGAGTTTGAAGATGCCAAGGAGCTTTGGAGCAAATTGGCAAGGATTCATGAGATCCCCTCCACTGTACCAAATCAAGGAGAATCCAAAGAGGGTGACTCAATGGATCAAAATCAAGAAGAGGAGGATTCCGAGGTTGAGAGATGCTCAACCTCCGAAGTGGAGGTCCAAGAAGCATCATCCTCAAAGGAGAGCAATCAAAAGAGCAAGGAAGGAGTATATTCCTTGTTTCATGTACAAGAGGATGAAGATGAAGAAGAAGGTGAAGTCTCCACCTCTAGGATTGAGGGGGAGCAATCTTCATTGACACCGGAACAAGAGAAAGAAGAATCCTCCACATCCGGGTCAAGAGAAGAAGAGGATGAAGAAGCTTCCACCTCCGCAAGTCAAGCAAAATCGAATGGAGGAATATCATCTTCGGATCAAGAGGAAGCTTCTACCTCCGGATCCAAAGGAGAAAGTGTCACCCCTACAAGCAAAGGTATAAACATTTCAATTAATAATAAAAATCATATCATATGCTTTGAATGTAGGTAACATGGGCATTACAAAAGTAAATGCCCTAAATTGGCCAAGAAGAAGGGCCAAGTGGCACAAAAGGGCAAGGTGAAGCCCAAGGAGACCATCCCTAATACAAAGAAGAGCAAGGAGCATATTATATGCTTCTCTTGCAATAAAAAGGGGCATTACCGAAGTCAATGCCCCAAGGGGAAGAAGATGGTCAAGACTCAAGGAGGAAGTTCAATTCAAGGGGGAGCCTCCAAGGTAAAGAAGAAGGTAACATTTATTGAGCCTACCCCGTTACGTTATGGTAAAAAACATGATAGTTCTAATTTTTATCATTTTAATGCAATTTACCATAAGAATAGAAAGCATGAGGGCATTAAGGAAAAGCATGTGGCCCTACATGCCAAGACTACCCAACCTAAGGTTAGGAAGATAGATAGACATTTGGGCAAGAACACCAAGGATAATAAATACAAGCCCAAGAATGAAAATGCTCATGGTTGTAATGAAAAATCAAAATCTAAGGATTTAATGATAGAAAATCAAATCTTGAGGTCAAGACTTGACAAACTAGAAAAGACCCTAAAAAGGATGGAAAATATCCTTAAAGGGCAAAATGAGCAAAATCTAGGTTTAGGACAACAAGGGTCATCCAAGGGCCATAGAGGTTTGGGATAAAAACCTAAAATCAAAAAGGATGTACCTACTTACCATAGGGTTCCATATAACTATGGAACCAACCCTAAATCTAGAAGTCAAGTCAAGGATACAAGGGAAGTCATCCCTAGAAGTATCTTTGCAACAACAAATGTGACTAAGACTTCTAAGAAGTCTAAGAAAGTGACTAACAAGGTCACAAGGGAGGCTATCCCTAGAGTTGATCTAGAAAAAGTGACCAAGGCTTCTAAGAAGCCAAACAAGGTCACTAGGAAGGTATCTAGGGAAGTTATCCGTAGTGAATACCTAGAGCATCCAAGGAGTACCAATATGTTTTGGGTTCCTAGGAGCATCTTCTCTATCCCATAAATGGGTTAGAGAGTGTCAACTTCGATTAGAAGGGTAGTTAACCCAACTTTGAGGAAGTTGACACTCAAGGAGCATTTTCAAGGTTTTTGTTAACTTTTGAAAATGAAATGGAATTATTATTTACTCCTTGAAAGAGTAAAACGTGCCTAATGGTGGAAATTGATTTTATCTTAAAGTGGCATAAATTAGGAAAACCTAGAGAAATACCAAGTTGGGATTTTGGTATTCTCTTAGAAATTCAAGGCAATTCGGGCCTTGATTTATGTGATTACTCTTGAGGAAAAATGGAATATGCCAACATTTGAGGATTTGCTTAATTTTTAAGTGGCATAAACAAATCAAGAGAAATCTAAATGTCAATTTAGGTTTTGGCATTTCTTTGAAGCATTTAGAGTAATCTAGGTTTAACGTTTTAAGTTAAAACAAGTGGTATATTTTGAGTTAGCTAAGTGGTTAAGGATACTTAAAAAGGAAATCTAGGTATATTTTATTTATGCTAAACTTTGCCATGATTGTTTGACCATTATATGCCATGACATCATGTCTATTTTTGTATTCATGTTTTATTATGAAAAATCCAAAAATACCATGTCATGACATTCATACATCATGTAGTTATAGGATATTTTCTTTTGAAAATTATTTCCTTTTGATGTATGCCATAACATAATCATGCATTAAGTTTAATTCCTTGTAATTAAGGACAAATGACATTTAACAACACTTATTAACGTGTGACATCCTAGGTGGATGTCGAATATCTCTAAAATGCTTAGATAGATATGCATGATCCCTAGATTAGGGCAAAACCAAACTTTATATCTCACAAAGCCCAATAAGATGACTTGTATGTGTTTTTAGTGCACATTAGATACAAGTGAGATGTTAGGATGATGAACAAAACTCAAAATGTTGATTCAGTGCATTCTTTTAAGTTTTAAGTTCATCAAAACACATAGTTATGTGTTTTTCCCATCATTGGGAAAACTAATATACAAGTCCTGTGCATTAAGCCCAAGGAATGTGATGGGATATTGGTTTTGAAATTTATTTTAAAATTCTTTTGGAAAACCTTGATGAAGGCTATCTTTTGATAGTAATCACCATTGAATAGTTAGATACAAACTTGAAGAAAACACTAAAGTTTTAGCAAGTTTTCAAGTTTGTGTCAATCTTTGAAAATATGATGTATTTTCATAGAAAACTATTTTTCCTTGATAAGGTATACCCTAAATAATGTCTACATGAAATTTCATGATTTTTGGATTTTTGTAGAATTTTCTAGGGATTTCTGAAGTTGGCTGATTTTGAATTTCAACAACTATCAGAGCTCCAATCGATCCATGGATCGATTGAAGTGCCTGAATCGATCCGTGGATCGATTCAGAAGGCAATCTCTCACGAGCAGAAGCTCGCTGGATCGATCAGCCAATCGATCCACACATCCTGAATCGATCAGTGGATCGATTCAGATAGGTTAAATCGATTGGAACCCAACTCCAATCGATCCAAGGTGCTGATTTTGGCTGGGAAGGCCTGATGTCAGCATTTTGAACCTGTTTTGGTCTACGTAACCATTCTGAAGCCCTCAAAATACATTTGTATACATAAAAAGGGTGTTTTCAAGTTGAAAACAAGGATGGATTGGTTAAGGACGGCTAAGTTGAAGTTTAGTTTGAGGTTTGTTTCAAATTTTAAATATTTGAACCTCGAAACTTCTAATTTTGGGGTTCCTAAAGGTTTAGGGATTCCAAGTCATTGTTGGTGCAATGACAGAAGTTACCACCATGTCTTTAGGGGGAGGGACTCTTTAAAGACATGAAAGTTATTTTTCATGAACCTTGGAAGGTAGTTAACCTTCCGTCAAGAACATGCTCAAGGTTGAGCGTTTGAACATTAATGGGGAGTTGATATCCTCATTGTTCAAGTGGTTTTAAGTAGATAATGCTAAAGGATGGGCATTTTCCTACATTAGGGGAGAATGTAGGGTTAAGGATAATGAAGGGTATGGGACCTTCATTATCGTGTTGATCAGAACGAGTGAAGTTGAGAACAACGATGAGCAATTCTTCAGGGGGGGAGTTTTCAACAAGTAAATTTGTTGATGTGTGCCCAAAAATGGGGCATGGTTTGATGTGTGCCAATAGGGGGAGAATGAAAGGGAGTAAGTTAGGCTTTCATTACCTAGAGGGAGTTTGCCTTCTTAGGGGGAAAATGAAGGGCTTAACTTATGTATTCATTACCTAGTGGCATGAAGAAGGTTTAGGCTATGGGATTAGCCTAACTTACATGTAGTATTGTAAGTGATAGTGTTGGTATTGTCAAACATCAAAAAGGGGGAGATTGTTGGTGCAACATCTCTCAGGTCAAGGTTGACCTAGTTGACCAAGCTTGAGTCTTGGTTTGGATTTCGATGTTTGACAATACAGGGTTAGAGTGAAGAAGAGTCAAGTAGGTCAAGTATGACCGAATACTTGACTGGGAAGTCCTAACTGGGATGTTAGGCAAGAAGAAAGTCCTGGTGAGTGAAGCCAGGCAGAAGAAAATCCTAGTGAGTGAAGCTAGGTGAAAGACCTGGTGAGTGAAGCCAGGCAGAAGAGAAATCCTAGTGAGTGAAGCTAGGTGAAAGACCTGGTGAGTGAAGCCAGGCAGAAGAGAAGTCCTAGTGAGTGAAGCCAGGCACAGGGAAAATCCAGATGGATCAAGGATGATCGGACATCTGGTGTTTGGAAGTCCAAGTAGGTCAAAGGATTGACTGGATACTTGGCACGAAGAGAAAAGACCAAGTGGGTCAAAGGGATTGACCGGACACTTGGTGGGGAGACCTGGCAGGTCAAGGGAGTGACCAGATGCTAGGCATGATGTACCAACAGGTTAAGGTTGACCGAATGTTGGTTTGAGAGGCTTGGGACTTGGTTTTGGGCAAAAACCAAGAGCCGGATCGATCAGTGGATCAATCTAGGCTCTTCCCCAGCGAACAGAAAGTCACTGGATCGATCCAAGCCTTTCCCAGCGAACAGAGAGCCTCTGGATCGATCAGTGGATCGATCCAGAGGTCCCAATCGATCAGTCGATCGATTGGGATGCTAAGAGGCGCTCTGGATCGATCCGTGGATCGATCCAAAGCCTCCCCGATCGATTGGGAACTTTCGAATCGATCGGGATCCGACCGTTAGCGTCGATTTAAGCCGCAGGCGTTCATTTCCTTCGGGATCGCATCCACGACAAAAGCTCAGATCTTCACCAGCTCCTCCACAGCGCTCTCAAAGCTCCGATCGCCAGTTCTTGAAGGATCTTGGAGGTTTTCCAAGTCAAGAGGCTGATCAAAGCCAAGAAGAGAAGCTAGGGTTAGGGTTTCTGCACTCATTGTAAGCTTGTATTTCATTACCTTTCCCTTTCTTCATGTATTGAGTCTTGTAGGGCTTCTCCGCCCTTGGTAGTTACCATAAAGGAGAGTTTTATTAGTGGAGGGTGTGTGTGTAGGTGTGGATCATTGGACTAGTCAACTCTTGTGAGGTGGATACTAAGTAAACCAACCTTGTTAGCGTTGTGTGGTTTGTTTCTGTATTTTCCGCTGCGCATCTTTGAAGAAACAAGCAATGCCGAGCAATGAGCACGCGACGAGCTATTCACCCCCCTCCCCTCTAGCTACTTTTGGTCCTAACAACTTTATCAACTCACAGAAATTTCATCAAATCACAAAATGAGGAGTCGAAAAGAATAGAGAAGTCCAATGCAGAATATAATGTTATCAAGTTGATAAATGACAAGAATCTTAATGAACTTCTGGAGAAAGATGTATATAGAAGTAAGGAGAAGAACAAAGGAGGACTACAAAAACTCAACTCCAATACTCTAGTAAGTGTCTATAGGCCATGTGTACCTTTCCCTCAATAGTTGATCACACCAACATTGGACAAGCAATTTGAATCTCTGTCACAAACTTAAAAACCCTAAATATTTCTTTTCCACAAAGGTTAGTGGGGGCTAATAACGATAAAGATTTTGGCAAATTCTGTGATAATAATTTAGTTGAATGCAAATTTGTTGACGTACTTGAAAATGTAGATTTTTCTAATGATGATTGTGATGATGGAATTGATTATAAATTTTTAGACTTACCTATTGGGTTTAAAGGTTGTTACAATGAAATAAAATTTTTTGATGATGAGTGTGTTGAGAATGATAATTTCAAAACTGTCAGTCAAGTTGTTGACTCTCTTGCTAATGATATTGATATTGATATATTCTTTGATGTATATGATGATGTTAATGTTTTAGAAGGAAGTGTAAGGAGTTGTATTGTGAAAGCAGTATCTTAAGAATCACTTTTTTTTTGTTCCCACAACCCCTTGATACTATGAGAGTGGCAAGAATTGAACAATTTGTGGATAAAAGTGTAGGGACTTATACAGAGATGATAGAACCCTAAGAATATCACTTTTAGTTGTACTACCACTTGAGCCAGAGCTAGGACCATTATTTGATCTAGAAGAAGACTCATCCGCTTGTTTAGAATTTTCAGGTACCTTTCAGCAATGCAAAGTTAGTATTTCTTGTGATCTTTTAAAAAATTTTATAGAGGTATCTGTAATTAATTTTGTTGGGTGTGATTCATTTTTTTATACATTATCTGTCAAATTCAAAATGATTATAGTTCTATCTTATATAACATGCCTGTGGGAGGTGTGATTTTCTTTTGGGTGTGCAGGTTTTCATAAGGCAGGAAATTGGAAGTTCAATCTGAGCTATATCCGATTACCAGACTGAACTTTCAAGGAGACGAAGATGGAGAGAGTGATACTGCACTATATTATTCTTATGATGACAACTGTCTTCATAATAATATGGGTCATTGGAATAAAAGTTTGAAAGTATCTTACTCCAGCCAAAGCAAGATTTAGAAAAAACCAAATAAGGGGTCAAGCTAATGACCTAAAACAAGTACTTCTTGGGAGGCAAACCAAGTTCTTTCTTATTTTCATTTAATTTTCTAGTTTCTTTTCTTTCTTCATAAATAACCCAAATCCTTTAGATAAATTTTCTTGTTTATCTTCTTTTTATAGGATTCAATGTTGTGGAGGAATACTAATGCCAGATAGAGAGGTATCTTAAGCATATGAATGACTCATCCATTTATAGCTCATCACTTGGTAACTTCACTTATTTCAAAACCTCCTCCATACTATATTTCTTATTTTCATTGAGATAATGAAATATTTAAGTCCGGGGGATGTATTAGGTTTAGATTAGTATTGTTTTGGGGGTTTAGATTAGTTTTTTCATATTTCTTTTATTTTTTCGCATAATAAAATTTTTCTAGTTACACCATACATCACATCATGATTATTTGTTCCTCACTTCAAAATACTAGCATGCTTGTTCTAGATTTAATGTGGTTTATTGTTACTTATAGTGCTAATATGTTTAGTGATCTATCTTTTTTTATCCATGTTAGTATGAAGTGAGCAATGTTTTTACTGTAAAAGTTTAAGTACTGGCCTTATTTTAGGATCTCCCTATACTTAAACTTGCTCCTATGTGTTTTAATGACTCTGAAAATAGTCATGATTCATAGAACTTGATTAGTACTAGTGTTTCTGTGGTGATTTCTCAAACTACATTTTCATTACTAGATGAGGCTCGAATCTTGTCAGCTCATTTGAAAAAAATCAAAATATCTCTACATTTACATTCATGTGCATTTGTGTTCAGGTGTTGCACCTTGCAATCACTTAGAGAGAAAAAAAAATATGAAAAAATGAATAAGAGATAAAAAAAAAATTAGTTATCATGAGTGGAAACTAGTGAGTTATCCCTTTGAGATCGAGTTAGGTTATTGGAAAAATAACTACTATGTTTATCTTGATATCGAGCACGACTTTGAGACCCTTAGTAGATTGAGAAAGATGAACCATGTGAGTGGCAAGTAAGTGCCTATCGCTGAGATCACAAGAAACACGGTCTTAAGACGACTTAACTAGGCTTATGAATTGAAACTTAATAAATTTAGGTTGCTATTGCACTGAGCATGGAGAACTATTACTTAGGTCATACTCAAATAAATTTTGTATCTTGCTCACTAGTGAATTCATTTGATAGGACTAAACTAATTCGCTAGAGATTACGATGTACTATTTAACCACAAACATCTATTGCAGTGTTTTCTTGACGAGAAGCAAAGGTTTAAGTTTGAGGGTGTGATGTGTGTAGGTTATATATGTTTTTAGGCAATGTTTGACCTAAAATCTCTGAATGACATGAACAAGTTCTTATCTATTCACATTGATCTCCTAATGATATAAATCGTCTCAAATATCAATTCCACCTAATATATATTTTTTCATAGTTAAATCAATTAGATGACTTTATAAATCAAATGACTTAGTGAAAAAAGTTATTGTTTGAAAATGTTAAGGTCATTTTGATATTAAACAATCATTGATCCCAGTATATTGGGTGAAATTCATGTTTGAGTTCATTTATATCATCAAGAGATCAATACAAATATATAGGAACTAGTTTTATGTCATTACAAGATCTCTAGATTTATCTTTTGAATTTAAGACACATTTATTTGTATTTTAAAAATTTTACCAATTTACGATGAATCTATAAATTTGTCGCCAATTGGCGATGAATTTATAGATTCGTCACAAAAGTTTAATTTTTTAAAATACAAATAAATAATTACGAAATCTGGAAGATAGACCTAGAGATCTTAGAATGACATAAAATAAATTTCACGATCTCCTAATGATATAAATCACCTCAAATATCAATTCCACCCAATATATTTTTTTCTATAGTTTTTATAACATGAATGAGTTTGAAAAATATATTTATTATTAAAATAATTACTAATCTTAATATATTGGGTGAAATTAATATTTGAGATCATTTATGTTATTAGGAGATCGATAAGAACACAGAAAAATTGGTTTCATATTATTCTGAGCTCTTTAGGTCCATATACCAAATTTTGGACACATTTATTTTTATTCTTAATTTTTGTGCCAATTTACAATGAATCTATGGATTCATCGCCAATTTGCTACGAATCTAGGGTTTCGTTGTAGCATTGGTTGCATCATTTCTCATGCATCTACGACGAACTCTGTTTTGTAACAGAGTTTGTAAATATTGCAAAAGATTTTAAATTTTGATGCTGATTGATAATGAAATTTGTGACAGAATATTTTTATTGCTATTTTGATGGGCAACAAATGTTGTATTTGTTGGTAAGTTATTATGCTTTATAGTAAATTCAATATGAGAGATGTGCTATGAAGAAAGAGAATTCCCCTCAGTATTCGGTGTTTTGTCTGACACATTTGTCGACTCATGTACAACATTAGGGATATGCTAAAACTTCATAGCCCAATTTTAAGATATAAATATACCAAAAGTATTTATTTTTAAATATTAATTTTTTATGAATATTTTAGATACATTTTGATGCTCACGCGAGCCTTTCTTCTATACACAAAGCATCGCGCGTATAATCTTATCTCAAATGAATAAATAGATATCCATACTTTCTATTCAAATTCTTATATGTCAAGGAATCAATTCTTTTAATTTATTTTCATGTGTATGTGGAGTATGTGAGACTACCTTAACAATATTCTTTATGTGATGCAGGACGATCAATCTAATATGATTCTTTAAATTTAAAATGATCATAATTTTTAACTCGGGATTTGAATTAGACTCTGTTAGTGATCACGTATGTAAAATTTTATGATTTATTTTATTATAGTGGAACTCATAACCGTTAAATTTCGAGTCTAAAAAGTAACGTTTAGGCCCTTTTTAGAGTTTCTGAGGATTTTGTTTTTTTTGCTATTTTTAGTCATTTTCATTTTTTATGGTATTTGGGATAATTTAAATATTTAGTGTCATATTTTATTAATTTAGATTTCTATTAAAAAATTTATTTTTATGAAAGGATTTCTTTTCTTTCTATATAATATAGGAAATGACTTTTATATATTAAGATTTTTTTTCCTTTTTTTTTTTGGCAAATCTTCTCTTTATTTTCTCCATGTTATGTTCTTCACTTATATTCTCCTCAATTCTACCTTCTCATCAGTAGTAGGATAATTACTGTCCTTCCCTCTAGTATTATGACATTATAAGCTTATTCAATTAATTTTTAAAAGAAATAATTAAGATTATTCAATTCAATTTCTAAATAAAAAATAGTTGTTTGAATAATATTACTTGGCAGATGATCTTAGAAAAAAGAGAACATGTATTAGAAAATATTAAATATAATAATTAATTTAGAAACCTATAGTTAATTTTATCTATTACAAACAACAAATCAACCTCTTTGTATTTATCAAATTAAACATATCACATATTTAATATCAGCAACAATAATTAAAGTTTTTTATATACCAATTTTTTTAAAAAATAATTTTTTAAAATATAAATAGGCATTACCTACTCGATATAGATGGCTACGAGGAACACTTAGTTCTAATATTATTTGACGAATGTTGTAACTGCTTAAATCTAGTGATATTTTGCATTTAAAATATTTAGGGAGTAAATAAATTAAATTTAATTTACAAAAATCATAATATAAACAATTTAATATCCTTACGTGCTTTAAAAAAATTATCATCGTATATTTAATATTGTAAATGCATTTTATTGGAGCAAATAGTGATAATATTCATCTGAGATAGTTTAGTATATCGTCTAGTTAGGTATAGATAGATAAATTATAGAAAGTATTTTATCCTATCACAATGATTCTTTGTATGAAAAAATTAGACATCTAATAAGGTATTTTTTATTAGTTGAAAATTGATCTTAAAATTTATTAAAATAACCACACGCATATATATATATCAAGTTTTATTATGTCAATCTGTCATTTGCATTATGTTAATTTTTTTTCTCGAGTCTAATGGTATTTTATGAATATAATATTTTCATGTTCAAACTATCTTAAGGAGGAGATATATCATAATAATCACTATCGAAGATTCTAATAAAAACAAGTGATCACATAAATATTTGAACGATTAACTTCTTTGCTCCTTCATGACAAAACAATAACTTAAATACTTGATTAATTAAATAGTTCTCACACATTTCTCTTAAAAAAAAAAAACCCTCACACAGGCATCCCGACAATTATTAACAAATGGTTCTAATATTATAAATTCTTAAAAAGACATTTATGAAAAAGGTACCAACTTAAATAATTAATTAAATAGCTCTCCCACATGCGTCACACTAATGTTTAACAAATGATTATGATATCATATGCATAGAAAAAACATTTAGAAAAATATTTCATTAATTAAAGTTAGGGCTCCAAAGGACTTCATTCCTGTAGAAGGAACAATTTCATTAATTAAAGTTAGGGCTTCAAAGGACTTCATTCCTGTAGAAGGAACAACCCATTTAATGTTTATTTATCATAATAAAGAAAGTGCTTATCTTCATCTCAAACATCTCTCACAGTTTATCTCTAGATTATATAAAGACAAGTAAATCACATGATAAATTTATAGCCGACCGTCAAATAGTTAACGAATGGGAGGAATTTTTTTTCCAAGAACATATATCGATAAAAAATGGATCTTTGTCTCATTATAGTAAATCTATAACCCTATAATCAACTGGACACCGTATAGATTATTTAATATTTATTTATGTGAATATGGATCATGCATTATAACCATAGCCATTGATCATTTTTATTATGCCGTTTTCATTATAAATGTATCATTAACTCAATCCGGCCAGTTTATTATGTCATTTGCTGTGTCCAATCCGTCTATATATGAAATATAATATTTTTTATATGGGTAAATCGTCAAAGAATTTAACTTATAAAGCAATTAATTAATTAATTAAATAGCTCTTGCACCAGCTTTAAAAAATTTTCCACGTGCATTAAGTAAGCTTATAAATAGCAAGAGAAAGCTATGCATCAGCCACAAACCTCTTGATCAGTTGATCTTCCTAAGTTTCTAATTAAGATGGAGAAGCAATCAACCACCCCGGTTACTAGCAATGAAGATATAGTAATTCGTAAAACATCAAAATATCATCCGACTATTTGGGGCGATTATTTCATCCACCACACTTCTTCTCCTGCTCTCACAGAGGTATTTTATTTACTTCTCTCCACATTTAATCATTATTTCTCACTCAAATTTTTTCATTAATAAACACCTATTCATAAAATATATAATCGTCTTAAAGGAAATTGAAAAGCATTGAATTATTTGTTTTAGTTATTTAAAGGTAATATATATAGTTGTTGAATTTCATGTTTCATGTTTCATGATGTAGGTGTCGGTTAGAGCGGAAGAGCTAAAGGAGCAAATAAAGAACTTGTTTCGAGAAACCAGTGACATATTGCAAATTATGAATTTGATTGATGCAATTCAGTTGCTCGGATTGGATTATCACTTTGAGAAAGAAATAGATGCGGCGCTGAGTTTAATTTCTAAGCATGATGCTAAGAACTATGAACTTTATGAAACTTCTCTATGGTTTCGATTACTTAGGCAACATGGTTTCTATGTGCCTCCAGGTAGTTAACAATATAAATAAACAAAAATTATTACACTATATGTATATATATATATATATTATCCTAATACAAGCTCATGAAAAAAAACTAATCAAATAGTTTGGTCTATATTACAATGTACTATTTGATTTGTTGTGAGATAATTATTAGTATTTTCTCACTATTGTAGATGTTTTTAACAAGTTCAAGGATGAGGAAGGAAACTTCATGTCAACCTTGAATGAAGATGTGAAGGGATTATTAAGCTTATACAATGTAGCTTACCTTAGGATACACGGGGAGTATATACTTGATGAAGCCATATTGTTTACAAAGAATAAACTTGTGTCATTGTTGGACGAACTTAAACAGCCTTTAGTGATATTGGTGTCTCTTTTCCTTGAAACACCACTATGCCGGAGAAATAAACGGCTCTTGGCAAGAAAATATATCCCTATTTATCAAGAGGAGGAAAGGCGAAATGATGCAATATTAGAGTTTGCAAAGTTGGATTTTAATCTACTACAATCTCTTCATCAAGAGGAACTAAAGGAAATGTCAATGTAAGTACATTGAAGTTTCTTTTATAAAGAAATATTAGAGTACTTAAATCTTTTTACATGAATTAATTGTGTGAGTGCCAAAGAAGTTGAATAAATGATTTCAAACTCACATATTATAGTAATTCACATGATTTATTTGTCTAAATAAATATTTTATTGTGGTTTAAACTAATTGCCTTATCTATCTTTTGAAGATGGTGGAATGATCTAGCACTTGCTAAATCACTAAACTTTGCCCGTGATCGAATTGTGGAATGTTATTATTGGATGCATACTGTGCACTTTGAGCCTCACTATTCTCGTGCAAGATTAATTTGTACCAAGGTTATTTCATTCTTGTCACTTTTGGATGACATATATGATAATTATAGCACACTGCAAGAGAGCCAATTATTAACTGAGGCAATTCAAAGGTACCTATTGTATTCATTACTTTGCTACATTTCTATTTTGCTTAATATCGCAATTAGTTGAGTAGTCTACATAGATGATAAAGAATCATAGAAAAAATAAATTCAACTCAAAATCAACAAAAAACTAAAAGTTATAAAATGATAAATTACTGATCTAATTATAAAAGAATAATTAAAAACATAAGAAAAGGAAAAAAAAATTATGAGCTAAATATTGTAAGTTATTATAACAAATAGCAAAATGCATTCTTGATATTCCTTTAAAATAAAAAACAATGAAGACTACTTCTGATTAAAAAAACACATTAGCACCTACTTTATTTCTCAATTAAAGGAGATATGAACACATCTTCTGTCTTGTCAAAACAACTTTAAAATACCTGTAAGTCAACTAATATTTTGATCATTATCTAAAGTTTAGATATCAACAACAAACATGTAACAATATAACATTAAATAAGTATATAGTTATTATTTCTAATTTATTTCAAACTAATTTTGATATTCTTTATAAAGCTTTAAGATATCGTCACAATATAGTTAGTCAATTATGCAATGTTAAGTTTTCTCATTTCAGGTGGGAACCTCAAGCCATTGATGAAGTACCAGAATACTTAAAGGATTTCTATCTCAAGTTACTAAGGACTTTCAAGGAATTTGAAAATGAACTAGAAAGTGATGAGAAATACCGCATATCATTTCTCCAAGATGAGGTATATTTAAGTACATTGTAAAAATGATTAATGTCTCTTTTAACTTGTCAAATATAAACTGATTAAGTTTATCATTTCCTTTTATATAGATAAAAGCTTTATCAAGGTCTTACTTCATAGAAGCCAAATGGGGCATTGAAAAATATGTGCCCCCACTAGAGGAGCATCTAAGTAACTCACTAGTCACCGCTGCATATCGTTTCCTTATATGTGCATCTTATGTAGGCATGGATCAGGTGGCATAAAAGGAGATATTTGAGTGGGTTGCTAGCTTCCCCAAAATCATTAAAGCCAGCTCTATGATTGGTAGACTCATGGATGATGTAACTTCACATGAGGTGATTATTTCAGATAATTAATTTATTTGGTGGATGTTCATATATATATATATATATATATATGATTTTCTTTTGGAATTTTGCAGCTTGAGCAACAAAGAGGACATGCAGCTTCAACTGTAGAATGTTATATGAAAGAGTTTACCACAGATAAAAAAGAGGCTTATAAGAATCTTATGGCGATGGTGGAGGATGCATGGAAGGATCACAACAAAGAATGCCTCAATCCAATACAAGTACCTCGACTTTTAATTGAAAAAATAGTAAACTTTTCAAGAGTAATAGAAGAATTTTACAAGTACATTGACACATACACCTATTCCAAAACTACAACGAAAGATAATGTCAATATATTGTTGGTTGAATCTGTTCTTATTTAAGAGCGTCACACCCTACAAATCCTAGCCAGTGACGATAATCAAAGGCCGGACCAATCACAATTTAAGGCCATTTAATCTACATTTGAATAAAGTGAAAATCGAGTTTGGATGATTTATAGTATGTTATTGAAGTACTGGAATGCCTTAAGTATAAGGCGTATATTGTAACATGCATGTAACATTGTATTAAATAAAATAATTAAGTGCTTGATTATCATAGTCTATAATCATTTTATTTTATTGCAATCTAAAAATCAAGAATTATTTAGAGAGCTAGACTTAAATTTATGTAGTATTTATATATCGTTCAGTTGATATAATTTGTATATTTTGGTTTGGAAATGGAAGAGTTGAGAGTAAAAAAAAAAGAGAAGTTATTTGTGACCAAATAACTTTGGAAAATGATAGAAATTAAATCTAATTTTATTGAATGACAATAAGGTATTTGGTTTTCTAAAATATCCTTCTTGATATCCATAGAAATCAATATAAAGCTCAATCATCATGCTCTAGGTTAATTTTTAAAATTCACACGACTTAAGATATACCAATTTTTTAAGGTTTTTGGAATTTATCATCATGACTTTCAAAGTTATTCATCATTCATAAAATCTTTCTATATTAAATTCACAATCCAAATGCTTGAGGTTAATTTTTAAAATTGATTTTGCATAATTAGAGATTAATTAATCTACAATTCTTGAGAAAGGCTTTGTCCTATTCAACATAAGCACAAGCCAATTTGTGCTCATAGTCCGTTAATTAATAAACTAAATGTAAAAAATAATTTAAGAACCAAGAACTTTATAAATAAAATAAAATTTTAAGAATTTAAGATTTTTAAAAAGGATTAGATTAATTTGACCAAAATACATTTAAATTAGCTATTATTTTAAAAGTTTTAAAAGGTATTTTAGTCAAATTATAAAGCTTGTAATCATTTGAAAAGTGGGTTGATTTGTTTGGATTGTACTTATGACCATGTGTGCATGCTAGGCACGACCATGTGCCATGCTCAGTGCAACTAAAACATGGGAACTTATATTCCCGATTGTAGTTGGCACCTCAATTTTATTTTGATACTATGTGTAGGTTAATAAGCATGTAAGCCATGTCAATGAGGGTTCAGAATGTTAAGACACTTATAAACTAGAGGGGGCCAATAGCCTCGATTGCTTTTTTAAACTTGAGTTGTAGTGGAAACCTTGAAGTGAAGATTCACTAAAATGCTAACATTTTCAATTTACTTGGTATCCACTTTCTTGAAGTGACTAATCTAAGGGCTCATCTCTCTCACACAAATCTTCATTATGAAAATTTCTTTCCCGGAGGCGGAAAAGCCTCGTACAACCAGAAAATACAACAAGAAATACAAACAATATTACAAATGAAATTGAAAATGACTTTACAATAATGAACCTTGCTTTATTTGTTATTTTCTTGCTTTGGTTAGCCTCTTGATGCTTTGAAAGTGCAACGACACTTATTGACAAAACCTTAAGAATAAATTGCTTGAAAACATCATGAAACCCCCTTGTCTAAGGTTTCTCTCAAGTCTCCCAATTGATTGGTCTTAGTCTCAGTCGATTGTCATGTAAGATCCAACCATTCAAACTTGTAGAATGACTCTTTTCGCCCAACCAATATATTGGTGAGTCATACCAATCGATTACTGGCTTCTAATCGATTAAGTCAATCGATTCTGAAACCCTTGTTCTCTCGAAAAAGCACTACCAATCGATTAGTCTAATCGATTGACAAGGCTGAATCGATTAGGCTAATCAATTCAGTAGATTTCTATTTCCTTGCGAAACTCCTACCAATTGATTGTCTTAATCGATTTCAACACCTACTGTGCACTCGTGAAAACCTACCAATCAATTACTCTAATTGTCACGCCCCGGAGGAGACCCTGTCCGAAGAAATTTTGGTAGCATCTCCCCTGTACGGCGGACAATCTGAAACTTTCTACATATCCACATACCTCAGCCACATGCGGCTGGAATAATAGCAGAAATAAAATACAATCACAGACATTCCACGCAGTTTATATAACAAGTAAACAGAACAATAATACTCTGACTCGAAATCAACCCTACTCAACTACACTCGTAAAGCTCAAATCCGATTTTTCCTACTCCACTACACTCATAAAACACAAATCCAATAAACTCACCTCTTCTGCCGTCCAGGCAGGCATGTAGTAAAACATATCGAATAAAAATCCATCAACAAGGACAATCCATACAATATCCAGGTATCAAATAAAACCAAGTGAAAACATGGTCAAATAAGAAGCAAAACAAAACCAAAAGATCCATAAGTCTTCGGGGTCTTCAGGGGACCAGCAACTAGAACTCTCTCCTGACAGCATCATCCTGAAATATAACAACAATGGAGGCGGGGTGAGTCCAACACTCAGCAGGTACAATTGATATGCAAAGTAAGGAAATAACACATAGCACTAATCATGCGTACAATCTCCTGATAAAATAAAGGTAAATGCAAACCGAAGTAAAACAGGAGAGAAACTGTACTAACCAGGACCTGGGTATCAGGACAAACAGTCTGAGTGATATAGAAATCCTGTATGCATGTCAAACATAGGTATCCAAACAATATGCAGCATATAAATGCAGCAAACACAAACACAAGCAATAAATGCATCATGCATATGATGCCAATGTCATGGTCATCCCTGACGCCAGTCAGCCAACTCACAACAAAAGTGGGACCGAGTGGGTAGGGCTGTGACGACCGTGCACTCTGCATCACTACTCCTGATGAGTGACCGAGAGGACGGGATGCTGTCGGAGTACACACATACTCCTACCCCAAATCATAAATGGGAGAGCACAATGCTCTCATCTCCCGGTTCACGATGACGGGGAGGGGTCCCTAACGTGCTACACGCTGCGTCACACTACCCATGAGCGGACCAACGGAGCACCGGAAGAGCCAAACTGACGTGCTACCACGCTGCGTCACGCTACCCCTGAGCGTCAACAACGGAGCACCGAACAGTGATGAAACTGGCGATGTGCTCGATAATAATGGAGCAATCTATCACACAGCATGCAATCATGCGAATGGTGCATGACACTAAGCATGGTAATATACTAAACCAATCTATGGACATATAATGATGTGCACTATAGTGAACAAATCATATCAAAGTACACTGATCAAATAAGGTATCAAACCTAGATCCTGAACATGGTGAAACATGGTTATATCACTACCCCTATGAGCATGTGTAATCAGGTACATAACAACACGAAATGCAAAACAAACAATCAATCAAGCAGGTAACAAGTAATCGGGTAGTGATTAACCGTAACAAATGAGGAACATAATTAACGCAACTTGTTAATTTCATTTCTATGCATATCAAAGACAATAAGTCAAAAGTACCCGCCTCCAATAGGAAAGTCCAATCTGGTCCAAATACGACGTCGAGATACTCGTCTCGCATCAAAGGCCTGTATCACCAATATATATATTTTTATTTAACTACCTTCAAATAAATTTAAAATAGCCAAATAAAATCCTTCAAACCAATTTAGGGAAAAACCCTTATCACATAAGCATTATCCCACCTAAACAAAATCTAACGATACAATGGTTTAGTTACCAAATCTTCAATCCACCACTAGATCAAGAATCCACACTTAATTCCATTTACACATGATTAATCATCAACATAATCAATCACCTAATTCAAACACATAAGCAATTAGGTATGTACCAATTCCTACCTAAATTAAATCCAACTCTGAAACCTCAGCCGATGATCCACAGCCGGAGCAAAGTAATGTTGTTGTCCTCCACATCAAATGTTCCCTAACCAACACATTATATTTAAATTCCAATTTCCTTATAATAATCATAACCAGTTAATGATACCATTCTCCATCTATTATCTACAACAAAGAACAAATTATTTACACTTTACCTCAATTCATAGCCCTCCACACCCAATGATCTTAGCTGCTGAAATCCAAGAAAAAACCCACCGAACAACCCCTTCCAGCCGAAATCCTTCATTGAACAGAATAGGGGAAGATCAAGAATCCAGCGACAGTGCTAGGGCACGGGTGATGTCGGCGGTGGATCGGAAGAACCTGGTGGCAGCAAGCAGTGAATAGGGCACGGCTCGGAGAGAAGCAAAAGAAGAAGAATTGGTCGAAGCAACTTACCCTCCGAGTCGGGAACACCCTCCACTCCGACGATCCTGGCTAGGGCACGAGTAGAAGAGCGGCTTGGGTTTTTTTTTTTCCTCTTCCGGCCGAAGATCCCTCACGCAAGGGAGACGATCCAAAGAAAGTGGCTGAAGGCGATTGGAAAGATGGCTAGGGCTCCGACAGCGCCGGTAGAAGAGAAAGAGGAAAAGTTTTGGGTTCGTGGAAGACTAGGGCATGGTGGCGTCGTCGGGCAAAGACAAGAGAGAGGAGGACAGCGCTAGGGTAGAGAAGCGGCTCGGCCGGTGGTGGCTCGTACTCGCCGGCGCTTGGCAGGGACAGAGGAGAAGGAAACCGCCAGCACTAGAAGGTTAGGGCACGGGTCGGAGCAAATCGAGAGAGGAGGAGGCGCGGGTCGAGGGAAGGAAACAACGTTTAGGGGGGGGGGGGGGGGGAAGAAAAATGAAAAAGGAAATGTATTTATAAATACAACATTTTCTCACTTAAACGGGTATCCAAAACAGGCTTTATCCATACCCATAAATTCGCCCTCCTCAAAACCCAGCGTACGAGCTCTGAAAAATTCCCAGAAAATTTCTAAAAATTTTAGAAAATTCTCTTATTACTATTCACCATTTTTCAGTATTTTACACTAATCGATTACTTTGGCCCCTAATCGATTGCCCTAATCAATTTCAAGCATTTTGTTTTCATAAATTAACCTCCCTCACTAATTGATTGGTGTTGCTCAATAGATTAAGCTAATCAATTTGAGAAGCAAAACCCAAGAGTTTGGATTTAGGGTTTGTCAATCAATTGGTGTAGCCTACAAATCGATTGTTAACCCTAATTTCAACCTTTTCAAGGTTGAATCCACGTCTTGCATGGTATCTAGTTGGCCTCAACCTACCAGGACATCCTCTTCTCAACATCCAATCATCCGTGACCTATTGAGACTTCTCGTTGTCCAGCATCCGACCAACCTTGGCCTACCAAGACTTCCTCACCAAGCGTCTGGTCCTCCTTGACTCACTTGGACTTTCCATCTCGTACCAAGTGTCTGGTCAACCTTTAATCCACTTAGATTTTCATTTGCCAACTTCCCGTTAGACTTTCGATCACCAAGTGTCCAGTCCTCCTTTACCGACTTTAACTTTTTCTTTCCAACCTTCCTGTTGGACTTTCCCTTACCTAACCTATAGTTATGACTAGTCACTTGGTAGACTTCTCACCTTCCTAATCTCCAATTAGGACTTCTCGTTACCTAACCTCAAGTTAAGACTTTTCCTTTGCCTAATTAATCTTAGTTAGGACTAGTCACTCGATAGACTTCTCGCTTACCTAACCTCCAATTAAAACTTCTTGTTGACTAACTTCCAGTTATGACTTTTCATTGCCTAACATCAAGTTAGGACTTTCTCAATCAAGTATTCGGTCCTCCCTTGACTTACTTGACTTTTCTCTCACATATTATCAAATATCGAAACTCAAACTCAAGCTAACCCAAGATTAGTCAAACTATTTAACCTTGACCCGAGGATGATTATACCAACAATCTCTATATTTTTTATGTTTGACAATATATTTAATTTAGGCTGACCCATTAGTCTAACTTCCATCTTCTTTCCATGCTAAAGCATGAATGAAGGTTTTCTTCTAATTTAAATTCTACATTCTCCCCTTTGACACACATCAAAAATCTTCTTCCAAGATTCATTCCTCTTAACTTCCAACCATCTCAATGAAAGTCTCACACCTTTCATCGTGTTTAATGCTCTACCTTAAGCATTCAACTATTTTCCTTCAAAATTTCCCCTTCCATACTCAAATCATGTCTTTTTGAGAGACCTCCCCCTCAAAACATGCTCCATCCTCATCATTGAACCAAAAATGATGTGAAGTCCCTAAACCTTTAGGATACCCAAAATTGAAGTCATAAGGTTAAACATTCAACCTTGAATTGAAGCCTCCTCCTTAACTCCACATTAGTCTTCTTTAACCATTCCTTTCTCATTGTCATCAAGAAAATACCCACAATACTTGTCCAAGCATTATATATTGTTAGGAATAGTTAAATAACCGAAATGTGGCTTAATCAAATGAAATAAATCCATTTCGGCATAAATCAGTCACAACTAATCAATTGGTTTCAGTTACCAATCAATTTCCGCCTATGCCAATTGATTGGTGTCGAATACTGATTGATTCCATAAATTTCTGTACTCGTGGAAATTCACCACTAATTGATTGGCCCAATTGATTGGTGTGTAGCAATCAATTAACTCAATCGATTGCTATATCTGAATTCTGATTTCAATTTCAGACCGAAATTTAGAAATCCATAAATAATTCTATGATTTTCTAAAAATCATGAAATTTCATATAGACATTATTTATGTCATATATTATCAGAAAAAAATAGTTTTCTATAAAAATATATCTCATTTTCAAATAATGATATAAAATTGGAAACCATTGAAAATGTTAATATTTCACTCTAACTTTGCATCTAACTAATTTTTGGTAATTTCTATCAATAAATATATTTCACCAAGATTTTTTAAAATAATTTGAAATAATTTTCAAAAATAATATCCTACAACGATCTTTAGGCTAAATGCACATGACTTACACATTAACTTTTTCCATGATTAGACTTCACAAAATCTATGTGTTTTGATGAAATTAAAACTCAAATAGATGTACTAAATTAACATCTTGAGTTTTGTTCATCCTCCTAACATCTCACTTTTATCTAATGTGTCTTAATACATATACAAGTCATCTTATGGTCTTGTGAAAATATAAAAATTGGGTTTCCCTAAACTAAGAGATCATACATTTCTATCTAGATATTTTAATTTTGATCATGCTATCTAGGATGTCAATTAATATCATTGTTCTTAATTATAAGGAATTCAAAGTTTATGCATGTAAATGAGTATGTCATATATCCAATACACAACTTTTCAAAAGAAAATTTATTATATTCAAATGATGCATGTATAATATGGCATGTAACATTTTTCATAACAATATGAGTGTATGATAGGATGTCATGGTATGTGATAGGGCACATAAATATGGTAGTTCTAACACAAGAGAAAATACCTAACACAAAGAACAATACCTAGATTTGCTATCTAAGTTTCAATAACTAATTGTTAGGCCAAATTAATAATTAGACATAGATGGCCCTAGCTCCCTAGAAAATACCAAAAATCCCAATTTAACATTCCTTTGAATTCTATTATATTTGTACCAATTTGTTTAAGATCAAAACTTCAAGTTTCTTATTGGCACATTTCAAACTCCTTAAGAGTGAAAATCAAGTTCTTAATTTTAGGTGTCATAATACCTTGAAAATGTCCTAAAGTGTCAACTTTACCATGGTTGAGTTAACTACCCTTCCAATTTGAGTTGACATACTCTAAACCCATTTAATGTGAAGAAATCACACTTAGGAATCTAATATCTATTGATACTCCTTGGGTGTACTAGGTACTTACTAGGGATTACTTCCCTAAATGTCTTTCTAATGACTTTCCTAGACTTCTTAGAAGCTTTAGTCATACTAGTCTTCTTAATTAATGTCAACTCTAAGAATAACTTTCCTTGTAACATTAGCTTAACTCTTAGACCTATGGTTAGTTTCATGGCTATATGTAACTTTCGTATGAGAACACATTGTCATTCGACTTAGATTTTTATCCCAAATCTTTTTTGTCCATAAATGGTTCTTATCTTCCTAACCCTAAGCTTTACTTCTTAGATCCTTTGACATTATTTGTCATTTTCTCCTCCAATTTATCAAGTCTTGACCTCAAGACTTGATTTTCAAACCTTAAGTCCTTAAACTTTGATTTTTCATTTTTCTTTTAGACATTTCTTTTTCTAAGCATGGGTCTAACTTCCTTATGGTTCTTTCCTAGATTATTTTCTACCTTTCTATCCTTAGGTAAGGTAGTTTAGCATGATATGATTTATAACTCCTTAGGATTGTCATATTCTGTATTTTCATGATAAATAGTAGTAAAATAATAACATTTATTTCTAGTATGCTTGTTATCATAATATAAAGAATAATCATTAACTAATGATATCTTAGTTTTATTTTTAGAAGTTCCCCCTTGATTTGAACTTTCTCCTTTGTTCTTGCTTGAGAGCCTCCTTGTTTGACATTAATTTTGATAGTATCCTTTGTTGGAGCATAAGAAGCACACAATGTGCTCTTTTCCCCTTCATATTGATAAACACTCGTATGTCGCAACTATGGGTGTATCAAAATTAATTATGTACTAAACCCTCTCTACACTAAGATAGCATAGGGAGTAGCACGGATCATCTCCCAACCAATGTAATCAATGTATGATGAATCTTAGGATTGAGTTCTTATTGGTTTGGGGGTTGGGTTTTAAGGTGCTAAACCTAAGAACTAAGAGTGGACATAAAAGAAATTGATCAAAATGGGAATTCACTAAACTAAGATCACGAAGAACATAATGGAAGCACGAAGCAATGCAACTAATGAAATTGAGACTTGATAAACTATATTGTAAAACAATTCCCGAAAGTATTAATCAAGGAACTAAAGATCATAAACTTGACAAAAGATTATAAACAAGCTATACTAAGAATTCAAATCAACTCATGAAGTTAAAGAGCAAGTAAACTAAACTAGCCGAATCTACTATTGAATGGGAATAAAACAAGAGCAACAACACAACCAACTATCAAATACAAGTAACTAAACTAGAATTGAATTTGAATTCAAATAAAAGTGTGTAAGGGAATTTAACTAAGCATGTTCAACAACTCAATCTCATAGAAAATGATCTACACATCATAACAAGAGAAGATCTAAATAAAGAAGGTGCTCACAAACCAAACTAGGGCATTCCCGAGCTTGTTTCGGATCGGATCTATAAAGAGGTAGAACAGAGGAAATCGGTGGCAATCTGATGTGGATAGGATGTATGTCAGAAATGGAATCAATGAAAAAGAAGAAGGATGCAATCATGAATCATGCTGAAGATGAAAGGAAAAGCCTCCTTCTCTCGCAATGGATGGTGGTGGACAACAATCGAGTTGGGCGGAGCTATGATGTCTACGGATGGAATGGGAGATGGATCATCAGAGCTGGATGGAGTGGATTGGAAAGGCAAACCCTTAATCCCCGACGGTGGATGGAGCTCCGGCGGCAGTGAAGATGATCGGATCGCCCCCCTCCTCTGCTCTCGCGTGCCTTGTCACTGTGTTTCATCAACTTCGTCACCCAAAATCACGATCATGAACACTATTACTTTCCATTTCTTTTAAATCTGATCTATATCTGATTGAACGACTCCGATTACTTCATATCTAATCGAGTGGATGAGTTTTAATCTAAATGAATGACCCAGATCAAGCATGTCCTTATGGAAGGTCAAGATGGCCGGATCTCAGTAGATGACTCAGATCATCCCATTTCTAATCAAATGGAACATAATCAATCACATCTTGAAGAATGGCTAAGATCGAGTAGGTCTTGTTCTCTTGATCAATTGGCTTTAGATTTGATCCAATGACTTAGATTAAATCAGATTTGACTCTCTCTTGTGCTCAGCTTTAAGCCTAATTTGGGTTCAATCAAATTGTCATCTTGATTCTCTACAAATAATATTACACAAATGTATATAAAAAATCTATAAAAATAGGAAGAATTATACCAAAGCCCTAAAATGAATCGAACTAAATAATATGATATAAATCAATAATTAACTATATGAGAGGATTAAAATGTGGAAAATAAGGCTGAAATAATGTGTAAAAAATGGTGTTTTCACATATTAAGAAGCTACCTTCTCTTGGCTTCTTCTTTTTCTCTACACTCAAAGCATATGATATGCCTTCTTTACTTATAGAGGTGACACAAGATCCTTCTTCAATGGTTTTGTATGTAGAGACTTTTTCTCATTTCAATGTCAATGACCTCTCTCCCTCAATCTTTAAGGTGGATGCTTCTTTAAGTTTCTCCTCGAATGTTGAGCATCTCTCAACTTCTAAATCCTCTTGTATTTGAAATAAAGAGTTTCCCTCTTTTCCTTTTTCGTTTGCATTGGGTGAATCTTTGTGGAGCTTGGCCAACTTATTCCATAACTCCTTGGCATCTTGATATTCGCCTATCTTGCACCAAATTGTTGAAATGTATACTAAAAGCCTAGCTTTTGCAAACATTTATTTTGAAATAAAGAATCACATCGGTCAAAAATGTATACATTTATATGCTAAGTTGTTCAATTAATTTATATTGTAGATAAACATGGTGTGTGGTGTCATACACAGAAGATCATGTTATCGGTTCTTTAGTGTAATAAGGTATTAGTTTATCTTGACTAATAAATTACACTAAGTACACTCTGAGTGTATTGAGCAGGACCATTTAAGGTAAGTTTTTTTTTATACTGACTTAATAAAAGAACTAGACCTTAGTTATTATGGAAGTGTGTGCTCTTAATCCTAATATAATAACAAGCACATATATTTAGTATTTATTTTTTAACTTATCAATGAGTGAGATTTAGCTCGATAAATCAATAGGCCTGATAAGTTGGGAAATGATATTACTTATAGTGTGTGTTGTTGATTATAGAAGGAAACTGTGTCATAGTAATCTAGGTTGAGAATGGCCCCAAGAGGAGCTCATAAGGATTTTCATGTAAACCTGCAGGTGGACTTAGTCCGACATGACGATAAGTTTGAGTGGTACTACTCTTGGACTAAGATATTAATTAAGTGAGTTGTCAGTAATTCATTTAATTAGTGGGTATTTGACATCTTAAACACAAGGAGACTAACACACTCATAATAAGAAGGAGCCCAAAACGTAATTTAGGATTGGTGCGGTAGTTCAATAATAATTCTTTAATAGTATGAATTATTATTGATGAAATTAAGTTGAGTGTTCGGGGCGAACACGGGAAGCTTAATTTCATCGGGAGATCAAAACCAATTCCTCCTCTCGGTCCCTATCGTAGCCTCTTGTATATAGAGAATTATACCGACCACATACCCACTTTTTACCCACCTTTATACCCATCCTAATGGGGTTGACCATGCAAGCTTGGAACCCAAGCTTGGGCTAGCCAAAGCAATTAGGATGAGTAAGATGGTGTGGTCGGCCCTAACTTGAACCCAAGCTTGGTGTGGCCGGCTACATCAAATTAAAAGGATTTTATTTTATTTAAAATCTTTTCTTATGTGGATTCCATGGTTTAAAAAGAGAGTTTAAAATTTAAATCTTTCCTTTTATAGCTTTCTACAAAGGATTAAGAAAAGAATTGATATCTTTCCTTATTTGTAAATTGATAGGAAGATTTTAATTTTGAGAAAACTTTCCTTTTTGTAATCATGTTCATGATTTAAAAAGAGAGTTTAAAAATTAAATATTTCCTTTTATAAGTTTTTACAAAAGATTAAGAAAAGATTTGATATTTTTCTTTATTTATAGATTGAAAGGAAGATTTTAATTTTAGAGAAAACTTTCCTTTTTAGAAATCATTCACATGTTTAAAAGAAAGATTTTAATTTATAAAATTTCCTTTTATAACCAACCATGAAGGGATAAATTATTAGAGAAATTTTATTTTTAAAATTTCCGGAAACAAATAAGGAAGTTTTAATTTGTGTTTAAAACCTTCCTTGCTTGGAGATTTGGTTGTGGTCGGCCATGTTGTTTAAGAAAAGGAAATTGATTTTAAATCAATTAAATTTTCCTTTTCATGGCAAAGAAATTAAATAAGGTTTTATTTAAATTTTCCTTATTTTCCAAAACCAAGGAATATAAAAGAGGGGGTAGGGGTGCCTTCATGAGATATAACTCTACTCTATTTTTCCTCCCTCTAGTCTCTTCCTTGGTGGTGATCGACCCTTCTCCTTTGCTTCTCCTCTTCTCTTCTTCTTTGGTGGCCGGCGGCATCATCCCTTGGAGCTTTATGGTGGTGGCCGGATCTTGCTTGGAGAAGAAGGAGAGAATGGAGGCTTTGTTTCTAGCATCCCTTGGAGCTTGGTTGTGGTGGCCGAAACTCATCATCTCAAGGAGAATGATTTAGCCGAAATTTGCAAGGAGGAAGAAAAAGGGCTTGGTCTAGGCGGTGGTCGATGCTCCCATACCCAAGAATGCCATGTGCCATGTCATGTAGTCCTGGAAGCTAATTTTGGAAACTAATATTTAATTGAATTTATAACATAGGTGGATTTGGATCAATAGTGTTAAGTTCCACTTGCGATCCACATCTAAACCATTAAGAATAGATAAGTTAAATTTGGAATCAATAATGTTAAGTTCCGTTTGTGATTTCTAATTTAATTTCTAAAGAACACAATAGGTTGTTTAGGAAAGGTTTGACACTTGTATAAAATTTTGTACAATGGAATCGGTACGATCTTCCTAGGACCAACCAACAATTGGTATCAGAGCTAGGGTTTGCCTCTATGTGTTTGGTTTTCAATTTAATTATGCACATGTCATACATAATTTAGGCAGGATAATAGTAGGATATGCTAACTCTTTGGTTGCAGGCTCCAACTATTATGGCTTATGATTTTTTGTGTGTGATTGGACCCTTGGACATGTCAAGGGCATTTTATTGTGTGTGCATGATTGTATTTAACTAATACAACAGGAGTTGTATTAGCCCTAGTATTTTACATTTATGTTCGATCTAGACTTGATGTACATTCCCTCGGGAATATAGGATCGATGTATGTAAAATTTTATTTTATTTTTTTTATCGCGGATCATATCCTTGCGAGGTGTGGTGCTATTGGAGGACCAGAGGTGCAACGGAAAAAGGAAGCTCAATGGACCCGACGGCATGAACCCTAGGGTTGGCAGCACGTAAAGGACAGTGATGGAAGAAGGCATAATAGTTGAAAAATTAATTTTTATATTTATTGCTTTATTTACTGTAATGTGTGTATGCATGTGTTGTTTGCTTGCATAGTTAAAATTCCTCAACCTAAATAACTAAGTGGGAAAGTGATTAGTAGATAAATTCCATGGTCTCCATTACTATTTTGTAAGTGATGCAAACAAACTTGCGCGTTGGCTCTAAGTGTCTTCCTCCATATCGGGTGAGTTTATTTGTGGATCACTAGATCAAACCTCCATTTTGGATGGCTATAGGAAATTAATTAAGAGCATGTGATCTTCCCCATCGGAAGGGGCATAATCTTATTTAATTGACTAAGTATCAAGTAATGTTATACACTTAGGCGTATTTAATAGTATCCTCCCTATCGGAGTCACTTCTATTATTTGTGAGACCAAAGGAAAACCAACTATTAATTTGTCATAAAGATAGGTTGACAAGATAATAAAATTAAAACCCCCTTTTACAAATGTTTGATTTTGTATACATCCACACTATCGTGACATACAAAATTCACAGTGTTTGAGATAATTTTATTTGTCAGGTTGACAAGATAATAAAATTAATGGGTGAATACTCCTCTTACAAATGTTTGGATTTGTATACGTCCACACTATCGTGGCATACAAAATTCACAGTATTTGAGGTAATTTTATTTGTCATAAAGAAAGGTTGACAAGATAATTAATGGGTAAAACCTCCTCTTACAAATGTTTGAATTTGTATACGTCCACACTATCGTGGCATGTAAAATTCCCGGTGATAGAGGTGTTGGTGAATTTAAATGATATTATTTGAAGAATCAATATTATTTTAAATTCAAAGTTTTGACCAAATATTTGATCAAAGATAAACCAACTATTAATTTTATTTGTCATAAAGTTAGGTTGATAAGATAATAAAATTAAAGGATAAAATCTCCTCTTTGAATTTGTATACGTGCACACTATCGTGACATACAAAATTCACGGAGATTTTTGAGGTATTGGCCTTGACCAAATATTTTGTGATTCTTAGGATTTCACATGTTTGTCAATCCCCTAGTTGTTATACTATAGAATAGACTTAGGAGTCCGAATAATGATTGGAAACAAAACTTAGACATTAAGGTGGACTGTCCGCTCAGAACTGAGAACAATATAGGTGTATTTTTTCATTAGTTGTTGAAACATGTTTAGTGGTGTTATCTACCGGTACTTGATGTGTAGATACGGGAGCCACTGATCATGTCTGCAATTTATTGCAGGGGTTCCAGGAAACCTGACAACTATATGAAGGGAAAATCACAGACTACATGGGCACTGCTGCAAAAGTAGTAGCTATTGCAGTGGGAGATGTTTATCCTATGATAGGAATAAAAATTAGATTTTGAGAAATTATTTTTACGTACCAAGTTTAGAAAGAACTCGATTTTGGTTTCTAAACTATTAAAGAATAGATATTCTGTCTATTTTGATAACAAACTTGTTATCAAGAAAAATAGGGAAGTTATCTATTCTGGTACGTTGGTTGATAATTTATAATTCAATAACTCCCACGATACAATAAATGGAATTTAATAACACATCTTCTAACTTTAATAAGAGAAATCAACCTTTGGAGATGAACCAATCTTATCTTTGGCATCTAAAGCTAGGTATATTAACTTGAGTAGGATTCAAAGGATAATAACCAATAAACTCTTGGGTTCATTGGTAGTGGAAATCTTTTCAACCTGCGAGTCTTACTTAGAAGGAAAAAATAACCAAGAAACTTTTAAGTCTAAGGGGTATGGAGCTAAAGATATGTTGGAATTGGTTCATTTTGATTTGTGTGGACCTTTGACTATCCAGGCAAGAGGTTGTCTCGAATATTTTGTCTCTTTTATAGATGACTATTCAAGACACGGGTACATTTACTTGATGCGCCACAAGTCTAAGTGTTTTGATAAGTTCAAAGAGTACAAGACTGATGTGGAGAAACGTCAACGTAAAAGTATCAAGACACTACAGTAAGATCATAGTGATAAGTACCTCTTAGGAGAGTTTAAGAATCACTTATCAGAAGTCGGGATTCAATCCCAACTAACTGCACCTGGTATACCCCAATAGAATTGTGTAGTAGAACGAAGGAATAGGTCTCTTATGGAAATAGTTAGATTAATGATGAGTTATTCAGAATTACCAAATTCGTTTTAGAGATATACTCTAGAAATGGAAGTGAACATAGTATCTTCTAAGTCAAAATCCTCTACTCCCATAGAATTGTAGAATGGGCGTAAGCCTAATCTACAGCATATTCAGATTTAGGGTAGTCCAGCACATGTGCTGAAGGGAGACACTGATAAGTTGGAATAAGAGTTCACTTGTTTGTGCGTTATCCTAGAGAAACGGAAGAAGGTTTATAGTCCTTAAAATCATAAGGTCATTGTTAGCAAAAATGCCTGATTTTAGAAGAGGATTATGTTATGAACCACAAGCCCATGAGTAAAATTATTCTTAAGGAAATTAGAGAAGACACGTTTAAACTAGTACCAACTGTACAAGATGTGATACCACAAGAAACTACAACACATGTCACAAATGATGCACAATTACAGACAGTGTCTTGTCATAGTGGGAGGATTGTTTGGCAACCTGAAAAGATTCATGTTTAGGGAGATTTTTTGGACTTGATCCCTGGTGAACATGAACCTGATTCCCGGACATATGACGAAGCGCTCCAAGATAAAGATGTAGCATCTTTGCAAAGAGCAATGAATACAAAATTAGGATCTATGTATTCTAATAAAGCCTGAGAGCTTGTAGAACTACAAAATGGTGTAAAAGTCATTAGGTTTAAATAGGTCTACAATAGAAAAGGAAGGACAGACGGGAAGGTGAAAACTTTCAAAGCAAGGCTTGTTGAAAAGGGTCTCAATTACGAGGAAACCTTTTCATCGGTAGTCATGCTTAAGTCTATCCGGATTCTTTTGCTACTCATATGGATTATGAGATTTGGCGAGTGGATGTCAAGACGATTTTCCTTAAAGGAAGTCTTGAAGAAAGTATCCATATAAAGCAACCAGAGGGGTTCATTGCAAAGGGCAAAGAGCATCTAATAAGTAAGCTCAATCGGTCTATTTATGGACTGAAGCAATAGCTTCAAAGTCTTGGAACATCTGATTTAATAAAGTAATCCAGACCTATGGATTTATTCAGTGTCCGGATGAGTGTTGTGTAGACAAGAAGTGTGATGGAAATGTGGTGGTTTTTCTTGTACTATACGTAGATGACATTTTTGGTAGTTGGAAACAATATCAAAGTGTTGTCGGAAGTAAGGGTATGGTTGTCCAAGAAATCCGATTTGAAGGACTTGGGAGAATGCACACATATTCTCGGGATCAAAGATCACAAGAAAAGAATGTTGTGCTTATCCCGAACTTCATATATGATCCTAGTTCATTTTAGCATGCAAAACTCCAAGAAAGGTTTTCTACCTTTCAGGCATGGAGTAGCTTTATCAAAAGAGATGTCTCCAAAGACATCAAAGGAGATAGAGGACATGAAGGCAGTTCCTTATGCTACGGCTGTCGAAAGCCTAATGTATGCTATGTTGTGCACGAGATTGGATATCTGTTTTACTCAAGGCATAGTTAGTAGATATCGAAGTAACCTAGGACTAGGAACCTAGACTACCATAAAGCATATAAAGGGACTAGAGATTATATGCTAGCTTATAAGGTAGATAATTTGATCCCTGTGGGTTACACGGATTTTGACTTCCAATCAAATAGGGACAATAGTAAGTCGACCTCGGAGATTTGTGTTTACTTTAGGAGGTGGAGCCATAACTATGGAGGAGTGTTAAGTATAGGTGCTTTTCGGACTCCACCATAGAAGCTGAGTATGTGGTAGCCTCTAAGGCAGCCATAGAAGTTATATGGCTCAGAAACTTCATGATGGACTTAGACAAAAAATTATTACAATTTTTGTAATAATAGTGGTGCAGTAGCAAATCCGAAGAAAACCATAAGTCCATAAGGCAAGTAAACACAATAGAACGCAAGTACCACCCAATACGAGAAATCGTATAACGAGGAGAAGTTGTTGCCACCTATATTGCATCAAGTGATAACGGGGAAGATCCTTTCACTAAGGCCCTTAAGGCAAGAGTTTTTTATGGGCATGTTGAAGGGTTGGGAATCAGATGTATGATAGGATATATGGCAGCATAGTCTTTTAGTATAAGTGGGAGATTGTTGGAATGGATACTAAAAGCCTAGCTTTTGTAAACATTTATTTTGAAATAAAGAATCACATCGGTCAAATATGTCTACATTTATATGCTAAGTTGTTCAATTAATTTATATTGTAGATAAACATGGTGTGTGGTGTCATACACAGAAGATCATGTTATCGGTTCTTTATAAATTATAAACAATATCTCACAACTAAGATGGAAAGGAACAAACCATTGGAATAATCGTAGTGTAATTAGGTATTAGTTTATCTTGACTAATAAATTACACTAAGTACACTCTGAGTGTATTGAGCAGGACCATTTAAGGTAAGTTTTTTTTTATACTGACTTAATAAAAGAACTAGACCTTAGTTATTATGGAAGTGTGTGCTCTTAATCCTAATATAATAACAAGCACATATCAATGGGTGAGATTTTGCTCGATAAATCAATAGACCCGATAAGTTGGGAAATGATATTACTTATAGTGTGTGTTGTTGATTATCGAAGGAAACTGTGTCCAAGTAATCTAGGTTGAGAATGTCCCCAAGAGGAGCTCATAAGGATTGTCATGTTAAACCCTGCAGGTGGACTTAGTCCGACATGACGATAAAGTTGAGTGGTACTACTCTTGGACTAAGATATTAATTAAGTGAGTTGTCAGTAATTCATTTAATTAGTGGACATTCGACATCTTAAAAACAGGGAGACTAACACACTCATAATAAGAAGGAGCCCAAAACGTAATTTGGGATTGGTGTGATAGTTCAATAATAATTCTTTAGTGGTATGAATTATTATTGATGAAATTAAGTTGAGTGTTCGGCGCGAACACGGGAAGCTTAATTTCATCGGGAGACCAAAATCAATTCCTCCTCTCGGTCCCTATCGTAGCCTTTTGTATATAGAGAATTATACCCACCACATACCCACTTCTTACCCACCTTTATACCATCCTAATGGGGCCGGCCAAGCAAGCTTGGGTCAGCCAAAGCAATTAGGATGAGTAAGATGGTGTGGCCTGTAACGCCCCACCCTACTCTCTACTAGTCTGTGAGAATGGGACGTTACTGGGCTATTAACTTGTCTTAACTAATAATGATCACATGTAATTATCAGTACTTAAAACTCTCAAAAACTCAAAACATATAATAAGTAACAGCGGAAACATAATTAACTCATCTATACATTGTACTCAAGCATTTGTTCTCAACTAAAACTATATATCAATCTAAACATGCATGCAACAATAATACAACTCAAATAATGGAACTAATGTACATAGCAATTTCAATGGAAAAGTTCTAAATACATAAAAGCATTCTATGAATAAACCCTCAATATGAAAGAATAGTCCTAACAATGTAAAAAGGAACATAATCCACCTAGATTTCACTAACAATCTAAATACAAAAATTTTAATAAATTCTTTAAGAAAATCCCCAGGCTTCCATAGTCCAGACATCACACATCCATCCTGCACCTCCTTGTCGCCTTCCTTTACTGTACCTTTCCTTTCCCTTTATCTGTAGTAAGAGAAAATGCAACTATAAGCGAATTGCTTAGTAAGCGCTATCTAACTCACAAAACTCGAATATGCATGTGAACAGGAATAAATCTATAAACTGAATGCTTAAAAGAAATACTGCTCATGCTCATCTAATAACAAAGGAATCAAACATACTGAAATGCTAAACATGTAAAGCTGCTCAACTAATAGCAAATAGTAGTAAGAACAATCTAAACAACATGCTAGCATAAAAGAAAACTAAATTTGCTGATCTTTAAACTTATGTGAAACTTATTTCACTTGTTCAAAACTTATACTTTTATACTTCAAAATAATAATCTCTTGGGCCCAGGCTTAGTACCATTGCGCGCTCCCTAATAGAAACTGAGGTAGTAAGCCACCAGTCCTACGAGGGTAAAGACCTTGGTCTTACCAGGGCCGAGACCTCGGAAATGGTCACCTGGATTTGTTTAACGACAACCTCGGAAGTCGGGTACTAGCCTTCTCAAGTAAAATACTTACACTTGTTAATACTTCTAATAAAAGGATGCCTCATTCAAAACTGAATCTGTAGTCCTGAAACAAATCTAAAACTGAAATGCTGGAATAAAATCTAAAACATGCAGCGCTTAAATAGATTCAGAAAACCAAAATGCTTGAATAAAATCCAAGACTGCAGTGCTCGAATAGAAAATCTAAAACTGCAAGGGAAAAACCTAGTAACCAAAATAAAACTACTTATTACTCCCAAAACTAAGGGCGTTCATGTCAAAAGCATAGCACAATCAAAACTGAAACCTGCTGAAACTCAAAATCCATGTAAACCTTTTCAAAGCTCATACTTTTATAGAGCAACAGAAAACAAATTCTGTTGAAGCTATCTGTAGTACCATGGCAAGGAAGCACAAGAAACCAAAATGCTACACATAGCCATTCAAAACTAAACAATTTGTTCATCTACAAATCTAAACATTTTGAATTAAGTTTCATGGCAGCAAGTTTCAAAAACAAACCAAAACCACAACCATTCCTCCTGTTCTGTACCACGGCAAGGAAACCAAAAGGGACCAAAAATGCAACTAGTAAGGAAAATTGCTACTGAAAACCTAAAACCATAATTATTCTTCATATTCAGTGCCACGACAACAAAAACTGAAAATTGCTAGATTTCATATGTACTGATCCTGCTCATCAAGGTCACAAATAGCTAATCTAACTCAAAAACTGAAATACTAAATTCAAAGCCTGAAGAAACAACCACATGCTAAACAAACAAATCTATTTCCTTTCTTTGAGATTCACGGCAGCAAGCTACAAAACACCTATCTTTACAGCATGCTTCGAAATCAAAAAGAAACAAGGTCCGAAACTACTCCTACCGCAGGTGAGAAAGCAACTTACCTTTGCGTTCTTGGACTCACCACCAGAGAAGAAAGCTTCTAGGGTTTCGGAGATCTGCAAGTTTCACCCTCTCCTTCGTGCCTACAGTTTCTCCTCATCAAGGGGGTCGTGAGGATGTGAACAACCCTCGGATTGACCCTTGGCCGGCCGTCAGAGACAAAACTCTAACTCCCGACTTCGTTTCCGCCTGAACGGTGCCGCTGTCGCACGCGAGAGAGGGATGAGGGAGAGGTTTAGGTCACGGCAAATAAATCTCCGTCCCTTCTTAACTTATCCCTTTTTAATACCTAGGGTATTTCTGTTACGTATCACTGCTTAAATTATTTCCACCTTTTATTTGATCAGCACGGCCCTGCTGGGTTCTTGGTCATCCGAAACAACTCAAGGCTTTGCTTAACCATAGGTCTCCGGTTCGAACCTCGGCTCAACCTCTTTATTTTTTTGCAACTTCTTTCCTTTGGTAAAAATACCAAACGAACTCCGAAAATTACGTAAAAATACTCTAAAAATTTCTAAAAAATCTCTAGAATATTTCTAAAACATTTCTAAATATTTTTAAGTACTATTAGAACTCGTAATGAGGGAATTTGGGTTGTTACACTCCCCCACACCTTATAAAAAGTTCATCCTCGAACTTAGAATAACTCCGGATATCTCTGTCTCATTCTGTCCTTACGCTCCCAAGTAGTTTCCTCACGCTTCTGATGCCAAATGACCTTCACTAGTGGTACTTCTTTGTTCCTTAGTCTCTTAACTTCTCAGTCCACTATCACCCATATCGCATCATACTCATTAGTGGTCCTTGGAAGACATGTTATAAAGTCCCTGGAGACCGCAGGTGCATTAGTCACACCAAATGACATGACTACAGATTCGTAGTGTCCATATCTGGTCCTGGAAACTATTCTGGGTGTATTACTTCCTTTCACATTCAACTGATGGTACCTAGAGCGCAGGTCTATTTTATAGAACGTTGTTTCCCCCCTTTAGCTGATCAACTAGATCATCTATTTTGGAAAAAGGGTACTTGTCATTAACTATTACTTTGTTCAGCGCTCCAAAATCTATGCACATCTGCATAGATCCGTCTTTCTCCTTAACGAACAACACTAAAGCTCCCCAGGGTGAATGAAACCCTTGTCAAGTAGCTCCTGAAGTTGTTCTTGTAACTCTTTTTGCTCTGCTGGAGACAATTCGGTACGGAGCTTTTGAAATTGGGCTGGTACCAGGAACCAACTCAATTTCAAACTCCACTTCTCTGTTGAGAGGTAGTCCAGGTACCTCTTCTAGAAGTACCTCTGGGTACTCACAAACTACCCGAACATCCTCTTGCTTGAGTCCTTTTTGTTCTCCTGTATTCACTATGTATGCAAGGAAACCAGCACACCCTTTAGCTAACATCTGGTGAGCTGTCAAAGAAGATAGGAACTTCTTAGTCCTCCTCTTTGGGACTCCCGTGAAGTCAAAGGGTGGTTCACCTTCTGGGATAAAGATCACTTTCCTTCTACGGCAGTCCACCGAAGCATTGTACTTGCTGAGGAAATCCATACCCAGAATGACATCGAAATCTCGCATCACAAGGACTACTAGATTGACATATAGCTCTCGATCTGAAATTTCGACTGGTATAGCCCGGAGTCACTGGTTGGACTCCATGACTTCCCCAGAAGGTAAAGTTGTCAAGAACTTGGAGTTCATACTCTCTGTAGGCACCTGAAATTCTTTGGTAAAGGGAACTGATATAAAAGAATGGGTCGCCCCAGTATCAAATAGTGCAGTAGCTAAATGCTGAAAAATAACTACTTGACCTATTACGACCATGGAGGTACTAGAAGCTTCCTCTTTAGTGAGGGAGAAGACTCTGGCACTGGCTGGAACTGGTGGGCTTCCAACCTCCCTTGACTGAGCTGGGGTCCGTCCAGAGTTGCAGTCATGTAGTGTAACTGAGGCTTGTTCCCGTATGGCTCTGCCTGTTGCTAAGGTGCCTTAAACTTGTCAGTGCACGCTTTAGCCAGATGTCCTTCTTGACCGCACGAATAACATCCAGTCATGCCCAAAAGACATGCTCTTGGATGTAGTCTCCCACATTTAGGACAGGGAGGGAACTTGTCTGCTCATCTACTGGACCTCCCTTTTGGCTGCCTCCTGTATCCCATCATTTCCTTTTGTTATCCCTTCCCTTCCAGTTTTGATTACTTGATTGAGGTTTCTGACCTCCTACTGTCTTATCTTCTATCTTAACTGGCTTGAGTTACGTTTGTTGTACCTTGATGTTGTTCAGATAGTGCTCAGCGATAAATGCACTACTGACCAGTTCTTCACCAGTCTACGGCCGGTGAGTTCCACTACTCATATTAAGTGTCATCTCTGGTCTCAGCATTCGGAGCATCAATCTGACTCGCTCCCTCTCTGTACTTACTAGCTCTAGGCAGAGACGAGCTAGTCTATTGAACCTTTTGATTGCTTCTTCCACTGGCAGTTCACCTTGTCTGAACTCGATAAATTCTTCATAGTGTTTATTTGTGACTCGAAGATGGAAGAATTCTTCATAGAACTCTGTCTCAAAGTCAGCCCAACACATCTGATTGACTGAAATCTTGCTCTTAACTCTCTCCCACCACATACGAGCATCTCCAGATAGGCAGAAGGAGGCACACTTGACCTTCTCGACTCCTGGCCAGTCAAGAACCTCCATTGTGCTCTCTAGCATTTTGAACCAAGACTGGGCATCCCAGGGCTCAGTCATCACTATACTTCCTAGATATATCTTAATTGAGCATGATTCTTGACTTTAAACACATATGAGCAGGTACTTCTAAACATTTCTCTATTTTGCAAGCAATAAAGGAAAAGCATAAAAAAAAGTATAAATACATTCTTACTTGAAGGAGGCAAGGCTGATGCTAATGTGTGTGATGCTGGAGAATGGGAACCGCTCTTATACCAACTTGTAACGCCCCACCCTACTCTCCACTAGTCTGTGAGGATGGGACGTTACTGGGCTATTAACTTGTCTTAACTAATGATGCTCACATGTAATTATCAGTACTTAAAACATTCAAAAACTCAAAACATATAATAAGTAACAGCGGAAACATAATTAACTCATATATACATTCTACTCAAGCATTTGTTCTCAACTAAAACTATATATCAATTTGAACATGCATGCAACAATAATACAACTCAAATAATGGAACTAATGTGCATAGCAATTTAAATGGAAAAGTTCTAAATACATAAAAGCATTCTATGAATAAACCCTCAACATGAAAGAATAGTTCTAACAATGCAAAAAGGAACATAATCCACCTAGATTTCACTAACAATCTAAATATAAAATTTTTAATAAATTCTTTAAGAAAATCCTCAGGCTTCCATAGTCCAAACATCACACATCCATCCTGCACCTCCTTGTCGCCTTCCTTTACTGTACCTTTCCTTTCCCTTTATCTACAGTAAGAGGAAATGCAACTATAAGAGAATTGCATAGTAAGCGCTATCTAACTCACAAAACTCGAATATGCATGTGAACAGGAATAAATCTATAAACTGAATGCTTAAAAAAAAATACTACTCATGCTCATCTAATAACAAAGGAATCAAACATATTGAAATGCTAAACATGTAAAGCTGCTCAACTAATAGAAAATAGTAGTAAGAACAATCTAAACAACATGCTAGCATAAAAGAAAACTAAACTTGCTGATCTTTAAACTTATGTGAAACTTATTTCACTTGTTCAAAACTTATACTTTTATACTTCAAAATAATAATCTCTTGGGCCTAGGAACTGAGGTAGTGAGCCGCCAGTCCTACGAGGGTAAAGACCTTGGTCTTACCAGGGCCGAGACCTCGGAAACGGTCACCTGAATTTGTTTAACGACAACCTCGGAAGTCGGGTACTAGCCTTCTCAAGTAAAATACTTATACTTTTTAATACTTCTAATAAAAGGATGCCTCATACAAAACTAAATCTGTAGTGCTGAAACAAATCTAAAACTGAAATGTTGGAATAAAATCTAAAACATGCAGCGCTTAAACAGATTCAGAAAACTAAAATGCTTGAATACAATCCAAGACTGCAATGCTTGAACAGAAAATCTAAAACTGCAAGGGAAAAACCTAGTAACCAAAATAAAACTACTGATTACTCCCAAAACTAAGGGCATTCATGTCAAAAGCATATCACAATCAAAACTAAAACCTACTGAAACTCAAAATCCATGTAAACCTGTTCAAAGCTCATACTTTTACAGAGCAACAGAAAACAAATTCTGTTGAAGCTATCTGTAGTACCACGGCAAGGAAGCACAAGAAACCAAAATGCTACACATAGCCATTCAAAACTAAACAATTTGTTCATCTCCAAATCTAAACATTCTGAATTAAGTTTCATGGCAACAAGTTTCAAAAACAAACCAAAACCACAACCATTCCTCCTGTTCTGCACCACGGCAAGGAAACCAAAAGGGACCAAAAATGCAACTAGTAAGGAAAATTGCTACTGAAAACCGAAAATCATAATTATTCTTCATGTTCAGTGCCACGACAACAAAAACCGAAAATTGCTAGATTTCATATGTACCGATCCTGCTCATCAAGGTCACAAACAACTAATCTAACTCAAAAACTGAAATACTAAATTCAAAGCCTGAAGAAACAACCACATGCTAAACAAACAAATCTATTCCCTTTCTTTGAGATTCACGGCAGCAAGCTACAAAACACCTATCTTTACAGCATGCTTCGAAATCAAAAAGAAACAAGGTCCGAAACTACTCCTACCGCAGGTGAGAAAGCAACTTACCTTTGCGTTCTTGGACTCACCACCGGAGAAGAAAGCTTCTAGGGTTTCGGAGATCTACAAGTTTCGGCCTCTCCTTCGTGCCTACGGTTTCTCCTCATCAAGGGGGTCGTGAGTATGTGAACAACCCTCGAATTGACCCTTGGCCGACCGCCGGAGACAAAACCCTAACTCCTGACTTTGTTTATGCCCGAATAGTGCCATCGTCGCACGTGAGAGAGGGATGAGGGAGAGGTTTAGGTCACAGCAAATAAATCCCCTTCCCTTCTTAACTTATCCCTTTTTAATACCTAGGGTATTTCTGTTACGTATCACTGCTTAAATTATTTTCGCCTTTTATTTGATCAGCACGACCCTACTGGGTTCTTGGTCATCTGAAACAATTTAAGGCTTTGCTTAATCAGAGGTCTCCGGTTCGAACCTCGGCTCAACCTCTTTATTTTTTTGCAACTTCATTCCTTTGGTAAAAATACCAAATGAACTCTGAAAATTGTGTAAAAATACTCTAAAAATTTATAAAAATCTCTAGAATATTTCTAAAGCATTTCTAAATATTTTTAAGTACTATTAGAACTCGTAATGAGGGAATTTGGGTTGTTACATGGTCGGCCCTAGCTTGAACCCAAGCTTGGTGTGGCCGACCACATCAAATTAAAAGGATTTTATTTTATTTAAAATATTTTCTTATGTGGATTTCATGGTTTAAAAAGAGAGTTTAAAATTTAAATCTTTCCTTTTTATAGTTTTCTACAAAGGATTAAGAAAAGATTTGATATCTTTCCTTATTTGTAGATTGATAGGAAGATTTTAATTTTGAAAAAACTTTCCTTTTTTGTAACCATGTTCATGATTTAAAAAGAGATTTTAAAAATTAAATATTTCCTTTTTTCAGTTTCTACAAAATATTAAGAAAAGATTTGATATCTTTCCTTATTTGTAGATTAAAAGAAAGATTTAAATTTTAGAGAAAACTTTTCTTTTTGGAAATCATCCACATGTTTAAAAGAAAGATTTTAATTTATAAAATTTCCTTTTATAACCAACAATGAAGGGATAAATTATTAGAGAAATTTTATTTTTAAAATTTCCGGAAACAAATAAGGAAGTTTTAATTTGTGTTTAAAACTTTCCTTGCTTGGAGATTTAGTTGTGGTCGGCCATGTTGTTTAAGAAAAGGAAATTGATTTTAAATCAATTAAATTTTCCTTTTCATGGCAAAGAAATTAAGGAAGGTTTTATTTAAATTTTCCTTATTTGCTAAGACCAAGGAATATAAAAGAGGGGGTAGGGGTGCCTTCATGAGATATAACTCTACTCTATTTTTGCTCCCTCTCTTCCTTGGTGGTGGCCGACCCTTCTCCTTTGCTTCTCCTCTTCTCTTCTTCTTTGGTGGCCGGCGGCATCATCCCTTGGAACTTTATGGTGGTGGCTGGATCTTGCTTGGAGAAGAAGGAGAGAATGGAGGCTTTGTTTCTAGCATCCCTTGGAGTTTGTTGGTGGTTGCCGAAACTCATCATCTCAAGGAGAATGATTTGGCCAAAATTTGCAAGGAGGAAATTAAATATTAACTTTCCCTAAAAGTCTTTGTCTAGGTGGTGGTGGATGCTCCCATACCCAAGAAGGTCATGTGCCTCACCATGCAGTCCTGGAAGCTAATTTTAGAAATTAATATTTAATTGAATTTATAATATAGGTGGATTTGGATCAATAGTGTTAAGTTCCGCTTGCGATCCAAGTCTAAACCATTAAGAACAAATATGTTAAATTTGAAATCAATAATGTTAAGTTCCGTTTGCGATTCCTAATTTAATTTCTACACAATAGGTTGTTTAGGAAAGGTTCAACACTTGTACAAAATTTTTGTACAGTGGAACCGATACAATCTTCCTAGGACCAACCAACAAAAATATCATTAGGCAAAATACTAACTAGTAACTTAGTTACCTTTCCATTTTCCTCTGATCTTCTGACTTTCTCATTGGTCCATTTCTTCTTCTTATGAAGTTTTACATTGCTATTAATTGTGAATTGCAATCCCTCCATTATAGCAAACCATTGCTTTATATCCATCATAAAGAAATTCTCAACTCTTAATTTCCAAAGGTCGAAGATTCCCAATCAAAAAGGTGGAGGTGCCAGGACATCGTATCCAAATCCATCTTGTGGATCCATTTTGAAGTTGAACTCCGTCAATGATAAGTCCTTTGACTTGTATTTAGGGTTTCACTTTCAACTTCTTCTTCTTCCTGTAGCTCTTTGCTCTCTCCTATGATTAGTCCAAAGAAGAGTGGTCTTGCTCTAATACCACCTGTTAGGGCACTTATGAGCTAGAGACGGTGAATAGCCTCGATCGCTTCTTCAAACTTGAGTTGCAGCGGAAACCTTGAAGCAAAAATTCACTAAAATACTAACGCCATCGATTTATTTGGTATTCATCTCCTGGAAGTGTCTAATCTAAGAGTCTGACTCTCTCTCACAGCTTTGCTATGAAAACTTCCTTCCCAGAAGTAGAGAAGTCTCGTACAAACTCAAACACGAGAATACAACAAGAGAATACAATAAAAAAAATACAAACAAGATTACAAATGAAATAAAAAATTATTTTACAATAATGAACCTTGCTTTCCTTGCTCTTTTATTACTTTGGTTAGCCTCTTGATGCTTGAAAAGTACAACAATACTTGTCGCCAAAACCTCAAGAACTGGTTGCTCAAAAACATCAAGAAACCCCCTTTTCTAGGGTTCTCTCGGGCTGGAAAACGCCTCCCAAACAATTGGCCTTCCTTTCAATCGATTGCCATGTAGGATTCAACCATTCAAACATGTAGAATGGATTTTTCGCATAATCAATCGATTAATGAGTCATACTAATCGATTGTCAGCTTCTAATTGATAAAGTCAATCGATTCTGAAGCCCTTGTTCTCTCAAAAAAACATTGTCAATTGATTAACAAGGTTGAATCGATTAGGTCAATCGATTCGGCAGGCTTTTATTTCTTCGTAAAACTCCTGCCAATGGATTGTCTCAATCGATTCCAACACCTACTATGCACTCGCGAAAACCTCCCAATTGATTACCCTAATTGATTACTTTGGCCCCTAATCGATTATCCCAATCGATTCTAGGACTTTCTATCTTCGTGAATCAACCTCTCCTCACCAATAGATTGGTGTTGCTCAATCGATTAAGCCAACTGATTCTAGCAGCAAAACCCGAGAGTTCGGGTTTAGGTTTTGTTAATTGATTGGTGAAGCCCGTTAATCGATTGTCAGCCCTAATTTCATCATTTTTAAGGATGAATCCATGTCTTGCTTGGTATCTAGTTAACCTTAACTTATCAGGACTTTATTTACTTAATATCCAGTCATTCGTGACCTATTGAGATTTCTCACTGCCCAGCATCCAATCAACCTTGACCTGTCAGGGCTTCCTTACCAAGTGTTCGGTCCTCCTTGACCCACTTGGACTTTCCTTCTCGTGCCAAGTATCTAGTCAACCTTTGACCCACTTGGACTTTTCTTGGTCAACTTTCCATTGGACTTTTGATCACCAAATGTCTGATTCTCCTTGACCAACTTAAACTTTTTTTCTTATCAACCTTCCCGTTGGACTTTCCCTTTTCTAACCTCCAGTTAAGACTAGTCACTTGGTAGACTTCTCACCTACCTAACCTCTAGTTAGAACTTGTCATTGCCTAACCTCTAGTTACGACTTTTCCCTTGCCTAACCTTAGTTAGGATTAGTCACTTAGTAGACTTCTCACCTATCTAACCATCAGTTAGAATTTTCTATTGCCTAACCTTTAATTAGGACATTCTGTTGTCTACCCTCTAGTTAGGGCTTTTCCAGTCAAGTATCTAGTCCTCCCTTGACCTACTTGACTTTCCTCTGCCATATTGTCAAATATCAAAATTTAAGATTGAGCCAACCCCAGCTTAGTTAAACTAGTCAACCTTAACTCGAGTACAATTACACCAACATACTAAGCATATTCAATTGATTGGAAGTTGAGTTGATTGGAGGGTTCAATCAATTATGGAGTCGATTGATCAACACAAAGGTTTGATGAATAGACTTTCTGTTCAAAACTAGAGGCTTGTTTAATTGATTGAAAGTATGAATAGTCGACTTAAGGATCTTTATTATATTGGTCAGATAGTTGTTGGTGGCTCAATGACTACATTTGCTTAAGCAATTAATTGAAGTCATTTCTTATTGACTAGAGGTGGAAAAAATAAAGTTGTTGGAGCAATTATTAAGAAGGTACACAAAAATTTCATATTCTTTAGTGATCAAAAGTCCAAGTGATAAAACTCTCTTACATCTTGCAATTCAACATCATTCAACAAGTCCTTGGTAATCCCCCTCTCCTTGAGCTTAGAATTTAATTTCTATGTTAGAGGAATGTAAGAGCTTTCTCTATTGTCTCTTTTAAAGGAGTAGTTAACAGTGGATCAATCAAGTGATTCAATTAACAAATCATATGCCATGGAGTAGAAGTGGAGTCTTTTAAACGGTATAAAACTAATAGTATTAGCATTGCATAAGTTTTATTTCTGCTATAAAAAGTGTACTTAACACGATCAATCGACTCATAATGAGAACCCCAAATGTGAACCTATTTTGAATTATCTTGTTAAAAAACACTTTAATTTTAAATAGCATCTATTCATCAATACCTGTTATAATAAACTTGACAATATCTTTATTCATGCTAAAGCTCCTTGTCGCCTTCCTTCACTGTAGCTTTCCTTTTCCTTTATCCGCAGTAAGAGGAAATGCAACTATAGGCGGATGCTTAGTAAGCGCTATCTAACTCGTAAAACTTGGATATGCATGTGTACAAAAGGGAATCTAGAAACTGAATGATTTAAAAGAAAAGCTGCTCATGCTCATCTAATAGCAAAGGAACCGAAATCAAAGAAATCAATACTACAAAGCTAAAGGACCGGCTGGTCATACCTGTCAAGCTAACAGAGGAATCAAAACAGACTGAAATGCTAAACATGTAAGGTTGCTCATGCTTGCAAATAGCAGTAAGAAAGTCTAAACAGCATGCTAGAATAAAAGAGCTAAACTTGTTGATTTTTTTTTAAACCTATGTGAAACTTATTTCATTTATTCCCAAACTTATACTCTTATACTTCAAAATAATAATATCTTGGGCCCAGGCTTAGTACCATTGTGCGCTCCCTAATAGAAACTGAGGTAGTGAGTCACTAGTCCTACGAGAGTAAATACCTTGGTCTTACCAGGGCCAAGACCTCAGAATTGGTCGCCTGGATTTATTTAACGACAACCTCGGAAGTCGGGTACTAGCCTTTTCAAATAAAATACATATTATCTTTAAATACTCCTTAAATGAAGTGCCTCGGCATTTCTTCAAACACTTGGTGTATGTTTGATCTCAAATTCTTTAATTTGGGATTAAATTAAATCCTTGGTCTTTTCTTACTTATAACTACTCAAATATGTGATCTGTTCATGCTCAATCACTCAACACGAGCTAAAAACAAGCAAACTGGGATGCTAAAGGAACATCTAAAACTGCATGCTGGAGCGTAGGTAAGGTTGTCCGTGCTAATTGGAAAGCAGAAAAGGTCTAAACGGCATGGTTCAAATAAAGCTGTTCTTATTCATTACAGTAACAGAGCAAACCAACATGGTATACTTAAAACACAGGCTGTTCATGCTCTCTAAATAAGTAACAAAACTAAAAACTGAAATACTAACATGTACGATCAAGAAGCAAGAAAACTCAACTGACGTGCCAAGTGTAAGGGGTTGTTCGTACCCCATAAATAGCAAAAGAAAATTTAAACATACTAGAATTAGACTTCTATTAATTGTCTGTTGAAAAACTCAAACTAAAGATGGAAACAAAGATCCAAAAACTACTCCTACTGCAGGCGAGAGCACTTACCTATGTGTTCTTAAACTTACAGCCGATAAGAGAAGCTTCTAGGGTTTCAGAGGCTTGAAATCTCGGCCTCTTCTTCGTGCCGACGGGTTCTCCTTGACGAGAGAGTCTCAAATCTGTGAAGACCTCACGGAATTACCCCTTGGCCGGCCGCTAGAGATGAAGCCCTAGCTTCGGCTTCGTTTTCGCCCAAGCAGCGCCGTCGCACGCAAGAGAGGAGAGGATGAGAGGGTTTTGGTCGTGAGGAAATAACCCGATTCCTTTTTATACCAATGGGTATCGTCGGTTTATGTTATTACTTAAATTTATTTTGCCATCACTTTGATCATGAAACACCTACTTGAGCGCTTAGCTATCGCGCTTTGCTTATGTCTTGGATCGGGTCAGAGGTCGCGGGTTCGAACCTCGGCCGAACCTCTTTATTTTTTTCAACTTCTTTCTTTTGGTAAAAATACCAAACGAACTCCGAAAATTTCATAAAAATACTCTAAATATTCCTAAAAATCTCTAGAATATTTCTAAAGCATATCTAAATATTTATAAGCACTTTTAGAACTCCAAACAATGAAATTTGGGGTGTTATAATTCTCCGTACCTTATAAAAAGTTCATCCTCGAACTTAGAATAATTCTAGATATTTCTATCTCATGCTATCTTCACGCTCCCAAGTAACTTTCTCGTACTTCTAATTTTGCCAGATGACTTTCACTAGTGGCACTTCTCTGTTTCTTAGTCTCTTAACTCCTCTGTCCAATATCTGTGTAGGTCTGCCCTCATAGCTAAGATCCTCCTGGATCTGCACCGACTTAGGCTGAATCAATTGGCTAGGGTCGTGGAGGTACTTCTTTAGCATGGAGACATGAAATACATTGTGTATTGCTGACATGTCTTGAGGTAATTCCAGCTTGTAAGCTACCTTCCCAATTCTCTCTGTGATCAGGTAGGGTCCTACGTAGCGAGGACTTGACTTGCCCTTTTTGCCAAATCTCATCACTCCCTTCAGAGGAGCGACCTTGAGAAAGACTGAATTCCCTTCTTGGAACTCAAGTGGCCTACGACATGTGTTAGTATAACTTTTCTGTCTACTCTGGGCAGTCTCAATTCTCTGTCTGATCTTCTGGATAGCTTGAGTGGTCTCATCTATCATCTCTGTCTGAATGCCCAACTCCACTTCCAATTCTTTCCTTTCACCTACTTCTTGCCAGCAAATGGGTGATCTGCACTTTCGGTCATACAATGCCTCGTAAGGTGCCATATAGTGGCCTGGTAGCTATTGTTGTAGGCGAATTCAGCTAAACACAGATACTTGCACCAACTGCCCTTAAAATATAATGCACAAGCCCGGAGCATGTCTTCTAAAATCTGATTTACTCGCTCTATCTATCCATTAGTTTGGGGATGGAAGGCTGTGCTGAACTTGAGTTTGGTGCCTAATGCATTCTAAACACACTCCCAAAAATGGGAGGTGAAGCGCCCATCCCTATCAGAAACAATCGACTTCGGAACTCCATGAAGTCTGATCATTTCCTTAACATATAGCTGTGCCAACTGCTCTATAGAGTGGGACACCTTGATGGATAGAAAATGGGCAGACTTTGTCAACCTGTCCACTATCACCCATATCGCATCATACCCATTAGTGGTCCTTGGAAGACCTGTTATAAAGTCCATGGATATTTCTTCCCGCTTCCACTCTGGTATTGGGAGAGGATGTAGGACTCCTCCTGGTCTCTGGTGCTCTGCTTTGACTCTCTGGCATGTCAAGTAGGTACTGACATATTTTGAAACATCTCTCTTGAGTCCAGACTACCAGAACCTCTGTTTCAAATCTTGATACATCTTGGTGGAACCAGAATGTATGGAGTACAATGTACTATTAGCTTCTTCTAGAATCTTCCTTCTCAATTCCTCATCGTTGGGGACACAAAGCCGGCTCCCCTGATAGAAGATTCCACTGTCTGATACTCGAAACTCTGAATTCTCTCCTTTTTGTATCCCTTGCTTGATCTTTTGGATACCTGGATCTTCACTTTGCTTTCTCTGTATATCTTCAAGCAGGGTTGACTCTAAGGTCAATGTCGAGAGTTGCCGATAAATAATTTCAACTCCAAAGTCTGACAATTCCTTCTGTAGTGGCAGTGCTAATGATGACAAGGGCATCAGGGTTGCACTGGATTTTTGGCTTAGTGCATCCACCACTTTGTTAGCTTTACCTGGGTGGTAGAGGATTTCACAGTCATAATCTTTAACCAACTCTAGCCACCTGTGCTATCTCATGTTTAAGTCTTTTTGAGTAAAGAAATACTTCAAGCTCTGATGGTCGGTGAAGATTTTGCACTGAACTCCATACAAATAATGTCGCCAGAGTTTTAGTGCAAAGGCCACAACTGTCAGCTCAAGATCATGAGTGGGCTAGTTCTTCTCATAGTCTTTGAGTTGTCTGGAAGCATAAGCTATAACCTTCCCCTCTTGCATGAGAACAACTCCAAGGCCCATCTTGGAAGCATCATTGTATATGTCAAAACTCTTGTCACTCTCTGGAACAGTCAGAATGAAAGCACTGGTCAGTCTTTTCTTCAATGCTTGGAAACTTTGCTCACATTTGTCTGACCATTCAAACATCTTGTTCTTCTTAGTTAGGACTGTTAGTGGAGAGGCTATCTTGGAAAAGTCCTCCACGAATTTCCTGTAATACCCAGCTAAACCAAGGAAGCTTCTGATCTCCCTGGCGTTCTTGGGTCTAGACCAGTGGTTGACCGCCTCTATTTTAGCAGGATTCACCTGGATACCTTCTTTAGAAATGATGTGATCTAGAAATGTCACATGCTCTAATCAGAACTCGCACTTTAAGAATTTGGCATAAAGCTGTTTTTGCTGAAGGGTCTGCAGTACGATTCTCAAGTGCGTGTCATGCTCCTCTAGGGTTCTTGAATAAATCAGAATGTCATCGATGAAAACAAATTTGTCGAGGTATTCTCTGAACACTCTGTTCATTAAGTCCATGAAGACCGCAGGTGCATTAGTCACACCAAAAGGCATGACTACAAATTTGTAGTGTCCATATCCAGTCCTGAAAGCTGTTCTGGGTATATCACTTTCTTTCACTTTCAACTGATGGTACCCAGAGCGCAGATCTATCTTAGAGAACACTGTTGCCCCCCTTTAGCGGATCAAATAGATCATCTATTCTGGGGAGAGGGTACTTGTCCTTAACTGTTACTTTGTTCAGCGCTCTAAAATCTATGCATATCCGCATAGATCCGTCTTTCTCCTTAACGAACAACACTGGAGCTCCCTAGGGTGAATGACTAGGGCAGGTGAAACCCTTGTCAAGTAGCTCCTAAAGTTGTTCTTGTAACTCTTTTAGCTCTGCTGGAGACATTAGGTACGGAGCTTTTGAAATTGGGTTGGTGCCAGAAACCAACTCAATTTCAAACTCCACTTCTCTGTTGGGAGGTAGTCCAGATAGCTCTTCTGGAAGTACCTCTAGGCACTCATAAACTACCCGAACATCCTCCTGCTTGAGTCCTTTTTGTTCTCCTATATTCACTATGTATGCAAGAAAACCAGCACACCCTTTAGCTAACATTTGGCGAGCTGTCAAAGAAGATAGGAACTTCTTAGTCCTCCTCTTTGGGACTCCCGTGAAGTCAAAGGGTGGTTCACCTTCTGGGCTGAAGATCACTTTTCTCCTGCGGCAGTCCACTGAAGCACTGTACTTGCTGAGGAAATCCATGCCCAGAATAACATCGAAATCTTGCATCACAAGGACTACTAGATCGACATATAGCTCTCGGTATGAAATTTCGACTGGTACAACCCGGATTCACTGGTCTCCATGACTTCCCCAGAAGGTAGAGTTGTTAAGAACTTGGAGTTCATGCTCTCCTTAGGTACCTGAAATTCTTTGGCAAAGGGTACTGATATAAAAGATTGGGTCGCCCCAGTATCAAATAGTGCAGTAGCTAATGCTAAAAAATAACTACTTGACCTGTTATGACCATGGAGGCACTAGCAGCTTCCTCTTTAGTGAGGAAGAAGACTCTAGCACTGGCTGGAACTGGTGGGGCTTCCAACCTTCCTTGACTGAGCTGAGGTCCGTCTAGAGTTGCAGACATGTAGTGTAACTGAGGCTTGCTCCCGTATGGCTCCGCTTGTTGCTGAGGTGCTTTGAGTTTGTTAGGACATGCCTTAGCCAGGTGTCCTTCTTGACCACACGAATAACATCCCGTCATGCCCAAAAGATAGGCTCCTAGATGTAGTCTCCCACATTTAGGACAGGGAGGGAACTTAGCCTGCTCGTCTACTGGACCTCCCTTTTGGCTGCCTCCTGTATTCCATCGTTTCCTTTTGTTATCCTTGCCCTTCTTGTTCTGCTTACTTGCATGGGGTTTCTGACTCCCTGCTGTCTTGTCCTCTATCTTGGCTGGCTTGAGTTGCATTTGTTGTGCCTTGATGTTGTTCAGATAGTGCTCAGCGACTAATGCCCTGCTGACCAGCTCTTCACCAGTCTGTGGCCGGTGAATTCCACTACTCACATTAAGTGCTATTTCTGGTCTCAGCATTCGAAGCATCAGTCTGACTCATTCCTTCTCTGCACTCACTAACTCTGGGCAGAGCCGAGCTAGCCTGTTGAATCTCTTGACTGCTTCTTCTACTGGCAGGTCACCCTGTCTGAATTCTATAAACTCCTCATAATGTTTATTGGTGATCCGTTGGTGGAAGAATTATTCGTAAAACTCTGTCTCGAAGTCAGCCCAGCTCATCTGGTTGGCTGCTCTCTTGCTCTTAACTCTCTCCCACCACATACGAACATCTCCAGATAGACAGAAGGAGGCACACTTGACCTTCTCGACTTCTGGCCAGTCAAGAAGCTCTATCGTACTCTCCAGTGTCTTGACCAAGCCTGGGCATCCCAGGGCTCAGTCATGCCCGAGAAGCTTTCTGGCTTCAACTTCAGCCGCTGTATCAGGTATGCTTCTTATCGTTTAGGTGCTGTGGCGACTTCCAGGACAGCTAGTGGAACCTCAGCCACCACTGGGGTCTCCATATTGATAGTTGGGGGAGGGGAAGGAACTGGTTGTTGATTTGCCCTCAGATTGGCGATTACTTGTTGCTGCTCTGCTACTTGTTTCTGGAGTTGAGCGACAACTTCAGAGTGATTAGGCTCAGTTGTTCTGGGCTCTTCGTTCTCCTGAGCTTGGTCCTCAGTACGAGCGGTACGGGGGCGCCCTCTTCTTACCATCTTGTCATGCAGAGAGAGAAAAACTTGAAATCGTCCCTATATATATATATATATATATATATATATAGAAAGAAAACAAAAACATGAACTTTTATCTTACTTAAACACATATAAGCAAATACTTCTAAGGATTTCTCTATATTGCAATTAATAAGGAAAGGCATAATAAATAAAAAATCAAGTACTTTCTTACTTGAAGACGGCAAGGCTGATGCTGATGTGTGTGTGATGCTGGAGAATGAGGACTGCTCTGATACCAACCTGTAACGACCACCCTCCTTACTACTACTCTCTAAAGGTGGACGCTACTTAACTACTCATTCTACTTAACTGATATTGCTTACTCTAAAGATAGTAACACTTAACCCCCTTTAACTGCTCCGGAAAATAAGAACAGAACATGTAACTTACAACAACTAATACATGCAATCCAAGTGTAATAACTGTATCATATCAAAATTTCCTGGCAACCTTAGCTAACCATAAGGAAAAGAGTTAACCCATCAATGAATCCCCTAGCAGCACGAAATAGAAAATCCGATTCCAAAATTTCCTTATCAACTCAAATAAGGAATTAATCTTAATAAATTCTTTAGCAAGCTCCCAAGGCTTCCATAGTCCAGACATCACACATCCATCCCACATCTCCTTATCGCCTTCCTTCACTGTATCTTTCCTTTTCCTTTATCTGCAGTAAGAGGAAATGCAACTATAAGCGGATGCTTAGTAAGCGTTATCTAACTCACAAAACTCGGATATGCATGTGTACAAAAGGGAATCAAGAAACTGAATGATTTAAAAGAAAGGCTGCTCATGCTCATCTAATAGCAAAGGAACCGAAATCAAAGAAATCAATACTGCAAAGCTAAAGGACCGGTTGGTCATACCTGTCAAGTTAACAGAGGAATCAAAACAGACTGAAATGCTAAACATGTAAGGCTGCTCATGCTTGCAAATAGCAGGAAGAAAGTCTAAACATCATGCTAGAATAAAAGAGCTAAACTTGCTGGTTTTTTTAAACCTATGTGAAACTTATTTCATTTATTCCCAAACTTATACTCTTATACTTCAAAATAATAATCTCTTGGGCCCAGACTTAGTACCATTGCACGCTCCCTAATAGAAACTGAGGTAGCGAGCCACCAGTCCTACGAGGATAAAGACCTTGGTCTTACCAGGACCAAGACCTCAGAATTGATCACCTGGATTTATTTAACGATAACCTCAGAAGTCGGGTACTATCCTTTTCAAATAAAATACATATTATCTTTAAATACTCCTAAAATGAAGTGTCTCGGCATTTCTTCAAACACTTGGTGTATGTTTGATCTCAAATTCTTTAATTTGGGATTAAATTAAATCCTTGGTCTTTTCTTACTTATAACTACTCAAATATGTGATCTGTTCATGCTCAATCACTCAACACGAGCTAAAAACAAGCAAACTGGGATGCTAAAGGAACATCTAAAACTGCATGCTGGAGCGTAGGTAAGGCTGTCCATGCTAATTGGAAAGTAGAAAAGGTCTAAAGGGCATGGTTCAAATAAAGCTGTTCTTATTCATTTCAGTAACAGAGCAAACCAACATGGTATACTTAAAACACAGGCTGTTCATGCTCCCTAAATCAGTAACAAAACTAAAAACTGAAATACTAACATGCACGATCAAGAAGCAAGAAAACTCAACTAACGTGCTAAGGGTAAGGGGTTGTTCGTACCCCATAAATAGAAAAAGGAAATCTAAACTTACTGGAATTAGACTTCTATTAATATTGTCTGTTGAAAAACTCAAACTAAAGAAGGAAACAAAGATCCGAAAACTACTCCTATTGCAGGCGAGAGCACTTACCTATGTGTTCTTGAACTTACAGCCGAGAAGAGAAGCTTCTAGGGTTTCAGAGGCTTGAAATCTCGGCCTCTTCTTCGTGCTGATGGGTTCTCCTCGATGAGAGGGTCTTGAATCTGTGAAGAGCTCACGGAATTACCCCGTGGCCGGCCACCGGAGACGAAGCCCTAGCTTCGACTTCGTTTTCGCCCGAGCAGCGCCGTTGCACGCGAGAGAGGAAAGGATGAGAGGGTTTTGGTCATGTGGAAATAACCCGATTCCTTTTTATACCAATGGGTATCCTCAGTTTCTGTTATTACTTAAATTTATTTTGCCATCACTTTGATCATGAAACACTTGCTTGAGCGCTTGGCTATCATGCTTCACTTAAGTCTTGGATCGGGTTGGAGGTCGCGAGTTCGAACCTCGGCCGAACCTCTTTATTTTTTTCAACTTCTTTCTTTTGGTAAAAATACCAAACGAACTCCGAAAATTTCATAAAAATACTATAAAAATCTCTAGAATATTCCTAAAGCATTTCTAAATATTTATAAGTACTTTTAGAACTCCAAACAATTAAATTTGGGGTGTTATATTCAACGCCACAAGTCATGTTCACACATGAGACAATTTGGTTCAATGCAAATTCAAACCCTAGATTTGCATCTCCTGTGTATCCACACATGAGAGAGAACTTCTCCTCGTGCATTTGTTCGTAGCTACAATGCTTATGAATTAATATAAATCAATCAATATGCTTTAAAACTTTCAATGTGGAACTAAAGTCTCATTCACAATGAAGCATCTTTTCTCTCCATCTCTTTTCCTTTCACATATATCAAACAGCTAGTTCATGCATGGTAGGCTCACGAATAGATTGCAAGCTCACATCTATGGGACCGATGGGCTCACAAATAAGCTATGAATTCACTACAAGATGATCGACAAGCTTGCAAGCACATAGCCAGAGTTTGCACTAGGAGATCAATAGCCTCGCAAGCAACCCTCGAGTTCATAGACGTTGGTGAGTTCGTTGGCCTTAAAACTAATTATTAACTTATCACATACTATTAAATCATATTATTAGCACAATTACATTATATTAAGATACTATCAAATTAAATCATTTTAAAATATATTACAAGTGCTATTAAACTGCATTTTGTGTACTATTAAAATTATATTGTGATTGCTATTCAATGATATTATAGGTATGCTACTAAATTGTGTTATATATACTATAATTTTATTATAAATACTATCAAATTATATTGCAAATCTTATTTTATCAGTAAGTACAATAAAACTATGGCAAAAATCATAGAAACATCCTTTTTTTTTTAATAGTAAAAGTAGCATCCCACTTTAATTTTTTATTAAAAGAACGCTTCATCCCCTATACAATGACACAAATGCCCTCCGACGTGGTGCATGAGTATTTCCGTCTATTTTTTCGCCTAAATCTAATTATATTGTAGCACATACGAAACCATAGTTACTAAAATTGAGTAGCAATCTGCGTTATAGTAGCTACAAGTCATAGTTGCTACAGCTAAGTAGCAAAATTGTGTCATAACAATTACGATTTTGTAACCACTGTAACTGAGAATGGTGAATTTAATATATCATAATTATTCAATTAATTGCTAAATTACTTGGAACATATGAGTTTCTCTTTTAATATTTTCTTTCTTGCATGATACGGAAGATATATCCCAAATATAGAATCGATTTCTATGAGTTTCTCTTTTAATATTTTCCATCTTTACTTGCATGACACGGAAGATATATCCCAAATATAGAATCGATTTCTTTATTATCTCATCAAGTTAGAGAATTTTATATCATAACTATTCAATTATTCAATGAATCACATGGAAACATGTAGTAGACACATAACAAAAGTTCATCAAGTAGTTCATTTTAGGGTATACGAGTTTAGACTTTAGACTTTCTGAACAAGCAACTTATCGATAGAATTGTCACTCTTCTCTAAATTAAAAATATTCAATTCATGATTCGTCTTATGCATGGATTGCAGTTATAGCAGTCACGGATTTATAGCTATTAAAATGTTGTAGTTGTATTAGCTGCATCCTCGTAGCTGCTACAACTATTATAGTTATAGTAGCTACGAGAACATAATTATTACAATGTGATAGAATTATAGCGGGAAAAAGATAGTATTATGCATGTTAGATGCATACATACATGTGTTAGAAGGTATCCATGTCATTTTATAAAAAGATGGATGCCTTTTTTTTTTTTTTTTTGATACTAACATTAAAATGTGCCGCTACTTTTATGATTCGGAAATAAAAGGCATTCCTATAATTTTTCCCCCTTAAATTTTATTATAAATAATATCAAATTATATTGTAAATCTTATTGTATCAATAAAACTATACCTTGGATGCCATCAAATAATTTAAAAAGGATATTTTAAATGCATTTAGACACGCATACATATATGGAACAATATAGATCCGAGTGCTATTTAATGAGTTGAAAGATAGATGGTGTAAAAAATAATATCATGGATATATTAAAAATAAAATATAGTGTTAGATTCCTTACACAAGTTGGGCTCGATGGACCGGTCGTGCTTAATCAGTTGGGCAAACCCAATCAATTGCGCAAATCTAGGAATTTGGTTCACCCAAGTGGGCTTGATGGGCCTATAGAACCAAATAGACCGAACTAATTTGATGAATCAGGTGGGCAAGACTAACTAGGTGGATTGGTTAGGCGAAGTGAACTTGATGGGTTAGGTGAACCAACTGAACTTGACTGGCAGAGCAGCTCCGGCATACTTGGCGAACCAGACAGGGTAGATCAAGTGGGACCAGAAGAGCAGACCGAGGCGCGCCGAGTAGATTGTGTGGACCATACCGACCAAATGGGGGCGCGGCAATACCCGAGCTACCATCTGTTCTTGCTCAGCTTTACATCGAGCGAGCACCTATCAGGCAATAAAATGTTAGAAAGAATCATTACAAATGAGGAATTGCTTCATGATGAACAAAAGATTCATCAAGAACTGCCACAAGAACCAAGTCCAACTTCATTAAAGATTCAAAAAAAATCTCCAACCTGATTTTTCAATGAAGGAACTTCTCGATGAATGATGCATTGAGAATCCACCAGTCCCATTCTCTCATGAGCCTCCTTTAATCAGTAAACAGAAATCATCAAAACTACTTTAAAAATTGGAGAAGCAACAAACTGCCACAAGTACCTCCACACATCTTCTGAGTGAGAAGTCGAGACCCCATCCATCAACCAAGTCATTCTGCAGCAATGGTGACAACTTTGGATCTGTTCGAAGATGCAGAATCGACACAGTAAGGAACATGAAGTAAACAAGCATACCTGAATCATGTGCCATATGCAATGCCAGGTGCCATCTCAATGAAACTGTATCAGAAGTAAAAAGTGTTGCTGATGAAACTAAGGTGTGATTCGCAAAGAGATGGTATGGAAAGTGTTGCTGAACTTTGGCTCGACGTGCACAGTTTGTCTCGTAGGTTGATTCTGAAAATGCAAGGCTTCCTAGCTAAGTATTCTTTTCTATCGTTTATAAAGGTAGAAACTCATGCTACTTAGGGTCCAATGGTCGAATGGTTAATGGAAGAAAAAAATTTGGACGATGCCATCGACTAGACAGTGTTACAGTAGAACATCATGGAATGGACAGTGATGACTGACATCGTTGTCATCCAGTTATCGAAACCTTTGGTTGTTAATGCATTCAAATTAAAGAAAACCAGAAGCTAAACAGATAAGCCAACTTGAAACTCACTTATGGACTTCACTTCCTGTTTGCCTTATTGTCATTCGCCATACCAAACTTCTATTACCTGGCATAGCACCAGGTTGGGAGATCTCCAGCCCATGCCTTTTTACCAAATTAACATGAGGGTTTGAATGCAGGCATGAACAAGTAAAAAAAACTTACTCTTCTCCATCAAGATGAGTAAGATCCAGATCTTCATCCTAAATGAATATGTACTCGTATGGAGCAACAATGACGTGATGCAAAAATCGTTTTGCGAACCACCTTTAAGTATCAATTAGGAGGATAAGAATTGTTAACTGCTGGATTATCAAACAAAGAGCAAGTGCTGAGAAATGGAATCAGGATCCACACACCATTTAGTCTGTTTTATGGCACTGACATGAATAGCCTTCTTGGACCATTCAAATTCGTCCCATTCACTTGTGCGACCGTCGTAGTGGAACAACAAGATTGTAAAATTTTCTGAGAACCGTGACAATGAAATCTTAGATACACTAAGAAAAATCTTTTTAACAGTTAGAAATTAGAGAACAGCAGAAATAGAAACGCTCATTAGTTACTGTCAAAATCTGATAAAAGTTCCTTGAGAAACAAAAAATAGATTGAGTAATTACATGAGTGTAAATGAGTGGAATAAGATGTCTAATTTTCAATCTAACATAACAAGGGGCGTATATTTAAAGGCCCTTTACTAACTTTTTAATTGCAATATCAATATTCATTCTCATGTCATATCCAACAGAAAAAGTTACAAGATGCTTCTGCTTAATCTGCAAATCCTGTGTAAAATCATATCGTGCGTGAGAAAAACTTAATAAATATCACAATTTTAATTAGCAGACAAACATATCCACAGATTTTTCCTAAAAAGGGAGTTAGACTGGCCGTGACGGCTACCCACTATGTTTACGCATGTCTTAAAGTGAATTCTTGCATGAATCTTAAAGCACCATTTATGTTCACAACCTAAGATGCTAGGTAAGTGCAATTAGATTGATACGGGTTATGACAAATGGATCTAATAACGTGATGGTCAAAGTTAGATAAGGTGGGGATCAAAATCAGAATGAGGGAGCACTTCTCATATGACTCTGTCAATCGCCCCATGATAAAAACTTTAGGGTCCTAACCGAGTGGTTACAAAGTAGGGCGCTCGAATAAAGCCAACTGGACATAAAGCCGGTCAGATATAAGGACTCTAACGTCTTACTTTGAAAATCAGGAAATAATATACCTGATTAGTCAAGTAGCCAACTGAATGTAAGGGAGCTTGACCAGGTGAAAATCTGACCAAGCTCTAAGCGTTTAAACTTTCTGAAAACCCCTTACCATAAAACTGGATAGAGGTCGATCGAACATAAGACTCTCCATGTATGCCCCGACGAGTAAAGCTCAGACAGGCTTAAAGATATTTGACCTCATAAAAGTCTTAGTATAAGATCGGTCAAATAAAGGCCAATAGAACACAAGGTTATCTGTATACGCCCCGCCAGGTAAAAATTGGACGAGCTTAAAGACACTTGGCCTCATAAAAGTCTTAGTATAAGATCAACTGGATGAAGGTCAATCGAACATAAGGTTGTCTGTGTACCCCCGGTCAGGTAAAGACCAGGCGGGCTTAAAGACACTTGGCCTTATAAAAGTCTTAGTATAAGATAAGTCGAATGAAGGTCGATCGAACACAAGGTTGTCTATTGACGCCCGATCGAATAAAGCCGACTACCCATAAAGCCCTTACCATAAATAATATATCTGATTACTCAAGTAGCCAGCCGAATGTAAGGGAGCTTGACCAAGTGAAAATCTGACCAAGCTCTAAGCGTTTAAACTTTTTGAAAACCCCTTACCATAAAACTGACTGGATAGAGGCCGATCAAACATAAGGTGCTCCATGTATGCTCGGCCGAGTAAAGCTCGGACAGGCTTAAAGATACTTTACCTCATAGAAGTCTTAGTATAAGATCAGCTCGATGAAGGTCGATAGAACACAAGGCTATCTGTATACTCCCGGTCAGGTAAAAATCGGGCAGACTTAAAGACACTTGGCCTCATAAAAGTCTTAATATAAGATCGTCCGGATGAAGGCCGATCGAACATAAAGTTGTCTGTGTACGCCCGGTCTGGTAAAGACCGGGCGGGCTTGACTGGGCAAAAGACCAGACGAGTTTAAAGACATGTATCCTTAGGAAACTCTATATATTCACTCAGTTGAGCACGGGTCTACCAAGTTTAAGTTAACTAATGTCACATTATCTCTAAAATAAAGCTCTAATATATATAATTTAACATATGACTTCTTGAATGAAGTTTTGACATACTGTGGCCACTATATTAGTCTCTGAACAGATCTTTGTAGTACTCAACATATGACAAAGTAGATTAATACAATAGCAAGCAATGTGGCTGACATTATGGACCGGCCGAGATACTATGACAGAATACAATGTCAAGTAATATGGCTGACCTTACGAACCGACCAAGATATATTCAGCAGACAAACAATCAACAACATTTTAACAGCCTGACATAATTGTTGGGGAATATTCCTTTGGAAGCTCCTCCGGAGTGAATCTGGTTTCTCATTGGTGATTCATCTATAACGACATCTCCCTCTAATGACTTCAGAAAAGGTTTAGTTATAAACGGTAAAAGAGGTGCATCTACGAGTACAAAAAAATTCCTTGGAAGCTCTTCGAGGAACTACCTAACAAACTCTGACGCATAAAGCCACCTCATGGTCACGGAGATCGTGGGAGGTGGTATAAAAAGGTGGGGTCCTCTCCATTAGCAAGGTATGCAATTTTTGCATTTAAGACCTTCATTCACACATCCACTACTGTTCTTCTTCCATTTGCAAGGAATTGTACTGATTTGAGCATCGGAGGGTCTTGCCAGGGACCCCTTTCCTGGTCTTTGGTCACTAACGCTTCGTTGGATCGTCTGATAGTGCACAGGATCATTGAGGAGCTTCATCTCAGATCAAAGACTTATGAACATGGTCCATCAAAAGCAAATTGGGCGGAACATGGAAGTCTACATGGATGATATCCTCATCAAATCTCTTCAGGCTGCAGATTTGATCAAAGACATAGAAGAAACCTGCAGAACCTTGAGGCAATATGGGCTCAAGCTCAACCTTTGCAAATGTTTATTCGGAGCTAGAAATGGAAGATTTTTGGGCTACATAGTCACAGAGCGAGGGATCGAAGTCAATCCTAGTAAAGTACAAGCTCTACAAAACATGGCTCCCCCACGCATCCTGAAAGAGAACCAAGATTGGCTGGCCAAATTACTATGCTATCTCGCTTCATCTCCCAATTGACTGATCGAAGTCTGCCTTTCTTTAAAATACTTCGTCGAGCAATCAAATTCTAGTGGGATGCCGACTGCGAAAAGGTGTTCAAGGAGCTGAAGAATTATTTGTCAGATCTGTCCATCCTAGCTAAGCTAATAGTGGGTGAAACTTGATAGGTTTAATTGTCAACTAATGAACATGTTATTAGTTAAGTGTAGGTGAGATAGGAGGGAAAAGAGCAACAACCTGTATATTTTTTGAATCATTTATTAAAGGGAGTAGAGTTCCGCTACACCGTACTCGAGAAATTGGTGTATAGATTGGTCTTGGCTGCTCAAGGTTGTGTCCTTATTGTTTGTCGCATTCAATCATCATACTGTTAGGCACTTTAGGCTGAGTGCCTGTTAACCCTAAGGCGTCTAGAAGATTGATCAAATGGACAACTGGGCTTAGTAAGTATAATATACAATACCTGTTAGAGTGTATACTAAAATTCTAGCTTTTTTAAACATTTATTTTGAAATAAAGAATCACATTGGTCAAATGTCTACATTTGTATGCTAAGTGTAGTTGTTCAATTAATTTATATTGTAGATAACATGATGTGTGGTGTCACACACAGAAGATCATGTTATCAATTTCTTATAAATTATAAATAGTAGCTCACGACTAAGATGGAAAGGAACAAATCATTGGAATAGTCATAGTGTAATTTTGTATTAGTTTATCTTAACTATAAAATTACACTAGTACACTCAGAGTGTATTGAGCATGACCATTTAAGGTAAGTTCTTTTTATACTGACTGAAAGAACAAGACTTTTATTATTATGGAAGTGTGTGCTCTTAATCCTGATATAATAACAAACACATATATCTAATATTTATTTCTTTGACTTATCAATGGGTGAGATTTAGTTCGATAAATCAAGAGGCCCGATAAGTTAGGAAATGGTATTGTTTATATGGTGTGTTGTTGATTATAAAATGAAATTGTGTCCTAGTAATCTAGGTTGATGATGTCCCCAAGATGAGCTCATAAGGATTGTCATGTAAACCCTACAGGTGGACTTAATCCGACATGACAATAAAAGTGAGTGGTACTACTCTTGGAGCTAGATATTAATTAAGTGAGTTGTCAGTAAATCATTTAATTAGTGGGCATTCTATATCTTAAATACAGGGAGATTAACACACTCATGATAAGAAGAAGCTCAAATAGTAATATGGGATTGATGCGGTAGTTCAATAATAACTCTTTAGTGGAATGAGATATTATTAATGAACTCGAGTTGGGTGTTCAGGGTGAACACGGGAAGCTCAAGTTCATCAGGAGACCAAAACCAATTCCTCCTCTCGATCCCTGTCGTAACCTCTTATTTATAAAGTCTTATACCCACTCATACCCACCTTCTTACCCACCTTAAGGTGGCCATCCAAGCTTATCTTGAAGCCCAAGCTAGGGCCGACCAAACCAAGGTTGGATGGGTCAAGTAGGTGGTCGGCCCTAGCTTGAACCCAAGCTTAGGTGGCCGGCCAAAATTAAATAAAAGGAGTTTATTTAAAATCTTTCCTAATGTGGAAGTCATAGTTTTAAAAGAGGGTTTAAAATTTAAATCTTTCCTTTTATAGCTTTCTACAAAAGATTAAGAGAAATGTTTGATATCTTTCCTTATTTGTAGTTAAAAGGAAGATTTTAATTTTTGATAAAACTTTCCCTTTTTGTAACCATTCTCATGATTTTAAAAGAGAGTTTTAAAATTATAAATCTTTCCTTTTATAGTTTTCTACAAAAGATTAAGAGAAAGATTTGATATCTTTCCTTATTTATAGTTAAAAGGAAGATTTTAATTTTAGATAAAACTTTCCTTTTTGTAAATCATCCACATGTTTTAATAGAGAGATTTTAATTTATAAAAGTTTCCTTTTATGACCAACCATGAAGGGAATTTTTAAAGAGAAATTTTTATTTTAAAAAATTTCCGGAAACAAATTAGGAAGTTTTAATTTTGTGTTTAAAATTTTCCTTGTTTGGAAGACATGATGTGGCCGACCATTGAAAGGTTTAAAAGGATTTTTTTAATTAATTAAATTTTCCTTTCATTGGCAAGGAAAATAAGGAAGTTTTTATTAAAACTTTCCTTATTTGCCAAGACCAAGGAATATAAAAGAGAGGGTAGAGGTGACTCACCTCATAACATATCTTCTATTATTCCTCTCTTCCTTGGTGGTGGCCGGCCCTCTCTTCTTCCTCTTCCCCTATTCTTCTTCTTAAGTGGTCGGCAACATCATCTTCTTGGAGAGATCTTGGTGGTCGGATTTTTCTTAGAGAAGAAGAAGGGATTGGAGACATTGTTTCCTAGCATCCCTTGGAGCTTGGTTGGTGGCCGAAGACCTTCATCTCTAGGAGATTCCTAGTGGCCGAAACTTGCAAGGAGAAGAAGGAGGCTTGGGTGATTTCTCGTCTCGGTAATCGTCGCCCACACGACGCCCGAGATAAGAAGAGAAATAGGGCAGAAGATCATGAGGTCTATAAGCTATAAAAGGTATAACTAGTTATGAGTTTCCACATCATAACTAGTTCATCCTTTTATTTAGATCTTGAAATACCAAACACAAGAGGCTAATAAATCTAGGTAATCGAATTTATGTTTTCGATTTTGTGTTTCTTTTGTTTTTCGAACTTGTGATTCGATTGTTCTTTTTGGTTAAACCTAGGGTTACTATAAGGAAATTAAATATTGAATTTCGTTGAAAGGCTTTGTCTAGGAAGTGGTGGATGCTCCCATACCCAAGAAGGCCTAGTGCCTCGCCATGTTTAACCTGGAAGCCGATATCTGAAATTAATATTTAATTGAATTTGTAACATATGTGGATTTGGATTAATAATGTTAAGCATCGTTTGCGATCCAAGTCTAAACCTCTAAGAACAGATAAGTTGAATTTGGAATCAATAATGTTAAGTTCTGTTTACGATTCCAAATTTAATTTTTAAAGAACACAATAGGTTGTTAGGAATGGTTCAGAACTTATACAAAATTTTTGTACAGGGGAACCAGTACGATATTCCGAGTAGCAACCAACAATACCAACCTCGTATAGCCATCAAAGTTTAAGTCTTAGCTGACTTCATAACAGAAGTACAAGGTCCAGAGATAATGTAAAAGATATATGTAGATGAATCCTCTACTCGGCAGGGTAGTGGAATAGATATTCTTGTTATATTGCCCAGAGAGGATCGAATGCAATTATTTGTTCGATTAAATTACTGAGCAACCAATAATGAAGCAAAATATGAGGCTTTGATAGCAGGACTGTAGGTTGCGCGGCACGTTGGAGCCGCCCGTGTTTTAATCTACTCAAATTCTCAATTAACGACTCTACAATTGTCTGGCAACTTTGAGATTAACAATGAGCGGCTTAAGTTATATGCAGAAGCCTTTGACAAATTAAAAGCTAAATTCCAGGAAGTGAGCATACAGAAGATTTCCCTATTAGATAATCAAATAGCAGATGAGTTTGCCAAATTCGCTTATGCTATAATTCCCTAGAATTTGGAAAAGCCTATGGAGGAACCACTATTAGTAGCTTGCATTGAGCAATAGGCTGACCTGGAGCTATAAAGTAACTGGAGAATACCAATCATCTTATTCTTACAACAGGGTACTCTACCCACTGACACGGAGCAAGTACGGGTACTCAAGAAAAGAGCTAGTCAGTTTACAATTAATGAAAGGATAAAAGATAAACCTTTAAGAAAATATAATAATTTAATTAATTCAAATTTAAAAAATAATAAAAACTTAAACATTAACAATAATCTATTAAAGAAAGATAATTCAATTAACTTAATAAAATTAAAATTGAAAGAAAATTTAAATATTAAATATACTTGTTTAAAGAAAGATAATTTGACCAATTTAATTAATTCAAAATTAAAAATTTAAATTTAAATTACAAATTAAATATTAAATCTCAACTGAAACTAACTTCAATCATACAAAAAATCTTAAAAGGAAAGCCAATAATTCAGGGGGAGTCTCCAGAATAGTTGGCACCTCCAAAACTAACCTACCCGACAGGATAATCCAAACAAACCTACTCGACAGGATAATTAGGACTAGTTAAAAAGGGACCGAGTTTAACTTGACCCACGGTACTGGTAAAGTTTTGGATTATAGTACGTTAGGGAAGCTTAGTCTATGCATGTCTAGGAAGATATGGTTTCGACCTGGTGCATTTGGCTAAGTGGAACTAGCCGAAGCTACCACTTACGGATTCTAACTAGTTAGACCAAGGTTTTGTACTAAGTTTCGTGGATAGGACTATTTGAAAAACCTCGAAAGCATGATTACTCTAATGATGCCCACGTGACTCACCATAGCCCAGAAGTTTATCCGAAAATGTCTATTTGTTGAGCCCAAAGCTAAACCTGAATCTAATACAAAGTTAAACAAAAACCAATAATTGAATCTAATTAATCTCACAAAATCATAGAAATCCCTGATTGATAATTTAAATCGGATGAGATGATTAAAGGATCAAATTTAAAAACAAATTTAAATCAAATTAAATTAAATTTAATTAAATTTTGAATTAAAATTAAATTTAAAATTTTATTTTTTTAATTAAAATTATATCATTTTTATTAACATTAAAAATTAATTTTAAACTAAAAAAGTATGTTAAAAATTAACTTTAAAAAATTCATTTTAACTCAAAAAAAAAATTAACTTTAAAAATTCATTTTAAACTTAAAAATTATTTTAAAAATCGTTTTAAAAATCCTTTTAAAAATTATTTTAAAAAATTTTAAAAATCATTTTAAAAATTTTAAAAATCATTTTAAAAATTATTTTAAAAAAAATCTATTTAAAAATTATTTTTAAAACTTTTAAAAATTATTTAAAAAATCTTTTAAAAATACTTATAAAAATTATTTTAAAAATCTTTTAAAAATCCTTTTAAAATCATTTAAAAATCATTTTAAAAATCCTTTTAAAAATTATTTTAAAAAACTTTTAAAAATCATTTAAAAAATCCTTTTAAATATTACTTTAAAAATCATTTTAAAAATCCTATTAAAAATTCCTATAAAAATAATTTAAAAATCATTTTAAAAATCATTTTAAAAATTATTTTTAAAATCATTTAAAAATCTTTTTAAAAATCCTTTTAAAAATAATTTAAAAATACTTTTAAAAATTCTTTTAAAAATCTTTTAAGAATCATTTTAAAAATCTTTTAAAAATTATTTTAAAAAATCATTTTAAACTTAAAAATTCTTTTAAAAATTATTTAAAAATCACTTTTAAAATCTTTTAAAAATTTTTAAAAAATCATTAAATTCTTTTAAAAATTATTTAAAAATCATTTTAAAAACTTTTAAAAATTATTTTAAAACTCTTTCGAAAATTATTTAAAAATTCTTTTAAAAATTCTTTTAAAAAAATCTTTTAAAAATTAATTTTAAAAAACTCTTTTAAAAATTATTTTTTTAAAAAGTATTTTAAAAATCATTTTAAAAACTCTTTTAAAATGTATTTAAAAATTCTTTTAAAAATTATCTAAAAACTCTTTTAAAATTATTTTAAAAATTCTTTAAATTATTTAAAAACTCTTTTCAAAAGTACTTTAAACCCTTTTAAAAATCATTTCTCAAACTCTTTTAAAAATTATTTTAAAAACTCTCTTAAAAATTATTTATAAAAAAAACTTTAAATCATTTTGAAAAATTCTTTTAAATATTATTTTTCACTTTAATAAAATTTTGTTAAATTAAAAAATATATATTTTTAGATTATTTTATCTTTAAAAAGTATTATTTAGACTTTAAACTTTTTTTTAACTTTAAACATTATTTTACTTAGTTATAATCGGGAAGGTTATTAATCCAAGGTAAATAATAACTCACTAAGATTCTCCTTCATTGTAGGCAGAGCAGCCTCTTACACAGATTAAAGAATGAATAAAAACATAAAGGAATTTTGAATACAGTGTGTGCTATACTGATCTTTGAGGACCAGGGCACTATTTATAACCCACTGATTGAAAATTGCCATTTGCTAACGTGGCAGCTCCCGGTCGCTGGACCTAGTGCTGGTGCCTAGATGTGGTCACCTCAATACACTCTACAATGGCTCTTTGTCAATGACTTATTAGTGTTTGGGTGCCTGGACCTAGTCCGGGCACCTGGAGTCTTACTGATGTAGACTCCGAAGTTGATCCTCACTGTAACGACTTGAACAGGTGTCTGACTTGGCCCGAACTGATCCGAATGCCTAGACCTGGTCTGAGTACCTAGACTCCAGGCGTCTGGACCTGGTCCAAGTACCTAGACATAGTCAACTCTGTGTTGACTTGTTTGACTGCTTCTTCAGTCACTTAGGAGATTCTCCAGCTATCCAGAGTTGAGTTCACCCGAACCTAACTTCAGCCTTCTCCTCGAGTAGTGTTCCTCCTCGACTTCTGGTCCCTTGGAAACACTGCACGCTTCCTTCTCATCCACTGGTGTACTCTTCCACAGCACCTCATCCCTAGGATGCATCGATCTTGTCGACTTAATTCTCATGTCATTTTTCTTGCTAGCTGCATCTTCTGCCCGACTTCTTGTATTCCTAAATTCTGCACACTTACACATAAGGCATCAAAACAGTATGACCTAACTTAATTCGATTAACCACATCAAAACTAATCTAGAATACTTACAATCTCCTCCTTTTTGACATAATCAACCCAAGGTAAGTTACGGTAAACAAATAATAAAACATTTTAAATTTGCAATAAAGATAAGTAAATACAAATATAGAACATAAAATCTTATACTAAGTGTATCTCCTCCTTAGCTTATTCCCTCTCCCCCCTTTGATCACATCAAATAAATATTAGGAAAAATATGAAATAATAATAATAATAATATTGGGAAATATTCTTAGGGTTTTAAATAGATTTTCAAGAATATGTCATACACATGAAATGAATTTAACAACTTTGTATAGATTTTGGTATCCAAAATAAGTTCTTATTTACTGGATTTATCAAATATTTTCTAAAAATATTATTTCTAGCTATTTTCATAATTTGACCCTATGATTTTTCAAATAGCAATTAAGTCCATTATTATAATTTCTAAAATCTGTACTACGAATAATGTTTGGAATTAAGCATGCAGAATTTTTGAATAATTCTAATTTACCTCTTAACTATGTATTTTCAATTTTAACTTTATTAAGATCTTCTAATAAAAATGCATTTTTCTTCATTCCATTTATATATTTCGTTCTATTTTTCCATAAGGATCTACATAGCATTTGCACAACTTCATATAATTGCTCAAATGAGAGGTTACATACTTTACTTACCGTGTCAAACTCGTAGTTCGATGCTCCTTCTTTATTGGTTCTCTCGATGCTCCTGTCAGCTGAACTTTTGTTGTCTTCATTTTGGTAAGTCGTCATTCATGCTAGTTTGGCGTATTGCTCTATCTCAGATTCAGATGATGACGTTTCATCCCAAGTCGCCTTGAGGTTCTTATGCTTTGACAGGTTTGCCCCTTTGATCTTCTCTTTCTCCCTTTTCTTCAGCTTCGAGTAGTTGGCATTTACATGTCCTTGATTGCAATTGTAGCACCTTATTTTCCTTTTTCCTTAAAGAAGCTTCTTGGCCTACAAATTTTTAAACTTGTTAGTGTCACGCCCCGGAGGAGTCCCTGTCCGAAGAAATTTCGGCAGCATCTCCCCTGTACGAAGGACAATCTGAAACTTTCTACACCACCATATACCTCAGCCATATGCGGCTGGAATAATAACAATAATAAAAATATATCACACAGTCATCCATGCAGTTAAATAGATAACAAACTAGAATAAAAATACGATGACTCGAAATCAACCCTACTCCACTACACCCATAAAGCACAAATCCGACGATCAAATCAACTTACCTCTTCTGCCGTCTAGGCAGGCATGTAGTAAAACAAATCCAAACCATACGAAAATTCATCAATTATAAGAATCCTTACAATATCCAAGTATCAAACAAGCCAAGTCTAAACATAGTCAAATAAGAAGAAAAACTAAAAACAAAAAGTCAACAAGTCCTCGTGGTCTGCAGGGGACCAGCAACTGGAACTCTCTCCTGACAACATCAACCTGAAAAATAACAACAATGGAGGCGGGGTGAGTCCAACACTCAGCAGGTACAACTAATATGCAAAGTAGGGAAATAACATCTAGCACTAATCATGCGTACAGTCTCCTGATATAAAAGGATGTAATGCAACTGAAGTAAACAAGAGAAAAACTGTACTAATCAGGACCTGGGTATAAGGACAACAGTCCGAGTGGCATAGAAATCCTGTATGCATGTCAAACATAGGCATCTAAACAATATACAGCATATAAATGCAGCAAGCACAAACACAAGCAATAAATGCATCATGTATATGATGCCAATGATGCGTCCTGGTAACCCCTGACGTCAGTCGATCATCTCACACACAATAGTGAGGCCGAGTGGGTAGGACTGTGACAACCGTGCACTCTGTCGTCATTACTCTTGATGAGTGACCGAGTGGACGGGATGCTGTCGGAGTACACCTATCCTCCTACCCCAAATCATAAATGGGGGAGCGAAATGCTCTCAACTTCCGGTACACGATGACGGGGAGGAATCCCTGCCGGCTAACACGTTGCATCACGCTACCCATGAGCGGACCAACGGAGCCAAACAAAGTCCCTGCTGCAACACACACTACCTGAATCGACCACTAACCCATGAGTGGTGGTGTGTGCAGATCCATGTAACTGGCGATGTGCTCAACAATAATGGAGCGGACTATCGCACAGCATGCAATCATGCAAATGGTGCATGGCACAAACCACAAAATATCCTGAGCTAATCCATATATATATAAAAGTGTATCATAGGTCAACGAATCAAATCAAATGTACACTAAAGTTATAAAACCTAGGTCCTGAACATGGTGAAGCATGGTATATCACTACCCCTATAAGCATGTATCAACATGTAAGGAATACATGAGATGCAAAACAAACAATCAACCAATCATGTAACAGGTATCGGGTAGTGATTAACCGAAACAAATAAGAGAACATAATTATTGCTACTTGTTAAATTCACTACTATACATATCAAAGATATAAAGTCAAAAGTACCCGTCTCCAATAGAAAGGATCGTATCAGGTCCAAATCCGACGTCGAGATACTCGTCTCGCGTCAAAGTCCTGTGTCACCAATACATATACATTTTATTCAGCTAATTCCTATAAATAGCTAAATAAAAATCTCTTACACTAATTTAGGGGCAAACCCTAATTAACACAATAGCATAAACCTAATCCACAATCCACCAATGGATTAAGAATCCAAACTTAATTCCATTTACACATGATTACGCATCTACATAATCAATCACCTAGTCCTTACCTTAATTCAGCCGCTTCTAGAACTCAAGGGTTGTTGTTGGACAGAGTGCTGCTGGACGAAGAGTTGCTGCACAATTAGCGGCTGCTCGTTGCCGGACACGAGGTGAGCAGCTGCTGGAAGCAAGAATACCTGCTGGACTCAGGGCTGCGGGAATAGGCAATTGCTCACTGCTGTTTTGTTCGGATCCTGTCAGCAAAAGGAAATCTAGGGCACGGTAGCACCAGGGAATCGGCGGCGGTCAACAAGACAACGCACATTGGCGGTCGGCTAGGGCTGAGGAGAGGAGGAAGGCGTCTGCGTCAGTGATTAGGGCACAAGGGGTCGGCTTGATCGGCACTGCTTGTGCGGTGTCGGCGGTGGTGGCGACTCGGGAAGGAGGAAGAGGAAAGAAGGCCGACACTGCTCAACGTCGGCGGAGGAGAGGATCGGGATGGGGCTCGATCGGCAGTGGCTCCGAGCAGAGCTCGGATCCGGATCGGAGTGGTGGCAGAGGAGAAGAAGAGGAAAGCGGAGTTGGATTTTGGGAGAAGAAGTAGGAGGAGAGGAGGAAACCACCGAGTGGCAGTTAGGGCACGGGAAGACTTCGGCGGGGAAGAAGACTCGGCGCTGTGGAAGAAAATAAGAGAAAGAAGAAAAAGAAAAAAGAAAAGGAAAAGAAAAAAAATAAAACTTTTCCTTCACTTAAATGGGTAGCCTAAACAGGCCTTCCCGAGGCCCTGTTTTTATTCCCGTAAACTCGTTCATACGAGCTCCGAAAAATTTCCGAAAAATTTCCAAAAATTCTGGAAAATTCCCTTATCTTTATTCGCCATTTTTTCGTTATTTTACATTCTCCCCCACTAATAAAAATTTGGTCCCCAAATTTCGTTATCTACCATCAGCAAATACTAACAACAGGTAACAATTATAAATGCGTTGAACGGTAAATTAAATCACATACCTCAAGTGAAAATATGGGGATATCGAGCTCGGATCGTATCCTCGAGCTCCCAAGTAGCCTCCTCGTCCGAATGATGCTGCCATCCGACTTTAACCTGCCGGATAGTCTTGTTCCGCAACTGACGCTCTTTCCGGTCGAGAATCCGTATCGGAACCTCCTCATAAGTAATGTCAGGCTGAACTGGAACTGGGATATCTACCAGCACACATGTCGGGTCAGGTACATATCTCCTCAGCATAGATACATGGAATACATCGTGGACGCCTGACAGGGACGGTGGTAGTGCCAGTCGGTAAGCTACCGCTCCGATCCTCTCCAAGATCTCGAAAGGACCAATGTACCGCGGAGCTAGCTTACCTCTGAGGCCAAATCTCTTCACCCCTTTCGTGGGTGAAACTCGCAGAAATACATGGTCGTCAACAGAGAACTCTAGTGGTCTGCGTCTCCGATCAGCATAACTCTTCTGACAGTCCTGCGCCTCTGACATCCTCCGTCTGATAGTACGGACCAACCCTGCATCCTGCTGAGCTCTCTGAGGTCCCAACATCTGGGTCTCTCCAACCTCATCCCACAGGACAGGTGTTCGACAAGGCCTACCATACAACGCCTCAAACGGTGCCATCTGGATAACCGAATGAAAGCTATTATTATAGGCAAACTCTGCCAACGGCAGATGGTCCTCCCAACTGCCTCCGATATCCATAACACATGACCTCAGCAGATCCTCTAAAGTCTGAATGGTCCACTCTAACAGTCCATCTGTCTGCGGATGGAAAGTTGTATTGAAACAAAGCTGCGTGCCCAAAGCCTGCTGCAGACTCTGTCAAAAACGAGACGTGACCGGGGTCTCTATCTGAAATAATAGTCAAAGGGACACCATGCAATCTGATGATCTCCTGGCAATACAGATCTGCCAATCGATCCAGGAAATCAGTCTTCCGGATCGCTAAGAAATGTGCCGATTTGGTTAATTGACCAACGATTACCCAAATCACATCATGGCCTCGTCATGTCCTCGGTAAACCCACCACAAAGTCCATAGTAATGTGTTCTCATTTCCACTCAGGAATAGAAATCTGCTGAAGTAAGCCGGCAGGTGCTCGGCCTTCACTTGCTGACAGACAAGACATCTAGCTACAAAATCCGCGATGTCTTCCTTCAGGTCGTTCCACCAATAAAAACACCTCAAATCTTGGTACACACGGGTACCGCCTGGGTGGACAGCAAATCATGAACGATGAGCCTCCGTAAGTAACTCCTATAAGACCGGTTGAGACTGAAGTACGCATAATCTGCCTCGGAAGTGTATAATACCCTCCTCGTCTCGTGTGAACTTGGTCTGCTGCCCGGAAGCTATCTGGCTGCAAATAAACTACAAATACTGATCAGCAACCTAGGGCTCTCGGATCCTCGTCCTGATCGACGACTGAGCAACCATGGTAACCAGAGTACCCTGCTCTATCTGTCCTTACCCCTCAAGGCCCAAATTGGAGAAACCTTAAATCAAGTCTATGACCACAACTCGGTGGCAAGCTAAAGTCCCTCCGGACTTCCTGCTAAGTGCATCGCAACCACATTAGCTCTCCCCGGGTGATAGCTAATGGTACAATCATAATCCTTCAGGAACTCCATCCATCTCCTCTATCGGAGATTAAGTTCCTTCTAAGTAAACAGATATTTGAGACTCTTATGGTCAGTGAGAATCTCAAATGTAACACCATATAAATAATGTCACCAAATCTTCATGGCAAAAATAATGGCGACTAGCTCCAGATCATGTACAGGGTAGTTCTTCTCATGCTCCTTCAACCAACAAGAAGCATAGGAGGCTACCATATCGTGCTGCATCAGAACAACGCTCAAATCCTGAATAGATGCGTCGGTGTAGAGGACATATCCGTCCTCTCCAGAAGGTAAAACCAAAAATCGGAGCGGACACTAGTCTCCGCTTCAGCTCCTGGAAGCTGGTCCTGCAATCCTCAGTCTAAGTGAACTTCACGCCTTTCCTGGTCAGGCGTGTAAGTAGCATAGTAATCCGTGAGAAACCCTTAATGTATCTCCGGAAATATCGAGCCAAACAAAGGAAGTTGCGAGCCTCTTCTATAGACTTCGTCTACTCCCAACGGTAACAACCTCGATCTCCTGTGGAACCACGATATACTCCTACTGGTGACGTTGGGTCTCAAACATCTCACAGAAGACAATCAAAATACGCACTACTGAACTTCACATATAGACGTTTCCGTCGAAACATCTCTAGAACTATGTGAAGATGGTGTACGTGACACACCGCGGATCCGAAATAGATCATAACATCGTCAAAAAAGACAACGGAAACCAATCCAAACATCCTCAAAATACCAGAATCATTGAGCCCCTGAAAACATCTAAGGCTCTGGAAGCCCTAATGGTAAAACCAAAATACATAATGTTCGTACCACAGACATTCCTAACCATAAGATCTCCGATAATAAGTCGGAAATCTGATCACCAACATCATAAATCACCAAAGAATAAATGCTCTAGTGTGAGAGCAACGCTCCATCACAAGAAATACCACATATGTGGGAGCAACGCTCTACCACAAACAATCCAAAATATGTAAGAGCAACGCTTTACCACAAACCAACAATAATATGTGGGAGCTCCGCTCCACCACAAACGATCCATAAGTGTCCAAGGCATCTAACTATCCAACTAGAGGCTGCACGAGATCACTCAACCACATATCACTGTGGGCAGCCAAAGGTATAACAATCCAGCAATCAAATCAAACTCATCGTCAAATCTATCAACATCGTAGTGAGTCACCCACTGATAAGAAAATGGGTTGACAGGGTAATCCAACAAATGACATAATGCAGACACTCCACATCCTGCATTCAACATAAGTAGAATCATCATGCGGCTACCAACAATACACCTGGCACACGTGCTCACACATCATATGTATGATCGACATAATCCTCCAATTTGTACACACCATACATACTCACAACATAGGTATAATTCATCGTGATACCTCCAACAATGCATACCGAACCCGTGTGCATATATCAACATAGGTATAATCAACAATACACCTCAACAACACTCACATGACGTATATACACGTATGCCAAGAGTATAATCAACGTAATACTTCCAACAAATCATAATCGACACGAGTATACACTCAGAACAATCATATGATAAACAAGATACCTCAAATATTACACCGAACACATCTGCACATATCACAACTCAGATTAAATCGATAAGATACACCCAATAAAACACTCAAACATATGTGCATATTTCACAACATAATTTTTAATTGACAAAATACCTCCAATAAACAATTAGACATGTATATCTAACCACTCGGGTATAATCTACTAGAAACCCACAATAATCATATGTATAAATGTGTACGACCCAAAAGAAAAAGTCAGAATTCAAGAACATCAAGAGACTCTCATTTTTTATCCTCAAAAATATCAGCCCACATAATATCAGATGAATAAGTCTCTACTCCCCATGAGAGCAAGTTAGCATTCAAAACATCAAATCATTATTTATCCACATAGTCCAATATCAGAAGAAGCAAATATCAATTTTATCATCCTATTAACTAACCACAACTAACCAGATTTATTAAAATCTCATAGGCACACTCAACCGTAAACTCTCTAGCACCCGATTTATAATCTGATCACCAACTATAATCATCAAACCTGTGAATATCATACATGACACTCACTATGTCACCATCAACGACAACCCAAATAATAGATCATTCTCAACAATGATCAAACATGATAACTCCCCACTGACCAATTTTCATCGTATCAGGTACCCTAATATCCAAAAGACATGAGTATAAAAACTCTACTGGCTAAGTCAATAGGAATATGTAGGTATCATCCATTACCCAGCTAACAATAGCAGAGGCTAGTATGTGCCTCCATCTCCTACTAGTAGTAACAGAAGCTAAAACTACTGATGGTATGATATGAAAAATCTTCAGAGACTATAATCCTTGATCTCAATTAAGGTTAATCATGCTCAATGGCTAACCCATCACATGTAATATGTGTTACAACAACTAGACAGGTACTAAATAAAGAAGGCCAATACATGTCATAAACTATAAAATTAAACATCATACATATATACCGTCTGGAGATGTTCCATCGTTGTCCAGTCCCCAACTTCTGACCTCAAAATTCCGAACATGAAAATCATCGAAAATCCATATAAATCCGAAACGGAAGTCTAAAACATATACGTAATGGAAAACCCGTGCAACCAAAATAACTACCCAGTTTGACTCGCAAACTTGGGCTAGCACAAAATATCCAGAATACTAAAAGTAGGTATCACACCCTGCTCTGATACCAATAAATTGGTATCATATAAATCTCGAAAATCCGTAACATGAAAATCAAAACAAGTATCGCCAAACTTTGACGCTCTGATACCATATAAATTGGTATCAGGTTATCATAAATATCCAAAATATGAAAACAAAGATCGTAAAACTTAAGCTCTGATACCACTAAATTGTCACGCCCCGGACGAGTCCCTATCCGAAGAAAATTTCGACAGCATCTCCCCTGTACGGCGGACAATCTGAAACTTTCTACACCACCATATACCTCAGCCACATGCGGCTGGAATAATAACAATAATAAAAATACATCACACAGCCATCCACGCAGTTAAATAGATAATAAGCTAGAACAAAAATACGATGACTCGAAATCAACCCTACTCCACTACACCCATAAAACACAAATCCGACGATCAAATCAACTTACCTCTTCTGCCGTCTAGGCAGACATGTAGTAAAACAAATCCAAACCATACGAAAATTCATCAATCATAAGAATCCATACAATATCCAAGTATTAAACAAACCAAGTCTAAACATAGTCAAATAAGAAGAAAAACTAAAAACAAAAAGTCAACAAGTCCTCGTGGTCTACCAGCAACTGGAACTCTCTCCTGACAACATCAACCTGAAAAATAACAACAATGGAGGCGGGGTGAGTCCAACACTCAGCAGGTACAACTGATATGCAAAGCAGGGAAATAACATCTAGCACTAATCATGCGTACAGTCTCCTGATATAAAAGGATGAAATGCAACTGAAGTAAACAAGAGAAAAACTGTACTAACCAGGACCTGGGTATAAGGACAAACAGTCCGAGTGGCATAGAAATCCTGTATGCATGTCAAACATAGGCATCCAAACAATATACAGTATATAAATGCAGCAAGCACAAACACAAGCAATAAATGCATCATGCATATGATGCCAATGATGCGTCCTGGTCACCCTTGACACCAGTTGATCATCTCACACACAATAGTGAAGCCGAGTGGGTAGGGCTGTGACAACCGTGCACTCTGTCATCACTACTCCTGATGAGTGACCGAGTGGACGGGATGCTGTCGGAGTACACCTATCCTCCTACCCCAAATCATAAATGGGGGAGCGCAATGCTCTCAACTCCCGGTACACGATGACGGGGAGAAATCCCTGCCAGCTAACACGTTGCATCACGCTACCCATGAGCGGACCAACGGAGCCAAATAAAGTCCCTGCTGCAACACACACTGTCTGAATTGACCACTAACCCATGAGTGGTGGTGTGTGCAGATCCATGTAACTGGCGATGTGCTCAACAATAATGGAGCGGGCAATCGCACAGCATGCAATCATGCAAATGGTGCATGGCACTAACCACAAAATATCCTGAGCTAATCCATATATATATAAAAGTGCACCATAGGTCAACGAATCAAATCAAAGGTACACTAAAGGTATAAAACTTAGGTCATGAACATGGTGAAGCATGGTATATCACTACCCCTATAAGCATGTATCAACATGTAAGGAATACATGAGATGCAAAACAAGCAATCAACCAATCATGTAACAGGTATCGGGTAGTGATTAACCAAAACAAATAAGAGAACATAATTATTGCTACTTGTTAAATTCACTACTATGCATATCAAAGACATAAAGTCAAAAGTACCCGCCTCCAATAGAAAGGATCGTATCAGGTCCAAATCCGACGTCGAGATACTCATCTCGCGTCAAAGTCCTGTGTCACCAATACATATACATTTTATTCAGCTAATTCCTATAAATAGCTAAATAAAAATCTCTTACACTAATTTAGGGGCAAACCCTAATTAACACAATAGCATAAACCTAATCCACAATCCACCAATGGATCAAGAATCCAAACTTAATTCCATTTACACATGATTACACATCTACATAATCAATCACCTAGTCCTTACCTTAATTCAGCCGCTGCTAGAACTCAAGGGTTGTTGTTGGACAAAGTGTTGCTGGACGAAGAGTTGCTGCACAATTAGCGGTTGCTCGTTGCCGGACACGAGGTGAGCAGCTGCTGGAAGCAAGAATACCTGCTGGACTCAGGGCTGCGGGAATAGGCAATTGCTCACTTCTGTTTTGTTCGGATCCTGTCAGCAAAAGGAAATCTAGGGAACGGTAGCACCAGGGAATCCACGACGATCAACAAGACAGCGCGCAGTGGCGGTCGGCTAGGGATGAGGAGAGGAGGAAGGCGTCGGCGTCAGTGATTAGGGCACAAGGGGTCGGCTTGATCGGCACTGCTCGTGCGGTGTCGGCGGTGGTGGCGACTCGGGAAGGAGGAAGTGGAAAGAAGGTCGGCACTGCTAGGCGTCGGCGGAGGAGAGGATCGGGATGGGGCTCGGTCGGCAGTGGCTCCGAGCAGAGATCAGATCTGGATCGGAGTGGCGGCAGAGGAGAAGAAGAGGAAAGCGGAGTCGGATTTTGGGAGAAGAAGTAGGAGGAGAGGAGGAAACCGCCGAGTGACAGTTAGGGCACAGGAAGACTTCGGTGGGGAAGAAGACTCGGCGCCATGGAAGAAAATAAGAGAAAGAAGTAAAAGAAAAAAGAAAAGGAAAAGAAAAAAAATTAAACTTTTCCTTCACTTAAATGGGTAGCCTAAATAGGCCTTCCTGGGGCCCTGTTTTTATCCCCGTAAACTCGTTCATACGAGCTCCGAAAAATTTCCGAAAATTTTCCAGAAATTTCAAAAAATTCCCTTATCTTTATTCACCATTTTTTCGGTATTTTACAATTAGACTTAAATAATTTTGATAATTTTCTTACCATGTATGCTCTTTCATCTTCGTCGAGGGATGTGTTGGAATATGATTTGTCATTCTTGGGTTTTAGTACTAGATTTTGATTCGGCTCCTTTCTTAGTCCTACACATCGAGATTCATGAATTTTTAATGTAGAAAATATACTTTCTAAGGTACTTACCTCAAGATCCTTAAAAATATAGTTGGAATTGACTATCAATGTCTAGTCCGGGGTCCTTGGAAATGTGTTTAGAGTATACCTTAGAGAATCTCTATTTGTTACCATTTCTCTGAAATTGGTTAGTTCGATGATCAACTCTTTAAGCTTCGAATGCAGTTGAATGACTACCTCTCCATTTCCAGTCAGAGATCGGCAAATTGCTGAGCTTGTTGTGGAGCACATCTCTTTTGATAACTTGGTTTCTGAGGTTCCTTCATTCAACTCTAGGAATTTTTTCCAGAATTTTTTTGCTGAGTTGTAAGTGTCGATTTAGTTGACATCTTGAGGTGGTAGTACTCTTAGACGGTGGAATTTGGCCTTACCATTTGCCATGAACTTGGTCTGCTACTTTTTGTTCCAGAGATGCTCTTCCTTTTCTTCTCCATTCTCATCTACAAGCAATTCAAAACCATATTTCATAGTTAGTAAAATATCAAAAATTAGTTTTAACGTATACCTTCATTTTTTTGCTTCCATAGCACGAACTCTCCCTCGAATTTTGGCGGGTAAATACTAGATTCGGTCATCTTTCTTTTGCATTAGTTGGTAGTTAGTCCTTCGAAGGCACACCTCACACTGATATTATTTGTAGGCCCTGGTAGGCTAGCTAGAAGGGGGGGGGTGAATAGCTTGCAATATAAATTTAAAACTAATCTCTTACTACTTAATTAGCAAGATCAAACACACATTAATTAGACAAATATAACATGCAAAAAAAAGAGTAACAGACAACGAAATTTACTTGGTTACAACCAAGAAAGTTGTTAATCTAAGTAAAATAATAGCTCACTAAGATTCTCCTTCATTGTAGGCGGAGCAGCCTCGTACACAGATTAAAGCATGAATAAAAATAGAAAGGAATTTCAAATACAGTGTGTGTTATACTGAACTATGAGGACCTGGGCACTATTTATAACCCACTAATAAAAAATAATCGTTTCCTGATGTGGCAGCTCCCGGGTGCTTGGACCCAGTTCGGGGGCCTGGTTGTGGTGGCCTGAATCAACTTCGTCACGATTCTTCATCAATGACTTATCGGTATCCGGGCACTTGGACCCGGACCAGGCACCTAGAGTCTTGTTGTCGTACACTCTAAAGTTGATCCTTGCTACAACATCTCAAATAGGCACCTAACTTGGCCTGAATGGATTTGAGCGCCCAGACCTAGTTCGAATTCCTAGACTCTAGGTACCTAAACTTGGTTCAGACACCTGGATAAAATCAACATCACATTAACTTGTTCGATTGCTTTTTCAGTCGCTTGGGTGATTCTCCAGCTATCCAGAGTTGAGTTCACCCGAACCCATCTCCAGTCTTCTCCTCGAACAGTTTTCCTCCCTAGAGTCTCATCCCTAGAAAATGTTGTTCGCATCCTTCTTATTCACTGGTGTACTCTTCTATAGTACCTCGTCCCTCGGATGCACCGAGCCCGTTGACTCGATTCTCATGTCATCCTTCTCGCTAGCTGTTCCTTTTGCTCAACTTCTTGTATTCCTAAGTTCCTATACACTCAGACATAAGGTATCAAAACTGTAATACCTAACTTAACTCAGTTGACCACATCAAAATAAACCTGGGGTACTTACAAGCTACACCTTGATACATTCCTAGGACTTTGTAACATGGTGAATTATGAGGTAGTCTCAGTGGATGTCATTCAGTTGATGACATTTTTTTTAGTACCAAGGATTGAGCAAGTACTTGGTTTTATTTTCTTTGTCCTCAAAGCATAATATGTTGGGAATAATAGTTGAAGCATGCATTTTAATTGAGCAAGTGGCACTGAATCTCAAAGAATTGTCAGACAAAAATTGGATGGAATCTCCTCCCTTAATTCCTGATTTGCAAGCTAAGGATGAAATAACAACTATCATACAAGAATTTGTACCACTTCCCATGAACAAAGATGAAACTTTATCAACTCACAGAAATTTCATCAAATCACAAAATGAGGAGTCGAAAAGAATAGAGAAGTCCAATGCAGAATATAATGTTATCAAGTTGAGAAATGACAAGAATCTTAATGAACTTCTGGAGAAAGATGTATATAGAAGTAAGGAGAAGAACAAAGGAGGACTACAAAAACTCAACTCCAATACTCTAGTAAGTGTCTATAGGCCATGTGTACCTTTCCCTCAATAGTTGATCACACCAACATTGGACAAGCAATTTGAATCTCTGTCACAAACTTAAAAACCCTAAATATTTCTTTTCCACAAAGGTTAGTGGGGGCCAATAACGATAAAGATTTTGGCAAATTCTATGATAATAATTTAGTTGAATGCAAATTTGTTGACGTACTTGAAAATGTAGATTTTTCTAATGATGATTGTGATGATGGAATTGATTATAAATTTTTAGACTTACCTATTGGGGTTAAAGGTTGTTACAATGAAATAAAATTTTTTGATGATGAGTGTGTTGAGAATGATAATTTCAAAACTGTCAGTCAAGTTGTTGACTCTCTTGCTAATGATATTGATATTGATATATTCTTTGATGTATATGATGATGTTAATGTTTTAGAAGGAAGTGTAAGGAGTTGTATTATGAAAGCAGTATCTTAAGAATCACTTTTTTTTGTTCCCACAATCCCTTGATACTATGAGAGTGGCAAGATTTGAACAATTTGTGGATAAAAGTGTAGGGACTTATACAGAGATGATAGAACCCTAAGTGTCACGCCCCAGAGGAGTCCCTGTCCGAGAAAATTTCGGCAGCATCTCCCCTGTACGGTGGACAATCTGAAACTTTTCTACATCTCACAAATACCTCAGCCACAGGCGGCTGGAATAATAACAACAAAATAAAACATCACCACGCAGTTATATAATAGTAAACAAAACATTAATGCTCTGACTCGAAATCCACTCTACTCCACTACACACGTAAAACTCAAAACCGACGAACTCACCTCTTTTGCCGTCCAGGCAGGCATGTAGTAGAATAAAAACCAAATCCAAATCCATCGATATAATAAAATCTATACCATGTCCATAAGTAAATAAATCCAGAACATAACAAGTTCAAACAGTCTAGAACAGAAAAGGAAACCAAACGAAAACCAATCACATCCTTGAGGTCTGCAGGGACCAGCAACTGGAACTCTCTCCTGACAGCATCAACCAACACTCAGCAGGTACAATTGATATGCAAAGTAAAGAAATAACACCTAGCACTAATCATGCGTACAGTCTCCTGATAAAAGAAAGATAAAAATATGCATCTGAAGTAAATAGGAGAGGAACTGTACTAACCAGGACCTGAGTATAAGGACAAACAGTCCGAGTGGTATAGGAATCCTGTATGCATGTCAAACATAGGTATCCAAACAATATGCAACATATAAATGCAGCAACCACAAACACAAGCAATAAATGCATCATGCATATGATGCCAATGATGCATCCTGGTCACCCCTAACGCCAGTCGATCATCTCACACACATAGTGAGGCCGAGTGGGTAGGGCTGTGACAACCGTGCACTCTGTCGTCACTACTCCTGATGTAAAATACCGGAAAAATGACAAATATATGATTAAGGGAATTTTCCGAAATTTTTGGACATTTTTCGGAAATTTTTCGAAGCTCGTACGGACGAGTTGACGGGGATAAAAACGGGGCCCGGAAAAGCCTGTTTAGGCTACCCCATTTAAGTGAGGAAAAGTTGATTTTTTCCTTTTTAAATTCTTTTTCTTTTCTCTCTCGCCGAACCCGCGCGTGCCGTGCCCTAACCATCCGACGGTTCCTTTCTTCCCCTCTTCTTTTCCTCTTCGTCACCGAGCACTTCACCTTCTCCATCGACGTCGGCCTCTCCTTCTCCTCCTTCCCGAGCCGCACCAGGAGCCGCCAGCCACCGAGACATCCTTCTCCCTCTTTCGAGCACCGGAGCCGATCCCTAGCCGCGTCGCCGCCACTCCGACCCGACACCACTGTTGCCGGCGACGCACGGAGCAACGCCTCACCTCTGGTGCCTCAGCATCGACCACCACAGTGTCGCTGCTGTCTCTTGATTCGAACCAGTGTCGCTATTGCCTATGCCCTAGCGCCGGCGACCGGGTTTTTGTTCGTGCCCTAGCCACAGCCTGCACCGCTGTGAATTCCTCCGCTCTAGGTCTGGCCGACACCTGACTCCCTCTTCTCTCTGTGCTCACGACCCGCCGCACCTCTGCACAGTGCCGACGCCACTGCTTAGTGCTTTCTTCCCTTGTCGACTAAGCCTCAGCCCTAGCATCGGTTGCCATGAGTACTAGCTGAGTGTTGCTGTTCATTGGTCCTGGCTGTCAGAAATTTTGGGTTGTTGAGAGTCATCAGTAGACACTTAGGGGTAAGTGTGGATTCGATCTCTTGTGTGATCATTTTAACGTCACTAGAATCCTTATGCTGGCTGGAATATTTGCAGGTGTTGGCGATACAGACAGAACCTAGAGAGCAGTGAAAGGTAAGGTTCTTGTTTAACGGTTGGGTGGATCTAGGTTTTTATGTGGACAAGTTAATTGATGATCAATTAAGGTTAATCGACAATTAGGGTTTCCTAATTGAATTAAGAGTCTGATTTAGTTATTTGATACAGGTTGAGTAACTAAAATTATTTGTGTTTAATTAGGTAGGTTAATGATTATGACTTAGGGTTTTGTCCTAAGTTGTGTTGGGAATTTTATTTAGCAATTCATTAGAATTTTTAGCTAAATAAAATATCTGTGTATTGGTATTTCAGGACTTTGACGCGAGACGAGTATCTCGATGTCGGATTTGGACATTTCTATTGGAGGCGGGTACTTTTGACTTTTGTTGTCTTTGATATGCTTAGTAATGGAATTAACATGTTTCATTAATTATGTTTCTTATCTATTTCGGTTAATCACTACCCAAATCTTACATGCTTGATTGATTGATTGGTTTTGCATCTCAGGTATATTTTTACCTGTTTATACATGCTTATAGGGGTAGTGATATGCCATGCTTGACCATGTTCAGGACCTAGGTTTTATACCTTCCGTGTACCCTGATTTGATATGATTCTTTGACCTAGGGTGCACATTTCTATATATATGGATTAGGTCAGGATGTTTATATGGTTATTGCCATGCATCATTTGCATGATTGCATGCTGTGCGATAGTCCGCTCCATTATTGCTGAGCACATCGCCAGTTACATGGATCTGCACACACCACCACTCATGGGTTAGTGGTCGATTCAGGATGAGTGTGTTGCAGCGGGGACTCTGTTAGGCACCGTTGGTCCGCTCATGGGTAGTGTGACACAACGAGTTATCCGACAGGGATTCCTCCCCGTCTTTGAGTACCGGGAGTTGAGAGCATTGCGCTCCCCCATCTATGATTTGGGGTAGGAGGATAGGTGTACTCCGACAGCATCCCGTCCACTCGGTCACTCATCAGGAGTAGTGACGACAGAGTGCACGGTTGTCACAGCCCTACCCACTCGGCCTCACTTTGGTATGAGATGATCGACTGGCGTCAGGGGTGACCAGGACGCATCATTGGCATCATATGCATGATGCATTTATTGCTTGTGTTTGTGGTTGCTGCATTTATATGCTGCATATTGTTTGGATGCCTATGTTTGACATGCATACAGGATTCCTATACCACTCGGACTGTTTGACCTTATACTCAGGACCTGGTTAGTACAGCATTCTCCTGTTTACTTCAGATGCATATTTATATCTTTCTTATAGCAGGAGACTGTACGCATGATTAGTGTTAGGTGTTATTTCTTTACTTTGCATATTGCTGAGTGTTGGACTCACCCCGCCTCCATTGTTGATATTTTCAGGTTGATGCTGTCAGGAGAGAGTTCCAGTTGCTGGTCCCTGCAGACCTCGAGGATAGGATTTGGTTTCCGTTTTGGTTTCTTTTCTGTTCTAGACTATTTAAAACTTGTTATGTTTTAGATTTATTCCACCTATGGACGTTGTATGGATTTTATGATGTCGATGAAATTGGATTTGGTTTTATTCTACTACATGCCTGCCTGAACGGCAGAAGAGGTAAGAAAATCGGATTTGGGCTTTACGAGTGTAGTTGAGTAGGGTGGATTTCGAGTCGAGTATTATTACTGCGTGGTTATATATATAACTGCGTGGTGATTGATTTTATTTATTGTTATGATTCCAGCCGCTGTGGTGAGTATTTAGTTGTAGAAATTTTTTGATTGTCAGCTGTACAGGGAGATGCTCGAAATTTTCTGGACAGGGACTCCTCTGGGGGCGTGACAATTTAGTGGTATCAGAGCACAGGTTATACGATCTTTTGTTTCGTATTTTGGATTTTTAGGATTTATCTGATACCAATTTATTGGTATCAGAGCAGGTTATGGATACCTGCTTTTGGTTTCTGGAGATTTATCGGATACCGGTTGTTGGTATTCTGGATATTTGGGTTAGCCAGGTTTGCGAGTCAAACTGGGCATTATCGGATTTTCGATATGGTTATGTTTCGGATTTCCGTTTCGGATTTATTTGGATTTCCGGCGATATGTACGTTCGGAATTTTGAGGTCAAATTGGGGACTGGACAGCGACGGAACATCTCCAGACAGCAAATAGGTATGTTGTTATTTTGTGTTGGTTATATTGGTATTGATATCTGTAATTTAATTTAACAGATATGAGACGATCTACTCGTATTGCTGCGAGACGTGGTGCTGGTCGACCACGTGCGAGGACCACGGGATCTCTGGATATGCCAGAGATGCCCACTGTTAGTGAGCCTGTCAGTCAGGGACAGACTCAGGAGGCAGCGGGAGCATCGGGCTCTCAAATCCCGATAGCTCCTGTAGAGATACCTACTTTGGCCACACCGACGGTATCCACGCCTACCCTGTTTACAGTACCGTCAGGAGTACCATTGGTGTACCCGACGTCTGCTCCAGCGCAGCCTACGGTGTATTCAGGACCACCGCCACTTGGACCTACAGTGTACCCGACACCAGTGGCACCTGTACCTCCAGTGCCTACAGTAGCAGCAGCTGTTCCACATCCGGTACCTTTTCCTACCGTACCTCCAGTTGCCACCACGTTTGTTCCCCAGGCAGTACCACCGACGGCTTATGCTCCGGTATATACAGTAGCACCGGGAGTTCCTCCTCCGGTCTATTCCGCGGTACCACCTGTAGTATCAGCTCCAGTGTTTCCGCCAGTTCCTGCAGCCGTCCCGACACAGATCACTGATATTGTCGCTGCACGAGCTAGGATTCCAGCACTGGCCGAGTCGATGAAGACTCGTTTCACTCTTTTCCGCGGAGATCTCGATCCGAGTATGGCTCTGTCATGGATAGAGACTATGGAGCAGACTTTCTTCTATATGGCTTGCTCCGAGTGGGAGAAAGCAGAGCTGGCTGCTTACCATTTACGGGATGAAGCTAATGCCTGGTGGGTTACTCAGCGTTCTATTATTGGTGAGCGCAATGTCACATGGACCAGGTTCAGAGAGGCTTTTGAGAGCCGTTTCTTTCCACTGTCCTATCAGATGGCTCGCCGACAGGATTTTATGAGTCTGAGGCAGAATAATCGCTCAGTGACCGAGTATAATACTGAATTCCTCCGGTTGGCTCAGTTTTGTCCAGAGTTAGTTGCGGAGGACAGAACTCGCATGATGCAGTTTATACAGGGATTGGATGGTTATCTGCATGTACAGCTTGCCGGATTAGGGATTACATCTTACTCTGATGCATTGAATCGAGCTTTGATGATAGAGTTAGCTCGGCGAGGCATATCCGGACGAAAAAAGCATACGGTCGACATCGAGCAGTCCAGCAGACTCGGCGGCAGGGCGGCCTCGGAGTAGTCGCAGACGCAGTCGGTCGAGGCTTACTGGGCATCTCGTAGGCCTCGAAATCGAGGCGGTCTTCTTGGGCGTTCCGGTTTTCACAGAAACCGCAACCGCCTTCGGTGATACTCATTGTTTGAGATGTGGATCCGAGATCACCTCACCCACTTGCTCTGGGGCCGATCGGTTGCTTTTATTGCAAGCCGGGCACCAGAGCCGAGATTGTCGGTGAAGGCTCGGCACGCCGGAGGTCGGTCGGAGGGGCAGTCTAGTCGATCGAGGCATATCGAGGAGGCGGCCCAATCTTCACACAGCGTCGGCGAGCAGCTCCTCCGCATTTGGCATGCTTGGGCAGAGTACTCCAGCCCCAGAGTTTTGCTCAGGACCTTATTATCCGACTCAAGGGCAGTATCGGTCTCAGCCAGCTGCACAGTATCAGTCACCATCCTCTCAGTCTTATCTGGCACATAGCCCAGCAGCGCCTCAGTGGCAGGCTTCTGCCCAGCCGCAGCAGCCGCTGGCAGCATTACCACCTCCTCCTCCGCCAGAGACTGGTCGTGTTCATGCTATTACCAGAGAGGATGCTCAGCGGGCCGACGGATCTGTTTTCCGCGGTACGATTTCCATTTATGCATTTACTGCTGATATTTTGATTGATACTGGTAGTTCACATTCTTTTATATCCCGTACCTTTATGCGGGAGGTTGGTAGATTACCTACTGTTAGGTTGCGGCGATTGACTGTCTCCCTACCGTCCGGTGATACTTTAGACGTCACCCAGGAGATCAGAGGTTGCCCGTTAGACTTTGGTAACATGATACTTACGGTAGATCTTCTAGTATTGGAGATGGTCGAATTTGATATCATTCTTGGCATGGATTGGCTGTCAATATATCATGCTACCGTTGATTGCCAGACGAGGGTGGTCACCTTCCGGCCTCCGAACCAACCCTCGTGGAGTTTCACTGGCATTAGAGACGACGGCATCTCGATTATTTCGGCGATTCAGGCGCAGAAGCTGCTGTCTCACGGCTGTCATGGTTTTCTGTTGTCGTTGATCAGTACTGAGGACAGTAGTAGTTCGCAGCTCTCCGATGTTCCTGTTGTCCGGGAATACCCAGATGTATTTCCAGAGGAGCTGCCAGGTTTGCCTCCCAGAAGGCCAGTGGAGTTCGCTATTGAGCTGATTCCGGGAACCGCGCCGACATCGAAAGCTCCGTATCGTATGGCACCAAAAGAGTTGAACGAGCTGAAGGTTCAACTCCAGGAGCTTTTAGACAGGGGATTCATTCGCCCTAGTGTTTCACCATGGGGTTCTCCAGTTCTATTTGTCAAGAAGAAAGACGGCACCATGAGGTTATGTATTGACTACAGGCAGCTGAATTCAGTGACCGTCAGAAATAAATATCCATTACCACGGATTGAGGATTTGTTTGATCAGCTCAGAGGTACTTCAGTGTATTCTAAGATTGATCTGCGATCCGGATATCATCGATTGAGAGTCGAGATTCGATATCCAGCGACTTTCCGTACGGTCACGGTCATTATGAGTTTTTGTAATGCCATTTGGGCTTACCAATGCTCAATGTTTATGGACTTGATGAACCGCATATTTCTGGAGTATCCGGATCAGTTTGTTATCGTTTTCATTGATGACATATTGGTCTACTCTCGTTCGGAGGAGCATGCGATCATCTTCGCCTTGGAGATTCTTGACGACATCATCTGTATGTGAAGTTCGGCAAGTGTGCATTCAGCTATCCTCGATCGGTTTTCTAGGACACGTGGTTTCTAGCGGTATTTCAGTTGATCCTCGAAGATCGAGGTCATCACCGGTTGGGAGCTGAAGTCGATTCGAGAGATCCGGTTTTACGGGATTAGCGGATATTACCGACGCGTTTTGTCGAGGGTTTCTCGCGTATTGCTATGCCACTGACATGTCTTACCGGAAAGGCGTGAAGTTCATATGGTCCGAGGATTGCGAGACCAGGAGCTGGAGCGGAGATTAGTGTCGGCTCCAGTTTTGGTTTTACTTCCGGAGAGGATGGATTTGTACTTTACACCGACGCGTCTCTACAGGGTTTGGGCGTTGTTCCGATGCAGCACGAGTAGTCTCTTATGCTTCTCGTCGGTTGAAGGAGCATGAGAAGAACTACCCGATTCATGATTTGGAGTTAGCCATCATCTTTGCTCAAGCTTTGGCGTCATCATTTATATGGTATCACATTTGAGATTCTCACGATCATAAGAGTCTCAAATACATTTTCACTCGGAAGGAGCTTAATCTCCGGCGGAGGAGATGGATGGAGTTCTGAAGGACTACGATTGTACCATTAGCTACCACCACAGGAAAGCTAATGTGGTTGCAGATGCACTCAGTAGGAAGTCCGGAGGACTTTGGCTAGTCACGGACTTGATCACGGACTTGATTCAGCTTTCTCGAGTTAGATCTTGAGGCGAGGGACCGGCAGGTGGTATTCTGGTTACCATGGTTGCTCGATCGTCGATCGAGGATCCGAGAGGCCTGAGCTAGTGATCGGCATTTGCGGTTTATTAGCATCGAGATAGCTTTCAGGGCCGAGGTTTACGAGACGAGGAGGGTATTATATTCTTCCGCAGATTATGCGTACCTCGGTCTCATTCGGTTTTACAGGAGCTACTTGAGGCACATCGTTCTCGATTTGCGATCCATCCGGGACCCGTATGTATCGAGACTTGAGGCGTTCCTATTGGTGGAACGGTATGAAGAAAGACATCGCGGATTTCGTAGCTAGATGTCTTGTTTTGAGCAACAGAGACCTGCAGGGTTACTTCAGCTGATTCCTATTCACGAGTGGAAGTGGGATCACATTACCATGGACTTTGTGGTAGGGTTGCCGAGGACACGACGAGGCCATGACGCGATTTGGGTAATCGTTGATCGATTAACCAAATAGCGATCGGAGGACCGATCCCCTGGATCGATTAGCAGATTTGTATTGCCGAGAGATTATCAGACTACATGGTGTTCCGTTGAGTATCATTTCGAATAGAGATCCACGGTTTACGTCTCGTTTCTGGCAGAGTTTGCAGCAGGCCTTGGGCACGCAGCTCCGATTTAGTACAGTTTTCCATCCGCAGACAGATGGACAGTCAGAGCGGACCATTCAGACTTTAGAGGACCTGCTGAGGTCATGTGTTATGGATTTCGGAGGCAGTTGGGAGGACCATCTGCCATTGGTAGAGTTTGCCTTCAACAACAGCTTTCATTCGGCTATCCAGATGGCACCGTTTGAGGCGTTGTATGGTAAACCTTGTCGGACACCCGTCCTCTGGGATGAGGTTGGAGAGGCCCAGATGTTGGGACCTCATAGAGCTCAGCAGGATGCAGAGTTGGTCCGTACTATCAGACGGAGGATGTCAGAGGCGCAGGACCGCCAGAAGAGTTATGCTGATTGGAGACGCAGACCACTAGAGTTCTCTGTTGGCGACCATGTATTTCGACGAGTTTCACCCACGAAAGGGTGAAGAGATTGGCCTCGAGGTAAGTTAGCTCCATGTACATTGGTCCCTTCGAGATCTTGGAGAGGATCGAGGCGGTAGCTTACCGACCCGTCCCTGTCAGGCGTTCACGATGTATTTCACGTATCCATCGAGGAGATACGTGCGATCCGACGCATGTTTGGCAGATATCCAGGTTCGATTCGACTGACATTACCTATGAGGAGGTTCGATGCAGGATTCTCGGCCGGAAGGAGCGTCGGTTGAATAAGACCATCCTACGGTTAAAGTCGGATGGCAGCATCATTTGGACGAGGAGGCTACTTGGGAGCTCGAGGATACTATCAGAGCTCGATATCCCCATCTTTTCACTTGAGGTATGTGTGTTTATTTACCGTTCAGCATTTATTATTATTATCTGTTATTAGTACTTGCTGATGGTAGATACTGAAATTTGGGGACCAAATTTTTATTAGTGGGGGAGAATGTAAAATACCGGAAAAATGACAAATATATGATTAAGGGAATTTTCCGGAATTTTTGGACATTTTTCGGGAATTTTTCGAAGCTCGTACGGACGAGTTGACGGGGATAAAAACGGGGCCCGGAAAAGCCTGTTTAGGCTACCCCATTTAAGTGAGGAAAAGTTGATTTTTTCCTTTTTAAATTCTTTTTCTTTTCTCTCTCGCCGAACCCGCGCGTGCCGTGCCCTAACCATCCGACGGTTCCTTTCTTCCCCTCTTCTTTTCCTCTTCGTCACCGAGCACTTCACCTTCTCCATCGACGTCGGCCTCTCCTTCTCCTCCTTCCCGAGCCGCACCAGGAGCCGCCAGCCACCGAGACATCCTTCTCCCTCTTTCGAGCACCGAAGCCGATCCCTAACCGCGTCGCCGCCACTCCGACCCGACACCACTGTTGCCGGCGACGCACGGAGCAGCGCCTCACCTCTGGTGCCTCAGCATCGACCACCACAGTGTCGCTGCTGTCTCTTGATTCGAACCAGTGTCGCTATTGCCTATGCCCTAGCGCCGGCGACCGGGTTTTTGTTCGTGCCCTAGCCACAGCCTGCACTGCTGTGAATTCCTCCGCTCTAGGTCTGGCCGACACCTGACTCCCTCTTCTCTCTGTGCTCACGACCCGCCGCACCTCTGCACAGTGCCGACGCCACTGCTTAGTGCTTTCTTCCCTTGTCGACTAAGCCTCAGCCCTAGCATCGGTTGCCATGAGTACTAGCTGAGTGTTGCTGTTCATTGGTCCTGGCTGTCAGAAATTTTGGGCTGTTGAGAGTCATCAGTAGACACTTAGGGGTAAGTGTGGATTCGATCTCTTGTGTGATCATTTTAACGTCACTAGAATCCTTATGCTGGCTGGAATATTTGCAGGTGTTGGCGATACAGACAGAACCTAGAGAGCAGTGAAAGGTAAGGTTCTTGTTTAACGGTTGGGTGGATCTAGGTTTTTATGTGGACAAGTTAATTGATGATCAATTAAGGTTAATCGACAATTAGGGTTTCCTAATTGAATTAAGAGTCTGATTTAGTTATTTGATACAAGTTGAGTAACTAAAATTATTTGTGTTTAATTAGGTAGGTTAATGATTATGACTTAGGGTTTTGTCCTAAGTTGTGTTGGGAATTTTATTTAGCAATTCATTAGAATTTTTAGCTAAATAAAATATCTGTGTATTGGTATTTCAGGACTTTGACGCGAGACGAGTATCTCGATGTCGGATTTGGACATTTCTATTGGAGGCGGGTACTTTTGACTTTTGTTGTCTTTGATATGCTTAGTAATGGAATTAACATGTTTCATTAATTATGTTTCTTATCTATTTCGGTTAATCACTACCCAAATCTTACATGCTTGATTGATTGATTGGTTTTGCATCTCAGGTATATTTTTACCTGTTTATACATGCTTATAGGGGTAGTGATATGCCATGCTTGACCATGTTCAGGACCTAGGTTTTATACCTTATGTACCCTGATTTGATATGATTCTTTGACCTAGGGTGCACATTTCTATATATGGATTAGGTCGGATGTTTATATGGTTATTGCCATGCATCATTTGCATGATTGCATCCTGTGCGATAGTCCGCTCCATTATTCTTGTGAGCACATCGCCAATTACATGGATCTGCACACACCACCACTCATGGGTTAGTGGTCGATTCGGGCTGAGTGTGTCGCAGCAGGGACTCTGTTAGGCACCGTTGGTCCGCTCATGGGTATCCGGCAGGGATTCCTCCCCGTCATTGTGTACCGGGAGTTGAGAGCATTGCGCTCCCCCATCTATGATTTGGGGTAGGAGGATAGGTGTACTCCGACAGCATCCCGTCCACTCGGTCACTCATCAGGAGTAGTAACGATAGAGTGCACGGTTGTCACAGCCCTACCCACTCGGCCTCACTTTTGTATGAGACGATCGACTGGCGTCAGGGGTGACCAGGACGCATCATTGGCATCATATGCATGATGCATTTATTGCTTGTGTTTGTGGTTGCTGCATATTGTTTAGATGCCTATGTTTGACATGCATACAGGATTCCTATACCACTCGGACTGTTTGTCCTTATACTCAGATCCTGGTTAGTACAGTTCCTCTCCTGTTTACTTCAGATGAATATTTTTATCTTTCTTATATCAGGAGACTGTGCGCATGATTAGTGTTAGGTGTTATTTCTTTACTTTGCATATCAATTGTACCTGCTGAGTGTTGGACTCACCCCGCCTCCATTGTTGATATTTTCAGGTTGATGCTGTCAGGAGAGAGTTCCAGTTGTTGGTCCCTGCAGACCTCGAGGATAGGATTTGGTTTCCGTTTTGGTTTCTTTTCTGTTCTAGACTATTTAAAACTTGATATGTTTTAGATTTATTCCACCTATGGACGTTGTATGGATTTTATGATGTCGATGAAATTGGATTTGGTTTTATTCTACTACATGCCTTATGAGCGTAGAAGAGTAAAAAATCGGATTTGGGCTTTACGAGTGTAGTTGAGTAGGGTGGATTTCGTGAGTATTATTCTGCGTGGTTGTGTATGAATATATATATAAACTGCGTGGTGATTGATTTTATTTATTGTTATGATTCCAGCCTTGTGGCTGAGTATTTAGTGCTTGTAGAAATTTTTGATTGTCCGTCATACAGGAGATTCTGCCGAAATTTTCTCGGACAAGGACTCCTCTCTGGGGCGTGACAATTTAGTGGTATCGGAGCAGAGTTATTCGATCTTTTGTTTCGTATTTTGGATTTTTAGGATTTATCCGATACCAATTTATTGGTATCGAGCGGTGTTATGGATACCGCTTTTGGTTTCAGATTTATCGGATCTGGGTTGTTGGTATTACGGATATTTGGGTTAGCAGGTTTGCGAGTCAAAGCTGGGCATTATCAGTTCGATATGGTTATGTTTGGATTCCGTTTGGTTTATTTGGATTTCCGTGATATATGCGTTGAATTTTGAGGTCAATGGGACGGAACATCTCAGAATGACAAATAGGTATGTTGTTATTTTGTGTTGGTTATATTGGTATTGATATACGTAATTTAATTTAACAGATATGAGGCGATCTACTCGTATTCTTTGCGAGGCGTGGTGCTGATGCGACCCGTGCGAGACCAGGATCTGGATATGCGGAGATGCTTTAGTGAACTCGATCGCACTCGGGAGCGGCAGGAGCATCGGGCTCTCAAATCCGATAGCTCTGTAGAATACCTACTTTGGCCACCAAGCGGTATCACGCCTACCACATTTACAGTACCATCGGGAGTACCATTGGTGTACCCGACGTACGCTCCGGTAGCGACCTACGGTGTATTGGGACCACCGCCACTTGGACCTCTGATGTGCAGACACGATGCTTTGTACCTCCAGTGCCTCTGATGGCTGTTCCACATCGGTACCTTTTCCTACGTACCTCCGATTGCCACCACGTTTGTTCCCAGGCGGTACCACGGCTTATGCTCCGGTATATCCAGCACCGGGAGTTCCTCCTCCGGTCTATTCAGCGGTACCACGTAGTATCGGCTCCGGTGTTTCCTGCCAGTTCTGTGAGTCCGACATAGATCATCGATATTGTCATTTGCCGAGCTAGGATTCCGGCCTGGAGTCGATGAAGACTCGTTTCACTCTTTTCAGCGGAGATCTCGATCCAAGTATGGCTCTATCATGGATAGAGACTATGGAGCAGACTTTCTTCTATATGGCTTGCTCCGAGTGGGAGAAAGCAGAGCTGGCTGCTTACCATTTACGGGATGAAGCTAATGCACAGTGGGTTACTCGGTTCTATTATTGGTGGCGCGTCACATGGACCAGTTCGGAGGCTTTTGAGGCCGTTTCTTTCCTTGTCCTATCGGATGGCTCGTGAGCCGAGTTTATGGAGTGCGAGGCGAATAATCGCTCGATGGAGTATAATCTTGAATTCCTCGGTTGGCTCGGTTTTGTCGAGTTAGTTGCGGAGGCGAATTCGCATGATGCGGTTTATCTGAGGATTGGATGGTTATCTGCATATACGACTTGCGGATTAGGGATTACATCTTACTCCGATGCATTGAATCGAGCTTTGATGATAAGTTAGCTCGTGAGCGGCATATCCGGACGGAAAAAGCATCTGGTCGGACATCGAGCAGTCCAGCGAGACTCGAGCGGCAGGGCGGCCTCGAGGTAGTCATGAGGTCGGTCGAGTACTTACAGGGCATCGTAGGCCTCGAAATCGGCGGTCTTCTTGAGGCGTTCCGGTTTCAGTGAGCACAACCTTCGGTGATACTCATTGTTTCGGATGTGGATCGAGATCACCTCACGGCTTGCTCTGGGGACGTCGGTTTGCTTTATTGCAAGCTGGGCACCAGAGCCGAGATTGTCGGTGAAGGCTCGGCCTGCAGGCTTGGGAGGTCAGTCGAGGGGGCAGTCTAGTCGATCGGGCATATCGAGGAGGCGGCCCAATCTTCTCGGCGAGGCGACTCCCTCCGCAGCAGCATTTGGCATGCTTGGACAGGAGTACTCCAGTGCTTCTGTAGCACCCCAGAGTTTTGCTCCAGGACCTTATTATCCGACTCAGGGGCAGTATCAGACTCAGTCTCAGCCAGCTGCACAGTATCAGTCACCATCCTCTCAGTCTTATCTGGCACATAGCCCAGCAGCGCCTCAGTGGCAGGCTTCTGCCCAGCCGCAGTAGCCGCTGGCAGCATTACCACCTCCTCCTCCGCCAGAGACTGGTCGTGTTCAGCGGGCCGACGGATCTGTTTTCCGCGGTACGATTTCCATTTATGCATTTACTGCTGATATTTTGATTGATACTGGTAGTTCGCATTCTTTTATATCCCGTACCTTTATGCGGGAGGTTGGTAGATTACCTACTGTTAGGTTGCGGCGATTGACTGTTTCCCTACCGTCCGGTGATACTTTAGACGTCACCCAGGAGATCAGAGGTTGCCCGTTAGACTTTGGCAACATGATACTTACGGTAGATCTTCTAGTATTGGAGATGGTCGAGTTTGATATCATTCTTGGCATGGATTGGCTGTCAATATATCATGCTACCGTTGATTGCCAGACGAGGGTGGTCACCTTCCGGCCTCCGAACCAACCCTCGTGGAGTTTCACTGGCATTAGAGCGGCATCTCGATTATTCGGCGATTCGGTAGTGAATTGTCTCACAGTGTCATGGTTTTGTTGTCGTTGATCGATCTGAGGGCGATAGTAGTTCATGACTCTCGCGTTCTTGTTGTCGGAATACCGGATGTATTTCGGAGGAGCTGCCGAGTTTGCCTCCTAGAAGGCGATGGAGTTCGCTATTGGTGATTCGAGACAGCGCGACGACAGCTCCGTGTCGTATGGCACCAAAAGAGTTGAGCGAGTGAAGGTTCAACTCCGGGAGCTTTTAGACAGGATTTATTCGCCCTAGTGTTTCACCATGGGGTTCTCCAGTCTATTTGTCAAGAAGAAAGGCGGCACCATGAGGTTATGTATTGACTATAGGCGGTGAATGGGTGACCGTCGAAATAAATATCCATTACCATGGATTGAGGATTTGTTTGATCGGCTCGAGGTACTTGAGTGTATTCTAAGATTGATGCGATCGGATATCATCGATTGAGTCGAGATTACGATATCGGAGGCGACTTCCGTACGATCACGGTCATTATGAGTTTTGGTAATGCCATTTGGGCTTACCAATGCTCCAGCGGTGTTTATGCACTTGATGAACCGCATATTTCTGGAGTATCTGGATCGGTTTGTTATCGTTTTCATTGATGACATATTGGTCTACTCTCGTTCCGAGGAGGAGCATGCACAGCATCTTCGCACGGTCTTGGAGATTCTTCGACGACATCAGTGTATGCGAAGTTCACAAGTGTGCATTCAGCTATCCTCGATCGGTTTTCTAGGACACGTGGTTTCTAGCGAGGTATTTCAGTTGATCCTCGGAAGATCGAGGCTGTCACCGGTTGGGAGCAGCCGAAGATCAGTTTCTTAGGATTAGCCGGATATTACCGGCGTTTTGTCGAGGGTTTCTCGCGTATTGCTATGCCCCTCTTCACGGAAAGGCGTGAAGTTCATATGGTCCGACCGGCTTCCAGGAGCTGAGGCGGAGATTAGTGTCGGCTCAGTTTTGGTTTTACCTTACGGAGGATGGTTGTACTTTACACAGCGTCTCTCGGGGTTTGGGTCTGTTACGATGCGACCGGCGAGTAGTCTCTTATGCTTCTCGTCGGTTGAAGGAGCATGAGAAGAACTACCAATTCATGATTTGGAGTTAGCTGCCATCATCTTTGCTCCGAAGCTTTGGCGTCATCATTTATACGGTATCACATGAGATTCTCACCGATCATAAGAGTCTCAAATACATTTTCACTCGAGGAGCTTAATCTCCGACGGAGGAGATGGATGGAGTTCTGAAGGACTACGATTGTACCATTAGCTACCACCACAGGAAGCTAATGTGGTTGCGAATACATTCGATAGGAAGTCGAGAGGACTTTGGCTGATCACGGACTTGATCACGGACTTGATTCGAGCTTTCGAGTTAGATCTTGAGGCGAGGCCAAGCAGGCGGTATTACGGTTACCATGGTTGCTCGATCGTCGATCGGGCGAGGATCCAGGAAACCTGGCTAGTGATCGGCATTTGCGGTTTATTAGCGATCGAGATAGCTTAAGGCGTGGGCCGAGGGTTTACGAGCGAGGAGGTATTATATTCTTCGAGGCGATTATGCGTACCTCGGTCTCATTCGGTTTTACAGAGCTACTTCAGGAGGCACATCGTTCTCGATTTGCGATCCATCCGGCGGGACCCGTATGTATCGAGACTTGAGGCGTTCCTATTGGTGGAGCGGTATGAAGAAAGACATCGCGGATTTCGTAGCTAGATGTCTTGTTTGTCAGCAGAAGGCTGAACACCGGAGACCTGCAGGGTTACTTCAGCGGATTCCTATTCACGAGTGGAAGTGGGATCACATTACCATGGACTTTGTGGTAGGGTTGCAGAGGACACGGCGAGGCCATGCCGTGATTTGGGTGTCGTTGATCGATTAACCAAATCAGTGCCTATAGCGATTCGGAGACTGATCCCTGGATCGATTAGCGATTTGTATTGAGAGATTATCGGACTACATGGCGTTCCATTGAGTATCATTTGGATAGAGATCCACGGTTTACGTCTCGTTTATGGCGAGTCTGCGGCGGGCCTTGGGCACAGCTCCGTTTGATCTGACCTTCCATCCACGAGCGGATGGGCGGTCGGGCGGACCATTCAGACTTTAGAGGACTGCTGAGATCATGTGTTATGGATTTGGGAGTTGGGAGGACCATACGCCATTGGTAGAGTTTGCCTACAACAACGCTTCCATTCGGCTATCCAGATGGCACCGTTTGAGGCGTTGTATGGTAGACCTTGTCGACACCCGTCCTCTGGGATGAGGTTGGAGAGGCTCGATTGTTGGGACCTCATAGAGTTCAGCGGGATGCGAGTTGGTCCGTACTATCACGGAGGATGTCGAGGCGAGGATCGCGGAAGAGTTATCTTGATCGGAGACCTGAGACCACTAGAGTTCTCTGTTGGCGACCATGTATTTCTGAGTTTCACCCACGAAAGGAGTGAAGAGATTTGGCCTCGAGGTAAGTTAGCTCCGCGGTACATTGGTCCCTTCGAGATCTTGGAGAGGATCGGAGCAGTAGCTTACCGGTTGCACTACCACCGTCCTTGGCAGGCATTATCATTCACGACGAGCTACTTGGGAGATCGAGGATACTATCCGAGCTGGCAGATATCCCAGTTCCAGTTCAGCCTGACATTACCTATGAGGAGGTTCCGGTACGGATTCTCGACCGGAAGGAGCGTCAGTTGCGGAATAAGACCATCCGGCTGGTTAAAGTCGGATGGCAGCATCATTTGGACGAGGAGGCTACTTGGGAGCTCGAGGATACTATCAGAGCTCGATATCCCCATCTTTTCACTTGAGGTATGTGTGTTTATTTACCGTTCAGCATTTATTATTATTATCTGTTATTAGTACTTGCTGATGGTAGATACTGAAATTTGGGGACCAAATTTTTATTAGTGGGGGAGAATGTAAAATACCGGAAAAATGACAAATATATGATTAAGGGAATTTTCTGGAATTTTTGGACATTTTTCGGGAATTTTTCGAAGCTCGTACGGACGAGTTGACGGGGATAAAAACGGGGCCCGGAAAAGCCTGTTTAGGCTACCCCATTTAAGTGAGGAAAAGTTGATTTTTTCCTTTTTAAATTCTTTTTCTTTTCTCTCTCGCCGAACCCGCGCGTGCCGTGCCCTAACCATCCGACGGTTCCTTTCTTCCCCTCTTCTTTTCCTCTTCGTCACCGAGCACTTCACCTCCTCCATCGACGTCGGCCTCTCCTTCTCCTCCTTCCCGAGCCGCACCAGGAGCCGCCAGCCACCGAGACATCCTTCTCCCTCTTTCGAGCACCGGAGCCGATCCCTAGCCGCGTCGCCGCCACTCCGACCCGACGCCACTGTTGCCGGCGACGCACGGAGCAGCGCCTCACCTCTGGTGCCTCAGCATCGACCACCACAGTGTCGCTGCTGTCTCTTGATTCGAACCAGTGTCGCTATTGCCTATGCCCTAGCGCCGGCGGCCGGGTTTTTGTTCGTGCCCTAGCCACAGCCTGCACCGCCGTGAATTCCTCCGCTCTAGGTCTGGCCGACACCCGACTCCCTCTTCTCTCTGTGCTCACGACCCGCCGCACCTCTGCACAGTGCCGACGCCACTGCTTAGTGCTTTCTGCCCTTGTCGACTAAGCCTCAGCCCTAGCATCGGTTGCCATGAGTACTAGCTGAGTGTTGCTGTTCATTGGTCCTGGCTGTCGGAAATTTTGGGTTGTTGAGAGTCATCAGTAGACACTTAGGGGTAAGTGTGGATTCGATCTCTTGTGTGATCATTTTAACTTCACTAGAATCCTTATGCTGGCTGGAATATTTGCAGGTGTTGGCGATACAGACAGAACCTAGAGAGCAGTGAAAGGTAAGGTTCTTGTTTAACGGTTGGGTGGATCTAGGTTTTTATGTGGACAAGTTAATTGATGATCAATTAAGGTTAATCGACAATTAGGGTTTCCTAATTGAATTAAGAGTCTGATTTAGTTATTTGATACAGGTTGAGTAACTAAAATTATTTGTGTTTAATTAGGTAGGTTAATGATTATGACTTAGGGTTTTGTCCTAAGTTGTGTTGGGAATTTTATTTAGCAATTCATTAGAATTTTAGCTAAATAAAATATATCTGTATTGGTATTTCAGGACTTTGACGTGAGACGAGTATCTCGATGTCGTGTTTGGACCGGATTTGACTTTTACTTTTGTTGTCATTTGATATGCTTAGTAATGAAATTAACATGTTGCATTAATTATGTTTCTTATCTGTTTCGGTTAATCACCACCCAAATCTTACATGCTTGATTGATTGATTGGTTTTGCATCTCAGGTATATTTTACCTGTTTATACATGCTTATAGGGGTAGTGATATGCCATGCTTGACCATGTTCGGGACCTAGGTTTTATACCTTCCGTGTACCCTGATTTGATATGATTCTTTGACCTAGGGTGCACATTTCTATATATATGGATTAGGTCGGGATGTTTATATGGTTATTGCCATGCATCATTTGCATGATTGCATCTGTGCGATAGTCCGCTCCATTATTCTTGAGCACATCGCCAGTTACATGGATCTGCACACACCACCACTCATGGGTTAGTGGTCGATTCAGGCTGAGTGTGTGCAGGGACTCTGTTAGGCACCGTTGGTCCGCTCATGGGTAGTGTGACTGCAACGAGTTATCGGACAGTGATCCCGTCTTTGACTGGGAGTTGAGAGCATTGCGCTCCCCATCTATGATTTGGGGTAGGAGGATAGGTGTACTCAAGTATCCGTCCACGGTCACTCATCGGGGAGTAGTGACGGAGTGCACGGTTGTCAGCCCCTACCCACTCGGCCTCACTTTGGTATGAGATGATCGATGGCGTCGGGTGACCAGGGCGCATCATTGGCATCATATGCATGATGCATTTATTGCTGTGTTTGTGGTTGTTGCATATTGTTTGGATGCCTATGTTTGACATGCATCTGAGTTCCTATACCACTCGGTTGTTTGACCTTATACTCGGGACTGGTTAGTCTGACATTCTCTGTTTACATGATGCATATTTATATCTTTCTTATAGCAGGGCGCATGATTAGTGTTAGGTGTTATTTCTTTACTTTGCATATCAATTGTACTGCTGAGTGTTGGACTCACCCGCCTCCATTGTTGATATTTTCGGGTTGATCTGTCGGGAGAGTTCGAGTTGTTGGTCCTGCAGACCTCGAGGATAGGATTTGGTTTCCGTTTGGTTTCTTTTCTGTTCTAGACTATTTAAAACTTGTTATGTTTTAGATTTATTCCACCTATGGACGTTGTATGGATTTTATGATGTCGATGAAATTGGATTTGGTTTTATTCTACTACATGCTTGCCTGGACGAAGAAAAAAATCGGATTTGGGCTTTACGAGTGTAGTTGAGTAGGGTGGATTTGAGTCGAGTATTATTATTGTCGTGTGGGTTGTTGAATATATATAAAACTGCGTGGTGATTGATTTTATTTATTGTTATGATTCCATCCGCGTGGCTGAGTATTTAGTGCTTGTAGAAATTTTGATTGTCCGTCGTACGGGGAGATCTTGCCGAAATTTTCGGACGGGGACTCCTCTAGGGCGTGACAATTTAGTGGTATCGAGCACAGGTTATACGATCTTTTGTTTCGTATTTTGGATTTTCGAGATTTATCCGATACCAATTTATTGGTATCGAGGCGATTATGGATACACCTTTTGGTTTCGGAGATTTATCGGATCTGGTTGTTGGTATTACGGATATTTGGGTTAGCAGTTTGAGTCATGGGCATTATCGATTTCGATATGGTTATGTTTGGTTTCGTTTGGTTATTTGGATTTCCGCGATATATACGTTGAATTTTGAGGTGGGGGCCTGGACGGAACATCTCGAACAAATAGGTATGTTGTTATTTTGTGTTGGTTATATTGGTATTGATATCGTAATTTAATTTAACAGATATGAGGCGATCTACTCGTATTCTTGCGAGGCGTGGTCTGATGTCGACCACGTGCGAGGACCACGGGATCTCTGGATATGCCGGAGATGCCCACTGTTAGTGATCAGGGACAGACTCAGGATGCAGCGGGAGCATCGGGCTCTCAAATCCCGATAGCTCCTGTAGAGATACCTACTTTGGCCACACCGACGGTATCCACGCCTACCCTGTTTACAGTACCATCAGGAGTACCATTGGTGTACCCGACATCTGCTCCAGCGCAGCCTACGGTGTATTCAGTGCCACCACCACTTGGATCTACAGTGTATCCTATACCAGTGGCACCTGTACCCCCAGTGTCTATAGTAGCAGCAGCTGCTACATATCCAGTACCTTTTCCTACCGTACCTCCAGTTGCCACCACTTTTATTCCCCAGGCAGTACCACCGACGGCTTATGCTCCGGTATATCTGAGCAGGAGTTCCTCCTCGGTCTATTCGCGGTACCACACAGTATCGGCTCGATGTTTCCAGCTTCTGCGTCGTCCGACACGGATCATCGATATTGTTGCGCACGAGCTAGGATTCCGGCCGAGTCGATGAAGACTCGTTTCACTCTTTTCCGCGGAGATCTCGATCAAGTATGGCTCATCATGGATAGAGACTATGGGCGGAACTTTCATCTATATGGCTTGCTCGAGTGGGAGAAAGCGGTGCTTACCATTACGGGATGAAGCTAATGCAGTGGGTTACTCGTTCTATTATTGGTGGCTTAACGTCACATGGACCGAGTTCGAGAGGCTTTTGAGCCGTTTCTTTCCATGTCCTATCGGATGGCTCGTGACGAGTTTTATGGGTGCGAGGCGGAATAATCGCTCGATGGCAGTATAATCTGAATTCCTCCGGTTGGCTCGCTTTGTCGAGTTAGTTGCGGAGGACTCGCATGATGCAGTTTATACGAGGATTGGATGGTTATCTGCATATACGCTTGCCGGATTAGGGATTACATCTTACTCGATGCATTGAATCGAGCTTTGATGATAGAGTTAGCTCGGCGGCATACTCCGGACGAAAAAGCATCGGTGAGACGTCAGGCGAGTCCAGCAGACTCAAAGTGACAGCCTCGAGTAGTCGCATGACGGTCGGTCGAGTACTTCAGGGCATCTCGTAGGCCTCGTAAATCAGGCGGTCTTCTTGAGACATTCCGGTTTTCTCGTGAGCAAACCGCCTTCCGGTGATACTCATTGTTTGGATGTGGATCGAGATCACCTCACCCAGCTTGCTCTATCGGTTGCTTTTATTGCAAGCTGCAGGCACCAGAGCCGAGATTGTCGGTGAAGGCTCGGCCTGCGGCCGGAGGTCGGTCGAGGGCAGTCTAGTCGATCGAGGCATATCGAGGAGGCGGCCCAATCTTCGTCGGCGAGGAGGCGACTCCCTCAGACATTTGGCATGCTTGGGCAGAGTACTCGGTGCTAGCACCCTGAGTTTTGCTCGAGACCTTATTATCCGACTCGGGCGTGTCGGACTCGGTCTCGGCCGGTGTGTCATCCACCATCCTCTAAGTCTTATCTGGCACATAGCCCAGCAGCCGCAGCAGCCGCTGGCGGCATTACCACCTCCTCCTCCGCCAGAGACCGGTCGTGTTCATGCTATTACCAGAGGATGCTCGGGTGGAGGACTGTTTTCCGCGATACGATTTCCATTTATGCATTTTCCGATATTTTGATTGATACTGGTAGTTCACATTCTTTATATCCTGCACCTTTATGTGGGAGGTTGGTAGATTACCCATTTTTAGGTTGCGGCGATTGATTGTCTCCCTACCGTCCGGTGATACTTTAGACGTCACCCAGAGATCGAGACCCGTTAGACTTTGGTAACATGATACTTACGGTAGATCTTCTAGTATGGAGATGGTCGAATTTGATATCATTCTTGGCATGGATTGGTGTCAATATATCATGCTACCGTTGATTGCCGACGGTGGTCACCTTGGCCTCCGAACCAACCTCGTGGAGTTTCACCGCATTAGAGGCAGCGGCATCTCGATTATTTCGCGATTCAGCGTAGCAAACTTGCCTCACGTATCCATGGTTTTCTCGTTGATCGATCAAGACCGAGGACGGTAGTAGTTCGCAGACTCTCGACGTTCTTGTTGTCCCGGAATACCGGATGTATTTCGGAGCTGCCGTGTTTGCCTCCTAGAAGGCCGGTGGAGTTCGCTATTGAGTGATTCCGTGAACCGCACCGACATCGAAGCTCCGATCGTATGGCACCAAAAGAGTTGAACAAGCTGAAGGTTCAACTCAGGAGCTTTTAGACAGGGATTTATTCGCCCTAGTGTTTCACCATGGGGTTCTCAGTTCTATTTGTCAAGAAGAAAGACGGCACCATGAGGTTATGTATTGACTATAGGCAGCTGAATGGACCGTCTAAATAAATATCCATTACCACGGATTGAGGATTTGTTTGATCATTTCAGAGACTTCAATGTATTCTAAGATTGATCTGCGATCCGGATATCATCGATTGAGTCGAGATTCGATATCCGGAAGATGACTTTCCGCGGATACGGTCATTATGAGTTTTTGTAATGCCATTTGGCTTACCAATGCTCCAATGGTGTTTATGGACTTGATGAACCGCATATTTCGAGTATCTGGATCAGTTTGTTATCGCTTTCATTGATGACATATTGGTCTACTCTCGCTCCGAGGAGGAGCATGCACAGCATCTTCGCAGATCTTGGAGATTCTTCGACGACATCACCACGCTGAAGTTCAAGTGTGCATTCGCTATCCTCACGGTTTTCTAGGACACGTGGTTTCTAGCAGAGGTATTTGATTGATCCTCGAAGATCGAGGCGCCACCGTTGGGAGCGTAAAGTCGGTTCGAGATCCGCAGTCGGATTAGCGGATATTACCGACGCTTTGTCGAGGGTTTCTCGCGTATTGCTATGCCACGACACGTCTTACCCGGAAGGCGTGAAGTTCATATGGTCCGAGGATTGCGAGACCGGCCTGAGGCGGAGATTAGTGTCGGCTCCAGCTTGGTTTTACCTTTCGGAGAGGATGGATTTGTACTTTACACCGACGTGCCTCTCTGTGGTTTGGGTTGTTCGATGCAGCACGGCCGAGTAGTCTCTTATGCTTCTCGTCTTGAAGGAGCATGAGAAGAACTACCGATTCATGATTTGGGGTAACCGCCATCATCTTTGCTGAAGCTTTAGCGCCATCATTTATACGGTATCACATTTGAGATTCTCATCGATCATAAGAGTCTCAAATACATTTTCACTCGGAAGGAGCTTAATCCGACGGAGGAGATGGATGGAGTTCCGAAGGACTACGATTGTACCATTAGCTACCACCGGAAAGCTAATGTGGTTGCGATGCACTCTCAGAGGAAGTCCAGAGGGACTTTGGCTAGTCACCGGACTTCATCACGGACTTGATTTCTTCGAGTTAGATCTTGAGGAGGAGGGACCGGCCAGGTGGTATTCTCGTTACCATGGTTGCTCACGTCGATCGTGACGAGGATCAGAGGCATGAGACTAGTGATCGGCATTTGCAGTTTATTAGCGATGATAGCTTAGGCGCAGCAGGAGTTTACACGAGACGAGGAGGGTATTATATTCTTCCGAGGCGGATTATGCGTACCTCGGCCTCATTCGGTTTTACAGAGCTACTTGAGGCACATCGTTTTCGATTTGCGATCCATCCAGAGGGACCCGTATGTATCGAGACTTGAGACGTTCCTATTGGTGGAACGGTATGAAGAAAGACATCGCGGATTTCGTAGCTAGATGTCTTGTTTGTCGGCAGGTGAAGGCTACCAGAGACCTGCAGGTTACTTCAGCGGATTCCTATTCCCGAGTGGAAGTGGGATCACATTACCATGGACTTTGTGGTAGGGTTGCCGAGACACGACGAGGCTATGACGCGATTTGGGTAATCGTTGATCGACAACCAAATCAGCACTTTAGCGATTCGGAGGACCATCCCTGGATCGATTAGCGATTGTATTTGAGAGATTATCGACTACATGGCGTTCCATTGAGTATCATTTCGGATAGAGATCCACGGTTTACGCCTCGCTTACGCGAGTGCAGCAGCCTTGGGCACCACACCTGTTCAAGATGACCTTCCATCCGCAGATGGATGGGCGATCGAGGCGGACCATTCAGACTTTAGAGGACCCGCGAGATCATGTGTTATGGATTTCGGGGGCAGTTGGGAGGACCATCTGCCATTGGTAGAGTTTGCCTACAACAACGGCTTCCATTCGGCTATCCAGATGGCACCGCTTGAGGCGGTATGGTAGACCTTGTCGACACCCGTCCTCCGGGATGAGGTTGAGAGGCTCATTGTTGGGACCTCATAGAGTTCAGCAGATGCAGAGTTGGTCCGCACTATCAGACGGAGGATGTCGAGGCGCAGGATCGCCGTAAGAGTTATGCTGATCGGAGACGCAGACCACTAGAGTTCTCTGTTGGCGACCATGTATTTCTCTGAGTTTCACCCACGAAAGGAGTGAAGAGATTTGGCCTCGAGGTAAGTTAGCTCCGACATTGGTCCCTTCGAGATCTTGGAGAGGATCGGAGGGGTAGCTTACCGGTACCACCGTCCCTGTCAGGCGCTCACGATGTATTTCACGTATCCATGCTAAGGAGATACGCACCGATCCGACGCATGTGGCAGATATCCGATTCGGCTCAGCCGACATTACCTGAGGAGGTTCCAGACGGATGCAGTTCGGCCGGAAGGAGCGCCATGAATAAGACCATCCTATTGGTTAAAGTCGGATGGCAGCATCATTTGGACGAGGAGGCTACTTGGGAGCTCGAGGATACTATCAGATCTCGATATCCCCATCTTTTCACTTGAGGTATGTGTGTTTATTTACCGTTCAGCATTTATTATTATTATCTGTTATTAGTACTTGCTGATGGTAGATACTGAAATTTGGGGACCAAATTTTTATTAGTGGGGGAGAATGTAAAATACCGGAAAAATGACAAATATATGATTAAGGGAATTTTCCGGAATTTTTGGACATTTTTCGGGAATTTTTCGAAGCTCGTACGGACGAGTTGACGGGGATAAAAACGGGGCCCGGAAAAGCCTGTTTAGGCGACCCTGTTTAAATGAGGAAAAGTTTGAATTTATATTTCCTTTTCCATTTTTTTTTTCTTTCTTTTTCTTTTTTCCCATTTTCTTTTCCTCCTGCGTACCGACCCTTGCCCAAAACCTTGCGGCGATTTCTTCCGAGCCCTAACCGGCGCCGAACTCCCTCTCCCTCTCCGCGTACAAAATCTCTCGGCCAAGGGCTTTCCCTTCTTTCGGTCTCCACCCTCTCGGCGTGAAGTTCCCGTGCCCTAGCCAGCCTCGGCCGACCGGCGACTTCCCCTCCTTTCCTTTGGTCCGACGAGACACCACCGGCACTGGAGCCCTAGGTTTTCCCTTCTCCTTCACCACCTCACGGCGACTCCTTGCATTGCCTTGCCTCTTCGTTTGCTGTCGCCGAAGGTGTGCCCTTGCCGGATCCCTCTGCCGAAGCTTCTCCCTGTCCCTTCCTCTCTTCCGGCCGAGCAGTGTCACCATTCTCCTGAGCCCTAGCGCCAACCGTCGTGCCTTAATTCATGACCGCCGCCCCTCTGCTGCAATTTGGCAGCACGACCACCACTGGTGAGCCTTGTTTGCCGACCTCAACAGCCCTTTCGGTGACTGCTGTTTGGGGTAAGATGTACATAAATATTGAATTAAATCCATTGTTTGTTGGTTGCATTGGATTGATTTCGTTCAGGTGAGGTGTTAATGGTGGATGGAGGATAGATTCATCATGGGTTTGGTTTCGGACCGGAGAAAATAGTGCCAAATCCTTTATTGTGTTTCTGCTCGACAGTGCCGAAGACGACACAGAGCTATGCCGTAGCCGGATCTTGGAGGTAAGCTTCGGTTGTTGATTAGGATATTTGCTTGATTGGTTATCGATCTTGATTCTTCATATGATCCGGACAGTGAAGAATTTCCAGCAGCCAACGTCCCTTAATGGCAGCAAGTTCCAGCCAGCAACTCTTTGGTTTCAGTACAAACCGGTGGCTGTGAATTAAGGTAAGGAACATGATTATGATACATGTTGATTTAAGTAGGAATTGGTACATACATAATTGCTTATGTGTTTGAATTAGATGATTGATTATGTAGATGTGTAATCACGTGTAAATGGAATTAAGTTTAGATTCTCGATTTAATGGTGGATTGTGGATTATGTTTATGTTATTAAGTTAATTAGGGTTTGCCCCTAATTTGGTGTAAGAGATTTTTATTTAGCTATTTATAGGAATTAGCTAAATAAAATGTATATGTATTGGTGAAACAGGACTTTGACACAAGACGAGCATCTCGATGTTGGATTTGATTGGATTGAACCTGCTTTTGGAGGCGGGTACCTCTTGACTTATCTTTTATGATATCGTCATTGGATATGTATAGTATTTTATAACTACATGCAATGAACATGTTTGCCTTTGGTATGTCACTGTTTGATATCCATAGCATGTTAGGTTTGTCACCTGTGATGTATCCGTGATTATATCTCGTGATTTGTTGCCATGATTATCTTGTTACCATGAGTATCTTAGTTTCTAGAGTGACATACCATGCTTACTGAGGTTAGGACTAGGATTTAGATTGTTGTTTCTGGCCTGTGTATCTAGATTATCTGATACTTAGGTTTTTGTGTCATATCAGATTTGTGTACCTCTATTTGTATATCATATATGATTCGGGTGTTTAGACCCTGATTCTTTGATCTGTGTATATTGTTGGTACATATGCTATGGAAGAGGGATATGATTTGGGTCTAGGTTGTTATACCTTAGAGAACTTGTATACCCTAGATCCGTGAATTTGACTTACTGATACTGTGGTACCCATATTATATATATATGGATTTTTCTATGCTGATCAGGATATTCCATACTTCTTATGTTCAGGACATAGGGTTATTGATATTCTATCTGACCTGTGTACTCTAGATCTTGGTATGTGACCATCACTTTTACAGTACCCATTTTGTATGTATGGATATGGTTATGTTGATCAGTTTTTGCCATGCTTAGTGTCATGCATCATGATTGCATGCTGTGCGATAGTCGACTCCATTGTCGTTGAGCACATCGCCAGTTACATGGATCTGCACACACCACCACTCATGGGTTAGTGGTCGATTCAGCAGTGTGTGTTGTGAGGACTTTGTTTGGCTACGTTGGTCCGCTCATGGGTAGTGACACAACGCGTTATAGCCGGCAGGATTCCTCCCGTCATCGTACCGGAGTTGAGAGCATTGAGCTCCCCCATTTATGATTTGGGGTCACAGGACCGACAACATCCCGTCCACTCGGTCACTCATCGGAGGCAGTGTGACGAGTGCACGGTTGTCACGATCCTACCCACTCGGTCTCGCCATTTGTGTGTGAGATGATCGACTCAGGGGTGACCAAGACGCATCATTGACATCATATGCATTGTTGCATTTATTTCTTGTGATTGTGTTTGCTGTATTTGTTGCATTTGGTTGGATGCATATGTTTGACATGCATCAGGATTTAACACTTCGGTTTGACGACCCTTTTGTTTGGATAGGAGTTCCTGGTGAGTACAGCCTTAGTTACCTTTCGTTTTGCATCTTTCCTAGATATGTGATTAGGAAGCTGTTCCATGTTTATTATTGTTAGATATATCTTACTAGGCATGTCTATTGGTATTCACGAGTTGTTGAACTCACCCCGTGGACTCTATATTTTTCAGTACCAGGTTATTTATGGTGTCGCTTGGAGCATCCTGTTTGCTGGTCATTTATCGGTTTCACGTATGTTTTGCTTGTTTTATGTATCGCTTTGTTTAGCTCTGTACGTTTTATTTTTGGAGAGTTGATGTTGTTATGTGGTGTTTTGTATTTGTTATTGGTTGTGTAAGCCTTGGCCGCTAGCGCTTTGTGTTTTGGTTTTGACGGTAGAGTGGGGCTTTATTTTTGACATGGTTGTGTCGGCGAGGCTAAATTTGATATTAATGCGGTGTTTGTTTTCTTTATTGTTATTATTCCAACCGCATGTGGTGAGGTATATAGTGCTTGTAGAAAGTTTGATTGTCGGGGAGATACTGCCGAAATTTCTTCGGACAGAGACTCCTCTGGGGCGTGACAATTTAGTGGTATCAGAGCAGGTATACGATACTTGCTATGTGTTCTGGACTTTCGAGATTTATCTGATATCAATTTATTTGGTATCAGAGATCGACTTACGTGTCTTATTTTTCCGGTGTTTCGGATTTTGTGTTTTGGTTTTCTCGATGTGACTTTTCGGGACCTGGCAGCAGCAGGACATCTCCAAGCTATAGGAGGTATGTTGGTATACTGTTATCCTTTTATTTAGTTAGAGTATGCATTGTTGACTGTGAGAGTTATAACACTTTGTATCTGGTATCTGTCTGATGTTGTATCCATATTACATGTGAGGGATTACAATTTCTGGTGATTTATTATATCATACACCAGTAGTATTTAGCTTCTGTTATTACTAGTTGTTTAGCAGATTGAGGCACATACCAGCCTTTGCTTTTATTAGCTGGGTAATGGATAGTATCTATATATTCATGTTGACTTAGCCGTAGAATACCATGTTATCTTAGTTAATTTTATCAGCAGATAATTAGTTTACTTTTGTTAGATTGGTCAGTAGAAGACTGATCTACGTTTGTTGACTTGGGTAGTCGTGATCGATTTACCTTAGATGCTTGTAGAGGCTTTATTTATTCTAGATTAGTTAGTAGATGACCGATTAGTTTTGTTGACCCGAACAGTAGGGGATTGACCTACTTTACTTTTAGATGTTTGAATCTTGAGTTATTCGTGGTTAGTTGGATATCTTGAGCACATCGAGTATCTAGCTTATCCTGACGTGGGAAAGGATTGGATTAGCCATATACTATTGATGATTTGGTCAGTCGATAGAGGATCGAAGTATCCTATTCCATGGGTACTGTAATTTTAGACTGTATGTACCTAATTGGATAACTTAGAAGGTGCCGTAGGGTTTGTGTGGTAGATTGGATTTAAAATATGTTGATTATGCATATTTATGTGGTGTGTAGATATGATTGTTATGAGTTGAAGGAATTCTATGATGGATAGTTCATTTGCAGATAGTGTGGGTATTCCCATCTTGATGTGGTTATTGTAGGTTCCTTGTGGATTATAGCTATTTAGTTAGCTGTACGTGTCTGATTGGCATATTGGAGGTATCTTGTTGATTATGTGCGATTTGTGAATGCACCTGGGTTTTAGTATGCCTTATTGGAAGTATATATTGATTATACTCTTGGCATATGTGTATATTTGTCATGTGAGTGTTGTTTGGGGGTATTGTTGATTTTACCTACGATGATATATGCACACGGGTTCGGTATGTATTGTTGGAGATATCACGGTGATTTACACCTATATTGTGAGTATGTTGGGTGTGCACTAATTAGAGGATTATGTTGATCATACCTATGTTGTGTGTGCACGTGTGTCAGATGTATGGTTGGTAGCATCATGATAATTCTACCTATGTTAAATGTAGAATATTAAATGTCTACATTATGATATTGGTCGTTATACCCTGTCAACTAATTCTCCCATTAGTAGGTGACTGACCCACTAGGAGGATGATAGAGTTGACTATGGATTTGATTTGCTTATTGGGTGGGTTATACCCTAGGCTACCCGCAGTGATCTGTGGTAGAGAGATCTTGTGCAGTCTCTAGCTAGATAGTTAGGTACTTTGGGCACTTTTGTATTGTTGTGGTAGAGCGTAGCTCCCACATGTTATGGATCGTTTGTGGTAGAGCGTAGTTTCCACATATTCTGGATTCCTACATATTGCGGATTGTTTGTAGCGGAGCATTGCTCCCATATTTATTGTGGATACATATTTTGGATTATTTGTGGTGGAGCGTTGCTCCCACATATGGAGGATTTCTTGTGGTAGAGCGTTGCTCCCACATATGTGGTGTTTCGTGTGATAGAGCATTGCTCTCACACTGGAGGTTCTATTCTTTGGTGATTATATATCGTTGGTGATCAGATTCCTGATTTGTTGTTGAGGATCTTATGGTTAGGAATGTCTGTGATACAGACATTATGTGTCTTGGTTTTACCATTAGTGCTTGTGGTGCCCTAGATGTTGTCAGGGACTCAATGATTCTGGTAGTTCCAGGATGTTTGGATCGGTTTCCGTTGTCTTTGTTGACGATGTTGTGATCTATTTCGGATCCGCGGTGAGTCACGCACGCCATTTTGCATAGTTCTGGAGATGTTTCGACGAGAACATCTATATGCGAAGTTCAGTAGTGCGTTTTGAGATTGTCTTCTGTGAGATTTTTAGGACACATGATGACCAGTAGGAGTATACTGTGGTTCCACAGGAGATCGAGTTTGTTTCCGTTGGGAGTAGACGGAGTCTATGGAAGAGGCTCGCAACTTCCCTTGTTTGGCCGATATTTCCGGAGATACGTTGAGGGTTTCTCACAGATTACTATGCTACTTACACGCCTGACCAAGAAAGGCGTGAAGTTCACTTGGACTGAGGATTGCAAGACCAGCTTCTAGGAGCTGAAGTGGAGACCAGTGTCGGCTCCGATTTTGGTTTTTCCTTTTTGAGAGGACGGATTCGTGCTTTATACCGACGCATCTCTACAGGATTTGGCGCTGTTCTGATGCAGCACGACACGATAGTCTTCTATGTTTCTCGGTGATTGAAGGAGTATGAGAAGAACTACCCTGTACATGATCTGGAGCTAGTCGCCATTATTTTTGCCATGAAGATTTGGCGACATTATTTATATGGCGTTACATTTGAGATTTTCATTGACCATAAGAGTCTCAAATATCTGTTTACTTAGAAGGAACTTAATCTCCGACAGAGGGGATGGATGGAGTTCCTGAAGGATTATGATTGTACCATTAGCTATCATCCGGGGAGAGCTAATGGGGTTGCAGATGCAGTTAGCCGGAAGTCTAGAGGGACTTTGGCTTGCCACCGAGTTGTGGTTACAGACAGAATAGAGTATTCTTGTTACCATGGTTGCTTAGTCGTCGATCAGGACGAGGATCCGAGAGCCCTATGCTGCTGATCAGTATTGGCAGTTTATTTGCAGCCAGATAGCTTCCGGGTAGCAGACCGAGTTTACACGAGATGAGGAGGGTGTTTTACACTTCCGAGGCAGATTATGCATATTTCAGTCTCATCCGGTCTTATAGGAGTTACTTCCGGAGGCTCATCGCTCATGAGTTGCTGTCCACCTAGGCGGTACCCGTGTATACCAAGATTGAGGTGTTTCTATTGGTGGAACGACATGAAGGAAGACATCGCGGATTTTGTAGCTAGATGTCTTGTCTGTCAGCAGGTGAAGGCAGAGCATCAGAGATCTGTCGGATTACTTCAGCAGATTTCTATTCCTGAGTGGAAATGAGAATAGATTACTATGGACTTTGTGGTAGGTTTGTCGAGGACACTACGAGGCCATGACGCGATTTGGGTAATCGTTGATCGATTAACTAAATCCGCGCACTCGTTAGCGATCCGGAAGACAGATTTCCTGGATCGATTGGTAGATCTATTTTGCCGGGAGATCATCCCATCACATGATGTTCTGTTGATTATTATTTCGGATAGAGACCCCGATTCACGTCTCGGTTTTGACAGAGTCTGCAGCAGACCTTGGGCACGCAGCTCTGTTTCAGTACAGTTTTCCATCCGCAGACAGATGAACAGTCAGAGCGGACCTTTCAGACTCTAGAGAATTTGCTGAGATCGTGTGTATTGAATTTCGGAGGCAGTTGGGAGGATCATCTGCCATTGGTAGAGTTCACCTACAACGACAGTTTTCTTTCGGCTATCCGGATGACACCGCTTGAAGCGTTGTATGGTAGGTCTTATAGTACACCCACCCTTTGGGATGAGGTTGGGGAGGCCAGTTGTTGGGACCTCATAGAGCTCAGCTTGAGACCGAGTTGGTCCGTACTATCAGACGGAGGATGTCAGAGACGTAGGACTGCTAGAAGGGTTATGCAGACCTGAGTCGGAGACTCTTAGAGTTCTCTGCAGGCGACTATGTTTTTCTGCGAGTCTCACCCACGAAAGGGGTGAAGGGATTGACCTTGGAGGTAAGCCAGCTTCGCGATACATTGGACCTTTCCAGATCTTGGAGAGGATTGGAGAGGTAGCTTATCGTCTGATACTACCATCGTTCCTGTCAGGTGTTCACGATGTATTCCAAGTGTGGTATACATCCGACTCGACAGATGTGTTGACAGATATCTCAGTTCCTATTCAGCCTAACGTCACCTATGAGGAGGTTCCGGTACGGATTCTAGACCGGGAAGAGCGTCAGTTGCGGAACAAGACTATCCGACTGGTTAAAGTCGGATGACAGTATCATTTGGACGAGGAGGTTACTTGGGAGCTCGAGGATACTATCCGAGCTCGATACCCCATTTTTCATTTGGAATGTGTGATTTTATTTACCGTTCAGCATTTATACTCGTTACTTGTTGTTAGTATTTGCTGATGGTAGATAACGAAATTTGGGGACCAAATTTTTATTAGTGGGGGAGAATGTAAAATACCGAAAATAGGCGAATATTAATGAGGGAATTTTTAGGAATTTTTGGAAATTTTCCGGGAATTTTTCGGAGCTCGTACGGACGAGTTAACAGGGCAAAAAACGGGGTCCGGAAAAGCCTGTTTAGGCGACCCTGTTTAAATGAGGAAAAGTTTGAATTTATATTTCCTTTTCCATTTTTTTTTTCTTTCTTTTTCTTTTTTCCCATTTTCTTTTCCTCCTACGTACCGACCCTTGCCCAAAACCTTGCGGCGATTTCTTCCGAGCCCTAACCGGCGCCGAACTCCCTCTCCCTCTCCGCGTACAAAATCTCTCGGCCAAGGGCTTTCCCTTCTTTCGGTCTCCACCCTCTCGGCGTGAAGTTCCCGTGCCCTAGCCAGCCCCGGCCGACCGGCGACTTCCCCTCCTTTCCTTTGGTCCGACGAGACACCACCGGCACTGGAGCCCTAGGTTTTCCCTTCTCCTTCACCACCTCGCGGCGACTCCTTGCATTGCCTTGCCTCTTCGTTTGCTGTCGCCGAAGGTGTGCCCTTGCCGGATCCCTCTGCCGAAGCTTCTCCGCCGCACGTGACAGCTCTGGTAACACTCGAGCCAACACAGCCGGTGACCATTCTTCTAGCCTCTGCCCCAACTCCAGTGGTGATGCCTTAATTCATGACCGCCGCCCCTCTGCTGCAATTTGGCAGCACGACCACCACTGGTGAGCCTTGTTTGCCGACCTCAACAGCCCTTTCGGTGACTGCTGTTTGGGGTAAGATGTACATAAATATTGAATTAAATCCATTGTTTGTTGGTTGCATTGGATTGATTTCGTTCAGGTGAGGTGTTAATGGTGGATGGAGGATAGATTCATCATGGGTTTGGTTTCGGACCGGAGAAAATAGTGCCAAATCCTTTATTGTGTTTCTGCTCGACAGTGCCGAAGACGACACAGAGCTATGCCGTAGCCGGATCTTGGAGGTAAGCTTCGGTTGTTGATTAGGATATTTGCTTGATTGGTTATCGATCTTGATTCTTCATATGATCCGGACAGTGAAGAATTTCCAGCAGCCAACGTCCCTTAATGGCAGCAAGTTCCAGCCAGCAACTCTTTGGTTTCAGTACAAACCGGTGGCTGTGAATTAAGGTAAGGAACATGATTATGATACATGTTGATTTAAGTAGGAATTGGTACATACATAATTGCTTATGTGTTTGAATTAGATGATTGATTATGTAGATGTGTAATCACGTGTAAATGGAATTAAGTTTAGATTCTCGATTTAATGGTGGATTGTGGATTATGTTTATGTTATTAAGTTAATTAGGGTTTGCCCCTAATTTGGTGTAAGAGATTTTTATTTAGCTATTTATAGGAATTAGCTAAATAAAATGTATATGTATTGGTGAAACAGGACTTTGACACAAGACGAGCATCTCGATGTTGGATTTGATTGGATTGAACCTGCTTTTGGAGGCGGGTACCTCTTGACTTATCTTTTATGATATCGTCATTGGATATGTATAGTATTTTATAACTACATGCAATGAACATGTTTGCCTTTGGTATGTCACTGTTTGATATCCATAGCATGTTAGGTTTGTCACCTGTGATGTATCCGTGATTATATCTCGTGATTTGTTGCCATGATTATCTTGTTACCATGAGTATCTTAGTTTCTAGAGTGACATACCATGCTCTACTGAGGTTAGGACTAGGATCTGGATTGTTGTTTCTGGCATGTGTATCTAGATTATTCGATACATAGGTTTTTGTGCCATATCAGATTTGTGTACCTCTATTTGTATATCATATATGATTCGGGTGTTTAGACCCTGATTCTTTGATCTGTGTATATTGTTGGTACATATGCTATGGAAGAGGGATATGATTTGGGTCTAGGTTGTTATACCTTAGAGAACTTGTATACCCTAGATCCGTGAATTTGACTTACTGATACTGTGGTACCCATATTATGTATATATGGATTTTTCTATCTTGATCGGGATATTCCATACTTATTATGTTCAGGACATAGGGTTATTGATATTCTATCGACCTGTGTACTCTAGATCTTGGTATGTGACCATCGCTCTTTCAGTACCCATTTTGTATGTATGGATATGGTTATGTTGATCGTTTTGCCATGCTTAGTGTCATGCATCATGATTGCATGCTGTGCGATAGTCGACTCCATTGTCGTTGAGCACATCGCCGATTACATGGATCTGCACACACCACCACTCATGGGTTAGTGGTCGATTCAGCAGTGTGTGTTGCAGTAGGGACTTTGTTTGGCTACGTTCGCCATGGTAGTGTGACACAGCGTGTTAGCCGGCAGGGATTCCTCCCGTCATCGTGTACCGGGTGAGAGCATTGAGCTCCCCATTTATGATTTGGGGTCACAGAGGAGTACTCTGACAGATCCCGTCCACTGGTCACCATCGAGAGCAAGCGACGACAGAGTGCACGGTTGTCACAGTCCTACCCACTCGGTCTCGCCATTTGTGTGTGAGATGACTGACTGGCGTCAGGGGTGACCAGGACGCATCATTGACATCATATGCATTGTTGCATTTATTTCTTGTGATTGTGTTTGCTGCATTTATTTGCTGCATTTGGTTGGATGCATATGTTTGACATGCATACAGGATTTATGGCACTTTCGGTTTGACGACCCTTTTGTTTGGATAGGAGTTCCTGGTGAGTACAGCTTCCTTAGTTACCTTTCAGTTTTGCATCTTTCCTAGATATGTGATTAGGAAGCTGTATTCCATGTTTATTGCTGTTAGATATATCTTACTAGGCATGTCTATTGGTATTCGCTGAGTTGTTGAACTCACCCCCGTGGACTCTATATTTTTCAGGTACCAGGTTATTTATGGTGTCGCTTGGAGCATCCTGTCTGCTGGTCCCCACGTCACATCAGAGGATTTATCGGTTTCACGTATGTTTTGCTTGTTTTTATGTATCAGTTTGTTTAGCTCGGTACTCTGGTTTTATTTTTGGAGAGTTGATGTTGTTATGTGGTGTTTTGTATTTGTTATTGGTTGTGTAAGCCTAGCCGGCTAGCAGTTTTGTGTTTTGGTTTTGGTACAGCCGAGTGGGCTGCTTTATTTTTTTACTGCGTGGTTGTGTCAGCCAGAGGCAGAATTTGATATTAACTGCGTGGTGTTTGTTTTCTTTTATTGTTATTATTCCAGCCGCATGTGGCTGAGGTATATAGTGCTTGTAGAAAGTTTCAGATTGTCCGCCATACAGGGGAGATGCTGCCGAAATTTCTTCGGACAGAGACTCCTCTGGGGCGTGACACAATATTTCAAATGGAATTGAAAATGACTTTACAACAATGAACCTTGCTTTATTTGTTCTTTTCTTGCTTTGGTTAGCCTCTTGATGCTTTGAAAGTGCAACGACACTTATTGACAAAACCTTAAGAATAAATTGCTTGAAAACATCATGAAACCCCCTTGTCTAAGGTTTCTCTCATGTCTCCCAATTGATTGGTCTTAGTCTCAGTCGATTGTCATGTAAAATCCAACCATTCAAACTTGTAGAATGACTCTTTTCGCCCAACCAATATATTGTTGAGTCATACCAATCGATTACTGGCTTCTAATCGATTAAGTCAATCGATTCTGAAACCCTTGTTCTCTCGAAAAAGCACTACCAATCGATTAGTCTAATCGATTGATAAGGCTGAATCGATTAGGCTAATCGATTCAGTAGATTTCTATTTCCTTGCGAAACTCCTACCAATTGATTGTCTTAATCGATTTCAGCACCTACTGTGCACTCGTGAAAACCTACCAATCAATTACTTTAATCGATTACTTTGGCCCCTAATCGATTGCCCTAATCAATTTCAAGCATTTTGTTTTCATAAATTAACCTCCCTCACTAATTGATTGGTGCTGCTCAATAGATTAAGCTAATCAATTTGAGCAGCAAAACCCAAGAGTTTGGATTTAGGGTTTGTCAATCAATTGGTGTAGCCTACAAATCGATTGTTAACCCTAATTTCAACCTTTTCAAGGTTGAATCCACATCTTGCATGGTATCTAGTTGACCTCAACCTACCAGGACTTCCTCTTCTCATCATCCAATCATCCGTGACCTATTGAGACTTCTCGTTGTCCAGCATCCGACCAACCTTGGCCTACCAAGGCTTCCTCACCAAGCGTCTAGTCCTCCTTGACTCACTTGGACTTTCTATCTCGTACCAAGTGTCTGGTCAACCTTTAATCCACTTGGATTTTCATTTGCCAACTTCCCGTTAGACTTTCGATCACCAAGTGTCCAGTCCTCCTTTACCGACTTTAACTTTTCTCTTTCCAACCTTCCTGTTGGACTTTCCCTTACTTAACCTATAGTTATGACTAGTCACTTGGTGGACTTCTCACCTTCCTAATCTCCAGTTAGGACTTCTCGTTAACTAACCTCAAGTTAAGACTTTTCCTTTGCCTAATTAATCTTAGTTAGGACTAGTCACTCGATAGACTTCTCACTTACCTAACTTCCAATTAAGACTTCTTGTTGATGTTAGGGTTGAAAAGTAGCTAGAGGGGGAGTGAATAGCTCGGCACGATCTCGTGTTCGTCGTTGCTTGCCTCTTGCGATGATGTGCAACAAAAATACAAGAAACCAAACACACAACGCTAACTCTAGGGATTTACATGGTATCCACTTCAAGAAGAGGTGACTAGTCCAAGGATCCACACACTCACGCACTCTTCACTATAAAAACACTCATTATCGGTAACTACCGAAGGCCGAGAAGCCTTACAACCTCACAATACAACAATGAGAAAGAAAAAAGCAAAATACAAATGAATCTTACAAGATTACAATGAAAACCCTAGCTTCTTCTTCTTCTTGTTGCAACTCGCCTCTTGACTTGGATGAGCCTCCAAGAACCTTCAAGAACTGGTGGTGAGGAGGAAAAGATCGCTGTGGAGCTTTTCTGTGAGCACCTGTGGAGAAAAATGGAAGCTCTTGCGAAGGAATCGCACGCCAATGGCTAAAACCTGCGCCAACGATCGAATCAATCTCCCAATCGATTGGGGAGGCTCTAGATCGATCGGCCGATCGATCCAGAGCACCTCTGTGCTCTCTGGAAATCACCTGGATTTATCGACTGATCAATCCAGGGCTTATCGCGCTAAAACGTAGCTCCCAATCAATCAGTCTATCGATTGGAGGCTCCCAATCTATCAGCTGATCGATTGGAGGCTCCAAATCGATCGGCCAATCGATTGGGAAGGCCTCTGTGCTCGCGATTTCACATCCCAATCGATCGGTCGATCGATCGGGCCATTCCCATTTTTGTAGCACACTCCAATCGATCGATCGATCGATTGGACACTTATTCGATCGATTAATCGATCGATTGGACACTGGTTCAATTGATCGACTGATCAATTGAACACCCTGAACTTGCCTCAAACTCAAGTTCAAGGTCCCAAACCCAACTCCCGGTCAACCGTGACCTGTGTAACACCCACAAAATTATAAGATAAGTATATGGGTATTATTTGCTTTAGAACATAAAAGAAGAAGAATCAAAGAAAAAGAAATAAGAGAAATAAAAAGAAGAGGTGAAGGTTTGAACCTTGAACCTCCCACCAAGGATAGAAATAAAATTATGTATGATAACCACTAGGATAATGAATAATATGTGAATGGGAAATGATGGGAATTGTAGTTAAAAGTAAAGCTAAAATTTAGTGAAGGAACAAAGGGAAAATCAAGTGGCTTCTTTCTCTTGTTTACCTCTTGGTTAAGGAAAAAGAGTAGCAAAAGACAAGTTGTCCTTCTCCCTTTCCTTCTCTATTTTCGTGGGGTTTAAGAGGAAAATAAAGAGAAGGATTTAGGGAAGGGAATGAGGACATATTCTCATTAAGAAAATACATGCATGAGTTAAGGAGGAAGGGAAGCAAAGTTCATTTTGGTAACTTCCACCTACTTAGCATAAAAAGGGAAGGAACTAAAGGTTTTCATTTTTTTTCCCTTCTCCCTCACCCTTGCCGAGACTCTAAGCCTCCTCCCTCATCTCCACAAGCCAAGTTTAGGTTTCTCCCTAAGAGAAAACTAAACTACAAGAAGGAGTCTTCAAGGTGTACCCTTCCAAGCAAGAGAAATTCGAAAGGAGTGCTAGAAGAAGAAGCTCCCTACTTCCTCTTCACCAAGGGTACCATTTCTTAAGGATTAACAAGTGAACATTAGGTAAGCTTCCCCTCACCTGTGGTACAATGGTTTGTATGGTTTTCCATGGAGATAGATCGCTTAAAAGACTTAAGATTTTGTTTAAGAAAATTCGGTCAAAAACAAGAAGAAGAGTTTAAGAAAGTTGTGATTAGATATGCTTTCTATTTTCCTTGTGACATGTATTTTATGTAAGAAGTTAATCTATGGTTTCCATGCTAGAATAATTAATGAAAAATTTGTTTCATGATTTACATGTTTCGGCCAAGCATGAACAAGAAGACTAGGTAAGTTCAAAACTCAAACTAAGCATGTTTCCTTATTCTTTTAGTTATGTGCCCTATGATAATGAGGTTGTTAACTTTTCTCTTACTTGTATGTTATTTGAAACTCCATTTACATGCTCATGAATATTCGGCCAAGTAAGGAGTAAAGGCCTAGGAGAGTTTTAAACCTAAGACCAAGCATGCTAAGATTTTTCCTAAGACAAGACATGAAGCTAAAATGTTATGCCATGATTGTATGTTAGTTATGAATCTTATTTCGTGCTTATGAGGGTTCGGTCATGATGAGAGTTGAAGGCTAGGAAAGTTGGAACCAAGGCTAAGAGGCTCATGACCTTCTTGATAATATAATATGAAACTAGTTGATGTTTTAGGGTTGCTTGTTATATGGAATTTTGAATACATGTAACTTTCGGCCACATTAGGTTTTAAAGCTAGTATGTGTAGTTTTTTTTTAACTAAGTTTACTCATGTTGTTCCTTGTTATGAAGCCATGAAAATTTTGTAGGGTTTCCATGCTCTTGAGCCACTAGAAACTTAGTTTCATGCTTGTTAAGTTTCGGCCACTACAAGTTTAAAGGGTCTAGAGAAATTTGAATCCAACTTATACATGCCTATGATGTCCTTGAGATATATGCTATGAAATGTAGTTGTGGTTCCCATGCTCTCATGTCACTAAAAATCTAGTTCCATGATTTACATGTTTTGGCCACTACAAGTTTAAGGGCTTAGAGAAATTAGAACCCAACTTATATATGCTTATGATGTTCTTGTGATGTATGCTATGGAATGTAGTTGTGGTTTCATATTCTTATGCCACTAAAAAAAAAAAACCTAATTCCATGATTGTTAGGTTCGGCCACCTTGAATTAAGGGGTCTAGGAAGTTTGAAATTTTAAACAAACATGCTTATGTGGTTCCTCATGAAAATGTATAACATGTTGGCTTAAGGTTCAACACCTCTATGCTACTTGTAACCTAGGATGAGATAAGCTAGGGTTCGGCCATGATATGATTAGGAGCTTAGGAAACTTAGAACCCAAACTAAATGTGCTTAAGTAGTTCCCTATGAAATATAATATGATATGAGTATAGGGTTTACATGTTTACATGTTGCTTAGAACTTGATTCCTCTTCATGAAAGGTTTCGGCCATGAAATAATTGGAAACCTATGAGGGCTTAAAATTTAGGTTAACATGCTTATGATCTTTCTTATGTTATTATGTGAAGATATCATGAAAATTTTTATTTTTGCATGTTGTCTAGAGATCATGTGGTCCTTTCATGACTTTCGGCCATATGGGTTTAGTGACTAAATATACCTCACATGCTATGAAGAGATGATATTTTTCCATGAATGGTTATGTCTTTTTTTTTAGGATACGTGTTATGTTCTTCCATGTATGCTTATGACCCATGTATGTACTATGTGCTCAAACATGCTTACTTTATGACATGATAAAATGATACATTCGTTATGCAAGCCTATGATTCATGCGTGTGCTGTGTGCCCAAATATGCATGCTTTAAGATAAGTGATATTTTCATGATGTATGTTATGATTCATGCATGTGCTGTGTTGCCAAATATGCATGTTTTATGATATGTTAAGAAATATGATATGCATGAAATGATAAGAACTATGATATGTAAGTTAAGTCATGCTACTTTACTTTATTTATGGCTTGTACCAAGGGTGGGCTCCATAAGCGCCCCGGGGTCGATGGACTAAGAAACGAGCCTCGTTAGGGATGAGCTCCTAAGTGCCCCTAGGTCGATGGACTAAGAAACGGGCCTAGTATGTATGCTTTGTAGGGTTCAAGACTTGCTACCTTGGACCTACATAGGATGCGCGCATTTATGTATGTGGTACAAGCCGGGGCCCTGATCATGTTGAAATTATGTTTAAGTATGTATTGTATAAGTTTTCAAAAGATATGTTGCATGATATATGTTTAGGAATTTACCATGCTTATACTTTATGATTATGCCATGATACTTTATGTTATGTAATGATATGCCATGATATGCTCTTAACATGATACATTTATTTTTATGTCTTATGACTTGTGATTTTGATATGCTTGACGGTTTTTGTGAGTAGGAAAGGAATTTACTGAGCCATGAGTGCTCATAGTTTACTTTCTTGTACCACAGATAAAGGCAAGGAATGGATGTACTAGGGGAGCAGCAGGAGGGCTTGAAGGATGTGTGTGGTAGTGGACTGGCTAAAAGAAATGACCTGCTTACATTTAATAAGAAATTTGCCATGTTGATGTTTTTACTTTATAACTCCATGACTTTAAGTATGTGTTTGGTATTAAGACCCAAAATTTATGATAAGTATGCTATGTGGACCTTTTATGTCTATTGTGATTTTTAAGTAAGAAAAAGGTTTTTAAATTCTTTAAGTAAGACTTCCGCTGTGTTAAGTATGCAAGTGTCATCAAGTAACTCCTGTCGCCTTAGCAGGAGGGGCGGGGCGTTACAGCTTGGTATCAGAGCCAAGTTAGCCTTTCCACTACACACATGTCAAGCCTCTATCCTGCCGCTCCAAGTAAGATTTTATATGCTTAATGTAAAATGATGCTTTGATGCTTTAATATTATGCATGTTTACTTATTCTTTGTTTTAGTTAATTTAATGTTTGATGCTTTAATATTGTGCATGTTTACTTATTCTTGATTTAATCTAATTTTTGATGCTTTAATATTATGCATGTTCTCTGATTTAGTTTAATTTAACTTTTGTCAATACTCTAATATTCTGCATGTTTAGTTATACCTTGAATTAGGATAGACATGCATGATGGTAGGATAGGAATAATAATAACCTTATGACGGCGAATAGGAATAACGATAATTTATTGTTGTTTAATGAAGATAAGCATGGCTAGGAGACGTATTACCCGAGCAGAGGAGACAGTAACTCCACCAGATCTGACTCAGGTAGTCACCGACCTTCAACACCAGATCACGGAACAACAACAGATGATCATGACTTTGATGGGTCAATAAGGAACCCCTACTACCCCACCAGTAGTTCAGAATGCAGTGCCCATTGTGCCACTAGTTGCACCAGTACCACCAGTAGCCCCTGCCCCAGTGGTTCGACAGGAGACCTATTTGATTCAGTGGTTGAGACTTAAACCGGAGAACTTCTCGGGTACTTGCGAGCCGTGGGATGCCCAGGCCTGGTTCAAGACCGTAGAAAGCACAGTGGAACTTTTGGACTGGCCTGAATCAGAGAAGATCAAATGTGTATCCTTCTGCTTCTTCGGAGATGCGAGAATGTGGTGGGAAAGAGTTAAAGCGAAGAGGCAAATTAATCTAATGAATTGGACGGACTTCGAGACAGAGTTCTTCGAAGAATTCTTTCATACGCAAGTGACGAACCAGCATTACGACGAGTTTACCGAGTTCCGCAAGGTGATTTATCGGAACGGCAAAGAAAGCGCTTCAACCGACTAGCACGCCTTTGTCCGAATTAGTGCGCATGAGAGAGAAAGGTCGACCGATGTCGAAGATGCTTCACCCGAGATAGCACCGAACATGGCCGCGGAGTTAATAGGCGCACTACGAGGAATTAGTCGCAGCAATCGATTACGGAGCATTATCGAGCGATGAAGGAGAATAAAGGCTGTACGAGCCGAGGGACGAAACCCGAGTACCAAAATAGGTGGAAAGGAAGCGTCATCGGAAAAAAGCAAGGGACAATGCAAAAGTGGGTCAAGAATAAGCAACCGAGATACCCCCGGTGTTCTATTTGTGGAAGTCGATTAGGATTGTGTCACAAAGGTACACGAAAATGCTATAATTGTGGGCGGGAGGGACATTTGGCGAGACCCTACTCAAATGCAGCACCATTCCAGAGAACAACGAGCAATGGGTGCCCTTCACAGCTACACCAGATGCAAACGGCTATAGAAGGGACTTCGATCAGCCAAGGGAGGTTGGAAGCCCCGCCAGCGATGACGAATGCCAGGGTTTTTGCGATTACTAGTGAAGATGCGACAAACGCCTCTACTGTTGTTTCAGGTCAGCCGTTTATCTCTAGCCGACATACTAAAGTTTTATTGAATGTTGAAGGCAAACCGGTGGTCGAGTCTATCGGGAAACCGAGAAACATTTCATGTCATGGGGTTGAGACTATGTCCGAGCGACTCTCCACCCTGACCATCGCGCCCACCCTATTCGATAATATATTAGAGAAACAGACCAGTGACCAAAACCTCCAAAAGATTAAACAAGAAATATTAGAGGGGAAGAATGATGGATTTCGTACTACGGACAGCGGAATATTATACCTCAGAGACCGATTATGTATTCCCGAGGACCCTGAATTGTGAAGGAAGATATTAGAAGAAGCTCATTCAACGCCTTATGCAATGCATCTGGGATCCACCAAAATGTACCAAGATTTGAAAAATAAATTCTGGTGGTCCGGCATGAAGAGGGATGTGGCTCAGTATATCAGTGCCTGCCTGACCTGTCAAAGGGTTAAAGCAGAACACCAGAGGCCTGGAGGATTACTGCAGCCTGTCCAAATTCCGGAATGGAAATGGGAGGATATCTCTATGGACTTTATTTCAGGATTACCCAAGACAACAAATGGCTATGACGCTATATGGGTAATCGTGGATAGACTAACTAAATCCGCCCACTTTCTGGCAATTAAGATGACTCATTCAATTGAGCAGCTGGCTCAATTATATGTCAAGGAAATTATTAGACTACATGGGGTCCCTAAGACCATCATCTCTGACAGAGATGGTCATTTTTTTTTGCATTTTTGGGAATGTGTTCAAAGGGCTCTTGGTGCAAAGCTATTATTCAGTACTGCCTTCCACCCTCAAACCGACGGACAGACAGAGAGGGTGAACCAAGTGCTGGAAGACATGCTACGGGCTTGTGCCTTGGACTTCAAAGGAAGTTGGTGCCGATATTTATGCTTAGCAGAATTTGCTTATAACAATAGCTACCAGACTACTATTGGGATGGCACCCTGTGAGGCTCTGTATGGTAGAAAATGCAGATCACCCATATGTTGGTATGAAGGCGGGGAAAAGAAAGAGATGGGATTTCAAACAGAGCTTATTGATAACACTATCCGTGTTATACAGAATATCCGCCAAAGAATAGAAACTGCTCAGAGACGACAGAAGAATTATGCAGATAAGCGACGAAGGCCATTGGAATTCAGTGTCGAAGACTCAGTATTTCTCAAGGTAGCTCCTATGAAGGGAGTAATGAGGTTCGGTAAGAAGGGAAAGCTAAGCCCGCGCTATGTGGGACCATACCAGGTTCTGAAAAGAATCGGCAAGGTGGCATATGAAATAGAGCTGCCTCAAGAGATGTCAGTCATTCATAACGTGTTCCACCTTTCGATGCTGAAGAAATGTATTCCGAACACGGGCAAAGTAATCGAACCACAGACAATACAAGTGCAAGAGGACCTAACCTACGAGAGCCAACCAATTCAGATATTGGATCGAGACGTCAAAAGACTAAGGAACAAAGAAGTACCCTTAGTAAAGGTCCTATGGAAAATCAACAACACGAAGAAGCCACGTGGGAACGAGAAGATGATATGAAACAAAAGTATCCGGAATTATTTTAAGTTTGAGGATGAACTTTCTATGAGGTATGGGGTACTGTAACACCCACAAAATTATAAGATAAGTATATGAGTATTATTTGCTTTAGAACATAAAAGAAGAAGAATCAAAGAAAAAGAAATAAGAGAAATAAAAAGAAGAGGTGAAGGTTTGAACCTTGAACCTCCCACCAAGGATAGAAATAAAATTATGTATGATAACAAATAGGATAATGAATAATATGTGAATGGGAAATGATGGGAATTGTAGTTAAAAGTAAAGCTAAAATTTAGTGAAGGAACAAAGGGAAAATCAAGTGGCTTCTTTCTCTTGTTTACCTCTTGGTTAAGGAAAAAGAGTAGCAAAAGACAAGTTGTCCTTCTCCCTTTCCTTCTCTATTTTCGTGGGGTTTAAGAGGAAAATAAAGAGAAGGATTTAGGGAAGGGAATGAGGACATATTCTCATTAAGAAAATACATGCATGAGTTAAGGAGGAAGGGAAGCAAAGTTCATTTTGGTAACTTCCACCTACTTAGCATAAAAAGGGAAGGAACTAAAGGTTTTCATTTTTTTCCCTTCTCCCTCACCCTTGCCGAGACTCTAAGCCTCCTCCCTCATCTCCACAAGCCAAGTTTAGGTTTCTCCCTAAGAGAAAACTAAACTACAAGAAGGAGTCTTCAAGGTGTACCCTTCCAAGCAAGAGAAATTCGAAAGGAGTGCTAGAAGAAGAAGCTCCCTACTTCCTCTTCACCAAGGGTACCATTTCTTAAGGATTAACAAGTCAACATTAGGTAAGCTTCCCCTCACCTGTGGTACAATGGTTTGTATGGTTTTCCATGGAGATAGATCGCTTAAAAGACTTAAGATTTTGTTTAAGAAAATTCGGTCAAAACAAGAGCAAGAGTTTAAGAAAGTTGTGATTAGATATGCTTTCTATTTTCCTTGTGACATGTATTTTATGTAAGAAGTTAATCTATGGTTTCCATGCTAGAATAATTAATGAAAAATTTGTTTCATGATTTACATGTTTCGGCCAAGCATGAACAAGAAGACTAGGTAAGTTCAAAACTCAAACTAAGCATGTTTCCTTATTCTTTTAGTTATGTACCCTATGATAATGAGGTTGTTAACTTTTCTCTTACTTGTATGTTGTTTGAAACTCCATTTACATGCTCATGAATATTCGGCCAAGTAAGGAGTAAAGGCCTAGGAGAGTTTTAAACCTAAGACCAAGCATGCTAAGATTTTTCCTAAGACAAGACATGAAGCTAAAATGTTATGCCATGATTGTATGTTAGTTATGAATCTTATTTCGTGCTTATGAGGGTTCGGTCATGATGAGAGTTGAAGGCTAGGAAAGTTGGAACCAAGGCTAAGAGGCTCATGACCTTCTTGATAATATAATATGAAACTAGTTGATGTTTTAGGGTTGCTTGTTATATGGAATTTTGAATACATGTAACTTTCGGCCACATTAGGTTTTAAAGCTAGTATGTGTAGTTTTTTTTTTAACTAAGTTTACTCATGTTGTTCCTTGTTATGAAGCCATGAAAATTTTGTAGGGTTTCCATGCTCTTGAGCCACTAGTAACTTAGTTTCATGCTTGTTAAGTTTCGGCCCCTACAAGTTTAAAGGGTCTAGAGAAATTTGAATCCAACTTATAGATGCCTATGATGTCCTTGAGATATATGCTATGAAATGTAGTTGTGGTTCCCATGCTCTCATGTCACTAAAAATCTAGTTCCATGATTTACATGTTTCGGCCACTACAAGTTTAAGGGCTTAGAGAAATTAGAACCCAACTTATATATGCTTATGATCTTCTTGTGATGTATGCTATGGAATGTAGTTGTGGTTTCATACTCTTATGCCACTAAAAAAAAAACCTAATTCCATGATTGTTAGGTTCGGCCACCTTGAATTAAGGGGTCTAGGAAGTTTGAAATTTTAAACAAACATGCTTATGTGGTTCCTCATGAAAATGTGTAACATGTTGGCTTAAGGTTCAACACCTCTATGCTACTTGTAACCTAGGATGAGATAAGCTAGGGTTCGGCCATGATATGATTAGGAGCTTAGGGAACTTAGAACCCAAACTAAATGTGCTTAAGTAGTTCCCTATGAAATATAATATGATATGAGTATAGGGTTTACATGTTTACATGTTGCTTAGAACTTGATTCCTCTTCATGAAAGGTTTCGGCCATGAAATAATTGGAAACCTAGGAGGGCTTAAAATTTAGGTTAACATGCTTATGATCTTTCTTATGTTATTATGTGAAGATATCATGAAAATTTTTATGTTTGCATGTTGTCTAGAGATCATGTGGTCCTTTCATGACTTTCGGCCATATGGGTTTAGTGACTAAATATACCTCACATGCTATGAAGAGATGATATTTTTCCATGAATGGTTATGTCTTTTTTTTTAGGATACGTGTTATGTTCTTCCATGTATGCTTATGACCCATGTATGTACTATGTGCTCAAACATGCTTACTTTATGACATGATAAAATGATACATTCGTTATGCAAGCCTATGATTCATGCGTGTGCTGTGTGCCCAAATATGCATGCTTTAAGATAAGTGATATGTTCATGATGTATGTTATGATTCATGCATGTGCTGTGTGGCCAAATATGCATATTTTATGATATGTTAAGAAATATGATATGCATGAAATGATAAGAACTATGATATGTAAGTTAAATCATGCTACTTTACTTTATGTATGGCTTGTACCAAGGGTGGGCTCCATAAGCGCCCCGGGGTCGATGGACTAAGAAACGGACCTCGTTAGGGATGGGCTCCTAAGTGCCCCTAGGTCGATGGACTAAGAAACGGGCCTAGTATGTATGCCTTGTAGGGTTCAAGACTTGCTACCTTGGACCTACATAGGACGCGCGCATTTATGTACGTGGTACAAGCCGGGGCCCTAATCATGTTGAAATTTTGTTTAAGTATGTATTGTATAAGTTTTCAAAAGACATGTTGCATATGTTGCATGATTTATGTTTAGGAATTTACCATGCTTATACTTTATGATTATGCCATGATACTTTATGTTATGTTATGATATGTCATGATATGCTCTTAATATGATACATTTGTCTTTATGTCTTATGACTTGTGATTTTGATATGCTTGACGGTTTTTGTGAGTAGGAAAGGAACTTACTGAGCCATGAGTGCTCATAGCTTACTTTCTTGTACCACAGATAAAAGTAAGGAATGGATGTACTAGGGGATCAGCAGGAGGGCTTGAAGGATGTGTGCGGTAGTGGACTGGCTAAAAGAAATGATCTGCTTTCATTTAATAAGAAATTTGCCATGTTGATGTTTTTACTTTATGACTCCATGACTTTAAGTATGTGTTTGGTATTAAGACCCAAAATTTATGATAAGTATGCTATGTGGACCTTTTATGTCTATTGTGATTTTTAAGTAAGAAAAAGGTTTTTAAATTCTTTAAGTAAGACTTCTGCTGTGTTAAGTATGCAAGTGTTGTCAAGTAACCCCCGTCGCCTTAGCAGGAGGGGTGGGGCGTTACAACCTGCTGGGTATCCATGCCTAGTATTTGGCCAACACCCGACCAACCTCGAACTAGCCTTCTAGCCTCCTCCATCAGCTTTATGTCCTTCGGATATCTCCCCATCCTTCACGCCTTGCCTTCAGGAGCTTCCTTTGGCCTCATCCTAGTTGTCGGGTTCTCCTTGCTAAGTCACACTAGGACTTACCTTGTAAGACACCACATGCTTGGACTTTCCATCTGCCTGGCTTCACTCACCAGGACTTTCCATCTGCCTGGCTTCACTCACCAGGACTTTCTATCTGCTTGGCTTCACTCACCAGGACTTTCACTTCTGCCTAGCTTCACTCACTAGGTCTTTCACCTGGCTTCACTCACCAGGATTTTCCTTCTGCCTAGCTTCACTCACAAGGTCTTTCACCTGGCTTCACTCACCAGGATTTTCCAACTGCCTGGCTTCACTTACTAGGACTTCTTAGTCAAATATTCAATCAATCTTGACCTACTTGACTCTTCTTCACATCTACCTGGTCAACCTTGACCAGAGGAAAATTGTACCAACAATCTCCCCAAATGAATGATTGTACCTGCAATCTCCATTTATTATCAGTTTTCATGTATTGTCAAATATCGAAACACAAGCATCAAGACTTGAGCTTGAGCCAACTCAAGCTTACTCAACCTGGTCAACCTTGACCCTAGGGAATATTGCACCAACAATCTCCCCTTTTTTGATGTTTGACAATACCTTTAAGTTAGGCTAATCCCATAACCTCAACTCTCCTTCATGCCAATATAAGGATGATGGTTTCCTTCATTCTTCCCCTTTACTAGAGGGCAAACTCCCTCTTTAGGTAATGAAGGCCTAACTTAATGACACATTCTCCCCCTATTGGCACACATCAAAAACTCTCCCCCTAAAGAGTTATTCACCATTGTTAACAACTTCACTCGTTGTTCACAACACGATAACGAAGGTCCCATACCCTTCATTTATCCTTAATGCTCACCCTTGAGCATTACCACTTGGTACATTCGACACAATTCAAATGAAGGTCCCATACCCTTCATTTTCATCGAATGCTCATCCTTGAGCATATACCACTTAAACTGAAGATATCCAGTCTCCATTGTATTCAAATGTCCAACCTTGAGCATTTTCACGAAAGAAGGTTGACCACCTTCCAAAGTGTATGAAAAATATATTTCCATGTCCTTAAAAAGTAACTTCCTCTAAAGACATGCACACAACTTTTGTCATTGCACCAACAATGACTTGGAATCCTGAAATCTTTAGGAAACCCAGATTTAGAAGGTTTTGAGGTTCAAAAACTCAATAATGAAATCAAACCTCAACCTAAACTTCTACTTAGACTTCCTTAACCAATCCATCCTTGTTTTCATCATGAAAACTCCCCCTAAATGTATATAAATGTGTTCCAAGGGGTTAGGAATGGTTGTATAGACTAAAAATGGTTTAGAATGCTGAAAATGGACTTTCCTAGCCAAAATCAGCATTCCCAATCGATTGGAGTTGGGTCTCAATCGATTGAACCTGCGTGAATTGATCCATTGATCGATTCAAGGGTGGTGGATCGATCGGTTGATTGATCCAGCGAGCTTCTGCTCGCGGGAAAACTCCTCTCAATCGATCGCCCAATCGATTGAGGCACTCCAATCGATCGGGTGATCGATTGGAGCTCTGAAAAACTAAAAATTTATTTCACTGAATTTCAGAAACTCCCCTAAAATTCTATAAAAATTGAAAAATCATGAAAATTCATGTAGACATTCCTTAGTGCATATACTATCAAGGAAAAATAATTTTCTATGAAAATATTTTCTATTTTCAAATATTGACACAAACTTGGAACCTTTTAAAAACTTTAGTGTTTTCTTCCAAGTTTGTGCTCAACTATTCAATGATGATTACTATCAAAAGATAGTCTTCACCAAGATTTTCCAACGTATATTTAAAACCACTTTCAAAACCAATATCCAACCATATTCTTTGGGCTCAATGCACATGACTTGTACATTAGCTTTCCCAATGATTAGCTTAAAACTCGAAAGAATGCACTAAATCAACATCTTGAGTTTTGTTCATCATCCTAACATCTCACTTGTATTTAATGTGTACGAAATCACATACAAGTCACCTTAAAGTTCTTAGTGAGATGTAAACTTTGGTTTTGCCCTAATCTAGGGATCATGCATATCTGTCTAGGCATTTTGAGGTTATGAACATCCACCAAGGATGTTACTTGTTAATGAATGTCATTTGTCCATAATTTGTAAGGAATTAAAATAATGCATGATGTGTTATGACATACTGTCACGCCCCGGAGGAGTCCCTGTTCAAAGAAAATTTCGATAGCATCTCCCCTGTACGGCGGACAATCTGAAACTTTCTACATCGCCCTCTGGGCCACATATACCTCGGCCAACACGGCCGGAACAATAACAGATAATAAAACAATCACCCACGCAGTTAATAATTTAACTGTAACAGTGATAATATGACTCAAAAACAACCCTATTCAACTACACTCATAAAACACAAAACCGATGTCCTACTCCACTACACTCATAAAGCTCAAAACCGACGATAAAATCAACTTACCTCTTCTGTCGTCTAGGCAGGCGTGTAGTAAAACAAATCCAATAAAACTCATAGGCAATAAGAATCCATACAAGATCCAAATGTATCAACACAAACAAGTCCAAACATAGTCTAAAACAAGAAAACCACAAGATCATCACGCATCCTCGTGGACTGCAGGGACTAGCGACTCTCTCCGGACAGCATCAATCTGAAAATAACAACGGAGGAGGGTGTGAGTCCAACACTCAGCGGGTATCAACTGATATGCATAATAAAGAAAATAATAGGCAGTACTAATCATGCGTACAGTCTCCTGATACAAGAAGGATAAATGCAACTGAAACAAAACAGGAGAAAACTGTACTAACCAGGACCAAGGTATAAGTGTCACGCCCCGGAGGAGTCCCTGTCCGAAGAAATTTCGGCAGCATCTCTCCTGTACGACGGACAATCTGAAACTTTCTACATATCCATATACCTCAGCCACATCCGGCTGGAATAACAATGATAATAAAATACAATACACAGGCATTTCACACAGTTTAATAAGAAATAAACAAATCAGTAATACCATGACTCGAAAACAACCCTACTCCACTACACTCATAAAACTCAAATTCGATTTTTCCTACTCTACTACACTCATAAAACACAAATCCGACGAACTCACCTCTTCTGCCGTCCAGGCAGGCATGTAGTAGAACAAAACCAAATCATATAAAAATCCATCGACATCACAAAATCCATACAATGTCTATACCATCAACCAGAACAAGTTTAGCATAATCTAAGTAAGAAAACCAAAAGACCAACAATATCTTTGAGATCTGCAGGGACTAGCAACTGGAACTCTCTCCTGACAGCATCAACCTGAAAATAACAACAATGGAGGCGGGGTGAGTCCAACACTTAGCAGGTACAACTGATATGCAAAGTAGGGAAATAACATCTAGCACTAATCATGCGTACAGTCTCCTGATATAAAAGGATGAAATGCAACTGAAATAAACAGGAGAAAAACTGTACTAACCAGGACCTGGGTATAAGGACAAACAGTCCGAGTGGCATAGAAATCCTGTATGCATGTCAAACATAGGCATCCAAACAATATACAGTATATAAATGCAGCAAGCACAAACACAAGCAATTAATGCATCATGCATATAATGCCAATGATGCGTCCTGGTCACCCCTGACACCAGTCGATCATCTCACACACAATAGTGAAGCCGAGTGGGTAGGGCTGTGACAACCCTGCGCTCTGTCATCACTACTCCTGATCAGTGACCGAGTGGACGGGATGCTGTCGGAGTACACCTATCCTCCTACCCCAAATCATAAATGGGAGAGCACAATGCTCTCAACCCCCGGTACACGATGACGGGGAGAAATCCCTGCCGGCTAACACGTTGCATCACGCTACCCATGAGCGGACCAACGGAGCCAAACAAAGTCCCTGCTGCAACACACACTGCCTGAATCGACCACTAACCCATGAGTGGTGGTGTGTGCAGATCCATGTAACTGGAGATGTGCTCAACAATAATGGAGTGGACTATCGCACAGCATGCAATCATGCAAATGGTGCATGGCACTAACCATAAAATATCCTGAGCTAATCCATATATATATAAAAGTGCACCATAGGTCAACGAATCAAATCAAAGGTACACTGAAGGTATAAAACCTAGGTCCTGAACATGGTGAAGCATGGTATATCACTACCCCTATAAGCATGTATCAACAGGTAAGGAATACATGAGATGTAAAACAAGCAATCAACCAATCATGTAACAGGTATCGGGTAGTGATTAACCGAAACAAAAAAGAGAACATAATTATTGCTACTTGTTAAATTCACTACTATGCATATCAAAGACATAAAGTCAAAAGTACCCACCTCCAATAGGAAAAGCCCAATCTGGTCCAAATACGACGTTGAGAAACTCGTCTCGCATCAAAGTCCTGTAATACATGATATCCAGATTTAGCTAATTTTATAAATAATTAGCTAAATCAAATCCTCGAGAAGCTATCATAAATCCGGATCCAATTATATACCCTAATTAGATCATTTAACTCCTCAATTGATTTTAACTATTCCATTCAAATTAGGACTTGAAATAAGCATAATCAAGCATAGCATCTTACCCGACTTAGCCCTAATTCAATACATATTCAACTAATCAAATAATTGAAATTCTTTACCTCAATTCCCACAGCCGATCTTGCTGCTAAAAATCAAAGAGAAGCTGGAAGGTGTGACTGCCGGATCCAAGATCAATCCACAGCAAAGCAAACCTTACAGGAAACCTTCCCCACTGCTCGGATTAGATTGAGATACACAAATCACCAATCAAAAATCCTAATTACATAACACAATTCCTTACCTCCCAGATCATAGTTAGGGCACTGAGTCAGAAATTAGGGCACAGGAGGACACCGGCGTTGCTGGAGAAAGTTGCTGCCGAAACTAGGAACAACCCACAACAAATCCTACTTCACCTCACAAATATCAACCGAACCAAGCAGGATGTCACTGATCAAGCAACAGCCTTCTAGTCTCTGTCGACCCTCCTCCTTGAATCTAATCCGACAACAAGAGGAAATCTAGGGCACGGTGCGGCTCAGGAAGGAGGTTAAGGTGAGGCCGGCGTCGCTGGTAGAAGGTCGGCGCTAGGGCAGGGTGCGGCGCTGGAGCTCCTTTCATCTTCTTCCATCTTCAAGGGAGAGCGTTACCGAAAGTTGACGTCCAGATTCTTCCGTCTTCTTGGCTCGGATTCAGGTGCGTTCCCACAGACGGCGCCAATTTGATCCTGTCCGAGCGCTGAGTCGACGGACGCTGGGGACGTGGCACGCTCCGCTGTCATCGACTGGTGGTGTAGCTTTCCGACAATCCTGCAAAGAAACCGAGCAGGGAGGGGTTCCCCGGCGACGGCCCTCCGACGCTCAAGTTAGGCAACGAACGAGGCAGAGTAGCGTGGCTAAAGTAAATAGTTGCGCATACCTTCGTCGACGTCTGGGGTCTTTATATAGGACCCAGGAGAAGCGCGGGCACATTTCCCGTCACGTGCACGCTTCCCCAAACATACCTTAACAAGTCTGTGTCAGAAAAGTGCTTCTGGCACCATTCCACAATCGTTTGAGCATATCCCAGATGCGACGGTGGAAGCTTCCACCGTACGATTCTGTGTACGGTTCGGCCGCCAACTCTGCTGCTTGTCGGCGGCAGGCGTCTCGAGGATGATGTTACCCTGTCTCCTTTGTCCTCTTGCGCTCCTTGTCTGTTCCAGGGCCGAGCGGATAGGCCGCTCGGCAAGCATCTCACTCCTGCACCGGTCATGTGCTCGGCTAAGACTACTCCTGCCTGTGTTGCCTTGTGCATCGGCCGAACGGTGAGCCCGTTCGGTTCAGAGAACTCCCGACCAGTCGGCCTGCAAACCCTGTTGGTAGGCTTGCTTCGTCCGGTCGGCCAGTCTTCGGGCTGATTATCTTGACCTTTGACCTCCACGTGCCGTTGACCCCTTGCTGACGAGGATCCCCCGTCCTTATCACCGGATCACATGCCTCCCCTTCAAGTCTCGTCGAAGGAGGCGCCAAGTCTGACCGATTGGACTATGAATTTGGTCGAGCGACCTTCACTTCGCCACTTCCGAAAGTGTATTTCCGATCGGCTCTAGGAGGCCCCCTAGGCCGATCGGCGAGTTGATGGTCATGCCTTGTAGTTTTGATCTCCTTTCGTTGCTTGTTACACCACTGTTTTGGGGGCGGTCGGCGTCGTCAGGTCTCCTCAAAATTCGTGCCAATCCCCATTAAGTTGCCCACGCACGGGTAATGGCGCTCATTAAATGCCGTCCAATCGTTAATAGCCACTTGGCATATCCGTCGTCATCGTACGACGAGGGCATAAACTTCGATGAGACATACGTCGGTTCAAATCTGACGGTCCGATGTCCTCACTTCTTTCGATGACCTAGATCGGACGACTATTGTGAACCGAGACCGGGGTTTAAGAGGCGCCGGCACTGAGCCTCCTTCTATCACCCTTGCCTTTGCATTTTTGGCGACTTCTTCCGTGACCATCCTCCCAGTGTCCGCTTGCTTTGGTGCTCCGACAAACTCTCGGCCTTCTCCCTCACATTTTGCTCCCAATAAGCCCCTTCCTATCTCTGCATTCTTCCGCTTTCTTCTTTTTTAGTGATCTTTGCACTGGTTCACTGTAGTTTCAGTCTTCTCCTTCAACCCTTTCATTTTTCTTTCCTCGGCTCTTCCTTTCCTGCTATTGTCCCAGCGATGGCTAGCACTTCGCAGCCTTCCGGTCCTTCCCATGGCCTATGGTATATGACCACGGTCAGCCGCTTCGACGAAACTGACGTCGGACGTTTCCTTAATGAATTTGAATTACCTTCCGACCATAGACTAGTTTTAGCCACCTTTTCCGATCGGCCCCACAACCCGCCGACTGGCACTGTTTACTTCTTCCGAGATCAATTCGTGGCCGGTATGTGCTTCCCTCTGCACCCTTTCCTCCTGGAGGTTTGCAATTACTTCCGCATTCCGCTCGGCCAACTTGTTCCTAACTCTTTTAGGTTGCTGTGCGGCATAGTAATCCTTTTCAAGCTGCACGACATTCCCTTAGCTCCCAGAATTTTCCACTACTTTTACTATCCCAAACAGTCCGAGTGGGGTACTTTCCTCTTCCAGTCGCGGATCGGCCTTGTATTTTTCGATAAAATGCCGACCTCGAACAAGCACTGGAAAGAAAACTATTTTTACCTTCATTTTCCCGAGCTGCCCTCCTTTCGCACCAAGTGGCAAACCACCGTGCCGGATCCGCCTAACCTCGGCAAATACAAGAACCAGCCGGAATATCTTCATGCGGCTAACCTACTGGCCGACCAGAGGTTCAACATCGATAAACTGCTTCATGAGGGGGTGTTGTATGTCTTTGGCTTGAGCCCGATCCGCACAAAGCTTCCGAGCAGCTTGGGTAAGCACTCTCCTTGCCCTTTTTCCTTTTGGTCTAACTGATTTATTCTTCTATTATGCAGCTGACATCATGTGGCGATCCAAGGTTGCCGATCGGCTTAAGTTGAAGGCCGCCGAAATTGAGGCGGTGGCCGCCAAAGAGATGGCCGATCGAGGCATCGCGCCGGTCGGCTGGCATGAGGGCGAAAGTGAAGAGGCTCCAACTGAGGCCCGAGAGTCTGCCGCTCAGGGCACCACCACTGGAGCGACCGGGGATGCTATTTCTTCGGCCGGTCAGCAGCCCACATCAGAGGACGCGGAGCGATCGGCCGGCGATTCCCCCCTGATAACTCGCAAACGTCGCCGGACCGCCATCGTGCCCATTGAGCCGGTGATTGGGCCAGTCGACGCTCCCCCAGAGGCAATCGACCCGCTGCCTGCCGCGCATGAGACCCTTTCTTCCGATCCGACCCCCTCCCAGCTCGACCAGCCAGCACCTTCGACTGGAGCACCACCCGCTAGCTCCGTGCCCCGGGTCCGCCTTCGGCTCAAGCGTTTAGACATTACTTCTGCACCGATCGACGAGTCTTCCAGCCGAGCCGTTTCTACCCAAGCAGATCCGAGCGGTCGCCGAATGATCAAGTTCATCCTCCGTCTCCCTACCGAGGAATTCCTTTTAGCGGCGGATCAGCTTGCCGCTCCTGAGCACCAAGTCACCATCCGAGGTCCGCTCGCCCAGACATGGGAAGATGTGAGGGCTCATGTGGCCCTGATGACTCCCGGTCAACTGGCAAATAGCCACATGCAGCAAGCCACCGGGGTATGTTTCTTAATGCTATCATGATGATCTCACCAGGTTATTGACGTTATCCATCCGAACATAGCATTGGGTGGAGAACATTGTGGTCAGGAATCGTTTGGCCGAGCTAGAAGAGGAGTTGAAGAAGCTCCAAATTTCTGGAGGAGCGTCGGCTGAGGGGCCCTCGTACGCCGCGCTCAAGTCCGAGCTGGCCAAAATAGAAAAATTGCTAGCGGCCGAGCAGCACAAATCTTCCAGCCTGGAATCCAGGGTGGCTGGACTTGAAAACCAGGTCAATTCCCACGACCACCAAATCACTGTGGCCACTAATAGAAAAAATAGGGCCGTTGCTGATCTTGACGCAATGAAGGTGCAGGTTCGGGCGCTGGAGCAACGCGTCACTGAACTGACCGACCTGCTATCTACTGAGAAAGATAGCCGATCTGCCACTAAAGCTAAACTACAGGCAGATAAGGAAGAACTCCAAGTGGCTCTCGACGCTTCCCGAGCGGCGTTGAAGGAATACCAAGATGGAGAGCCTGACCGCTTCAAAGTGATGAGACAGAACTACCTCCGATCGGATGCCTTTGGTGAAAAGTTTAGCGATCGGTTGGTTCTGTCCTTCGAAGAGGCTATCCGGGCGACCACCGTTTACTTGAAAGCCAAGGGCCATCTCTCCGAAGATATCCCCCCCCCCCCCCCCCCCCCCCCCCCCGAGACCTGGCCGGCCTGCTAGACGTCGTCCCGGAGCCCATCTTCGAGCCACTAGAGTGAGAAGCGTTTATGATTTTCCTGTAATGTTTTTTGTACCTCTTCCGACCGGCTTTAAGAGCCTGACTTTTAATGGATACCTACTGTCTTGTTATTAGCTGTCACCACTTGTGTCCTCCTCTTAGACCGCGAAATACAATCGTTCAAGTCTCCTCCTTCTTTTCGTTAACCATTGCTCGTCCCGCCCGTTCCTCTCAAGGAATTTTTAACGAAGTTTTCTTTATAACTAGGCCGTTCGGTTAAGCATCCATACTTTTTTAAATGGAACTCCCGCTAGATGCTCATGAAGTCTCTTTGATAACTTGGCCGATCGGCCTACTAACTCACGAGTCGATCTTTTTATTGACTTTGTCCGGCCGGAGGTTTTATAGTCGCCGGTCCGACCCTAGGGTTTAACGTCGCCGCTCGACGGTCTTCAAGCCGGGGGGGTTTATAGTCGTCGGTCCGACTCTAAAGTTTAACGTCACCACTCGACGGTCTTCTAGCCGGGGTTTTTATAGTCGTCGGTTCGACTCTAGAGTTTAACGTCACCGCTCGACGGTCTTCTAGCCAGGGTTTTTATAGTCGCCGGTTCGACTCTAGAGTATAACGTCGCCGCTCAACGGTCTTCAAGCCGAGGTTTTTATAGTCGCTGGTTCGACTCTAGAGTTTAACATCACCGCTCGACGGTCTTCAAGCCGGGGGGGGTTTATAGTCACCGGTCCGACTCTAGAGTTTAACGTCGCCGCTCGACGGTCTTCTAGCCGGGGTTTTTATAGTCGCCAATTCGACTCTAGATTTTAACGTCGCCGCTCGATGGTCTCCATCGAGCATTGAGCTAGGATAATATACTCCCGGCCGAATGGCACGGGGTCTTCCCCATCGAGCATTGGGCTCGGATAATATGTTCCCGGCCGAACGGTGCGGGGTCTTTTCCACTGAGCATTGGGCTCAGATAATATACTCTCGGCCGAACGGCAGGGGGCTTCTCCATCGAGCATTGGGAACGGATAATATACTCCCGGCCGAATGGCACGGGGTCTTCTCCATCGAGCATTGGACTCGGATAATATGTTCCTGGCCGAACGGCGCGGGGTCTTTTCCACCGAGCATTGGGCTCGGATAATATACTCCCGGTCGAACGGCACGGGGCTTCTCCATCGAGCATTAGGCTCGGATAATATACTCCCGGCCGAATGGCACGGGGTCTTCTCCATCGAGCATTGGGCTCGGAAAATATGTTCCCAGCCGAACGACGCGGGGTCTTTTCCACCGAGCATTGGGCTCGGATAATATACTCCTGGCCGAATGGCACGGGGCTTCTCCATTGAGCATTGGGCTCGGATAATATACTCCCGGTCGAACAGCACGGGGTCTTCTCCATCGAGCATTAGGCTCGGATAATATGTTCCCGGCCGAACGACACGGGGTTTCTACCACGGCATTACGCTGTTATCCGCTTGGTGCGCCAGACTCATGCCTTTATTCTTATAGCTTTCATTCCTGCAACTAAATAATACATCCGAACAGAATATTTCAAAGTATATTACATCAGCGCACCTTTTATCCAGCCCGATAGGGCTGGAGGTGGTTTGCGCTCCACGGCCTCTCTAGCCTTCGCCCATCCTCATCTTCCAAGTAATAAGCTCCAGATCGGAGCTTCTCGATGACTTTGAATGGTCCTGCCCAGGGAGCCTCCAACTTGCCCACGTCCCCGACCGATTTGACTTTCTTCCAGACCAAGTCGCCTACCTGGAATGTTCGAGGAACCACGCGGCGGTTGTAGTTCTGCCTCATCCTCTGCCTGTAAGACATCAGCCGAACGGACACTTTGGCTCGCTCCTCGTCGATCAAGTCCAATTCCAGCTGCCTCCGCTCGGCATTATCTTCATCGTAGTTCTGTACCCGGGCGGACTCCACGTCGACTTCGACTGGGACGACCGCCTCGCCTCCGTATACCAGGTGGAATGTGGTGACTCCCGTTCCCTCCTTAGGGGTCGTGCGGATGGCCCATAAGATTCCCGGCAGCTCGTCCACCCAGCTCCCTCCCATGTGGTCGAGCCGAGCTCGAAGAATTCGGAGTATCTCCCGGTTGGCTACTTCAGCTTGACCATTGCTTTGGGGATACGCCATGGACGTGAAATGCTGCTCGATGCCATATCCCTTGCACCATTCTTCGAGTCGATTCCCGATGAACTGCCGCCCATTGTCTGACACGAGTCGACATGGAATGCCGAACCGATAAATGATGTTTTGCCAGATGAATTTTTTGACCATGTGCTCGGTTATCTTGGCCAATGGCTCAGCCTCCACCCACTTGGAGAAGTAATCTACCGCCACCAAAAGAAATATCCTTTGTCCGGTCGCCATAGGGAAGGGTCCTACGATGTCCATGCCCCACTGGTCGAACGGGCAAGACACTGTGGACGCTTTCATTTCTTCCGTCGGCCTATGTGAGAAGTTGTGGTACTTCTGACAGGAAAGACACGTTGCGACGGTCCGAGCGGCGTCCGCGTGTAGTGTTGGTCAGAAGTATCCGGCCAGCAGGATCTTCCTAGCCAAAGACCGACCGCCCGGATGGCCTCTGTATGACCCTTGATGTACCTCCTGGAGAATGTACTCGGCGTCATCCGAGCTGACGCACTTCAGCAGAGGTCGGGAGAACGCCTTTTTGTAAAGTTGTTCCCCGATGAGTGTGAACCGGCCGGCTCTCCTTCTTAATAGCTGAGCTTCGTCCCGATCGGAGGGCGTGGCACCCAAGCGCAGAAACTCTGCGATGGTTGCTCTCCAATCGTTCGGGAATGTGAGGCCATCCATCCGATCCACGTGTGCTACCAAGCATACTTGCTCGACGGGTGGCTGGATGACGACTGGTGATATTGAGTTTGCGAGTTTAGCTAACTCATCTGCCGCATGGTTCTCCGCTCGAGGTATCTTCTGGACTACTACCTCGGTGAAGCCGACCTTGAGTTTCTCAAAGGCCTCCGCGTACAATTTGAGTCTGCCATTGTTTATTTCAAAAGCGCCCATGAGTTGCTGAGCGGCAAGCTGTGAATCCGAGTAGATCATGACCCGACAGGCTCCAACATGTCGCGCGGCTTGCAATCCAGTTATGAGAGCTTCGTATTCTGCCTCATTATTTGTTGCCCGATAGTCCAGCCGGACGGATAGATGCATCCGCTCTCCCTGAGGCGAAAGTAGTACTATCCCCATTCCGCTCCCGAGCCGAGTGGACGATCCATCCACATATATTTTCCATGTAGCTTCGGGCTCGGGCTTTTGTACCTCTGTCACGAAATCCGCCAAGGATTGTGCTTTGATCGCCGAGCGGGGTTGGTATTGGATATCAAACTTGCTTAACTCCGTCGTCCACTTGATAAGCCGTCCGGATGCTTCGGGATTCAGGAGTACCCTTGCTAGCGGGTTGTTCGTCATCACAATAATTGTGTGCGCCAAAAAGTAAGAGTGCAACCTCCGAGCTGCCAGAACTAAGGCGAAAGCCAACTTCTCGAGACCGGTATAGCGAGACTCAGCATCCTTTAAGATATGGCTTAAAAAATACACTGGTTGCTCCTCGCCGCTCGGCCTCACTAATGCTGAGCCCACAGCATGCTCAGTTGATGATAAATAAATGCGAAGCGGCTCACCTACGGCTGGTTTTGCCAGCACGGGTAAAGAATTTAGGTAAGTCTTTAATTCCTCGAACGCCCGATCGCACTCCTCATCCCATTGAAACTTGGTGGCTTTACGGAGTATCTTGAAAAATGTCAAGCTCCGGTCAGCGGTCTTAGAGATGAACCTTGACAGCGTCGTGATCTGACCGGTGAGACACTGCACTTCTCGGAGATTTCTGGGAGGCGGCATGTCCTGCAGCGCCTTTATCTTGCTAGGGTTCGCCTCTTGCTCCGAACAGGCACTTCTGTGGGTTAAGTTTGACTCCATACCTCCTTAAGGTTTGGAAGGTCTCCTCCATGTCCGCGTAGAGGTCGGCCGCCCGGAAGGACTTGATAAGTATGTCATCCACGTACACTTCCAAATTGCATCCGATCTGCTCTCTGAAGACCTTGTTCATCAAATGCTGGTAGGTGGCTCCCACGTTCTTCAATCCGAATGACATTACATTGTAGCAGTAAGTGTCGTCCGCCGTGACGAAGCTGACCTTCTCTCGGTCTTCTCGGGCGAGCGGCACTTGATGGTAGCCTTGGTATGCATCCAACATGCATATTAGCTCGCACCCGACCGTGGAGTCCACCAGCTGATCGATCCGGGGAAGAGGATAGAAGTCCTTCGGGCACGCCTTGCTCAAGTCCCGAAAGTCGATGCAGACTCTCCACTTGTTGCCCGGCTTGGAGACCAGGACCACGTTTGCAAGCCAACTCGGGAATTGTACTTCCCTTATGTGACCGGCCTCCAGAAGCTTCTCTATCTCCGTCTGGATGATTACGTTCTGCTCCGCGCTGAAGTCCCTCTTCCTTTGCTTCATCGGGCGATCGTCCGGCCGGACATGAAGTTCATGCTGCGCTACGCTTGGCGAGACCCCAGGCAGCTCATGGGTCGACCAGGCGAAGACGTCGCAATTCCGCTGGAGGCATTTGATCACCTTTTCCTTTTGCTTCTCCTCCAAATCGGATGCTATGAAGGTGGTGGCCTCCGGTCGGGATGGGTCAATCTGCACTTCCTCTTTTTCTTCATAAACTAAAGAAGGTGGCTTTTCAGTAATAGCATGTACCTCGACACGCGACACTTTCCGAGCGGACTTTGATTCAGCCCAGACCATCTCCACGTAGCATCTCCGAGCGGCCAGCTGGTATCCCCGCACCTCCCCTACTTGATCCTCCACCGGGAATTCGTTGAGAGCAGGTCGCCCCAGGATGATGTTGTATGCAGAAGGAGCATCGACCACGATGAAGGTGGTGGTCCTTGTCCTTCTGAGCGGCTCTTCGCCCAACGAGATAGCCAGTCAGACCTGGTCGACCGGCAAGACTTCATTCCCCATGAATCCGTATAGGGGGGTCGTCATTAGCAATAGTTCGGCTCGGTCAATTTGTAATTGGTCGAAGGCTTTCTTGAAGATTATGTTGACCGAGCTGCCTGTGTCAATGAAAATACGGTGAATAGTATAATTGGCTATTACCGCTCGGATGATCAGGGCGTCATCATGAGGGACTTCAACTCCTTGAAGGTCCCTAGGCCCGAAGCTGATCTCGGGTCCGCTCGCCCTTTCCTGGCTGCAGTCGACCGCGTGGATCCTTAGCTGCCTTGCATGCGCCTTTCTGGCTCTATTCGAATCTCCGCCGGTCGGACCCCCGGCGATGATGTTGATCTCTCCCCAAGACGCGTTGCCCCTGTTCTCCTCCTCCCGAGCTGAAGGTCGAGGTCGTTCATTTGACGCTCGATGGTGGGCTCCATGTTGCTGACGGTGATGCCGCTCGGGGGATCGCCTTTCTGTCCTTTGCATGGGGCTCCGTTGCCAATGCTGCCGATCTGGTGAAGGCGATCGGCGGTGGTAACTCCTCGGTGCAGGATGAGCAATGGGGGGGAGGCTCTGACAATCGCGAGTATTGTGAGTGGCCGACTGATGGAGTGAGCAAAACATTGGGATCCATACCTTCCCCTTGTGTTTGGGCCGATCAGCCACGACTTGTTGGACAGCGTGCGACCGAGTATGCTGATGAGGATGGACGGCTTCGGCCCGCGGTCCTCTTGGTGGCTAGTGACTGATGGGTTGCTTCCGCTCGCCAGGAGCTGGTTGGTCGCTCGGTGCTTCTTTCCTTCTTGCCGCCTGGGCCTCCTCCACATTGATGTATTCGTTGGCTTTATGCAGCATGTGGTCGTAGTCACGAGCCGTCTTCCAGATGAGCGATGGAAAGAAATCACCGTCCACGAGCCCTTGCGTGAACGCGTTCACCATTGTTTCCGAGGTGACCGTTGGAATGTCCATGGCCACCTGGTTGAAGCGCTGAATGTACACTCGGAGCGGCTCCCTCGCGCCTTGCTAAACGGTAAACAAGCTAACGCTTGTCTTCTGGTGGCGCCTACTTCTATCAAAATGATGAAGGAACGCTGTCCGAAATTCCTTGAAATTGGTTATTGAGCCGTCTGGTAGTCTTCGAAACCACCGATGCGCCGATCCCGAAAGCGTTGTGAGGAACACTTGACATTTTACACCATCTGTGTACTGATGCAGAGTGGCGGTACTGTCGAATTTACCCAAGTGGTCGTCTGGGTCGGTCGTCCTGTTGTACTCCCCGATAGCAGGGGGCACATAATGCCTCGGCAGTGGATCGCGGAGAATGACATATGAGAACTGCTGATTGGTCCGCTCGGGCGATACGTCCGATCAGGGCACCTTTCCTTTTCTGACGTCCCGGATGGGTTCCTCGTCTGATGAGGATCCCTTGTCTTGATTGGCTTGCACCACCTCCGAGGGCATCTGGAACAGAGCCCGATGAAAAGGTATTGGGGCGGGCGGCGCACCCATCTGTGTGACGACCGGCCCCTTGTTTTGCCCCCATATTGAGAGCTGCTCCTGCCGGTCTTCGGGTGGCGCTCTGCCACTCGAAGCTGATGTCGCTTGCTGCACTGCTCGCTCGGCTTGAGCTTTCTACTGCTGCTCCACCATCTTCGCTGCTCGCGCTTGGACGAGTGCTTCGAGCTCTTCAGGGGAGAGCGTTACCAAAAGTTGACGTCCAGCTTCTTCCATCTTCTTGGCTCGGATTCAGGTGCGTTCCCACAGACGGCGCCAATTTGATCCTGTCCTAGCGCTGAGTCGACGGACGCTGGGGACGTGGCATGCTCCGCTGTCTTCGACTGGTGGTGTAGCTTTCCGACGATCCTGCAAAGAAACCGAGCCGGGAGGGGTTCCCCAGCGACAGCCCTCTGACGCTCAAGTCAGGCAACGAACGAGGCAGAGTAACGTGGCTACAGTAAATAGTTGCGCATACCTTCGTCGACATCTGGGGTCTTTATATAGGACCCCGGAGAAGCGCGGCCACGTTTCCCGTCACGTGCACGCTTCCCCAGAATGGAAATGGGAGGATATTTCCATGGACTTCATTTCAGGACTTCCCAAAACGATGAATGGCTACGATGCTATATGGGTAATCGTGGACAGGTTGACAAAATCGGCCCATTTTATGGCAATCAAGATGACCTACTCGATCGAACAGCTAGCCCAATTATATGTCAAAGAGATTATCAGACTGCATGGGATCCATAAGACCATCATCTCTGATAGAGATGGCCGTTTTATTTCACATTTTTGGGAATGTGTTCAGAAAGCTCTGGGTACGAAATTATTGTTCAGCACTGCCTTTCACCCTCAGACTGACGGGCAAACAGAAAGGGTGAATCAAGTATTGGAAGATATGTTACGAGCTTGTGCCCTGGACTTCAAAGGGAGCTGGTGCCCTGGACTTCAAAGGGAGCTGGTGCCGATATCTATGCTTAGCGAAATTCGCCTATAACAATAGCTATCAAGCTACCATTGGTATGGCACCGTACGAAGCATTGTACGGGAGAAAATGTAGATCCCCTATATGCTGGTATGAAGGCGGTGAAAAGAAGGAAATGGGATTTCAAACTGATCTTATCGACAGCACCACCCATGCAATACAGAAGATCCGCCAAAGAATAGAGACTGCCCAAAGTCGGCAGAAGAATTATGCAGATAAGCGACGTAGGCCGCTGGAATTCAGCGTCGGGGATTCAGTATTCCTCAAAGTAGCTCCTATGAAAGGAGTGATGAGATTCGGAAAGAAGGGAAAACTAAGTCCTCGATATGTAGGACCATATCAAATTCTGAAGAGAGTTGGCAAGGTGGCTTATGAACTAGAGTTACCACCAGAAATGTCGGCTATTCACAATGTGTTCCATGTCTCAATGCTCAAGAAGTACATGGGTGGCGCAGATCAAGTGATCGAACCACAGACAGTTCAAGTTCAAGAGGACCTGAGCTACGAGAGCCGACCGATTTAGATATTAGATCGAGATATTAAAAGGCTAAGGAACAAGGAAATACCTTTAGTAAAGGTTCTGTGGCAAAATCAACGGTTGGAAGAAGCGACTTGGGAACGCGAAGACGATATGAGACAGAAGTACCCCGAGCTATTTTAAGTTCGAGGACGAACTTTTATGAGGTATGGGAGACTGTAACACCCATAGGGTCCTTAGCAAAATTCTAGAATATTCTATCATGAATAAAGAAAAATATGTATGCTTTAATTGAATTTTGCTCCTAGCCGAACACTTAAACAAATAAAATAGAAATAAAAATACATAAGGTCTAGGACTTGAACTCTAGATCTCTCATTAGATGCCTGAATAAGATAACCACTAGACCAAGAGAAATTATTGTTAGGAAATAGATGGAAACCATAATTAAATGTAAGAAGAAAAGACTCTTATCTTAGAAGGAGAAGTAAGAGTTGTCTTCTCCCTCTCTAATGAAGAGATGCTCTAGAATATTCCTTTCTTACTCACCAAGAAGGGATGTATCTAGACTTTTCTCTTAATTATGAAGAGAGTAAAAGAAAGGAGGAAGAAAAATATATTTTCCTTCCTCCTCTCATAATGAATAAAAGGAGGAAATTAAAGATGAGTTGTCATTTGCTCTCATTCTCCTCCTACTCTCCCTCACCATGACCTCTCTCTCCCTCTCATCCTCTTGCCGAGACCAAGGAGCAAGGAAGCTCTCCTCTAGGAAGGATTCACAAGCAAGGTTCCCTCCTTAGAGAATTTAGCGAAGGAAGTGAGTATTCCCCTCACTGCAGTACAAGTTGTTGACGAATCAATCGTTAAGTTTTTTTTTCAAGAGTTTTCAAAACCGTAAAATTTTCTTGTGGGTTTTGATGGATGATCTTTTAGGGTCAACAAGTTTCAAGTTATGTTTTATAAAAAAAAAAGGAAATCTAAACCCTCACTATGAATATTTCGGCCAAGAGACAAAAGAGGGTTAAGGCTAGGTTCTTTTCTTGTGAGAACATGCTTGATTTCATACTTATATGATATGTGAATTTTATGTGTTGATAGTTAAGTTCTCATTCTTCATGTTGTGACAAAAACAAGGAGATTTCTATACATATGTTTCGGCCAACATGACTTATAGGCCTTAGGTCAAGAATTTTGCATAGAAACCATAGTAGTTGTACTCTTTTATGATGTAGGAAATTTTATATGTGAATAACTTAATTTTTTTTTTTTTTTGCTTGATATGGAATGAAAAATCATGAAACCCTACTGATATGTTTCGGACAAATTAGATAAATAAGTTAGGGTTAGAATTTTGAACTCAAATAGGCTTATTCATGAAGTATAATGCCTTGTATATGCTTGTATAGTGCCTTGTATATACTTAGATTAAGTTTGCATGTTATATGGTTAAGTTTTATGCTTTATATGGAATAAAATGATATGAAACCCTACTGATATGTTTCGGCCAAGCTGAGATAAATAGGTTAGGGTTAAAGTTTTGAACTCAAATAGGCTTATTCATGAAGTATAATGCCTTGTATATGCTTGTATAGTGCCTTGTATATGCTTAGATCAAATTTGCATGTTATATGTTTAAGTTGTATGCTTCATATGGAATAAAATGATATGAAACCCTACTGATATGTTTCGGCCAAATTGAGATAAATAGGTTAAGGTTAAAGTTTTGAACTCTAATAGGCTTATTCATGAAGTATAGTGCCTTGCATATGCTTGTATAGTGCCTTGTATATACTTAGATCCAATTTGCATGTCATATGTTTAAATTTTATGCTTCATATGGAATAAAATGATATGAAACCCTACTGATATGTTTCGGCCAAATTGAAATAAATGGGTTAGGGTTAGAGTTTTGAACTCAAACATGCTTATTCATGAAGTATAATGCCTTGTATGTGCTTAGGTCAAGTTTACATGTTATGTGGATAAGTTTTATGCTTCATATGGAACTAAATGATATAAGAACCCTACTGATATGTTTCGGCCAAATTGAGATAAATGGATTAAGGTTAGAGTTTTGAACTCAAACATGCTTATTCATGAAGTATAATGCCTTGTATGTGCTTAGGTCAAGTTTACATGTTATGTGGATAAGTTTTATGCTTCATATGGAACCAAATGATATAAGAACCCTACTGATGTGTTTCGTCCAAATTGAGATAAATGGATTAAGGTTAGAGTTTTGAACTCAAACATGCTTATTCATGAAGTATAATGCCTTGTATGTGTTTAGATCAAGTTTACATGTTATGTGGGTAAGTTCTATGTTTAATATGGAATGAAATGAGGATGAAACCTACTGATGTGGTTCGGCCAAGATGGATTAATTGGGTTAGGAAAGAGTTTAAACCTAACTAAACATGTTTATGTATTCTCATGATATGTAGCCTTTGATATATGAGTAGATTAAGCTTTCATGCTTCATGATATGATGAAAATATGCCTTATGATATGTTGCATTGCTATGTCTTATGATATGATATGTCATGTTCATGATATGATATGATAGACTTATGACATGATATGCCATGTTAATAATATGATATGCTAGACTCATGATATGATATGCCATGTTCATGATATGTATGTCAAGTTCATGAGATGATATGCCATGTTTGATGATATGAAAATGACATGTTATACTTTATGTTATGATAAGAACATGTTATGTTTCATAATGCATGTATGAATGGCTTATGTAAGAAGAAAAGCCTAAAGAGTTGCTTCCCTTAAGCTGGGACCAAGAGCACTCTTCATGTTATGGAAAAGAGTTGCTTCCCTTAAGTTGGGATCAAGAGCACTCTTCATGCTATGGTAAAGAGATGCTTCCCTTAAGTTGGGATCAAGAGCTCTCTTAATGATATGACAAGAATTATGACATGTATGATATGATGAGATATGATATGCATGATATTTTACTTTGTATGGCTTGTACCAAGGGTGGGCTCCATAAGCGCCCCGAGGTCGACGGACTATGAACGGACCTCGTTAAGGGATGGGCTCCTCAGTACGCCCCTAGGTCGACGGACTATGAACGGACCTAGATCCCTAGTAGGTTCGGGGCTAGCTACCCTATCCTAGGGATTGTGCGCATTTATGTTTACATGTGGTACAAGCCAGGGCCCTTCTCATGATGATGATATGATATTCAAATATGTATACTATATGTTTTGAAAGAAGCATGATGCATATGTGCATTCCATGATACATGTTTTAAAAATATACATATTGCATCTACATGCACATATTTATGAAATTATGTTTATGCACCCTTATGAACAGGTATGCGTTATGATACATGTTACATGATATGATAGGCTTCATGATATGTGCTTACAGTATGTGATATGAATCATGATATACACTCACATGATATACTTTGATATGTTATGCTCCTTATGTGATATGATATATTATGTTTTGTTTTCTCTCATGTTATGTTATGAGATGTTATGGTTTTTACATGATAAGATATGTTCTATGTTATGATTCTCCATGCTATGTTATGCTATGCTATGTTTTCTACATGTTATGTTATGTTATGTGTTTTTTCGGATTTATGGGTAGGCAAGGACCTCACTAAGCCTTTGGCTTATAGCTACACGTTTTCCTTGTACTGCAGATAAAGGCAAGGAATGGATCAATTAAGGGGAGTAGCAGGAAAGGTGATGGATGTGTGTGGAAGTGCTCGGTGGATAGATCTACTTAAGTTTTGGAACTTATAATTAGTTAAGCTGTGCATGTGAACTAAGTTGGACCCTATGCTTATGATGATGATTTCAGCTAGTATTTCATACACTTATGATATTTTACTCATGTTAGAATGATGATGATATGATGAAATGTTCAGTATGCTTTGATTCACATGCCATGATAAGTAAACTAAATGCATATGATAAAAGAAAAAAAAAATTTAAATAAGTCTTTCGCTGCCATGAATCCATATGCATTAGTAATTGATGTCTATGTTTCAGTGACGTCCGTCCCTCCGGGGTGGCCTTAGTGCTACCTGGGAGGGCGGGCGTTACACCTATTCCAAAACTACAACGAAAGATAATGTCAATATATTGTTGGTTGAATATGTTCTTATTTAAGAGCATCACACCCTACAAATCCTAGCCAGTGACGATAATCAGAGGCCGGACCAATCACAATTTAAGGTCATTTAATCTACATTTGAATAAAGTGAAAATCGAGTTTGGATGATTTATATTATGTTATTGAAGTACTGGAATGCCTTAAGTATAAGGCGTATATTGTAACATGCATGTAACATTGTATTAAATAAAATAGTTAAGTGCTTGATTATCATAGTCTATAATCATTTTATTTTATTGTCAATCTAAAAATCAAGAATTATTTAGAGAGCTAGACTTAAATTTATGTAGTATTTATATATCGTTCAGTTGATATAATTTGTATATTTTGGTTTTGAAATGGAAGAATTGAGAGTAAAAAAAAAAAGAGAAGTTATTTGTGACCAAATAACTTTGGAAAATGATAGAAATTAAATCTAATTTTATTGAATGACAATAAGGTATTTGGTTTTCTAAAATGTCCTTCTTGATATCCTTAGAAATCAATATAAAGCTCAATCATCATGCTCTAGGTTAATTTTTAAAATTCACACGACTTAAGATATACCAATTTTTTAAGGTTTTTGGAATTTATCATCATGACTTTCAAAGTTATTCATCATTCATAAAATCTTTCTATATTAAATTCACAATCCAAAGGCTTGAGGTTACTTTTTAAAATTGATTTTGCATAATAAAAGATTAATTAATCTACAATTCTTGAGAAAGGCTTTGTCCTATTCAACATAAGCACAAGCCAATTTGTGCTCATAGTCCGTTAATTAATAAACTAAATGTAAAAAATAATTTAAGAACCAAGAACTTTATAAATAAAATAAAATTTTAAGAATTTGAGATTTTTAAAAAGGATTAGATTAATTTGACGAAAATACATTTAAATTAGCTATTATTTTAAAAGTTTTAAAAGGTATTTTAGTCAAATTATAAAGGTTGTAATCATTTGAAAAGTGGGTTGATTTGTTTGGATTGTACTTATGACCATGTGTGCATGCTAGGCACGACCATGTGTCATGCTCAGCACAACTAAAACATGGGAACTTATATTCCCGATTGTAGTTGGCACCTCAATTTTATTTTGATACTATGTGTAGGTTAATAAGCATGTAAGCCATGTCAATGAGGGTTCACAATGTTAAGACACTTATAAACTAGAGGGGGCCAATAGCCTCGATCGCTTCTTTAAACTTGAGTTGCAGTGGAAACCTTGAAGTGAAGATTCACTAAAATGCTAACATTTTCAATTTACTTGGTATCCACTTTCTTGAAGTGACTAATCTAAGGGCTCATCTCTCTCTCTCACATCTTCATTATGAAAATTTCTTTCCCGGAGGCGGAAAAGCCTCGTACAACCAGAAAATACAACAAGAAATACAAACAATATTACAAATGAAATTGAAAATGACTTTACAACAATGAACCTCGCTTTATTTGTTCTTTTCTTGCTTTGGTTAGCCTCTTGATGCTTCGAAAGTGCAACGACACTTATTGACAAAACCTTAAGAATAAATTGCTTGAAAACATCATGAAACCCCCTTGTCTAAGGTTTCTCTCAAGTCTCCCAATTGATTGGTCTTAGTCTCAGTCGATTGTCATGTAAGATCCAACCATTCAAACTTGTAGAATGACTCTTTTCGCCCAACCAATATATTGGTGAGTCATATCAATCGATTACTGGCTTCTAATCGATTAAGTTAATCGATTCTGAAACCCTTGTTCTCTCGAAAAAGCACTACCAATCGATTAGTCTAATCGATTGACAAGGCTGAATTGATTAGGCTAATCGATTCAGTAGATTTCTATTTCCTTGCGAAACTCCTACCAATTGATTGTCTTAATCGATTTCAGCACCTACTGTGCACTCATGAAAACCTACCAATCAATTACTCTAATCGATTACTTTGGCCCCTAATCGATTGCCCTAATCAATTTCAAGCATTTTGTTTTCATAAATTAACCTCCCTCACTAATTGATTGGTGCTGCTCAATAGATTAAGTTAATCAATTTGAGCAGCAAAACCCAAGAGTTTGGATTTAGGGTTTGTCAATCAATTGGTGTAGCCTACAAATCGATTGTTAACCCTAATTTCAACCTTTTCAAGGTTGAATCCACGTCTTGCATGGTATCTAGTTGACCTTAACCTACCAGGACTTCCTCTTCTCAACATCCAATCATCCGTGACCTATTGAGACTTCTCGTTGTCCAGCATCCGACCAACCTTGGCCTACCAAGGCTTCCTCACCAAGCGTCTGGTCCTCCTTGACTCACTTGGACTTTCCATCTCGTACCAAGTGTCTGGTCAACCTTTAATCCACTTGGATTTTCATTTGCCAACTTCTCGTTAGACTTTCGATCACCAAGTGTCCAGTCCTCCTTTACCGACTTTAACTTTTCTCTTTCCAACCTTCCTGTTGGACTTTCCCTTACCTAACCTGTAGTTATGACTAGTCACTTGGTAGACTTCTCACCTGCCTAATCTCCAGTTAGGACTTCTCGTTACCTAACCTCAAGTTAAGACTTTTCCTTTGCCTAATTAATCTTAGTTAGGACTAGTCACTCGATAGACTTCTCGCATACCTAACCTCCAATTAAGACTTCTTGTTGACTAACTTCCAATTATGACTTTTCATTGCCTAACACCAAGTTAGGACTTTCTCAATCAAGTATTCGGTCCTCCCTTGACTTACTTGACTTTTCTCTCACATATTATCAAATATCGAAACTCAAACTCAAGCCAACCCAAGATTAGTCAAACTATTTAACCTTGACCCGAGGATGATTATACCAACTATCTCTCTATTTTTTATGTTTGACAATATATTTAATTTAGGCTGACCCATTAGTCTAACTTCCATCTTCTTTCCATGCTAAAGCAAGAATGAAGGTTTTCTTCTAATTTAAATTCTACATTCTCCCCTTTGACACACATCAAAAATCTTCTTCCAAGATTCATTCCTCTTAACTTCCAACCATCTCAATGAAAGTCTCATGCCTTTCATTGTGTTTAATGCTCTACCTTAAGCATTCAACTATTTTCCTTCAAAATTTCCCCTTCCATACTCAAATCATGTCTTTTTGAGAGACCTCCCCCTCAAAACATGCTCCATCCTCATCATTGCACCAAAAATGATGTGAAGTCCCTAAACCTTTAGGATACCCAAAATTGAAGTCATAAGGTTAAACATTCAACCTTGAATTGAAGCCTCCTCCTTAACTCCACATTAGTCCTCTTTAACCGTTCCTTTCTCATTGTCATCAAGAAAATACCCACAAATACTTGTCCAAGCATTTCATATTGTTAGGAATAGTTAAATAACCTAAATGTGGCTTAATCAAATGAAATAAATCCATTTCGACATAAATCAGTCACAGCTAATCAATTGGTTTCAGTTACTAATCAATTTCCGCCTATGCCAATTGATTGGTGTCGAATACTGATTGATTCCATAAATTTCTGTACTCGTGGAAATTCACCACTAATTGATTGACCCAATTGATTGGTGTGTAGCAATCAATTAACCCAATCGATTGCTATATCTGAATTCTGATTTCAATTTCAGACCTAAATTCAGAAATCCATAAATAATTCTATGATTTTCTAAAAATCATGAAATTTCATATAGACATTATTTATGTCATATACTATCAGAAAAAATAGTTTTCTATAAAATATATCTCATTTTCAAATAATGATATAAAATTGGAAACCATTGAAAATGTTAATATTTCACTCTAACTTTGCATCTAACTAATTTTTGGTAATTTCTATCAATAAATATATTTCACCAAGATTTTTTAAAATAATTTGAAATAATTTTCAAAAATAATATCCTACAACTATCTTTAGGCTAAATGCGCATGACTTACACATTATCTTTTTCTATGATTAGACTTCACAAAATCTATGTGTTTTGATGAAATTAAAACTCAAATAGATGTACTAAATTAACATCTTGAGTTTTGTTCATCCTCCTAACATCTCACTTCTATCTAATGTGTCTTAATACATATACAAGTCATCTTATGGTCTTGTGAAAATATAAAAATTGGGTTTCCCTAAACTAAGAGATCATACATTTCTATCTAGATATTATAATTTTGATCATGCTATCTAGGATGTCAATTAATATCATTATTCTTAATTATAAGGAATTCAAAGTTTATGCATGTAAATGAGTATGTCATATATCCAATACACAACTTTTCAAAAGAAAATTTATTATATTCAAATGATGCATGTATAATATGGCATGTAACATTTTTCATAATAATATGAGTGTATGATAGGATGTCATGGTATGTGATAGGGCACATAAATATGGTAGTTCTAACACAAGAGAAAATACCTAACACAAAGAACAATACCTAGATTTGCTATCTAAGTTTCAATAACTAATTGTTAGGCCAAATTAATAATTAGACATAGATGGCCCTAGCTCCCTAGAAAATACCAAAAATCTCAATTTAACATTCCTTTGAATTCTATTATATTTGTACCAATTTGTTTAAGATCAAAACTTCAAGTTTCTTATTGGCACATTTCAAACTCCTTAAGAGTGAAAATCAAGTTCTTAATTTTAGGTGTCATAATACCTTGAAAATGTCCTAAAGTGTCAACTTTACCATGATTGAGTTAACTACCCTTCCAATTTGAGTTGACATACTCTAAACCCATTTAATGTGAAGAAATCACACTTAGGAATCTAATATCTATTGATACTCCTTGGGTGTACTAGGTACTTACTAGGGATTACTTCCCTAAATATCTTTCTAATGACTTTCCTAGACTTCTTAGAAGCTTTAGTCATACTAGTCTTCTTAATTAATGTCAACTCTAAGAATAACTTTCCTTGTAACATTAGCTTAACTCTTAGACCTATGGTTAGTTTCATGACTATATGTAACTTTCGTATGAGAACACATTGTCATTCGACTTAGATTTTTATCCCAAATCTTTTTTGTCCATAAATGGTTCTTATCTTCCTAACCCTAAGCTTTACTTCTTAGACCCTTTGACATTATTTGTCATTTTCTCCTCCAATTTATCAAGTCTTGACCTCAAGACTTGATTTTCAAACCTTAAGTCCTTAAACTTTGATTTTTCATTTTTCTTTTGGACATTTCTTTTTATAAGAATGGGTCTAACTTCCTTATGGTTCTTGCCTAGATTATTTTCTACCTTCCTATCCGTAGGTAAGGTAGTTTAGCATGATATGATTTATAACTCCTTAGGATTGTCATATTTTGTATTTTCATGATAAATAGCAGTAAAATAATAACATTTATTTCTAGTATGCTTGTTATCATAATATAAAGAATAATCATTAACTAATGATATCTTAGTTTTATTTTTAGAAGTTCCCCCTTGATTTGAACTTTCTCCTTTGTTATTGCTTGAGAGCCTCCTTGTTGGACATTGATTTTGATAGTATCCTTTGTTGGAGCATAAGAAGCACACAATGTGCTCTTTTCCCCTTCACATTGATAAACACTCGTATGTCGCAACTATGGGTGTATCAAAATTAATTAAGTACTAAACCCTCTCTACACTAAGATAGCATAGGGAGTAGCACGGATCATCTCCCAACCAATGTAATCAATGTATGATGAATCTTAGGATTGAGTTCTTATTGGTTTGGGGGTTGGGTTTTAAGGTGCTAAACCTAAGAACTAAGAGTGGACATAAAAGAAATTGATCAAAATGGGAATTCACTAAACTAAGATCACGAAGAACATAATGGAAGCACGAAGCAATGCAACTAATGAAATTGAGACTTGATAAACTATATTGTAAAACAATTCCCGAAAGTATTAATCAAGGAACTAAAGATCATAAACTTGACAAAAGATTAAAAACAAGCTATACTAAGAATTCAAATCAACTCATGAAGTTAAAGAGCAAGTAAACTAAACTAGCCAAATCTACTATTGAATGGGAATAAAACAAGAGCAACAACACAACCAAATATCAAATACAAGTAACTAAACTAGAATTGAATTTGAATTCAAATAAAAGTGTGAAAGGGAATTTAACTAAGCATGTTCAACAACTCAATCTCATAGAAAATGATCTACACATCATAACAAGAGAAGATCTAAATAAAGAAGGTGCTCACAAACCAAACTAGGGCATTCCCGAGCTTGTTTCGGATTGGATCTATAGAGAGGTAGAACAGAGGAAATCGGTGGCAATCTGATGTGGATAGGATGTATGTCAGAAATGGAATCAATGGAAAAGAAGAAGGATGCAATCATGAATCATTCTGAAGATGAAAGGAAAATCCTCCTTCTCTCGCAATGGATGGTGGTGGACAACAATCGAGTTGGGAGGAGCTATGATGTCTACGGATGGAATGGGAGATGGATCATCAGAGCTGGATGGAGTGGATTGGAAAGGCAAACCCTTAATCCCCGACGGTGGATGGAGCTCTGGCGACAGTGAAGATGATCGGATCGCCCCCGTCCTCTTCTCTCGCGTGCCTTGTCACTGTGTTTCATCAACTTCGTCGCCCAAAATCACGATCATGAACACTATTACTTTCCGTTTCTTTTAAATCTGTTCTATATCTGATTGAACGACTCCGATTACTTCATATCTAATCGAGTGGATGAGTTTCAATCTAAATGAATGGCCCAGATCAAGCAAGTCCCCATGGAAGGTCAAGATGGCCGGATCTCAGTAGATGACTCAGATCATCCCATTTCTAATCAAATGGAACATAATCAATCACATCTTGAAGAATGGCTAAGATCGAGTAGGTCTTGTTCTCTTGATCAATTGGCTTTAGATTTGATCCAATGACTTAGATTAAATCAGATTTTACTCTCTCTTGTACTCAGCTTTAAGCCTAATTTGGGTTCAATCAAATTGTCGTCTTGATTCTCTACAAATAATATTGCACAAATGTATATAAAAACTCTATAAAAATAGGAAGAATTATACCAAAGCCCTAAAATGAATCGAACTAAATAATATGATATAAATCAATAATTAACTATATGAGAGGATTAAAATGTGGAAAATAAGGCTGAAATAATGTGTAAAAAATGGTGTTTTCACATAATAAGAAGTTGCCTTCTCTTGGCTTCTTCTTTTTCTCTACACTCAAAGCATATGATATGCCTTCTTTACTTATAGAGGTGGCACAAGATCCTTCTTCAATGGTTTTGTATGTAGAGACTTTTTCTCATTTCAATGTCAATGACCTCTCTCCCTCAATCTTTAAGGTGGATGCTTCTTTAAGTTTCTCCTCGAATGTTGAGCATCTCTCAACTTCTGAATCCTCTTGTATTTGAAATAAAGAGTTTCCCTCTTTTCCTTTTTCATTTACATTGGGTGAATCTTCGTGGAGCTTGGCCAACTTATTCCATAACTCCTTGGCATCTTGATATTCGCCTATCTTGCACAAAATTGTTGAAATGTATACTAAAAGCCTAGCTTTTGCAAATATTTATTTTGAAATAAAGAATCACATCGGTCAAAAATGTCTACATTTATATGCTAAGTTGTTCAATTAATTTATATTGTAGATAAACATAGTGTGTGGTGTCACACACAGAAGATCATGTTATCGGTTCTTTAGTGTAATAAGGTATTAGTTTATCTTGACTAATAAATTACACTAAGTACACTCTGAGTGTATTGAGCAAGACCATTTAAGGTAAATTTTTTTTATACTGACTTAATAAAAGAACTAGACCTTAGTTATTATGAAAGTGTGTGCTTTTAAGCACATATATTTAGTATTTATTTCTTTAACTTATCAATGAGTGAGATTTAGCTCGATAAATCAATAGGACTGATAAGTTGGGAAATGATATTACTTATAGTGTGTGTTGTTGATTATAGAAGGAAACTGTGTCCTAGTAATCTAGGTTGAGAATGTCCCCAATAGGAGCTCATAAGAATTGTCATGTAAACCCTGCAGGTGGACTTAGTCTGACATGACGATAAGGTTGAGTGATACTACTCTTGGACTAAGATATTAATTAAGTGAGTTGTCAGTAATTCATTTAATTAGTGGGTATTTGACATCTTAAACACAAGGAGACTAACACACTCATAATAAGAAGGAGCCCAAAACGTAATTTAGGATTGGTGCGGTAGTTCAATAATAATTCTTTGGTAGTATGAATTATTATTGATGAAATTAAGTTGAGTGTTCGGGGCGAACACGGGAAGCTTAATTTCATCGGGAGACCAAAACCAATTCCTCCTCTCGGTCCCTATCGTAGCCTCTTGTATATAGAGAATTATACCCACCACATACCCACTTTTTACCCACCTTTATACCCATCCTAATGGGGCTGGCCATGCAAGCTTGGAACCCAAGCTTGGGCCGGCCAAAGCAATTAGGATGAGTAAGATGGTGTGGTCGACCCTAGCTTGAACCCAATCTTGGTGTGGACGGCCACATCAAATTAAAAGGATTTTATTTTATTTAAAATCTTTTCTTATGTGGATTACATGGTTTAAAAAGAGAGTTTAAAATTTAAATCTTTCCTTTTATAGCTTTCTACAAAGGATTAAGAAAAGATTTGATATCTTTCCTTATTTGTAGATTGATAGGAAGATTTTACTTTTTGAGAAAACTTTCCTTTTTTGTAATCATGTTCATGATTTAAAAAGAGAGTTTAAAAATTAAATATTTCCTTTTATAAATTTTTACAAAAGATTAAGAAAAGATTTGATATTTTTCTTTATTTGTAGATTGAAAGGAAGATTTTAATTTTAGAGAAAACTTTCCTTTTTAGAAATCATCCACATGTTTAAAAGAAATATTTTAATTTATAAAATTTCCATTTATAACCAACCATGAAGGCATAAATTATTAGAGAAATTTTATTTTTAAAATTTCTGGAAACAAATAAGGAAGTTTTAATTTGTGTTTAAAACCTTCCTTGCTTGGAGATTTGGTTGTGGTCGGCCATGTTGTTTAAGAAAAGGAAATTGATTTTAAATCAATTAAATTTTTCTTTTCATGGCAAAGAAATTAAGTAAGGTTTTATTTAAATTTTCCTTATTTGCCAAAACCAAGGAATATAAAAGAGGGGGTAGGGGTGCCTTCATGAGATATAACTCTACTATATTTTTCCTCCCTCTAGTCTCTTCCTTGGTGGTGGTCGACCCTTCTCCTTTGCTTCTCCTCTTCTCTTCTTCTTTGGTGGCCGGCGGCATCATCCCTTGGAGCTTTATGGTGGTGGCCGGATCTTGCTTGGAGACGAAGGATAGAATGGAGGCTTTGTTTCTAGCATCCCTTGGAGCTTGATTGTGGTGGCCGAAACTCATCATCTCAAGGAGAATGATTTAGCCGAAATTTGCAAGGAGGAAGAAAAAGGGCTTGGGTGGTTCTCATCTCGGTGATTGTAACGCCCGAATATTCTCAAAACTATTTTAGGAACATTCTATGATTTTTTTCTGGAATTATTAGATATTTTTCTGGAATTTTTGGAGTATCGGAAGTAGCAAAAATAAATAGAAGAGTAAAATGGTTTAAGCGGGAATCGAACCCGGGACCTCTCGGGTCCGCTAAACCTCTAGTTAGCCTTAGTAACCGGTGAACCCAGCAGGGCCGTGCTGAAAGAGAAGGGAAACATTTATATTTATATTTGAGTTGGAACTAGTTACCCACTTAATATAAATTAAAAACTTAAGTTGGTTTGGGTTATTTCTCTTATTTGGTTCGGCAACTTCTCCCTCTCCAAACCCTCACCGACGCCAACTCCTTCTTCCTCTCTTTCTCTCGGCACCAACACCCAAGCAAGCCTAGGGTTTCATCCCTAGGGCCATAGGAGTGCCTTCCGGTGACATCTCGGGCACAAGGACGTTCCCCTCCGCGAGTAGAGCACGTGGACGCGAGCGAACCGTCGAGAAGTCGTCTCCACCGGAATTTCTAGCGATTAAATTTGTAAGAAATCTAGCACACAAAGTAAGAAACCCCTCACCTATAGTATAAGTACCTCTCGCGTGTTTTCTTTTATGCATTAGATTAGTTTTATTGAATTTTGTCAGCATATAGTGTGTATTTTAACTCTTCTCACAGATTTAGGGATTAGTGAGCATCTCTAGATGGGCCGAGCACATGTATCCTCTGTAGATAGGGGTTTAGACGCTGCTGGGTGCCTAGAGGTGGTCTCCCCGATCGAGAGGAGAGTTAGAGAGCGCCAAATGCTCGACAAAATGCCTAGCACCGTCTTATGATACAGTGGGCATTTAGTTAAATGCCATAGAACATGTTAATTAGCATGATCAATTTTATTTCAGCTCTTATGAGACTAGATGTCCGAATGGGTGGGCTCCCACAGTCGCCTCTAGGTTCAGACAACCTAGTTCTAGGTTCAGATAACCTAGATTCAGCAAAATAGTATTAGCTATTACAGTATTTTACTTTCAATGGCACTGTACTGGATTAGATATCCATTGGGTTGGGCTCCCATAGTCGTCCCTAGGTTTAGCTAACCTAGTAAACCCTACTAGATTGGGAACTTGCAATCCCGGGTCTAGTTAGGGATGCGCGCACAGCAAGTACAGTTGCCAAGGCCCATCAGCAGCATGTTTAGTATTTTTACTTACTATATGTATATGGTTTTCAACCTCTCACAAATTAGTTCGTGAATCCAGTACAGTCCTAGCGGTAGCTCAGTTTTTTAGTATTAGTTTAGTTCTTCATTGATACTATGTGATTGATATCATGTTCAGCTTCAGATATGCCATGATTGTATGCTTATATGTCATGTCATGTTTAGTTTATTCAGTATACTTAGCATATCCTTTCAAACAACATGATTTAAAATCATATTTGCACCGTATGCACGTTTTAGTGAGGTAGATGGTTTCTTACTAAGCTTTTTAGCTTAGAGATACTATTTTCCTTATACTGCAGATACAGGTAAAAGGAAAATGTACTAGCGGTGGAGGCTGGAGGTCAATGCAGATCAAGATGTGTGTGGATGGAACTTGGAACAAAGATCTTAGGGAATTTCAGCAAGTTTAACTATTAGAACTTTGTTATTTTAGTTTTTGCCGTTCAGTTTGCTTAAATGTTATGAATTAGTGGATTATGCACCATGACATGTGTAGAATGCTACATAATTGATGTTAGGAGGCATTTCATTTAGTTTGGAATTGATATGAGTGATTTTGGCACGAAATAGTGCTGAAATCAGGCTTCTGGTGTGAAATCAGAAACCCCAATCGATCGGTCGATCGATTGGGGCTTCTCAATCGATCAACCGATCGATCGAGAAGTTCGCACCGCGAACAGTAAGCTTCTGGATCGATCAGCCGATCGATCCGGATACCTTCTATCGCGAACAGAAGGCTCTGGGATCGATCACTGGATCGATTAGTTAGCCTGGATCGATCAGCCGATCGATCCAGGATATTGCCCGAGCATAGTAGCGTGCTGAATCGATCACTGGATCGATCCAGCTTAAGTCCCGCATACAGTAGCTGCCTGAATCGATCACTGGATCGATTCGACCATTCCAATCGATCCGTGGATCGATTGGGAGGCCTGAAATCAGCGAGAAACTCTTAGTTAAGTTCCTTGACCATTGGGGGATGTAATAAATGTCATGAATAGTTTAGATTACACCCCTTAGCACATGTAGAACCAAGAAATGTTAACAGCTTAGCAAAATTTTAATTAGTATAGTTTCCGCACTTAGATTTAATGATGGTCAGAGAATAGATTAGCCCAGCATAACTGTAGCGATCGGCCTTACAGCTTAGTTAGTAGAAGGCGGGTCGTTACAGAGTGGTATCAGAGCCAGGTTCCATACTTCCTACACACACATCAGCATTGAACCTGCAGCTTCCAAGTAAGAATACCTCTACTTTATTTATGTTTCTTGCTTTCTTGTATAGCTCATGTTTATAGATAAACTGCTGCATGATAGTATGTGATGGTATATAACATGATAACGATAGTTATACAATTATGATTGTAATAGTTATTCATGTTCTGTCCTCTATGTCTTTAGCGATGGCACGAGGACGCCCAGCTAGAAGGGCACTAGCTCGAGCCAAGAAGAGGCGGTTCGGTGCCTCCCAAACCTTACAAGATTAGTGGCTCGGTTCATGACTGCAGCTAGTGAGCAGGAGAGAGATAGCCACCCTCAAGGCTAATCGAGTACCCCCAGTCACCCGAATCGAACACGACTCAAGTCTTAGAGGTTCCACTCGACCACTCACCTTGAATACCGGACAAAGATCCAGTGAGCCAAGAAAGGAAGCCTATCCGATCCAGTGGCAGAGTCAAGACAGAGAACTTTTCAGGCACTAGTGAACCATGGGATGCACAAGCCTGGTTCAAAACACTGGAAGCTCGCTGGACTGGCTAGAATACGAGAAGGTGAAGTGTGCCTCCTCTGCCTGACAGGAGACGCACGCATGTGGTGGGAAAGAATCAGAACGCACCGTGAACCGGATGTTATGGGCTGACTTTGAGAAGGAATTCTTCGAGGAGTTCTTTCACATACGGGTTACAAACCGTCACTACGACGAGTTCACCGAGTTTCGTCAGGGCAACCTTTCAGTTGAGGAAGCCGTGAAGAAATTCAACAGGTTGGCTCGCCTATGCGTCATCACAGAGAAGGAACGAATCCGGTTGATGCTCAAGATGCCGAGGCCGGAGATAGTGAACGTGGCTGGTGGCATACATAGGCCACAAACCACAGAGGAGTTAGTGAGCAGTGCCTTGACCACAGAGCATTACCAGAACAGCATAAAGCAGCAGAAGCAAGTCTCCTCAGAGTCCAAAGGCCAAGGAAACTCTCACACTCAAAAACAGCAAGGCCACAGCTCTAACTGGAAAGGGAACTCCAACAGCAAGCGCAAATCAGGGAGTGACCCAAAAGGAGGACCATCTAGCAAGCGACCCAGTTATCCAAAGTGTGCTACTTGTGGGAAATTCCACCCAGGGGTTTGTCGCAAGGGCACACGAGGATGCTTTGAATGTGGACAAGAAGGGCACATGGCCAAGCAGTGCCCGAACAAGACCGGTCTTCCTCAGCCACAGCAGATTCAGTATGCAGGCCAGCCAGCTCAGTTATATCAGATGCAGGCCGCTCTAGAAGGTCCACTTATCAGCCAGGGCAGATTAGAAGCCCCTCCAGCGATGGCGAATGCGAGGATCTACTCACTCACCAGAGAGGACGTAGCCAATGCCTCGACAGTTGTCACAGGTCAGATTAGCATTTTACAGTATAGTGCTACTATTCTATTTGATACTGGGGCAACCCATTCATATATAGCCAGGATGTTCTCCGAAAAATTAGAAATACCCTCAGAGGTACTCAGTGGTCAGTTTTTGACGGCATTACCTTCAGGAGAGATCATGGCATCCACGCACTGGCTCAGAGCAGTGCCGGTCATTATAGCAGACAGAGAGCTCTTTTGTGATCTGATAGTGCTAGAGATGACCGACTATGACGTTATCTTTGGAATGGGCTTTCTGATCAGATACGGTGCTACCATAGAGTGCCATAAACAGAAAGTCATCTTCCAACCTGAAGCGGCAGTGCAATTTGAATACAGCGGGGAACCAAAGAGAAAGGCCAAGAAGTTTCTCTCAGCTATGAAAGCACAGAAGCTACTGGATTCAGGATGTACAAGATTCCTAGCACACGTAGTCAACGCCAGCCAGGACAAGAACCAACAGCTAGCAGAGGTTCGAGTCGTATGTGACTACCCAGCAGTCTTCCCTGAAGAGTTACCAGGCTTAGCACCAGACAGGGAGATTGACTTTGAGATAGAGCTCATTCCCGGTACAAATCCTATCTCCAAAGCGCCTTATCGCATGGCTCCAGCAGAACTGAAGGAACTTCAGGAGAAGCTACAGGAGCTGCTTGACAAGGGTTTCATACGCCCGAGTCACTCACCATGGGGAGCGCCTGTATTGTTCGTGAAGAAGAAGGATGGAAGCATGCGACTGTGCATAGACTACAGATCACTGAACCAAGTCACGATCAAGAACAGGTATCCCCTTCCCAGAATCGATGACCTGTTCGACCAGCTAAAGGGAGTAGCAGTGTTCTCTAAGATAGATCTCAGATCAGGTTATCATCAGGTGAAGGTTAAAGAAGGGGATATACCCAAGACAGCATTCAGAACTAGATACGGACACTACGAGTTCGTAGTCATGCCCTTTGGCGTGACCAATGCCCCACCTACATTCATGGATCTCATGAACAGAGTATTCAGGGAGTATTTAGATAAGTTTGTTATTGTGTTTATCGATGACATTCTTATCTATTCAGGAACTCAGGAAGAACATTCAGAGCACCTGAAACTAGTATTGCAGACCCTTCAGCAGCACCAGCTATACGCCAAGTTCACGAAATGCGAATTTTGGCTAGATCAGGTGTCCTTCCTGGGTTACATCATCTCAAAGGATGGTATTATGGTAGATCCCAGCAAGATAGAAGCAGTGAGTAACTGGAAGAGACCTAAGAACGCCAGCGAAATCAGGAGCTTTCTGGGATTAGCAGGATATTACAGGAAGTTTGTAGAGGACTTCTCCAGGAAAGCCTCCCCATTGACAGCTCTTACCAGAAAGAACAGGAAATTTCAGTGGACAGAGGACTGTGAGGACAGCTTCAGCGAGCTAAAAAGGAGATTGACCAGTGCTCGCATTTTGGCTCTACCAGACAACACCAGCAGCTTTGACATCTATAGTGATGCCTCTAAGTTGGGACTAGGAGCAGTACTGATGCAAAACGGCAAGGTGATCGCTTATGCCTCCAGACAACTCAAGGATTATGAGAAGAATTATCCTACTCATGACCTTGAGCTTGCAGCAGTAGTGTTCGCTCTCAAAATTTGGAGACATTACTTATATGGAGCTCAGTGCAGAGTTTATACAGATCATCAGAGTCTGAAGTACTTCTTCACTCAGAAGGATCTGAACATGCGACAGCGCAGATGGCTTGAGCTGGTCAAAGACTACGATATAGACATCCTCTACCATCTAGGGAAATCCAATAAGGTAGCCGACGCACTTAGCAGAAAATCCAGTGCTACCTTGTTATCTCTTACAGCCATGTCACCGCCCCTACAGAAGGAGATCGTAGATTTCGATCTCGAACTCATCGTTGGACAGCTCTCTACCATGACCTTAGAGTCTACCTTGCTAGGTGATATTCAGTCAGCTCAGGAGCAGGACCCTGAAATTCAGAAAATCAAGCAAGGGCTAGCAGAATCAGAAAGTAGAGAATTCAGAGTGTCCGATAGCGGGGTGTTGTATTTTGGTGACAGACTCTGTGTTCCAGATCAGGAGGAGCTACGGAGACGGATTTTAGATGAGGCTCACAAGACTCCCTATGCGATGCATCCAGGTTCCACTAAAATGTATCAAGACCTGAAGAACCATTTTTGGTGGCCCGGGATGAAGCAAGACATCGCCAGATATGTTAGCATCTGTCTCACCTGTCAGAGAGTCAAGGCAGAACATCAGCGACCAGGAGGAGTTCTGCAGCCTATACCGATTCCAGAATGGAAGTGGGAGGATATCTCTATGGATTTCATAGTGGGACTGCCCAGAACCACGAATGGTTTTGACGCCATCTGGGTAATAGTCGACAGGTTGACTAAATCAACCCACTTCTTAGCTATCAAGATATCCTACTCCATGGAGAAGCTAGCTCAGTTGTATCTCCAGGAGATCGTCAGACTACATGGAGTCCCACGAACCATCATTTCAGACAGAGACAACACTGAGTGTGTACAGTCAGCGTTGGGCACTAAGTTAAAGTTCAGCACAGCATTCCATCCTCAGACAGATGGTCAGACGGAGAGAGTAAATCAGGTACTCGAAGATATGCTCCGAGCATGTGCCCTAGACTTCAAGGGAAGTTGGTGCAAATATCTGAGCTTAGCAGAATTTGCATACAACAACAGCTATCAGGCCACTATCGGCATGGCACCTTACAAGGCTCTCTATGGGCGGAGGTTTAGATCTCCAATCTGCTGGTATGAGAGTGGTGAACAGAAAGTACTAGAACTTCAGACAGATCTAGTAGCAGATACCACAGCAGCTATACAGCAGATCCGCCAGAGGATAGAGACAGCTCAGAGCCGCCAGAAGAGCTATGCTGATACACTGAGTTTTCAGTTGGGGATTCAGTGTTCCTCAGAGTAGCTCCCATGAAGGGAGTAATGCGTTTTGGGAAGAAGGGCAAGCTAAGTCCCAGGTATGTGGGACCATACCTTATCAGCAAAAGAGTGGGCAAGGTAGCATATGAGCTAGAGCTACCCCAGGAAATGTCAGCTGTCCACAACGTATTTCATGTCTCCATGCTGAAGAAGCATACCCCAGATGCCACCCAGGTGATTGAGCCCCAGTCGGTACAGATCCGCGAAGACCTCAGCTATGATAGTCGGCCTATTCAGATAATAGACCGGGCAGTTAAGAAATTGCGGAACAAGGATGTACCAATAGTCAAAGTCATTTGGCACAGTCACACAGTAAAAGAGGCAACTTGGGAGACAGAAGTACCCAGAATTATTCTAAGTTCGAGGACGAACTTTTTATAAGGTATGGGGGATTGTAACGCCCGAATATTCTCAAAACTATTTTAGGAACATTCTATGATTTTTTTCTGGAATTATTAGATATTTTTCTGGAATTTTTGGAGTATCGGAAGTAGCAAAAATAAATAGAAGAGTAAAATGGTTTAAGCGGGAATCGAACCCGGGACCTCTCGGGTCCGCTAAACCTCTAGTTAGCCTTAGTAACCGGTGAACCCAGCAGGGCCGTGCTGAAAGAGAAGGGAAACATTTATATTTATATTTGAGTTGGGACTAGTTACCCACTTAATATAAATTAAAAACTTAAGTTGGTTTGGGTTATTTCTCTTATTTGGTTCGGCAACTTCTCCCTCTCCAAACCCTCACCGACGCCAACTCCTTCTTCCTCTCTTTCTCTCGGCGCCAACACCCAAGCAAGCCTAGGGTTTCATCCCTAGGGCCATAGGAGTGCCTTCCGGTGACATCTCGGGCACAAGGACATTCCCCTCCGCGAGTAGAGCACGTGGACGCGAGCGAACCGTCGAGAAGTCGTCTCCACCGGAATTTCTAGCGATTAGATTTGTAAGAAATCTAACACACAAAGTAAGAAACCCCTCACCAGTAGTATAAGTAGCTCTCGCGTGTTTTCTTTTATGCATTAGATTAGTTTTATTGAATTTTGTCAGCATATAGTGTGTATTTTAACTCTTCTCACAGATTTAGGGATTAGTGAGCATCTCTAGATGGGTCGAGCACGTGTATCCTCTGTAGATAGGGGTTTAGACGCTGCTGGGTGCCTAGAGGTAGTCTCCCCGATCGAGAGGAGAGTTAGAGAGCGCAAAATGCTCGACAAAATGCCTAGCACCGCCTTATGATACAGTGGGCATTTAGTTAAATGCCATAGAACATGTTAATTAGCATGATCAGTTTTATTTCAGCTCTTATGAGACTAGATGTCCGAATGGGTGGGCTCCCACAGTCACCTCTAGGTTCAGACAACCTAGTTCTAGGTTCAGATAACCTAGATTCAGCAGAATAGTATTAGCTATTACAGTATTTTACTTTTAGTGGCACTGTACTGGATTAGATATCCATTGGGTTGGGCTCCCATAGTCGTCCCTAGGTTTAGCTAACCTAGTAAACCCTATTAGATTCGGAACTTGCAATCCCGGGTCTAGTTAGGGATGCGCGCACAGCAAGTACAGTTGCCAGGGCCCATCAGCAGCATGTTTAGTATTTTTACTTACTATATGTATATGGTTTTCAACCTCTCACAAATTAGTTCGTGAATCCAGTACAGTCCTAGCGGTAGCTCAGTTTTTTAGTATCAGCTTAGTTCTTCATTGATACCATGTGATTGATATCATGTTCAGCTTCAGATATGCCATGATTGTATGCTTATATGCCATGCCATGTTTAGTTTATTCAGTATACTTAGCATATCCTTTCAAACAGCATGATTTAAAATCATATTTGCATCGTATGCACATTTTAGTGAGGTAGATGGTTTATTACTAAGCTTTTTAGCTTACAGATACTATTTTCCTTATACTGCAGATACAAGTAAAAGGAAAATGGACTAGCGGTGGAGGCTGGAGGTCAATGCAGATCAAGATGTGTGTGGATGGAACTTGGAATAAAGATCTTAGGGAATTTCAGCAAGTTTAACTATTAGAACTTTGTTATTTTAGTTTTTGCCGTTCAGTTTGCTTAAATGTTATGAATTAGTGGATTATGCACCATGACATGTGTAGAATGCTACATAATTGATGTTAGGAGGCATTTCATTTAGTTTGGAATTGATATGAGTGATTTTGGCACGAAACAGTGCTGAAATCAGGCTTCTGGTGTGAAATCAGAAACCCCAATCGATCGGTTGATCGATTGGGGCTTCTCAATCGATCAACCGATCAATCGAGAAGTTCGCACCGCGAACAGTAAGCTTCTGGATCGATCAGCCGATCGATCCGGATACCTTCTGTTGCGAACAGAAGGCTCTGGGATCGATTACTGGATCGATTAGTTAGCCTGGATTGATCAGCCGATCGATCCAGGATATTGCCCGAGCACAGTAGCGTGCTGAATCGATCACTAGATCGATCCAGCTTAAGTCCCGCATACAGTAGCCACCTGAATCGATCACTGGATCGATTCGACCATTCCAATCGATCCGTGGATCGATTGGGAGGCCTGAAATCAGCGAGGAACTCTTAGTTAAGTTCCTTGACCATTGGGGGATGTAATAAATGTCATGAATAGTTTAGATTACACCCCTTAGCACATGTAGAACCAAGAAATGTTTACAGCTTAGCAAAATTTTAATTAGTATAGTTTCCGCACTTAGATTTAATGATGGTCAGAGAATAGATTAGCCCAGCATAACAGTTGCGATCGGCCTTACAGCTTAGTTAGTAGAAGGCGGGTCGTTACAAAATCGTTGCCCACACAACGTTCGAAAAAGAAGAGGAATACGGTAGAAGATCAAGAGGTCGTTGCATACAAAGGAAGGTATAACTAGTAATTATTTTCCGCATCAAATTAGTTTTTCTTTGTAAGAATTCCAAACACAAGAGGCATTAGATTCTAGTTGTTCGAATTTGTTATTCAAGTTTGTGTTTTTTTTTATTTTTTGAATTTGTGATTTGATTGTTCCTTTTGATTAAACTTAGAGTTATACAAGGAAATTAAATATTAGCTTTCCCTAAAAGGCTTTGTCTAGGCGGTGGTCGATGCTCCCATACCTAAGAATGTCATGTGCCTTGCCATGTAGTCCTGGAAGCTAATTTTGGAAATTAATATTTAATTGAATTTATAACATAGGTGGATTTGGATCAATAGTGTTAAGTTGCACTTGCGATCCAAATCTAAACCATTAAGAACAGATAAGTTAAATTTAGAATCAATAATATTAAGTTCCGTTTGTGATTCCTAATTTAATTTCTAAAGAACACAATAGGTTGTTTAGGAAAGGTTTGACACTTGTATAAAATTTTGTACAATGGAATCGGTACGATCTTCCTAGGACCAACCAACAATTGGTATCAGAGCTAGGGTTTGCCTCTGTGTGTTTGGTTTTCAATTTAATTATGCACATGTCATACATAATTTAGGCAGGATAATAGTAGGATATGCTAACTCTTTGGTTGCAAGCTCCAACTATTATGGCTTATAATTTTTTTTGTGTGATTGGACCGTTGGACATGTCAAGGGCATTTTATTGTGTGTGCATGATTGTATTTAACTAATACAGCAGGAGTTGTATTAGCCCTAGGATTTTACATTTATGTTCGATCTAGACTTGATGTACATTCCCTCGGGAATATAGGATCGATGTATGTAAAATTTTATTTTATTTTATTTTTATCGCGGATCATATCCTTGCGAGGCGTGGTGCTATTGGAGGACCAGAGGTGCAGCAGAAAAAGGAAGCTCAATGGACCCGACGACATGAACCCTAGGGTTGGCAGCACGTGAAGGACAGTGATGGAAGAAGCCATAATAGTTGGAAAATTAATTTTCATATTTATTGCTTTATTTACTGTAATGTGTTTATGCATGTGTTGTTTGCTTGCATAGTTAAAATTCCTCAACCTAAATAACTAAGTGGGAACAGAGGTGCAGCGGAAAAAGGAAGCTCAATGGACCCGACGGCATGAACCCTAGGGTTGGCAGCACGTGAAGGACAGTGATGGAAGAAGCCATAATAGTTGGAAAATTAATTTTCATATTTATTGTTTTATTTACTGTAATGTGTGTATGCATGTGTTGTTTGCTTGCATAGTTAAAATTCCTCAACCTAAATAACTAAGTGGGAGAGTGATTAGTAGATAAATTCCATGGTCTCCATTACTAGTTTGTTAGTGATGCAAACAAACTTGCGCGTTGGCTCTAAGTGCCTTCCTCCATTTTAGGTGAGTTTATTTGTGGATCACTAGATCAAACTTCCATTTTGGATGGTTATAGGAAATTAATTAAGAGCGTGTGATCTTCCCCATCGGAAGGGCATAATCTTATTTAATTGACTAAGTATCAAGTAATGGTATACACTTAGGCGTATTTAATAGTATCCTCCCTATCGGAGTCACTGCTATTATTTGTGAGACCAAAGGAAAACCAACTATTAATTTGTCATAAAGATAGGTTGACAAGATAATAAAATTAAAACTCCCTCTTACAAATGTTTGATTTTGTATACGTCCACACTATCGTGACATACAAAATTTACAGTGTTTGAGATAATTTTATTTGTCAGGTTGACAAGATAATAAAATTAATGGGTGAATACTCCTCTTACAAATGTTTGGATTTGTATACGTCCACACTATCGTGGCATACAAAATTCACGGTGTTTGAGTTAATTTTATTTGTCATAAAGAAAGGTTGACAAGATAATTAATGGGTAAAACCTCCTCTTACAAATGTTTAAATTTGTATACGTCCACACTATCGTGGCATGTAAAATTCCCGGTGATAGAGGTGTTAGTGAATTTAAATGATATTATTTGAGGAATTAATATTATTTTAAATTCAAAGTTTTGACCAAATATTTGATCAAAGATAAACCAACTATTAATTTTATTTGTCATAAAGTCAGGTTGACAAGATAATAAAATTAATGGATAAAATCTCCTCTTTGAATTTGTATACGTGCACACTATCGTGGCATACAAAATTCACGGGGGTTTTTGAGGTGTTGGTCTTGACCAAATATTTTGTGATTCTTAGGATTTCACATGTTTGTCAATCCCCTAGTTGTTATACTATAGAATAGACTTAGGAGTCCGAATAATGATTGGAAACAAAACTTAGACATTAAGGTGGACTGTCCTCTCAGAACTGAGAACAATATAGGTGTATTTATTCATTAGTTGTTGAAACATGTTTAGTGGTGTTATCTACCGGTACTTGATGTGTAGATACGGGAGCCACTGATCATGTCTGTAATTTATTGCAGGGGTTCCAGGAAACCCGACAACTATATGAAGGGAAAATCACCGACTACATGGGCACTGCTGCAAAAGTAGTAGCTATTATAGTGGGAGATGTTTATCCTATGATAGGAAAAAAAATTGGAATTTGAGAAATTATTTTTACGTACCAAGTTTAGAAAGAACTCGATTTTGGTTTCTAAACTATCAAAGAATAGATATTCTGTCTATTTTGATAACAAACTTGTTATCAAGAAAAATAGGGAAGTTATCTATTCTGGTATGTTGGTTGATAATTTATAATTCAATAACTCCCACGATACAATAAATGGAAATTAATAACACATCTTCTAACTTTAATAAGAGAAATCAACCTTTGGAGATGAACCAATCTTATCTTTGGCATCTAAAGCTAGGTTATATTAACTTGAATAGGATTCAAAGGATAATAACCAATGAACTCTTGGGTTCATTGGTAGTGGAAATTTTTCAACCTACGAGTCTTACTTAGAAGGAAAAAATAACCAAGAAACTTTTAAGTCTAAGGGGTATGGAGCTAAAGATATGTTGGAATTGGTTCATTCTGATTTGTGTGGACCTTTGACTATCCAGGCAAGAGGTTGTCTCGAATATTTTGTCTCTTTTATAGACGACTATTCGAGATATGGGTACATTTACTTGATGCGCCACAAGTCTAAGTGTGTTGATAAGTTCAAAGAGTACAAGACTGATGTGGAGAAACGTCAACGTAAAAGTATCAAGATACTACAGTAAGATCGTAGTGACAAGTACCTCTTAGGAGAGTTTAAGAATCACTTATCAGAAGTCGGGATTCAATCCCAACTAACTGCACCTGGTATACCCCAATAGAATTGTGTAGTAGAACGAAGGAATAGGTCTCTTATGGAAATAGTTAGATTAATGATGAGTTATTCAGAATTACCAAATTCGTTTTAGGGATATACTCTAGAAACGGAAGTGAGCATAGTACCTTCTAAGTCAGAATCCTCTACTCCCATAGAATTGTAGAATGGGCGTAAGCCTAGTCTAAAGCATATTCAGATTTTGGGTAGTCCAGCAGATGTGCTGAAGGGAGACACTGATAAGTTGGAATAAGAGTTCATTTGTTTGTGCGTTATCCTAGAGAAACGGAAGAAGGTTTATAGTCCTTAAAATCATAAGGTCATTGTTAGCACAAATGCCTGATTTTAGAAGAGGATTATGTTATGAACCACAAGCCCATGAGTAAAATTATTCTTAAGGAAATTAGAGAAGACACGTTTAAACTAGTACCAACTGTACAAGATGTGATACCACAAGAAACTGCAACACATGTCACAAATGATGCACAATTACAGACAGTGTCTTGTCATAGTGGGAGGATTGTTTGGCAACCTGAAAAGATTCATGTTTAGGGAGAGTTTTTGGACTTGATCCCTGGTGAACATGAACCTGATTCCCGGACACATGACGAAGCGCTCCAAGATAAAGATGCAGCATCTTTGCAAAGAGCAATGAATACAGAATTAGGATCTATGTATTCTAATAAAGTCTGGGAGCTTGTAGAACTACAAAATGGTGTAAAAGTCATTAGTTTTAAATAGGTCTACAATAGAAAAGGAAGGACAGACGGGAAGGTGAAAACTTTCAAAGCAAGGCTTGTTGAAAAGGGTCTCAATTACGAGGAAACCTTTTCACCGGTAGCCATGCTTAAGTCTATCCGGATTCTTTTGCTACTCATATGGATTATGAGATTTGGCGAGTGGATGTCAAGACGGTTTTCCTTAAGGAAGTCTTGAAGAAAGCATCCATATAAAGCAACCAGAGGGGTTCATTGGAAAGGACAAAGAGCATCTAGTAAGTAAGCTCAATCGGTTTATTTATGGACTGAAGCAATAGCTTCAAAGTCTTGGAACATCTTATTTAATGAAGTAATCCAGACCTATGGATTTATTCAGTGTCCCGATGAGTGTTGTGTAGACAAGAAGTGTGATGGAAATGTGGTGGTTTTTCTTGTACTATACGTAGATGACATTTTTGGTAGTTGGAAACAATATCAAAGTGTTGTCGGAAGTAAGGGTATGGTTGTCCAAGCAATCCGATTTGAAGGACTTGGGAGAATGCACACATATTCTCGGGATCAAAGATCACAAGAAAAGAATGTTGTGCTTATCCCGAACTTCATATATGATCCTAGTTCATTTTAGCATGCAAAACTCCAAGAAAGGTTTTCTACCTTTCAGGCATGGAGTAACTTTATCAAAAGAGATGTCTCCAAAGACATCAAAGGAGATAGAGGACATGAAGGTAGTTCCTTATGCTACGGCTGTCGAAAGCCTAATGTATGCTATGTTGTGCACGAGACCGGATATCTGTTTTACTCAAGGCATAGTTAGTAGATATCGAAGTAACCCAGGACCAGGAACCTAGACTGCCATAAAGCATATAAAGGGACTAGAGATTATATGCTAGCTTACAAGGTAGATAATTTGATCCCTGTGGGTTACACGGATTTTGACTTCCAATCAGATAGGGACAATAGTAAGTCGACCTCGGAGTTTTTGTAACACCCATAGGGTACTTAGCAATATTTTAGATATTTTTATTATGAATAAAAATAAATAGGCCTTATATGTAAAATTTCAAAAAAAATAAAATAAGAGAACCAAAAAGAGATGACCAAGGTTTGAACCTTGAATCTCTTACTAGATACATGTATGTGTTAACCAATAGACCAAGAGTAATTATTGTTAGAAAGGAGAGGGAAATCATAGTTAAGAGTAAGAAAGAGCTTCTTTCATTTAGAAGGAGAAGTTAGAGTTGCCTTCTTTCTCTCAAAAAGAGAAGAGGACTCTTGCTTCCTCTTTTCATTAAGGGAGAAGTAAAGGAAAAGAGGAGGTAAAAACCCATTTTTCCTTTCCTCTTCTCATTTGGAATAAAAGGAGAAAATGAAGGAAACTCTTCATTTTTGCTTCCTTCCTCTTTTCTTCTCACCGTGACCAAACTTCTTCTCCCCACCTTCATTGCCGAAACCCAAGCAAAGGAAAAACTTCCCTCTAGGAAAGCTCCACAAATCAAGGTTACTTCCCTAAGGAAATCAAGCGAAAGATGTGAGTATCCCCTCACTGCAGTATAAGTAGTTTCAATTTTTGTTGGATGAAAACATTTTTGAAATCTTATGAAATTCCTTGAAAGTTTTTGACAAGATAGATTAGTAGTCACTTAGGATTTACAAGTTACAAGTTATGCTTTATGTTGTAGAAAGAAAAATATATATATTCACATCATCTTGAAGTTTCGTCCAAGACAAAAAGGGAAGATCTAAAGCAAAGTTTCTTTTGGTATCATGCTTATCCATGCTCATATATGATGTAGGATCCTTCATGTGTTGATAGTTTAAGTTTAAGACCTTATATGTCAATAAAAGAATTAGAAACCCTAATCTAATGGTTCGGCCAAGATGAATCATAGAGTTTAGGGCAAGATTTTGAAGAAAAGAAATATGTTGTTATGCTCCTTCATGATATATGAAATTTTTATATGTTGATAACTTAGGTTTTATGCTTCATGTGATAACAAAAATGATGGAAACCTTAGTGTAAAGTTTCGGCCAAGACATGATACCAAGCTTAGGGTCAAAAAATTTGAAACCCAATCATGCTTATTTATGCTTATTCATGAAATATGATATCTTATATATGGTAAGGTTAAAGCACTATGTTACTTGTTGCACTAGAAAACCTAAAACCCTAAATGAAGGTCTCGGCCAAGAAGGAATACCAAGCTTAGGGTAGAGTTTTGAAACCCAATCATGCTTATTTATGCTTATTCATGAAGTATGATATCTTGAATATGGTAAGGTTAAAGCACTATGTTACTTGTTGCACTAGAAAACCTAGAACCCTAAATGAAGGTCTCAGCCAAGAAGGAATACCAAGCTTAGGGTAGAGTTTTGAAACCCAATCATGCTTATTTATGCTTGTTCATGAAGTATGATATCTAGTATATGGTAAGGTTAAAGGACTATGTTACATGTTGCATTAGAAAACCTAAAACCCTAAATAAAGGTCTTGGCCAAGAAGGAATACCAAGCTTAGGGTAGAGTTTTGAAACCTAATCATGATCTTTTATGGTTAGATAAGTTTTATGCTACATGCTACACAAATAGAACCTAGCACTTCACTTTAGGGCTCGGCCAAGCAAGTGTAGAGGCCTAGAGCCATGTCTTGTAAACTAACCATGCTTGTTTATGCCCATTGATGATATATGGTTACTTATCTATAGGTGGCTTTAGTTTCATGCTTCTTATAGTGGAAACAAAATGGGAAACCCAATTAGTAGGGTTCAGCCAAGATGGATAATTAGGTCTAGAGTAAATCTAACTAAGCATGCTTATGTTTACTCATGATGTATGGTCTTTGATAAGTGATTAGTTTAAGTTCCATGTTCATGATATAATATGTTATGTCTTATGTTATGAGATAGGCTATGTTCCATGATATGATATGCTATACTCATAATAAGATATGTTATGTTATGATATGATATGTTATGCCTTATGTTATGAGATAAGCTTTGTTCCATGATATGATATGCTATACTCATAATAAGATATGTTATGTTATGATATGATATGTTATGCCTTATGTTATGAGATAAGCTTTGTTCCATGATATGATATGCTATACTCATGATAGGATATGCTATGCTATGATATGATATGCCATTCCCATGATATGATATGCTATACTCATGATATGATATGCTATGCTATGATATGATATGCCATGCCCATGATATGATATGTTATGCTTCATGATATGACATGCCATGCTTAGTGCTATGAAGGTCACATGATATGTTTTATGTTGTGATATGAACATGTTATGATATATGTATGAAAGGCTTATGTAAGAAGAAAAGCTTAAGAGTTGCTTCCCTTAAGTTGGGATCAAGAACACTCTTCATGGTATGTCAAAGAGATGCTTCCCTTAAGATGGGATCAAGAGCTCTCTTCATGATATGACAAGAAATTATGACATGAATGATAAGCTATGATATGCATGATGACATGATATGTGTGACATGATATTTTATTTTGTATGGCTTGTACCAAGGGTGGTCTCCATAAGCGCCCCGAGGTCGATGGTCTATGAAACGGGCCTCGTAAAAAGGGATGGGCTCCATAGTACGCCCCTAGGTCGACGGACTATGAACGGACATAGATCCCTAGTAGGTTCGGGGCTAGCTACCCTGTCCTAGGGATTGCACGCATTATGTATGTATGTGGTACAAGCCGGGCCCTCATGATGATTATGTTATGTTCAAGTATGTATTAAGATATGTTTTAAAAAGAGACATGATGCATATGTGCATTCCATGATACATGTTTTGAAAATATACATCCTGCATTTACATGCATATGTTTTATGAATTATTAGTTATGCATCATTATGAACAGGTATGAGTTATGATACATGCTTACAGGATATGATATGTTCCCATGATATGTACTCACATGCTATGCTATGCTTTGTTATGCTTCATATATGACAACTAGGTTCTATGTTATGATTCTCCATGCTATGTCATGTTATGCTATGTTTTACATGCTATGTGGTATTACGTGCCTTATGTTTTATGAGTAGGAAAGGAGCTCATTAAGCCTTTGGGCTTATAGTTTTACGTTTCCTTGTACTACAAATAAGGGCAAGGAATGGATGAACTAAGGGGCGCAGCAAGAAGGGCGATGATGATGTGTGTGAAAGTGGCATAGTGGATAGATCAAATTAAGTTAAATTTATATTGACTAAATTGTGCATGTGAACTAAGTTTGGACCCTTTGTTTATGATGATGGTTGAGCTAGTATGTTATGCTCTCATGATAGTTTGCCATGTTAGACTTATTATGATATGGTAAAAAGTTTAATAAGTTATGATTCACATGCCATGTTTAAGACAATCAAATGCATATGATAATTTTTTTTTAAGCATGTCTTCCGCTGCCATGAGTTCATATGCATTAGTATGTTAGGTGAATGTAAGTAACCCCGTCCCTCTAAGGGCAGTCAGAGTGTCCCTAGAAGGGCGGGCGTTACAGTTTTGTGTTTACTTTAGGAGGTGGAGCCATAACTATGGAGGAGTGTTAAGTATAGGTGCTTTTCGGACTCCACCATAGAAGCTGAGTATGTGGTAGCCTCTAAGGCAGCCATAGAAGTTATATGGCTCAGAAACTTCATGATGGACTTAGACCAAAAATTATTACAATTTTTGTAATAATAGTGGTGCAGTAGCAAACTCGAAGAAACCATAAGTCCATAAGGTAAGTAAACACAATAGAGCGCAAGTACCACCCAATACGAGAAATCGTATAACGAGGAGAAGTTGTTGCCGCCTAGATTGCATCAAGTGATAACGGGGAAGATCCTTTCACTAAGGCCCTTAAGGTAAGAGTTTTTGATGGGCATGTTGAAGGGTTGGGAATCAGATGTATGACAGGATATATCGCAGCATAGTCTTTTAGTATAAGTGGGAGATTGTTGGAATGGATACTAAAAGCCTAGCTTTTGTAAACATTTATTTTGAAATAAAAAATCGCATCGGTAAAAAATGTCTACATTTATATGCTAAGTTGTTCAATTAATTTATATTATAGATAAACATGGTGTGTGGTGTCATGCACAGAAGATCATGTTATCGGTTCTTTATAAATTATAAACAATAGCTCACAACTAAAATGGAAAGGAACAAACCATTGGAATAATCGTAGTGTAATTAGGTATTAGTTTATCTTGACTAATAAATTACACTAAGTACACTCTGAGTGTATTGAGCAGGACCATTTAAGGTAAGTTTTTTTTATACTGACTTAATAAAAGAACTAGACCTTAGTTATTTAGTATTTATTTCTTTAACTTATCAATGGGTGAAATTTTGCTCGATAAATCAATAGACCCGATAAGTTGGGAAATGATATTACTTATAGTGTGTGTTTTTGATTATCGAAGGAAACTGTGTCCTAGTAATCTAGGTTGAGAATGTCCCCAAGAGGAGCTCATAAGGATTGTCATGTTAAACCCTGCAGGTGGACTTAGTCCGACATGACGATAAAATTGAGTGGTACTACTCTTGGACTAAGATATTAATTAAGTGAGTTGTCAGTAATTCATTTAATTAGTGGACATTCGACATCTTAAAAACAGGGAGACTAACACACTCATAATAAGAATGAGCCCAAAACGTAATTTGGGATTGGTGTGATAGTTCAATAATAATTCTTTAGTGGTATGAATTATTATTGATGAAATTAAGTTGAGTGTTCGGGGCGAACACGGGAAGCTTAATTTCATCGGGAGACCAAAACCAATTCTTCCTCTCGGTCCCTATCGTAGCCTTTTGTATATAGAGAATTATACCTGCCACATACCCACTTCTTACCCACCTTTATACCCATCCTAATGGGGCTGGCCAAGCAAGCTTGGGTCGGCCAAAGCAATTAGGATGAGTAAGATGGTGTGGCCTGTAATGCCCCACCCTACTCTCTACTAGTCTATGAGAATGGGACGTTACTGGGCTATTAACTTGTCTTAACTAATGATGCTCACATGTAATTATCAGTACTTAAAACTCTCAAAAACTCAAAACATATAATAAGTAACAGCGGAAACATAATTAACTCATCTATACATTCTACTCAAGCATTTGTTCTCAACTAAAACTATATATCAATCTGAACATGCATGCAACAATAATACAACTCAAATAATGGAACTAATGTGCATAGCAATTTAAATGGAAAAGTTCTAAATGCATAAAAGCATTCTATGAATAAACCCTCAATATGAAAGAATAGTTCTAACAATGTAAAAAGGAACATAATCCACCTAGATTTTACTAACAATCTAAATACAAAAATTTTAATAAATTCTTTAAGAAAATCCCCAGGCTTCCATAGTCCAGACATCACACATCCATCCTGCACCTCCTTGTCGCCTTCCTTTACTGTACCTTTCCTTTCCCTTTATTTGCAGTAAGAGGAAATGCAACTATAAGTGAATTGCTTAGTAAGCGCTATTTAACTCACAAAACTCGAATATGCATGTGAATAGGACTAAATCTATAAACTGAATGCTTAAAAGAAATACTGCTCATGCTCATTTAATAACAAAGGAATCAAACATACTGAAATGCTAAACATGTAAAGCTGCTCAACTAATAGCAAATAGTAGTAAGAACAATCTAAACAACATGCTAGCATAAAAGAAAACTAAATTTGCTGATCTTTAAACTTATGTGAAACATATTTCACTTGTTCAAAACTTATACTTTTATACTTCAAAATAATAATCTCTTGGGCTCAGGCTTAGTACCATTACGTGCTCCCTAATAGAAACTGAGGTAGTGAGCCGCCAGTCCTATGAGGGTAAAGACCTTGGTCTTACCAGGGCCGAGACCTCGGAAACGGTCACCTGAATTTGTTTAACGACAACCTCGGAAGTCGGGTACTAGCCTTCTCAAGTAAAATACTTATAATTGTTAATACTTCTAATAAAAGGATGCCTCATACAAAACTGAATCTGTAGTGCTAAAACAAATCTAAAACTGAAATGTTGGAATAAAATCTAAAACATGCAGCACTTAAACAGATTCAGAAAACTAAAATGCTTGAATACAATCCAAGACTGCAATGCTTGAACAGAAAATCTAAAACTGCAAGGGAAAAACCTAGTAACTAAAATAAAACTACTGATTACTCCCAAAACTAAGGGCGTTCATGTCAAAAGCATAGCACAATCAAAACTAAAACCTACTGAAACTCAAAATCCATGTAAACTTGTTCAAAGCTCATACTTTTACATAGCAACAGAAAACAAATTCTGTTGAAGCTATCTGTAGTACCACGACAAGGAAGCACAAGAAACCAAAATGCTACACATAGCCATTCAAAACTAAACAATTTGTTCATCTCCAAATCTAAACATTCTGAATTAAGTTTCATGGCAGCAAGTTTCAAAAACAAACCAAAACCACAACCATTCCTCCTGTTCTGCACCACGGCAAGGAAACCAAAAGGGACCAAAAATGCAACTAGTAAGGAAAATTGCTACCGAAAACCTAAAACCATAATTATTCTTCATGTTCAGTGCCACGGCAACAAAAACCGAAAATTGATAGATTTCATATGTACCGATCCTGCTCAGCAAGGTCACAAACAACTAATCTAACTCAAAAACTGAAATACTAAATTCAAAGCCTGAAGAAACAACCACATGCTAAACAAACAAATCTATTCCCTTTCTTTGAGATTCACGGCAGCAAGCTACAAAACACCTATCTTTACAGCATGCTTCGAAATAAAAAAGAAACAAGGTCCGAAACTACTCCTACCGCAGGTAAGAAAGCAACTTACCTTTGCGTTCTTGGACTCACCACCGGAGAAGAAAGCTTCTAGGGTTTCGGAGATCTACAAGTTTCGGCCTCTCCTTCGTGCCTACGGTTTCTCCTCATCAAGGGGGTCGTGAGGATGTGAACAACCCTCGAATTGACCCTTGGCTGCCCGAACAGTGTCGTCGTCGCACGTGAGAGAGGGATGAGGGAGAGGTTTAGGTCACAGCAAATAAATCCCCTTCCCTTCTTAACTTATCCCTTTTTAATACCTAGGGTATTTCTGTTACGTATCACTGCTTAAATTATTTCCGCCTTTTATTTGATCAGCACGACCCTGCTGGGTTCTTGGTCATCTGAAACAACTTAAGGGTTTGCTTAACCAGAGGTCTCCGGTTCGAACCTCGGCTCAACCTCTTTATTTTTTTGCAACTTCTTTCCTTTGGTAAAAATACCAAATGAACTCTGAAAATTACGTAAAAATACTCTAAAAATTTCTAAAAATCTCTAGAATATTTCTAAAGCATTTCTAAATATTTTTAAATACTATTAAAACTCGTAATGAGTGAATTTGGGTTGTTACATGGTCGGCCCTAGCTTGAACCCAAGCTTGGTGTGGCCGGCCACATCAAATTAAAAGGATTTTATTTTATTTAAAATCTTTTCTTATGTGGATTCCATGGTTTAAAAAGAGAGTTTAAAATTTAAATCTTTCCTTTTATAGCTTTCTACAAAGGATTAAGAAAAGATTTGATATCTTTCCTTATTTGTAGATTGATAGGAAGATTTTAATTTTGAAAAAACTTTCCTTTTTTGTAACCATGTTCATGATTTAAAAAGAGATTTTAAAAATTAAATATTTCCTTTTATAAGTTTCTATAAAATATTAAGAAAAGATTTGATATCTTTCCTTATTTGTAGATTAAATGGAAGATTTTAATTTTAGAGTAAACTTTTCTTTTTGGAAATCATCCACATGTTTAAAAGAAAGATTTTAATTTTTAAAATTTCCTTTTATAACCAACAATGAAGGGATAAATTATTAGAGAAATTTTATTTTTAAAATTTCCGGAAACAAATAAGGAAGTTTTAATTTGTGTTTGGAGATTTAGGTGGTCAGCCATGTTGTTTAAGAAAAGGAAATTGATTTTAAATCAATTAAATTTTCCTTTTCATGGCAAAGAAATTAAGGAAGGTTTTATTTAAATTTTCCTTATTTGCTAAGACCAAGGAATATAAAAGAGGGGGTAGGGGTGCCTTCATGAGATATAACTCTACTCTATTTTTGCTCCCTCTCTTCCTTGGTGGTGGCCGACCCTTCTCCTTTGCTTCTCCTCTTCTCTTCTTCTTTGGTGGCCGGCGGCATCATCCCTTGGAACTTTATGGTGGTGGCTGGATCTTGCTTGGAGAAGAATGAGAGAATGGAGGCTTTGTTTCTAGCATCCCTTGGAGTTTGGTGGTGCTGGCCGAAACTCATCATCTCAAGGAGAATGATTTGGCCAAAATTTGCAAGGAGGAAATAAATATTAACTTTCCCTAAAAGTCTTTGTCTAGGTGGTGGTGGATGCTCCCATACCCAAGAAGGTCATGTGCCTCACCATGCAGTCCTGGAAGCTAATTTTAGAAATTAATATTTAATTGAATTTATAATATAGGTGGATTTAGATCAATAGTGTTAAGTTCTGCTTACGATCCAAGTCTAAACCATTAAGAACAAATATGTTAAATTTGGAATCAATAATGTTAAGTTCCGTTTGCGATTCCTAATTTAATTTCTACACAATAGGTTGTTTAGGAAAGGTTCGACACTTGTACAAAATTTTTGTACAGTGGAACCGGTACAATCTTCCTAGGACCAACCAACAAAAATATCATTAGGCAAAATACTAACTAGTAACTTAGTTACCTTTCCATTTGCCTCTGATCTTTTGACTTTCTCATTGGTCCATTTCTTCTTCTTGAGAAGTTTTACATTGCTATCAATTGTGAATTGCAATCCCTCCATTATAGCAAACCATTGCTTTATATCCATCATAAAGAAATTCTCAACTCTTAATTTCCAAAGGTCGAAGATTCCCAATCAAAAAGGTGGAGGTGCCAGGACATCGTATCCAAATCCATCTTGTGGATCCATTTTGAAGTTGAACTCCCTCAATGATAAGTCCTTTGACTTGTATTTAGGGTTTCACTTTCAACTTCTTCTTCTTCCTGTAGCTCTTTGCTCTCTCCTATGATTAGTCCAAAGAAGAGTGGTCTTGCTCTAATACCACCTGTTAGGGCACTTATGAGCTAGAGACGGTGAATAGCCTCGATCGCTTCTTCAAACTTGAGTTGCAGCGGAAACCTTGAAGCAAAAATTCACTAAAATACTAACACCATCGATTTATTTGGTATTCATCTCCTTGAAGTGTCTAATCTAAGAGTCTGACTCTCTCTCATAGCTTTGCTATGAAAACTTCCTTCCCAGAGGTAGAGAAGTCTCATACAAACTCAAACACGAGAATACAATAAGAGAATACAATAAAAAAATACAAACAAGATTACAAATGAAATAAAAAATTATTTTACAATAATGAACCTTGCTTTCCTTGCTTTTTTATTACTTTGGTTAGCCTCTTGATGCTTGAAAAGTACAACATTACTTGTCGCCAAAACCTCAAGAACTAGTTGCTCAAAAACATCAAGAAACCCCCTTTTCTAGGGTTCTCTCGGGCTGGAAAACGCCTCCCAAACAATTGGCCTTCCTTTCAATCGATTTCCATGTAGGATTCAACCATTCAAACATGCAGAATGGCTTTTTCGCATAATCAATCGATTAATGAGTCATACTAATCGATTGTCAGCTTCTAATTGATAAAGTCAATCGATTATGAAGCCCTTGTTCTCTCGAAAAAACATTGTCAATTGATTAACAATGTTGAATTGATTAGGTCAATCGATTCGGCAGGCTTTTATTTCTTCGTAAAACTCCTACCAATGGATTGTCTCAATCGATTCAAACACCTACTATGCACTCGCGAAAACCTCCCAATCGATTACCCTAATTGATTACTTTGGCCCCTAATCGATTATCCCAATCAATTCTAGGGCTTTCTATCTTCGTGAATCAACCTCTCCTCACCAATAGATTGGTGCTGCTCAATCGATTAAGCCAACTGATTCTAGCAGCAAAACTCGAGAGTTCGGGTTTAGGTTTTGTCAATTGATTGGTGAAGCCCGTTAATCGATTGTCAGCCCTAATTTCATCATTTTTAAGGATGAATCCACGTCTTGCTTGGTATCTAGTTAACCTTAACTTATCAGGACTTTCTCTACTCAATATCCAGTCATTCGTGACCTATTGAGATTTCTTGCTGCCCAGCATCCAGTCATCCTTGACCTGTCAGGGCTTCCTTACCAAGTGTTTGGTCCTCCTTGACCCACTTGGACTTTCCTTCTCGTGCCAAGTATCTAGTCAACCTTTGACCCACTTGGACTTTTCTTTATCAACTTTCCATTGGACTTTTGATCACCAAATGTCTGATTCTCCTTGACCAACTTAAACTTTTTTTCTTATAAACCTTCCCGTTGGACTTTCCCTTGTCTAACCTCCAGTTAAGACTAGTCACGTGGTAGACTTCTCACCTACCTAACCTCTAGTTAGAACTTGTCATTGCCTAACCTCTAGTTACGACTTTTCCCTTGCCTAATCTTAGTTAGGATTAGTCACTTAGTAGACTTCTCACCTATCTAACCATCAGTTAAAATTTTCTATTGCCTAACCTTTAATTAGGACTTTCCGTTGTCTACCCTCTAGTTAGGGCTTTTCCAGTCAAGTATCTAGTCCTCCCTTGACCTACTTGACTTTCCTCTGCCATATTGTCAAATATCAAAATTTAAGATTGAGCCAACCCCAGCTTAGTTAAACCGGTCAACCTAAACTCGAGTACAATTACACCAACATACTAAGCATATTCAATTGATTGGAAGTTGAGTTGATTGGAGGGTTCAATCAATTATGGAGTCGATTGATCAACACAAAGGTTTGATGAATAGACTTTCTGTTCAAAACTAGAGGCTTGTTTAATTGATTGAAAGTATGAATAGTCGACTTAAGGATCTTTATTATATTGGTCAGATAGTTGTTGGTGGCTCAATGACTACATTTGCTTGAGCAATTAATTGAAGTCATTTCTTATTGACTAGAGGTGGAAAAAATAAAGTTGTTGGAGCAATTATTAAGAAGGTACACAAAAATTTCATATTCTTTAGTGATCAAAAGTCCAAGTGATAAAACTCTCTTACATCTTGCAATTCAACATCATTCAACAAGTCCTTGGTAATCCCCCTCTCCTTGAGCTTAGAATTTAATTTCTATGTTAGAGGAATGTAAGAGCTTTCTCTATTGTCTCCTTTAAAGGAGTAGTTAACAGTGGATCAATCAAGTGATTCAGTTAACAAACCATATGCCATGGAGTAGAAGTGGAGTCTTTTAAACGGTATAAAACTAATAGTATTAGCATTGCATAAGTTTTATTTCTGCTATAAACAGAGTACTTAACACGATCAATCGACTCCCAATGAGAACCCCAAATGTGAACCTATTTTGAATTATCTTGTTAAAAAACACTTTAATTTTAAATAGCATCTATTCATCAATACCTGTTATAATAAACTTGACAATATCTTTATTCATGCTAAAGCTCCTTGTCCCCTTCCTTCACTGTAGATTTCCTTTTCCTTTATCTGCAGTAAGAGGAAATGAAACTATAGGCGGATGCTTAGTAAGCGCTATCTAACTCGCAAAACTTGGATATGCATGTGTACAAAAGGGAATCTAGAAACTGAATGATTTAAAAGAAAAGCTGCTCATGCTCATCTAATAGCAAAGGAACCGAAATCAAAGAAATCAATACTACAAAGCTAAAGGACCGACTGGTCATACCCTGTCAAGCTAACAGAGGAATCAAAACAGACTGAAATGCTAAACATGTAAGGCTGCTCATGCTTGCAAATAGCAGTAAGAAAGTCTAAACAGCATGCTAGAATAAAAGAGCTAAACTTGCTGATTTTTTTTAAACCTATGTGAAAATTATTTCATTTATTCCCAAATTTATACTCTTATACTTCAAAATAATAATATCTTGGGCCCAGGCTTAGTACCATTGTGCGCTCCCTAATAGAAACTGAGGTAGCGAGTCACTAGTCCTACGAGGGTAAAGACCTTGGTCTTACCAGGGCCAAGACCACAGAATTGGTCGCCTGGATTTATTTAACGACAACCTCGGAAGTCGGGTACTAGCCTTTTCAAATAAAATACATATTATCTTTAAATACTCCTAAAATGAAGTGCCTCGGCATTTCTTCAAACACTTGGTGTATGTTTGATCTCAAATTCTTTAATTTGGGATTAAATTAAATCCTTGGTCTTTTCTTACTTATAACTACTCAAATATGTGATCTGTTCATGCTCAATCACTCAACATGAGCTAAAAACAAGCAAACTGGGATGCTAAAGGAACATCTAAAACTGCATGCTAGAGCGTAGGTAAGGTTGTCCGTGCTAATTGGAAAGTAGAAAAGGTCTAAACGGCATGGTTCAAATAAAGTTGTTCTTATTCATTGCAGTAACAGAGCAAACCAACATGGTATACTTAAAACACAGGCTGTTCATGCTCTCTAAATAAGTAACAAAACTAAAAACTGAAATACTAACATGTACGATCAAGAAGCAAGAAAACTCAACTGACGTGCTAAGTGTAAGGGGTTGTTCGTACCCCATAAATAGAAAAAGAAAATCTAAACATACTGGAATTAGACTTCTATTAATTGTCTGTTGAAAAACTCAAACTAAAGATGGAAACAAAGATCCAAAAACTACTTCTACTGCAGGCGAGAGCACTTACCTATGTGTTCTTAAACTTACAGCCGAGAAGAGAAGCTTCTAGGGTTTCAGAGGCTTGAAATCTCGGCCTCTTCTTCGTGCCGACGGGTTCTCCTTGACGAGAGAGTCTCAAATCTATGAAGAGCTCACGGATTTACCCCTTGGCCGGCCGCCACAAACGAAGCCCTAGCTTCGCCGTCGCACGCAAGAGAGGAGAGGATGAGAGGGTTTTGGTCGTGAGGAAATAACCCGATTCCTTTTTATACCAATGGGTATCCTCGGTTTATGTTATTACTTAAATTTATTTTGCCATCACTTTGATCATGAAACACCTACTTGAGCGCTTAGCTATCGCGCTTTGCTTAAGTCTTGGATCGGGTCGGAGGTCGCGGGTTCGAACCTCGGCCGAACCTCTTTATTTTTTTCAACTTCTTTTTTTTGGTAAAAATACCAAACGAACTCCGAAAATTTCATAAAAATACTCTAAATATTCCTAAAAATCTCTAGAATATTCCTAAAGCATTTCTAAATATTTATAAGCACTTTTAGAACTCCAAACAATGAAATTTGGGGTGTTATAATTCTCCGTACCTTATAAAAAGTTCATCCTCGAACTTAGAATAATTTTGGATATTTCTGTCTCCTGCTATCTTCACACTCCCAAGTAACTTTCTCGTACTTCTGGTTTTGCCAGATGACTTTCACTAGTGGCACTTCTCTGTTTCTTAGTCTCTTAACTCCTCTGTCCACTATCTGTGTAGGTCTGCTCTCATAGCTAAGATCCTCCTGGATCTGCACCGACTGAGGCTGAATCAATTGGCTAGGATCATGGAGGCACTTCTTTAGCATGGAGACATGAAATACATTGTGTATTGCTGACATGTCTTGAGGTAATTCTAGCTTGTAAGCTACCTTCCCAATTCTCTCTGTGATCAGGTAGGGTCCTACGTAGCGAGGACTTGACTTGCCCTTTTTGCCAAATCTCATCACTCCCTTCATAGGAGCAACCTTGAGAAAGACTGAATTCCCTTCTTGGAACTCAAGTGGCCTACGACATGTGTTAGCATAACTTTTCTGCCTGCTCTGGGTAGTCTCAATTCTCTGTCTGATCTTCTGGATAGCCTGAGTGGTCTCATCTATCATCTCTGTCTGAATGCCCAACTCCACTTCCAAGTCTTTCCTTTCACCTACTACTTGCCAGCAAATGGGTGATCTGCACTTTCGGCCATACAGTGCCTCGTAAGGTGTCATCTTGATAGTGGCTTGGTAGCTATTGTTGTAGGCGAATTCAGCTAAACACAGATACTTGCACCAACTGCCCTTAAAATCTAATGCACAAGCCCGGAGCATGTCTTCTAAAATCTGATTTACTCGCTCTATCTGTCCATTAGTTTGGGGATAGAAGGCTGTGCTGAACTTGAGTTTGGTGCCTAATGAATTCTGAACACACTCCCAAAAATCGGAGGTGAAGCGCCCATCCCTATCAGAAACAATCGACTTCGGAACTCCATGAAGTTTGATCACTTCCTTAACATATAGCTGTGCCAACTGCTCTATAGAGTGGGACACCTTGATGGCTAGAAAATGGGCAGACTTTGTCAACCTGTCCACTATCACCCATATCGCATCATACCCATTAGTGGTCCTTGGAAGACCTGTTATAAAGTCCATGGATATTTCTTCCCGCTTCCACTCAGGTATTGGGAGAGGATGTAGGACTCCTCCTGGTCTCTGGTGCTCTGCTTTGACTCTCTGGCATGTCAAGCAGGTACTGACATATTTTGAAACATCTCTCTTGAGTCCAGACTACCAGAATCTCTGTTTCAAATGTTGATACATCTTGGTGGAACCAGGATGTATGGAGTACGGTGTACTATGAGCTTCTTCTAGAATCTTCCTTCTCAATTCCTCATCGTTGGGGACACAAAGTCGGCTCCCCTGATAGAAGATTCCACTGTTTGATACTCGAAACTCTGAATTCTCTCCTTTTTGTATCCCTTGCTTGATCTTTTGGATACCTGGATCTTCACTTTGCTTTCTCTGTATATCTTCAAGCAGGGTTGACTCTAAGGTCAATGCCGAGAGTTGCCCATAAATAATTTCAACTCCAAAGTCTGACAATTCCTTCTGCAGTGGCAGTGCTAATGATGACAAGGGCATCAGGGTTGCACTGGATTTTCGGCTTAGTGCATCCGCCACTTTGTTAGCTTTACTTGGGTGGTAGAGGATTTCATAGTCATAATCTTTAACCAACTCTAGCCACCTGCGCTATCTCATGTTTAAGTCTTTTCGGGTAAAGAAATACTTCAAGCTCTGATGGTCGGTGAAGATTTTACACTGAACTTCATACAAATAATATCGCCAGAGTTTTAGTGCAAAGACCACAACTGTCAGCTCAAGATCATGAGTGGGCTAGTTCTTCTCATAGTCTTTGAGTTGTCTGGAAGCATAAGCTATAACCTTCCCCTCTTGCATGAGAACAGCTCCAAGGCCCATCTTGGAAGCATCACTGTATATGTCAAAACTCTTGTCACTCTCTGGAACAGTCAGAATGAAAGCACTGGTCAGTCTTTTCTTCAATGCTTGGAAACTTTGCGCACATTTGTCTGACCATTCAAACATTTTGTTCTTCCTAGTTAGGACTGTTAGTGGAGAGGCTATCTTGGCAAAGTCCTCCACGAATTTCCTGTAATACCCAGCTAAACCAAGGAAGCTTCTGATCTCCCTGGCGTTCTTGGGTCTACACCAGTGATTGACCGCCTCTATTTTAGCAGGATTCACCTGGATACCTTCTTTAGAAATGATGTGATCTAGAAATGCCACCTACTCTAATCAGAACTCGCACTTTAAGAATTTGGCATAATGCTGTTTTTGCTGAAGGGTCTGCAGTACGATTCTCAAGTGCGTGTCATGCTCCTCTAGGGTTCTTGAATAAATCAGAATGTCATCGATGAAAATAATGACGAATTTGTCGAGGTATTCTCTGAACACTCTGTTCATTAAGTCCATGAAGATCGCAGGTGCATTAGTCACACCAAAAGGCATGACTACAAATTCGTAGTGTCCATATCTAGTCCTGAAAGCTGTTCTGGGTATATCACTTTCTTTCACTTTCAACTGATGGTACCCAGAGCGCAGATCTATCTTAGAGAACACTGTTGCCCCCCCTTTAGTTGATCAAATAGATCATCTATTCTGGGGAGAGGGTACTTGTCCTTAACTGTTACTTTGTTCAGCGCTCTAAAATCTATGCATATCCGCATAGATCCGTCTTTCTCCTTAACGAACAACACTGGAGCTCCCCAGGGTGAATGACTAGGGCAGGTGAAACCCTTGTCAAGTAGCTCCTGAAGTTGTTCTTGTAACTCTTTTAGCTCTGCTGGAGACATTAGGTACGGAGCTTTTGAAATTGGGTAGGTGCCAGAAACCAACTCAATTTCAAACTCCACTTTTCTATTGGGAGGTAGTCCAGGTAGTTCTTCTGGAAGTACCTCTGGGTACTCATAAACTACCCGAACATCCTCCTTCTTGAGTCCTTTTTGTTCTCCTATATTCACTATGTATGCAAGAAAACCAGCACGCCCTTTAGCTAACATTTGGCGAGCTGTCAAAGAAGATAGGAACTTCTTAGTCCTCCTCTTTGGGACTCCCGTGAAGTCAAAGCGTGGTTCACCTTCTGGGCTGAAGATTACTTTCCTCCTGTGGCAGTCCACTGAAGCACTGTACTTGCTGAGGAAATCCATGCCCAGAATAACATCGAAATCTTGCATCACAAGGACTACTAGATCGACATATAGCTCTCGGTCTAAAATTTCGACTGGTATAGCCCGGATTCACTGGTTGGACTCCATGACTTCCCCAGAAGGTAGAGTTGTTAAGAACTTGGAGTTCATGCTCTCCTTAGGTACCTGAAATTCTTTGGCAAAGGGTACTGATATAAAAGAATGGGTCGCCCCAGTATCAAATAGTGCAGTAGCTAATGCTAAAAAATAACTTCTTGACCTGTTACGACCGTGGAGGCACTAGCAGCTTCCTCTTTAGTGAGGGAGAAGACTCTGGCACTGGCTGGAACTGGTGGGGCTTCCAACCTTCCTTGACTGAGCTGAGGTTCGTCCAGAGTTGCAGACATGTAGTGTAACTGAGGCTTGCTTCCGTATGGCACCGCTTGTTGCTGAGGTGCTTTGAGTTTGTTAGGACATTCCTTAGCCAGGTGTCCTTCTTGACCACACGAATAACATCCAGTCATGCCCAAAAGACAGGCTCCTAGATGTAGTCTCCCACATTTAGGACAGGTAGGGAACTTAGCCTGCTCGTCTACTGGACCTCCCTTTTGGCTGCCTCCTGTATTCCATCATTTCCTTTTGTTATCCTTGCCCTTCCAGTTCTGCTTACTTGCCTGGGGTTTCTGACTCCCTGCTGTCTTGTCCTCTATCTTGGCTGGCTTGAGTTGCATTTGTTGTGCCTTGATGTTGTTCAGATAGTGCTTAGCGACTAATGCCCTGCTGACCAGCTCTTCACCAGTCTGTGGCCGGTGAGTTCCACTACTCACATTAAGTGCTATTTCTGGTCTCAGCATTTGAAGCATCAGTCTGACTCATTCCTTCTCTGCACTCACTAACTCTGGGCAGAGCCGAGCTAGCCTGTTGAATCTCTTGACTGCTTCTTCTACTGGCAGGTCACCCTTTCTGAATTCTATAAACTCCTCATAATGTTTATTGGTGATCCGTTGGTGGAAGAATTATTCGTAAAACTCTGTCTCGAAGTCAGCCCAGCTCATCTGGTTGGCTGCTCTCTTGCTCTTAACTCTCTCCCACCACATACGAACATCTCCAGATAGACAGAAGGAGGCACACTTGACCTTCTCGACTTCTAGCCAGTCAAGAAGCTCTATCGTACTCTCCAGTGTCTTGACCAAGCCTGGGCATCCCAGGGCTCAGTCATGCCTGAGAAGCTTTCTGGCTTCAACTTTAGCCACTATATCCAGTATGCTTCTTATCGTTTAGGTGCTGTGGCGACTTCCAGGACAGCTAATGGAACCTCAGCCACCACTGGGGTCTCCATATTGATAGTTGGGGGAGGGGAAGGAACTGGTTGTTGATTTTCCCTCAGATTGGCGATTACTTGTTGCTGCTCTACTACTTGTTTCTGGAGTTGAGCGACAACTTCAGAGTGATTAGGCTCAGTTGTTCTGGGCTCTTCGTTCTCCTGAGCTTGGTCCTCAGTACGAGCGGTACGGGGGCGCCCTCTTATTACCATCTAGTCATTCAGAGAGAGAAAACTTGAAATCATCCCTATATATATATATATATATATATATATATATAGAAAGAAAACAAAAACATGAACTTTTATCTTACTTAAACACATATAAGCAAATACTTCTAAGGATTTCTCTATACTGCAATTAATAAGGAAAGGCATAATAAATAAAAAATCAAGTACTTTCTTACTTGAAGACGGCAAGGCTGATGTTGATGTGTGTGTGATGCTGGAGAATGGGGACTGCTCTGATACCAACCTGTAACGACCACCCTCCTTACTACTACTCTCTAAGGGAGGACGCTACTTAACTACTCATTCTACTTAACTGATATTGCTTACTCTAAAGATAGTAACACTTAACCCCCTTTAACTGCTCCAGAAAATAAGAACAGAACATGTAACTTACAGCAACTAATACATGCAATCCAAGTGTAATAATTGTATCATATCAAAATTTCCTGGCAACCTTAGCTAACCATAAGGAAAATAGTTAATCCATCAATGAATCCCCTAGCAGCACGAAATAGAAAATCCGATTCCAAAATTTCCTTATCAACTCAAATAAGGAATTAATCTTAATAAATTCTTTAGCAAGGTCCCAAGGCTTCCATAGTCCAGACATCACACATTCATCCCACACCTCCTTATCGCCTTCCTTCACTGTATCTTTCCTTTTCCTTTATCTGCAGTAAGAGGAAATGCAACTATAAGCGGATGCTTAGTAAGCGTTATCTAACTCACAAAATTCGGATATGCATGTGTACAAAAGGGAATCAAGAAACTGAATGATTTAAAAGAAAAGCTGCTCATGCTCATCTAATAGCAAAGGAACCGAAATCAAAGAAATCAATACTGCAAAGCTAAAGGACCGGCTGGTCATACCTTTCAAGTTAACAGAGGAATCAAAACAGACCGAAATGCTAAACATGTAAGGCTGCTCATGCTTGCAAATAGCAGTAAGAAAGTCTAAACAGCATGCTAGAATAAAAGAGCTAAACTTGCTGATTTTTTTAAACCTATGTGAAACTTATTTCATTTATTCCCAAACTTATACTCTTATACTTCAAAATAATAATCTCTTGGGCCCAGACTTAGTACCATTGCACGCTCTCTAATAGAAACTGAGGTAGCGAGCCACCAGTCCTATGAGGATAAAGACCTTGGTCTTACCAGGACCAAGACCTCGGAATTGGTCACCTGAATTTATTTAACGACAACCTCGGAAGTCGGGTACTAGCCTTTTCAAATAAAATACATATTATCTTTAAATACTCCTAAAATGAAGTGTCTCGGCATTTCTTCAAACACTTGGTGTATGTTTGATCTCAAATTCTTTAATTTGGGATTAAATTAAGTCCTTGGTCTTTTCTTACTTATAACTACTCAAATATGTGATCTGTTCATGCTCAATCACTCAACACAAGCTAAAAACAAGCATACTGGGATGCTAAAGGAACATCTAAAACTGCATGCTGGAGCATAGGTAAGGCTATCCATGCTAATTGGAAAGCAGAAAAGGTCTAAAGGGCATGGTTCAAATAAAGTTGTTCTTATTCATTGCAGTAACAGAGCAAACCAACATGGTATACTTAAAACACAGGTTGTTCATGCTCCCTAAATCAGTAACAAAACTAAAAACTGAAATACTAACATGCACGATCAAGAAGCAAGAAAACTCAACTAACGTGCTAAGGGTAAGGGGTTGTTCATACCCCATAAATAGCAAAAGAAAATCTAAACTTACTGGAATTAGACTTCTATTAATTGTCTGTTGAAAAACTCAAACTAAAGAAGGAAACAAAGATCTGAAAACTACTCCTATTGTAGGCGAGAGCACTTACCTATGTGTTCTTGAACTTACAGCCGAGCAGAGAAGCTTCTAGGGTTTCAGAGACTTGAAATCTCGGCCTCTTCTTCGTGCCGACGGATTCTCCTCGACGAGAGGGTCTCGAATCTGTGAAGAGCTCACGGAATTACCACTTGGCCGGCCGCCGGAGACGAAGCCCTAGCTTCGACTTCGTTTTCGCCCGAGCAGCGCCGTCACACGCGAGAGAGGAAAGGATGAGAGGGTTTTGGTCATGTGGAAATAACCCGAATCCTTTTTATACCAATGGGTATCCTCAGTTTCTGTTATTACTTAAATTTATTTTGCCATCACTTTGATCATGAAACACTTGCTTGAGCGCTTGGCTATCATGCTTCACTTAAGTCTTGGATCGGGTTGGAGGTCGCAAGTTCGAACCTCGGCCGAACCTCTTTATTTTTTTCAACTTCTTTCTTTTGGTAAAAATACCAAACGAACTCCAAAAATTTCATAAAAATACTCTAAAAATCTCTAGAATATTCCTAAAGCATTTCTAAATATTTATAAGTACTTTTAGAACTCCAAACAATTAAATTTGGGGTGTTATATTCAACGCCACAAGTCATGTTCACACATGAGACAATTTAGTTCAATGCAAATTCAAACCCTAGATTTGCATCTCCTGTGTATCCACACATGAGAGAGAACTTCTCCTCGTGCATTTGTTCATAGCTACAATGCTTATGAATTAATATAAATCAATCAATATGCTTTAAAACTTTCAATGTGGAACTAAAGTCTCATTCACAATGAAGCATCTTTTCTCTCCATCTCTTTTCCTTTCACATATATCAAACAGCTAGTTCATGCATGGTAGGCTCACGAATAGATTGCAAGCTCACATCTATGGGACCGATGGGCTCACAAATAAGCTATGAACTCACTGCAAAATGATCGACAAGCTTGCAAGCACATAGCCAGAGTTTGCGCTAGGAGATCAATAGCCTCGCAAGCAACCCTCGAGTTCATAGACGATGGTGAGTTCGTTGGCCTTAAAACTAATTATTAACTTATCACATACTATTAAATCATATTATTAGCACAATTACATTATATTATAGATACTATCAAATTAAATCATTTTAAAATATATTACAAGTGCTATTAAACTGTATTTTGTGTACTATTAAAATTATATTGTGATTGTTATTCAATGATAGTATAGGTATGCTACTAAATTGTGTTATATATACTATAATTTTATTATAAATACTATCAAATTATATTGCAAATCTTATTTTATCAGTAAGTACAATAAAACTATGGCAAAAATCATAGAAACATCCTTTTTTTTAATAGTAAAAGTAGCATCCTACTTTAATTTTTTATTAAAAGAACGCTTCATCCCCTATACAATGACACAAATACCCTCTGACGTGGTGCATGAGTATTTCTGTCTATTTTTTCATCTAAATCTAATTATATTGTAGCACCTATGAAACCATAGTTATTAAAATTGAATAGCAATCTGCGTTATAATAGCTACAAAATCATAATTGCTACAGCTAAGTAGCAAAATTATGTCATAACAATTACGATTTTGTAACCACTGTAACTGAGAATGGTGAATTTAATATATCATAATTATTCAATTAATTGCTAAATTACTTGGAACATATGCGTTTCTCTTTTAATATTTTCTTTCTTGCATGATACGGAAGATATATCCCAAATATAGAATCGATTTCTATGAGTTTCTCTTTTAATATTTTCCTTCTTTACTTGCATGACACGGAAGATATATCCCAAATATAGAATCGATTTCTTTATTATCTCATCAAGTTAGAGAATTTTATATCATAACTATTCAATTATTTAATGAATCACATGGAAACATTTGTATACACATAACAAAAGTTCATCAAGTAGTTCATTTTAGGGTATACGAGTTTAGACTTTAGACTTTCTGAACAAGCAACTTATCGATAGAATTGTCACTCTTCTCTAAATTAAAAATATTCAATTCATGATTCGTCTTATGCATGGATTGTAGTTATAGCAGTCACGGATTTATAGCTGTTAAAATGTTGTAGTTGTATCAACTGCATCCTCGTAGCTGCTACAACTATCATAGTTATAGTAGCTACGAGAACTTAACTATTACAATGTGATAGAATTATAGCGGGAAAAAGATAGTATTATGCATGTTAGATGCATACATACATGTGTTAGAAGGTATCCATGTCATTTTATAAAAAGATGGATGCCTTTTTTTTTTATACTAATATTAAAATGTGCCGCTACTTTTATGATTTGGAAATGAAAGGCATTCCTATAATTTTTTCCCCCTTAAATTTTATTATAAATAATATCAAATTATATTCTAAATCTTACGGTATCAATAAAACTATACCTTGGATGCCATCAAATAATTTAAAAAGGATATTTTAAATGCATTTAGACACGCATACATATATGGAACAATATAGATCCGAGTGCTATTTAATGAGTTGAAAGATAAATGGTGTAAAAAATAATATCATGGATATATTAAAAATAAAATATAGTGTTAGATTCCTTACACAAGTTGGGCTCGATGGACCGGTCGTGCTTAATCAGTTGGGCAAACCCAATCAATTGTGCAAATTTAGGAATTTGGTTCACCCAAGTGGGCTTGATGGGCCTGTAGAACCAAATAGACCGAACTAATTTGATCAAACAGGTGGGCAAGACTAACTAGGTGGATTGATTAGGCGAAGTGAACTTAATGGGTTAGGTGAACCAACTGAACTTGACTGGCAGAGCAGCTCCGGCATACTTGGCGAACCAGACAGGGTAGATCGAGTGGGACTAGAAGAACAGGCCGAGGCGCGCCGAGTAGATTGTGTGGACCATACCGACCAAATGGGGGCGCGGCAATACCCGAGCTACCATCTGTTCTTGCTCAGCTTTACATCGAGCGAGCACCTATCAGGCAATAAAATGTTAGAAAGAATCATTACAAATGAGGAATTGCTTCATGATGAACAAAAGATTCATCAAGAACTGCCACAAGAACCAAGTCCAACTTCATTAAAGATTCAAAAAAAATCTCCAACCTGATTTTTCAATGAAGGAACTTCTCGATGAATGATGCATTGAGAATCCACCAGTCCCATTCTCTCATGAGCCTCCTTTAATCAGTAAACAGAAATCATCAAAACTACTTTAAAAATTGGAGAAGCAACAAACTGCCACAAGTACCTCCACACATCTTCTGAGTGAGAAGTCGAGACCCCATTCATCAACCAAGTCATTCTGCAGCAATGGTGACAACTTTGGATCTGTTCGAAGATGCAGAATCGACATAGTAAGGAACATGAAGTAAACAAGCATACCTGAATCATGTGCCATATGCAATGTCAGGTGCCATCTCAATGAAACTGTATCAGAAGTAAAAAGTGTTGCTGATGAAACTAAGGTGTGATTCGCAAAGAGATGGTACGGAAAGGAAGGTATATACGCAGCACACGGAGGAAGATGAGGATCGGAGCATCTGCCATGTGCCTCCTTTGTTTCTCTGCTTAATCCGAATCGCATATACTTAAGTTATTTAAAATTTACTTGAGAGATAAAGAACAGTAACAGCAAGAAAAACACATTTAGTCTTAGTAATGAGTTAAGAAAGAAAGAACAGATAAAACTACTAAGCTTAAATTTTGATGTTGAATGTCTAGGCCAACTACACAATTTTGTTTTTCTCATCTGAACTTTGGCTCGACGTGCACAGTTTGTCTCGTAGGTTGATTCTGAAAATGCAAGGCTTCCTAGCTAAGTATTCTTTTCTATCGTTTATAAAGGTAGAAACTCATGCTACTTAGGGTCCAATGGTCGAATGGTTAATGGAAGAAAAAAATTTGGACGATGCCATCGACTAGACAGTGTTACAGTAGAACATCATGGAATGGACAGTGATGACTGACATCGTTGCCAATCCAGTTATCGAAACCTTTGGTTGTTAATGCATTCAAATTAAAGAAAACTAGAAGCTAAACAGATAAGCCAACTTGAAACTCACTTATGGACTTCACTTCCTGTTTGCCTTATTGTCATTCGCCATACCAAACTTCTATTACCTGGCATAGCACCAGGTTGGGAGATCTCCAGCCCATGCCTTTTTACCAAATTAACATACCTGCACTATACACAGTTTCTGAGGGTTTGAATGCAGGCACGAACAAGTTAAAAAAACTTACTCTTCTCCATCAAGATGAGTAAGATCCAGATCTTCATCCTAAATGAATATGTACTCGTATGGAGCAACAATGTCGTGATGCAAAAATCGTTTTGCGAACCACCTTTAAGTATCAATTAGGAGGATAAGAATTGTTAACTGCTGGATTATCAAACAAAGAGCAAGTGCTGAGAAATGGAATCAGGATCCACACACCATTTAGTCTGTTTTATGGCACTGACATGAATAGCCTTCTTGGACCATTCAAATTCGTCCCATTCACTTGTGCGACCGTTGTAGTGGAACAACAAGATTGTAAAATTTTCTGAGAACTGTGACAATGAAATCTTAGATACACTAAGAAAAATCTTTTTAACAGTTAAAAATTAGAGAACAGCAGAAATAGAAACGCTCATTAGTTACTATCAAAATCTGATAAAAGTTCCTTGAGAAAAAAAAATAGATTGAGTGAATTACATGAGTGTAAATGAGTGGAATAAGATGTCTAATTTTCAATCTAACATAACAAGGGGCGTATATTTAAAGGCCCTTTACTAACTTTTTAATTGCAATATCAATATTCATTCTCATGTCATATCCAACAGAAAAAGTTACAAGATGCTTCTGCTTAATCTGCAAATCCTGTGTAAAATCATATCGTGCGTGAGAAAAACTTAATAAATATCACAATTTTAATTAGGAGACAAACATATCCACAGATTTTTCTTAAAAAGGGAGTTAGACTGGCCGTGAAGGCTACCCACTATGTTTACGCATGTCTTAAAGTGAATTCTTGCATGAATCTTAAAGCACCATTTATGTTCACAACCTAAGATGCTAGGTAAGTGCAATTAGATTGATACGGGTTATGACAAACGGATCTAATAACGTGGTGATCAAAGTTAGGTAAGGTGGGGATCAAAATCAGAATGAGGGAGCAATTCTCATATGACTCTGTCGATCGCCCCATGATAAAACTTTAGGGTCTTAACCAAGTGGTTACAAAGTAGGGCGCTCGAATAAAGCCAACTGGCAATAAAGCCGATCGGATATAAGGACTCTAACGTCTTACTCTGAAAATCAGGAAATAATATACCTGATTAGTCAAGTAGCCAACTGAATGTAAGGGAGCTTGACCAGGTGAAAATCTGGCCAAACTCTAAGCGTTTAAACTTTCTGAAAACCCCTTACCATAAAATTGGATAGAGGTCGATCGAACATAAGACTCTCCATGTATGCCCCGACGAGTAAAGCTCAGACAAGCTTAAAGATATTTGACCTCATAAAAGTCTTAGTATAAGATCGGTCGGATAAAGGCCAATAGAACACAAGGTTATCTGTATACGCCCCGCCAGGTAAAAATTGGGCGAGCTTAAAGACACTTGGCCTCATAAAAGTCTTAGTATAAGATCAACCGGATGAAGGTCAATCGAACATAAGGCTGTCTGTGTACGCCCGGGTAGGTAAAGACTGAGCGGGCTTAAAGACACTTGGCCTCATAAAAGTCGTAGTAGAAGATCGGTTGAATGAAGGTCGATCGAACACAAGGCTGTCTATAGATGCCGGGTCGAATAAAGCCGACTGGCCATAAAGCCGATTGGATATAAGGGCCCTAACGTCTTACTCTGAAAATCAAGAAATAATATACCTGATTAGTCAAGTAGCCGGTCGAATGTAAGGGAGCTTGACAAGGTGAAAATATTACCAAGCTCTAAGCGTTTAAACTTTCTAAAACCCCCTTACCATAAAACTGACTGGATAGAGGCCGATCGAACATCAGGCTCTCCATGTATGCTCGGTCGAGTAAAGCTTGGACAGGCTTAAAAATACTTTACCTCATAAAAGTCTTAGTATAAGATCAGTCGGATGAAGGCCGATAGAACGCAAGGCTATCTGTATACGCCTGGCCAGGTAAAAATCGGGCAGACTTAAAGACACTTGGCCTCATAAAAGTCTTAGTATAAGATCGTCCAGATGAAGGCCGATCGAACATAAAGTTGTCTGTGTATGCCTGGTCTGGTAAAGACCGGGCGGGCTTGACTGGGCAAAAGATCGGACGAGTTTAAAGACACGTATCCTTAGGAAACTCTATATATCCACTCAGTCGAGCACGGGTCTACCAAGTTTAAGTTACCTAATGTTACATTATCTCTAAAATAAAGCTCTAATATATATAATTTATCATATGACTTCTTGAATGAAGTTTTGACATACTGTGGGCACTATATTAGTCTCTGAACAGATCTTTGTAGTACTCAATATATGACAAAGCAGATTAATACAATAGCAAGCAATGTGGTTGGCATTATGGACTGGCCGAGATACTATGACAGAATACAATGTCAAGTAATATGGCCGACCTTACGAACCGGCCGAGATATATTCAGCAGACAAACAATCAACAACATTTTAATAGTCTGACATAATTGTTGGGGAATATTCCTTTAGAAGCTCCTTCGGAGTGAATCTGGTTTCTCATTGGTGATTCATCTATAATGACATCTCCCTCTAATGACTTCAGAAAAGGTTTAGTTATAAACGATAAAAGAGGTACATCTACGAGTACAAAAAAATTCCTTGGAAGCTGAACTACCTAACAAACTCTAACGCATATATAAAGCCACCTTATGGTCATGGAGATAGTGAGAGGTGGTATAAAAAGGTGGGGTCCTCTCCATTAGCAAGGTACGTAATTTTCGCATTTAAGACCTTCATTCACACATCCACTACTGTTCTTCTTCCATTTACAAGGAATTGTACTGATTTGAGCATCGGAGGGTCTTGCTAGGGACCCCTTTCCGGGTCTTTTGTCACTAATGCTTCGTTGGATCGTCTGGTAGTGCACGGGATCATTGAGGAGCTTCATCCCAGATCGGAGTCAACTATTCATCAACAAACCATCCACTTGAGCCAGCGCATCATCTCCTCAGCCTTTAGACAAGATCAAATTTGGCACCATCTGTGGAAATCTTCGCCTGAATCTGAAGCTACGAAATGGAGGAGGTTGGAAAACTCGCTACCGTTATCTTAACACAGGAAGATCTGGATTTTTCATCAACGCCCGAGCATAAAAATTACTTCAACAACAACAACAAGCCAACACTGGTAGTACGCTGCCACCACCAAATCTGGCAGCGTAACAACCCATCAAAGAAAAATAGGACTCAAGAGGAAGGCTCTGCTCGCTTGCTTCCTGCACCTCTCTCACCAACGCGGCGCCCCCGAGCACTTTTCCGCACACCGCTGGAACAGTTGGGCCAAGGAAGAGCACTCCAAGAATCTTCTAGAGAAGCACCTGCGCGGGATAAGCGCCAAGGAAAAGTCGTAGCCAGCGATAGCTCCCCTGAGTGAATCGTCACCCCATTCTCTCAACGGGTGTTAGACGATCCATTGCCAAAACATTACCAGAATCTGAACATAGGAGTGTATTCGGGAACAATCGACCCGGAAGACCCTCTCCGCAAGTTTAAGAACGCTGCCCTCCTTCAACAATTTGTGGACGACGTTAAATGCTGAATGTTCCTCACCACATTTGGCGGAGTAGTATAACGATGGTTCAAACGGTTGTCAGATAACTCATTCACCGTTTCAAGGACTTCCGCAAGGTATTTCTTCACCACTTCTACAACAACTGGTGGTATCACAAAACCCCTTGGAGCATTTTCTCACTCAAATAGGGGCCCAAAGAGACCATCCGATTCTATATCAAGAGGTTTAATCAAGTGGCTATGGATGTTCCTATGGCCACCACGGAGATTTGGTAAAGATTTTAGTGAGTGTCTTTTCTCATGGACTCACTAATAATGATTTTATCAGAGATTTGGTTAGAAAACCTCCAACCAACTTTGACCTGCTGATTGAATGGACAACTGAATTCATCAATATTAAAGAAGCCTAGGCGACCCGAAAGAAGGACACTACACCAGCTCCTGCTCCAATCATAGAGCGCTTGGCATTACCTGCCCCTCCACCCAAAGGACCTCGGGCAAGTCATCAATACTATCATTAAGAATTGCGGCCTCAAGTAGTGCAAAATGTGGAAGTCCCTCGGGAAGCTCCATGAAAGTGGTGCACATATCATCGGGCAGCTACTCATATTACGGAGGATTATTACACTCTACAGAATCAACGAAACGACAACCCCTGATATCATCGGCATTCACCAGCCCCAAACCGGAGACTATATACATGGTAAAATAGTCCGCTCAAGATTGAGTACTGGGTGACTGAGCCATAGCAGGGAACCCTACAGCTCCAGGCTAAGCAAACCCAAGTGTCCGCCCAAGTTCAACAAGAACAGCCTTCCGCACAGTAAAAAGAAACTGCAGTAATGCCGCTCGGGGTAATATCAACATGATAACTAAAGGACCAACTGATGGTGATTCCAATCGAGTAAGGAAGTCACACACTCGGCATCTGGTCATTCATGAAGTCGGATATAGTGCAGAGTGGGTGGTCGGGCCTGACATCAGCTTCGGCCCCAGAGATCTAAAGGGAGTGAAAATACCCATGATGATGTATTAATAATTAAGGTTGTTATAGCCAATTACAATATCTCTCACACTTTTATTGATATAGGCAGCTCAGTTATCTTCAAGTAAGCATTTAAGTAGCTACAAATGGACCCAAGTGAACTTCAACCTATGACAACTCCTCTGTACGGACTCACGAGTAATGTGGTCTAGCCGCTCGACTAAATAAAGTTGGTCATATCCTTAGGGGAGGAGCCCCTGATGAGAACACGTCGATCAATTTTTATAGTGGTGCGCGCGCCTTCTGCCGACAATGTCATTTTGGGTCGACCAGCCCTAACTGAATTCCGGGTGATCGTTTCAACCTTCTGCCAAAATGACCAAGTGGGAGAGGTCAAAGGTGATCAACTGGTAGTGGGCAAGTGCTACGTGGAGATAGTGAAGATAGAGGTTACTCGAAAAATGCAAGGATGGAGGTTAATGTTATTCAAGAAAAGTCGTCCGTCCTGGTGTATGAAGAAAAAGAAGAGGTACAAATTCATATTAATCGGCCGGAGGCCACCACTCAGATAGCGGTCGACCTAGCTACTGAGTTTAAGGTCGACCTGGTGGAGTGTCTGACACACAATAGTGATATATTTGCCTGGATGCCCAAAGAAGTAACGGGCATATCTCCAACAATCATGGAGTATGTACTCCATGTCTATCCTGACGCTCGTCCGGTCAAACAAAGAAAGCGAGATTTCGAGACCAACAAAATAAAATCATTAAAAAAGAGGCGGACAAGTTATTGGAGGTGAGCTACATCAGGGAAGTGCAGTTCTCGAGTTGGCTAGCAAATGTTATCCTGGTTTTCAAGCCTGGAAACAAGTGGCGGGCTTGTATTGATTTCAGAGATCTTAATAAAACTTGCCCGAAGAATTATTATCCCCTACCCCACATCGATCCAGTTATTGATTCTACCTCTGGCTATGAATCCATCTATATGTTGGATGCTTATCAAGGATATCATCAAGATCCGCTCGCCAAGGAGGACCAGGAAAAGGTCAATTTCATAACTACCGAGGGCACTTATTATTATAATGTTATGTCATTCGGACTAAAGAATACAGGAGCAACCTATCAAAGACTTATGAACATGATCCGTTAAAAGCAAATTGGGCCGAACATGGAAGTCTACATGGATGATATCCTCATCAAATCTCTTCAGGCTGCAGATTTAATCAAAGACATAGAAGCAACCTGCAGAACCTTGAGGCAATATGGGCTCAAGCTCAACCTTTGCAAATGTTTATTCGGAGCTATAAATGGAAGATTTTTGGGCTACATAGTCACAGAACGAGGGATCGAAGCCAATCCTAGTAAAGTACAAGCTCTACAAAACATGGCTCCCCCACGCATCCTGAAAAAGACCCAAGATTGACTGGCCGAATTACTGCGCTATCTCGCTTCATCTCCCGATCGACTGATCGAAGTCTGCCTTTCTTTAAAATACTTCATCGAGCAATCAAATTCTAGTGGGATGCCAACTACGAAAAGGTGTTCGAGGAGCTAAAGAATTATTTGTCGGATCTGTCCATCCTAGCTAAGCTAATAGTGGGTTAAACTTGATAGGTTTAATTGTAAACTAATGAACAAGTTATTAGTTTAGTGTAGGTGAGATAGGAGGGAAAAGAGCAACAATCTGTATATTTTTTGAATCATTTATTAAAGGGAGCAGAATCTCGCTACACCGCACTCGAGAAATTGGTGTATAAATTGGTCTTGGTTGCTCGAAGGTTGCATCCTTATTTTTTGTCGCATTCAATCATCATACTGTTAGGCACTTTAGGTCGAGTGCTTGTTAACCCTAAAGCGTCTAAAAGATTGATCAAATGGACAACTGGGCTTAGTAAGTATGATATACAATACCTATTAGAATGTATACTAAAAGTCTAGCTTTTTGTAAACATTTATTTTGAAATAAAGAATCACATTAGTCAAATGTCTACATTTGTATACTAAGTGTAGTTGTTCAATTAATTTATATTGTAGATAACATGGTGTGTGGTGTCACACATAGAAGATCATGTTATCAATTCCTTATAAATTATAAATAGAAGCTCACGACTAAGATGGAAAGGAACAAACCATTGGAATAGTCGTAGTGTAATTTGGTATTAGTTTATCTTAACTATAAAATTACACTAGTACACTCTCAGTGTATTGAGCATGACCATTTAAGGTATGTTCTTTTTATACTCACTGAAAGAACAAGACTTTTATTATTATGGAAGTGTGTGCTCTTAATCCTGATATAATAACAAACACATATATCTAATATTTATTTCTTTGACTTATCAATGGGTGAGATTTAGTTCGATAAATCAAGAGGCCCGATAAGTTGGAAAATGGTATTGTTTATATGGTGTGTTGTTGATTATAGAATGAAACTGTGTCCTAGTAATCTAGGTTAATGATGTCCCCAAGAGGAGCTCATAAGGATTGTCATGTAAACCCTACAAGTGGACTTAGTCCGACGTAACAATAAGGTTGAGTGGTACTACTCTTGGAGCTAGATATTAATTAAGTGAGTTGTCAGTAACTCATTTAATTAGTGGGCATTCTATATCTTAAACACAGGGAGATTAACACACTCATGATAAGAAGGAGCTCATATAGTAATATGGGATTGGTGCGGTAGTTCAATAATAACTCTTTAGTGGAATGAGATATTATTGATGAACTTGAGTTGGGTGTTCGGGGCGAACACGAGAAGCTCAAGTTCATCGGGAGACCAAAATCAATTCCTCCTCTCGGTCTCTGTCGTAGCCTCTTATTCATAAAGTCTTATACCCACTCATACCCACCTTCTTACCCACCTTAAGGTGGTCGGCCAAGCTTAGCTTGAAGCCCAAGCTAGGGCCGAGCAAACCAAGGTTGGATGGGTCAAGTAGGTGGTCGGGCCTAGCTTGAACCCAAGCTTAGGTGTCCGGCCACAATTAAATAAAAGGAGTTTATTTAAAATCTTTCCTTATGTGGAAGCCATGGTTTTAAAAGAGAGTTTAAAATTTAAATATTTCCTTTTATAGTTTTCTACAAAAGATTAAGAGAAAGGTTTGATATCTTTCCTTATTTGTAGTTAAAAAGAAGATTTTAATTTTTGATAAAACTTTCCTTTTTTGTAACCATCCTCATGGTTTTAAAAGAGAGTTTTAAAATTTAAATCTTTCCTTTTATAGATTTTTACAAAAGATTAAGAGAAAGGTTTGATATCTTTCCTTATTTGTAGTTAAAAGGAAGATTTTAATTTTTGATAAAACTTTCCTTTTTTGTAACCATTCTCATGATTTTAAAAGAGAGTTTTAAAATTATAAATCTTTCCTTTTATAGTTTTCTACAAAAGATTAAGAGAAAGATTTGATATCTTTCTTTATTTGTAGTTAAAAGGAATATTTTAATTTTAGAGAAAACTTTTTTTTTTATAAATCATCCACATGTTTTAATAGAGAGATTTTAATTTATAAAAGTTTCCTTTTATGAATAACCATGAAGGAAATTTTTAAAGAGAAATTTTTATTTTAAAAATTTCTGGAAACAAATTAGGAAGTTTTAATTTTATGTTTAAAACTTTCCTTGTTTGGAAGACATGATGTGGCCGGCCATTGAAAGGTTTAAAAGGAAATTTTTTTAATTAGTTAAATTTTCCTTTCATTGACAAGGAAAATAAGGAAGTTTTTATTAAAACTTTCCTTATTTGCCAAGACCAAGGAATATAAAAGAGAGGGTAAAGGTGCCTCACCTCATAACATATCTTCTATTATTCCTCTCTTCCTTGGTGGTGGTCGGCCCTCTCTTCTTCCTCTTCCCCTATTCTTCTTCTTAAGTGGCCGGCGGCATCATCTTCTTGGAGAGATCTTGGTGGCCAGATTTTGCTTGGAGAAGAAGAAGAGATAGGAGACAATGTTTCCTAGCATCCCTTGGAGCTTGGTTGGTGGCCAAAGACCTTCATCTCTAGGAGATTCTTAGTGGCCGAAACTTGCAAGGAGAAGAAGTAGGCTTGGGTGGATTCTCATCTCGGTAGATCGTCGCCCACACGACGCCCGAGATAAGAAGAGGAATACAGCAGAAGATCGTGAGGTCTATAAGCTATAAAAGGTATAACTAGTTATTAGTTTTCGCATCATAACTAGTTCATCCTTTTATTTAGATATTGAAATACCAAACACAAGAGGCTAATGAATCTAGGTAATCGAATTTATGTTTTCGATTTTGTGTTTCTTTTGTTTTTCGAACTTTTGATTCGATTGTTCTTTTTGGTTAAACCTAGGGTTACTATAAGGAAATTAAATATTGAATTTTGTTGAAAGGCTTTGTCTAAGAAGTGGTGGATGCTCCCATACCCAAGAAGGCCTAGTGCCTCACCATGTTTAACCTGGAAGCCGATCTCTGAAATTAATATTTAATTGAATTTGTAACATAGGTGGATTTGAATTAATAATGTTAAGCATCGTTTGCGATCCAAGTCTAAAGCTCTAAGAACAAATAAGTTGAATTTGGAATCAATAATGTTAAGTTCTGTTTGCGATTCCAAATTTAATTTCTAAATAACACAATAGGTTGTTAGGAATGGTTCAGAACTTGTACAAAATTTTTGTACAGGGGAACCAGTAGATATTCTGAGTAGCAACCAACAATACCAACCTCGTGTAGCCATCAAAGTTCAGGCCTTAGCTGACTTCATAATAGAAGTACAAGGTCCTGAGAAAATGTAAAAGATATATGTTGATGAATCCTCTACTCGGCAGGGTAGTGGAATAGATATTCTTGTTATATTGCCCAGGGAGGATCGAATGCAATTATTTGTTCGATTAAATTATCGAGCAACCAATAATGAAGCAGAATATAAGGCATTGATAGCAGGACTATAGGTTGCGTGGCACGTTGGAGCCGCCCGGGTTTTAATCTAATCAAATTCTCAGTTGACGACTCAACAATTGTCTGACAACTTTGAGATTAACAACGAGTGGCTTAAGTTATATGCAGAATCCTTTGACAAATTAAAAGCTGAATTCCAGGAAGTGAGCATACAGAAGATTTCCTGATCAGATAATCAAATAGCAGATAAGTTAGCCAAATTCGCTTCTGTCATAATTCCCTAGAATTTGGAAAAGCCTATGGAGGAACCATTATTAGTGGCTTGCATTGAGCGGCAGGCCGACCTGGAGCTACAAAGTAACTAGAGAACACCAATCATCTTATTCTTACAACAGAGTACTCTACCCACCGACAAGGAGCAAGTACGGGTACTCAAGAAAAGGGCTAGTCGGTTTACTATGATTGGGGATCATCTTTATAAGAGAGTCTTTTCCTGTCCTTTACTCAAATGCATCACGTTGAACGATGTGCAGTACATTTTGCAAGAAGTGCATCAAGATTCCTGTGGAAGTTATATAGGAGGTCATTCTCTCGCTTGAAAAATATTATTAACTGGATTTTTTTGGCCTACTCTACAAGCCAATGCATCTCAATTAGTAAGGACCTATTTATCTTGTCAAAAGCACCAGAACATCCCACATCACCCCCACAGAATTGCTTAAAACCTCCATGGTTTCTTGCCCATTTGATCAATAGGGGATGGATATAGTAGAGTCTTTTCCCTTGACATCTGCTTATAGGAGATTTTTACTAGTAGCAGTAGATTATTTCTCAAAATGGATGGTAGCTGAACACTTAACTAAAATAACTGAGCATACGGTTATTAAATTCTTATGGCAAAATATTATTTACATATTTAGTATTCTGCATAAGTTGGTTTCCAATAATGGAAGGCAATTCCAAGGCATAAAGATCAGAGAATAGTATCTGGGGTATGGTATTACACAGGTCTTTACTTCTGTAGCTTATCCGCAGAGTAATGGACAAGCTAAAGTAACAAATAGAGAAATTATCAAATGACTCAAAACTAAATTAGATCATGTTGGGGGCAATTGGGTGGATGAATTACCCAGTGTATTATAGGCATATCGCACAACTCCCCAAGAATCGATAGATATAACTCCTTTCCACTTAGTTTATGGTGGTGAGGCAGTGGTCCCGGTTGAGATAGGGATAGAATCCGATCGCAAGTATTTATATGATGAGGAAAATGTCGACCGACATCTTATGGAGCTCAACCTGATAGAGGAAGTCTAGGACAAGGCAGCAGCTCAGCTTATGTCATATCATCAAAGGATAAGGAAAAATTATAATAGATGGGTTATTCCAAGATTTTTTCAAGTGGGTGATCTGGTCTAGAAGCGCATAAAGCCAGTCGAGGATGTTAATAAACTGAAGCCATAATGGGAAGGACCTTTCAAGGTGGTACAAAAGCTCACCTCTGGTTCTTATTATCTTGAAGATGCCGAGGGTCGGAGATTGAACAAGACCTTGGAGTGCAAATTATCTATAACCTTATAGAGCTTAACAAGTATGCTTGTAACTTACTCCTATATTTTGTTCAACTTTTATACATTCAATAAAAAGTGCAGGTGGATTCATCTCAGTCGAATGCGACTTTAAATTCTATACAGTCGAACGACAACTTTAAACTCTATACAGTCGAACTCGACTTAAAACTCTATGCAGTCGAACTGTGACTTTAAACTCTACACAGTCGAACTGCGACTTTAACTACACAGTCAAACTCGACTTTAAACTCTATACAGTCTAACTCGATTTTAAAATCTATATAGTCGAATTGAGACTTTAAACTCTATACAGTCGAACTCGACTTTAAACTCTACACAGTCGAACTGTGACTTTAAACTCTACATAGTTAAACTACGACTTTAAACTCTATACAGTCAAACTCAACTTTAAACTCTATACAGTCGAACTCGACTTTAAACTCTATACAGCCGAACGGTGACTTTAAACCCTATACAGTCGAACTGCGACTTTAAACTCAAGTTATAAACAAGTATTCATTATGGACAAATTCTAACATCAAGGGCTTATAAATGTCCGACCTACTTATTTCGCTCACCATTATATTCTTGCCAGCTTATAATTCAGTCCGAGAATTCTTTATGAAAGTTGCTTATATATGTCCGATCTGTTTATTTCGTTCAGCATTATGTTCTTGACCAGCTTGTAATTCAATCTGGGAATTCATTATGAAAGCTGCTTATATATGTCCAGCCTGTTTATTTCGCTCGGTATTATATTCTCGCCCAACTTATTATTCAGTCTAGGGATTCTTTATGAAAATTACTTATAAATATCTAGCCTATTTATTTCGCTCGGTATTATATTCTCGCCCAACTTATCATTCAGTCCGGGGATTCATTATGAAAATTATTTATAAATGTCCGACTAGTTTATTTCGTTCGGCCTTATGTTCTTGCCCAGCTTATTACACAATCTGGGAGTTTATCATGAAAATTACTTATGAAAGTTTAATTGGTTTATTTCTTTCGACACTATGTATCTGACCAGCCCATTATTTTATTTGAGAATTCATTATGAAGATTACTTGGCGATATATGGAAGTTAAGTTATTTTACTCGGTGTTATTGCCACGCCTGGCATCTTATGCGGATTAACATATACGGCATAAGGAACACACACGGAATATAATCTTATCAGTAATATTGGTGGTTCTGATCATACACAAGGAGAACAGGTGTACCCAATAATATTTCATACGCAGTTTAGTATTTAATAGTGATTTTCATACACAGCTTTCATACACATCTTAGTATTTAATAATATTTCATACACAGCCTAGTATTTAATAGTTACATGTCCCCATATAAAAAACTTCAATCGAACTTGCTCAAGAGATCCCTAGGAGCTCTTTGAGGAGTCAATGTTGGTCTATAGACTAATGAGAGGGGTTTGAGGATAGATGACTGCTCTTTTGCAGTTGTCGAATCACTCCCCCCATAGCATGGTCGAGTGTCTCGAAAAATCTCTTAAATAATTTTCTCTTTAAATCAAAGGAGTCTAAATAAGCTCTCCTCTCTCCATCTATGCGTTCATCTTCCCCAGCTTTATAAGTAGACAATTCAGCCCGAGCGGTGATAGTTTCAGTCTTTGCCGCATCCAACTGGGCTTGTAGGGATTCTATTTGGACCTCTCGTGCCTCTAACACTGTATATTGTTGTAACGCCATATAATTCTTAGTAGATAGTTCTTAAATCAGCTCAAGAGAACGGGATGAATGTTTGATCCTCAACTCTTCTAATAAAGTAGTCTTGTGATCTATATTTGAAAGGGTTTTCTCTTTCAGTGCCCTCTTCACTTGGAGCTTGGACTCATTGCTTTGTAACTAAAGCTCTAAATTCTACTTGTCTATTGCTTGGGATGTTAATAACCACTGGCAGTCTTGTAGAGTCTTTTCTACACCAGAAATATGCTCGGCCTGCTCCCCTATTTTTCTCTGCAAGAGGATCTTCTCATTATCGGGAGCGGTGGAAGCAGCCTGTAGTTCTGCCACGTGATCCTTTAAAACTTTGTTGGCCCTCTCCAGATCCACAACTAGTTGTCTCGAATGTAATCTAGAGGCGTAGAGATGAATAGAATAATAATAGAGCTACAATTAAAAAAAGTAACTTGAGAAAACTTAATTATAAACGTACTGCAATAACATTTTGGTTGTGCTCTTCAGCACACTTGGAGATTGTAGTTTTTTGCACTTGTTTGTGTGATTGTACCCATGATTCGGCTAAGGAGCCAACTTGAGTATCCCATAGGTTAAGAGTGAAGTGGCATTCGTTCCTTGTTGGGAGGGTAACTTAATGGATTGTTTAAAGAGACACGAGGGATTAATTAAAGACGTGGACCCAGAGGGGAGAGCAAGAGGGATTTCAGGCAATTGTGAAGGAGCGAGAGCTGGTTGAATAGGCAAAGATGCTGATGTTGGTCCAGCTGACTTGGGACCCTAATCAGGCACTAATCCCTCAGACACATGGCTCATCAATTTGTTGGTGGATGAGCACTTGGATAGAGCAGTAGTCGAAGTAACGCTCAAAGCCAGTGGAGGAATTGGTTGAGTAGTGGTGGAAGTTGTTGTTGCCTTAGGAGGTTGGATAACTAGTGGAATTGCATGAGATATATGTATGATAAGGCATGGACTCATCATAGCAAGTGGAAAACGAGAACGACTATGTTTTTGAAACCCAAGCTCTTTACTTCAATCATAAGAGATCTCGGCCAAAGCAAGGTGAGACCTTTTGGGGAGGGGTTGCTCACGTATATCTAGGCATGAAGCCTCCATTTGAGATTTTTGGCGCTTCATGATGAGAGGAGTGTCTAACTCCAAGGAGTTAGAAGGGGACTCATGAATGGGTTTAGCCAGGGGGATTAGACCCTCTGAGGTAGAGGTTTGTTCAACTTGACGTTCCTTCAATAAATCCTTCCCCCTCTTGTTTAAAGTTGCTCTTGTTAACTAGGTGTTTTTATATGATAAAGCTAGGAGAATGACCTACAATGAGGGAAAGTTAAAAGCTTATACCACAAAGGATTAGTGGATAATAAATAATTAAGTACGAAGAAGATGAGGATTTTTACTTACCAAAGGGGGCACTTAGTTCCAGATTGACTAAAGTTAACCCAAAAACAAACAATAAACCTTCTATGGTTAGCGCCGATAGGTTGAATTTAGCGCCTTTCAATTTCTCTAAAGATTCCCAAAAGATGGGATCAGTGGAGACGTTACCTAAGTCAAGGATAGGGGGAAGATGTTACTACTAGGTGGTGACAAAAGGTGCAAGGGTCGGAAAACGAATGAAGAAATATTTATCCCTCCATTCCTCTTGAGCGGACACCCTGTTAAATAAGATCGCTTTGGGGTGAGATTAAAACTTAAATATCCATTCGCTACTTGGCGGGGAACAAAATAGTGGTGAAATAGATGAGGAGATAGAGGAATATTTAACAAACATAAAACGATAACAACACCACTTAAGATGCGGAAGGATTGAGGGATAAGCTGATGGAGCGGAATACCAAAATATTGGCTCACAATGATAAAAAAATGGATGAAAAGGAAAACGGAGACCGTATACGATCTGTTCTTTAAAGATGGCCACACTTTCTGGTAGAGAAAGGTGGGGGTGATTTTCTTTAGTGGGAATAACTATGAAGGTAGGAAGACCATAGTTAATCATAAGGTAGTATGCATCGGCGATGGTAAAACTAGAAGAACACTGTGTATACCATTCATCACTCGCATCCATTTGCGAAAGAAAATGTTATAGAAACAGATAGAGGAAAAGAGAAACCGAGGGTCGAAGGAGAGGTAGCAACGAAACATAGGAAGAAATAAAGCTTTAGAGTTTTATCTCTTTCTCATAAAAATTTTATAAGGGTTCCTCGGAAACGCCTCTCAACTTGAATTGTTAGATTATAATGATGCAAATGCGAGCTTGGAGGTGAACCATCAGATGGTCGGAAAAAGTAAAAGATAAGTAAAAGGTGGTACACCTATGATGATGTATACACACGTGTCACCAATAAAAAATCAGCAACGATAACTAATACGACGGGCATTTAATTGGCAAAGTCAATGCTTTTACCGAGAAAAGCACAGTTTTCTGTGTAATTCCTCAAGGAGAGAGTATGACTAATCCTTACTAGTCTTAAGCTCGAACGAGTTTTCTAAACTCGTTCAGGAAATACTAGGTGAACATGCTAGATTAGATCACGTTGGTCTGGGACATACTACTAAGGAGTGTTATATTGAACAGGTTTAATTTCGGCCGACCCCAGACTCCTTTACTTGAGTAAATAAGGAGTATTATAGCATTATAGCTAGTTCTTTTTTACTGAACAGGTTTAATTTTGATTGATCCTAGACTCCTTTACTTGAGTAAATAAGGAGTATTATAGCTAGTTCTTTTTTAAGGCTTATTATCAAATGGGTGTGAACTTAAGCGAATCCCAAGTTCGGTCGGCCATAGGGATGGACGTCCTGGACCAGATGGATGGCATAGGTAATAGTCCATTTGGCCTGAGCATGTAAAATACCAGAAATAGGCGAATATTAATAAGGGAATTTTCCGAAATTTTTGGAAATTTTTCGAGAATTTTTTGGAGCTCGTACGGAGGAGTTGACAGGGATAAAAACGGGGCTGGAAAAGCCTGTTTAGGCTATCCTGTTTTAATCGAGGAAATGTTTATTTATTTCCTTTCTATTTCTTTTCTTTTATTCCTTTCCGCGTGCCCTAAACTCCTTGCACCGACGTCGTTTCTCCCCAAAAACCGCACGAGCGGTTCCTTCCTCATGCCTATTTCCTCCGACGCCACTTCATTTCCTACTCCTTCCCTTCCTGCGACGCCGGACCACCTTGCTACGCTGCCCCGCCGACCTCGTCGACACTTGAGCGCTGGCCACCGCGAGCCCTAGCCAACTTCTCGGTCCCGTGTCTTCTCCACCCGACGGCGTCACCACCTGCAGTGCCGCTGGCAGAACCCTTCCTCCGATTATGGAGTAGAACCGCTCCTCAGCCCTAGCGCCGGCCAGTCGAACCTTAGTTGTCCTCGACGCTGATTGCCACAGAGAGACCACTGGCGGCAACTTTTCTTTCTACTCTAGCTCAGGTATCCTTTCTTTCTACCGTGCCCTAGTTGTGGATTTGGGAGCTTTTGTGTCCGAAGGTAGAAGATTAACTAGATTACAGCCACCACGACAATGTGGGCTGGAGTTTTTCCTTCGTCGGAGTCTTGGATCACCTCCGACCAGTGGAGAGGAAGAAGGTAAGGTGAGTTGGAAAATTTGGGTCATTTTTGGAAATTGTTATCTCTGTTTCTTGATCGCAAACTGATCTGACCAGTGGGAAGGAATCTAGTAGTTGGTTTCTGTGAATTCTCTTTAGCTCCAACAGCGAACACACTCTGAGACTGTGGATCAAGAAACGACAGTGAGGTGAATTGAGGTAAGATGTAGAGAAAGTTATTTCTTTTGGTTACCGTGTACACTGGATTAGAGCTAGGAAAGGTTAAGTGTAGCATGCTGCTGCACACTTGAATTTATTTTGTTTGGTCGGATATACATATATGTATATATATGGATCTTGATCAATTGAATAAAGGAAGGGTTAAGGTTAACGAAATTAACCCTAATTGATTAGTTGGATTAGAATTTAGTTTGGCTAATTGTTATATTATAGAATTAGCTAAACTAGACATTTTGTTTGATACAGGACTTTGACGCGAGACGAGTATCTCGACGTCGTGGACCAGATTGGACTTTTCGATTTGGAGGCGAGTACTTTTGACATATGTCATTTGATATACATAGTAGTGAATATAACAAGTTGCATTAATTATGTTCTTATTTGTTCCGGTTAATTACTACCCGATACTTGTTATATGATTGATTGATTGCTTGTTTTGCATCTCATGTATTCCTTACCTGTTGATACATGCTTATAGGGTTAGTGATATACCATGCTTCACCATGTTCAGGACCTAGGTTTTATACCTTCTGTGTACCTTTGATTTGATTTGATAAGTTGACCTATGATGCACTTTTATATATATATATATATTAGGTCAGGATATTTTGTGGTTAGTGTCATGCACCATTTGCATGATTGCATGCTGTGCAATAGTTCGCTCCATTATTGTTGAGCACATCGCCGGTTACATGGATCTGCACACAGCACCACTCATGGGTTAGTGGTTGATTCAGGCAGTGTGTGTTGCAGCAGGGACTTTGTTTGGCTCCGTTGGTCCGCTCATGGGTAGTGTGATGCAACATGTTAGCCGGCAGGGATTCCTTCCCGTCATCGTGTATCGGGAGTTGAGAGCATTGCGCTCCCCCATTTATGATTTGGGGTAGGAGGATAGGTGTACTCCGACAGCATCCCGTTCACTCGGTCACTCATCAGGAGTAGTGACGACAGAGTACACGGTTGTCACAGCCCTACCCACTCAGCCTCACTATTGGGTGTGAGATGATCGACTGGCGTCATGGGTGACCATGACGCATCATTGCCATCATATGCATGATGCATTTATTGCTTGTGTTTGTGTTTGCTGCATTTATATGCTGCATATTGTTTGGATACCTATATTTGACATGCATACAGGATTTCTATACCACTCGAACTGTTTGTCCTTATACCCAGGTTCTGGTTAGTACAGTATTCTCCTCTTTGCTTCAGTTTGCATTTACCTTTATTACATCCAAAAACTGTACGCATGATTAGTGCTAGGTGTTATTTCCTTACTTTGTATATCAGTTGTACCTGCTGAGTGTTGGACTCACCCCGCCTCCATTGTTGATATTTTCAGGTTGAGGCTGTCCGGAGCAGTTCCAGTCGCTAGTCCCCATCTGCACGTAGTGCTAGTCCTCTACTGGTCTTGAATTGTTATTTTATCTTAGTTTCGCTATCAGACTTTGTTTTTAGTCTTGTATTGTTTTACTTATGGATATTGTATGGATTCTTATCGTTTGATGGATTTTTGGTATGATTTGTATTTATTCTACTACATGCCTGCCTGGACGGCAGAAGAGGTGAGTTCATCGGATTTGAGCTTTACGAGTGTAGTTGAGTAGGATTGATTTTGAGTCATGGTATTACTGCTTTGGTTTGCTTATATTTATATAAACTGTGTGGTGATGGTTTATTTACATGTTATTATTCCAGCCGCATGTGGCTGAGGTATATGAGATGTAAGAAGTTTCAGATTGTCCGCTGTACAGGGGAGATGCTGCCGAAATTTCTTCGGACAGGGACTCCTCCGGGGCGTGACAATTTATTTGGTATCAGAGCTAGGTTTGCGAGTCAAACTGGGTATTTTCGGATTTTTACGGATTTTGGTTATGTTCATGTTTAGGAATTTTGTTTCGGATTTATACGGATTTCCGGTGATTTTCTTGTACGGAATTCCGAGATCAATTGGGACTGGACAGCGACGGAACATCTCCAAACAGCAATTAGGTATGAAATTATTTTGGTAATTATTGATACTTGTAGTAATATCTGTGATATAATTTAACAGATATGAAACAACCATTTTCTATGATGGAACATGATTCTGAGTATATGGAATATGAAAATAGGGTTCGCGCTCATTCTGACAACCCTGATTCAAGGCATGAGGGAGCTCGTTATAGAGATTTTGGAATAGGTGGGTTCTATGGACGCGATTATTATGGTCCAAATTACAATGATGGCACGTATCCATCATATGGCGGTGCACACTTTGGGCGTGGCTACTATTATTGACTTGCAATGTTGTTAATTTGCGGATGATGAATTGAATGTGGCAAGGATATGCGTAGAAGCTGACAATGTTAGTTTATTGTCTTCTTAGTAGTTATAATCTATATAAACTATCTATTTTGGTCGTGGGCTAGATATTTAGCACTGTTTCTTTGTTTATTCCTTTTGTGAGACTGTTTAGTAGATTTGTTATTATACATTAATCTATGGAGAGTCTTGTGATTGAATTTGATCATGGAAGCTTTATGTTTGCAACTGAATCAGCTTTTAGAACAAGTGATGTATTACCAAAGATTGAGATGAAGCATGAACATATAACCATACTTTAGACGCACAATTTGCAGTTAGTCATGTGGTCAAATTCATGTTCAACTTTTGCTGGTTCGGTGTTCCATATTGCTTATCCACCTATATTTAGCAAAGCACCCAACAAATATACATTAATCACACTTTTAGTATAAATTTTATTGTTTTTGTACTACTTCATAGTGTCACAATGGAATATCATGTCTGTGCGTCATTGAAATTCAGTTTATTTGCTTCTTGTTGTTTTGTTAGGGAGATCAGTAATGAACTATTATATATTTTTTAACCATGGAATGAAAGGGCGCTTGAACAATATCACATGTATGTAACTTAAAAACCAATTGCCCGAGGCTTAAAGTTTAATTGCTCAAGTTGCCTATCCAAAAGCTACTTAGGAATGTGATGTTTGCAATTAGTTATTTAATCAACTTTAACCATGCTTATCCTCATAATAGTGGGTAACATGAGTGTGTTGCTTAGTTACTACTCTTAAATGAGGAACCCTTAAGGAGTAGTAATGTTAGCACGGAAAAGGATGTAAACTAGTTCATGGCAACAGCTAGGATATAGTAGATTATTTATAACAAATCTAGACTTATTTCTGGCTTTTATAGAGAAAGAGAGAATGATGTGATGTAGTAAGTCTATTTGAATTGAGTATATAATGCTAGTTGAGATAGTTAAATTGGTATGAAGATGCATTCTTTGAGAATAGTGTTCATGCTTGTTATGTTGAGGATTGATAATGGTTATCAAAAGCATTTCCTGAGGGTTCGTGTTTTTTTTTTTTAGTTGCTGCTATAGTAGTAAGAAGATATATGTTATTGTTGATGGCTTCTATAATGAGGAGAGGTAGCTTGGGTTGCAGTGCTCGAGTCACGGCTAAAAAGAACAAGTAGAAATTGCTATGGAGTGATGAGTTGAATTATGGTAAGGTAGTGATCTCATATTGTTTGAGGGTACTGTAGTGTATGTAGGATAGTTTTGTGTTGGTGATTGTGAGATGTGTTAAAATATACAACCAGAGGTGAGTTGAAATTGATGTTTTAGGTGTCGTGAGGGGATTAGTTCTAGATTGGTGAAACATTGTAGTTTAGTAGATAAATTTGTTCTTCTTTCTGTCGACTAATGCACTCCAATGTGGAAAAGAAGGATAGGATTGTGATATATTTCTACATCTTGATAGTACACTATGATAAGAATTGGTTGTTGGAAAATTATCAAGTATGAATGATGTTGAGGATGGTTTGAGATTGATGGATATTGTGAGATCAAATATTGTGATATGTTGATTTTTGATGATTTATTGGTGATATATTATTTGGTGCTTGATGTTGATAGTGATATGAGAAGTAGAATGTCTTGATATTTATGGAGTTGGTGATTTGTAGTTGATGATCATATTACAGACTTGTTGCCAGTGATCTCACTTTTGACTATGCTTGTAGTACGGACATTATGGGGTCATGGTATCATTATTTAGGTTTATCAGTGTCTTAGACATTTTTAGGGACTCAATGATTTCTGGTATTCCTAGGGAAGTTTGGAATAGTGATAATTGTCTTATTGACAATATTGTGATATATTTCTGATTCGAGGTGGATCACGAACAACATCTTCGCATTGTTCTGGAGATGTTTCGACGAGAATATCTGTAAGCGAAGTTCAGTGGTGCATATTTTGATTGTCTTTTGTGGGATTTCTAGGGACACATTGTCTCTAGCAGGGGCATATAAATGGACCTATAGAAGATAGGGGATGTTACCAGAAGGAGTAGCCAAAGTCTATACAGGAGATCCGCAGTTTTCTGGGACTAGCAGGATATTACCGACGTTTTGTCGAGGGTTTCTCGCGTCTTGCTATGCCACTGACACGTCTTACCAGGAAGGGCGTGAAGTTTACGTGGACAGAGGATTGCGAGACCAGCTTTCAGGAGCTGAAGCGGAGATTAGTGTCGGCTCCAGTTTTGGTTTTACCTTCTGGAGAAGACGGATTTGTACTCTACACCGACGCTTCTCTACAGGGTTTGGGTGCTGTTCTGATGCAGCACGGCAGAGTAGTCTTTTATGCTTCTCGTCAGCTGAAGGAGCATGAGAAGAACTACCCAGTTCATGACCTAGAGTTAGCCGCTATCATATATTCTTTGAAGATTTGGCTTCATCATCTGTACGGCATTACATTTGAGATTCTCACTGATTATAAGAGTCTCAAATATATTTTCACTCAGAAGGAGCTTAATCTCCGACAGGGGAGATGGATAGAGTTCCTGAAGGACTACGATTGTACCATTAGCTACCACCCGAGGAAAGCTAATGTGGTTGCAGATGCACTCAACAGGAAGTCCAAAGGGACCTTGGCTTGCCACCGAGTTTCAGTTACAGACTTGGTTCAGGGTTTCTCTGAGTTAGATCTTGAGGAGTAGGGACCGACAGAGCAGGGTATTCTTGTTACCATGGTTGCTCAGTCGTCGATTAGGACGAGGATCCGAGAGGCCCAGGCTGGTGATCAGCATTTGCAGTTCATTAGCAGTCAGATAGCTTCCGGGCAGCAGACCGAGTTTGCACGAGACGAGGAGGGTGTTATATACTTCCAAGGCAGATTATGCGTACCTCAGTCTCATCCGGTCTTACAAGAGCTACTTCAGGAGGCTCATCGTTCTCGATTTACGATCCATCCAGGCGGGACCCGTATGTATCGAGACTTGAGGCATTCCTATTGGTGGAACGGTATGAAGAAAGACATCGCGGATTTTGTAGCTAGATGTCTTGTCTGTCAGCAGGTGAAGGCTGAGCATCAACGACCTGCCGGGTTACTTCAGCGAATTCCTATTCCTGAGTGGAAATGGGAGCATATCACTATGGATTTTGTAGTGGGATTGCCGAGGACACGACGAGGCTATGACACGATTTGGGTAATCGTTGATCGATTAACCAAATACGCGCATTTCTTAGCGATTCGGAGGACTGATTCCCTGGATCGATTGACAGATCTGTATTGTCGAGAGATTATCAGACTCCATGGTGTTCCGTTGAGTATCATTTCGGATAGAGATCCACGGTTCACGTATCATTTCTGGCAAAGTCTGCAGCAGGCCTTGGGCACACAGCTCCGTTTCAGTACAGCTTTCCATCCACAGACAGATGGACAGTCAGAGCGGACCATTCAGACTTTAGAGGATCTGCTGAGGTCATGTGTTATGGATTTCGGAGGCAGTTGGGAGGACCATCTGTCGTTGGTAGAGTTTGCCTACAACAACAGCTTTCATTCGGCTATCCAGATGGCACCGTTTGAGGCGTTGTATGGTAGACCTTGTCGGACACCCGTCCTCTGGGATGAGGTTGGAGAGACCCAGTTGTTGGGACCTCATAGATTTCAGCAGGATGCAGAGTTGGTCCGTACTATCAGACGGAGGATGTCTGAGGCGCAGGACCACCAGAAGAGTTATGTTGATCGGAGACGCAGACCACTAGAGTTCTCTGTTGGCGACCATGTATTTCTGCGAGTTTCACCCACGAAAGGGGTGAAGAGATTTGGCCTCAGAGGTAAGCTAGTTCCGCGGTACATTGGCCCTTTCGAGATCTTGGAGAGGATTGGAGTGGTAGCTTACCGACTGGCACTACCACCGTCCCTGTCAGGCGTTCACGATGTATTCCACGTATCTATGCTGCGGAGATACGTGCCCGACCCGACGCATGTGCTGGCAGATATTCCAGTTCCAGTTCAGCCTGACATTACTTATGAGGAGATTCCGGTATGGATTTTGGACCGGAAAGAGTGTCAGTTGCGGAACAAGACTATCCGGCTGGTTAAAGTCGGATGGCAGCATCATTCGGATGAGGAGGCTACTTAGGAGCTCGAGGATACGATCCGAGCTCGTTATCCCCATCTTTTCACTTGAGGTATGTGATTTAATTTACCGTTCATCATTTATACTTTATATTTGTGTTTAGTACTTGCTGATGGTAGATAACGAAATTTGGGGACCAAATTTTTATTAGTGGGGGAGAATGTAAAATACAAGAAATAGGCGAATATTAATAAGGGAATTTTCTGAAATTTTTGGAAATTTTTCGAGAATTTTTCGGAGCTCGTACGGACGAGTTGACGAGGATAAATACGGGGCCGAAAAAGCCTGTTTAGGCTATCCCGTTTTAATCAAGGAAATGTTTATTTATTTCCTTTCTATTTCTTTTCTTTTATTCCTTTCCGTGTGCCCTAAACTCCTTGCGCCGACGTCGTTTCTCCCCAAAAATCTCACGAGCGGTTCCTTCCTCATGCCTATTTCCTTCGACGCCACTTCATTTCCTACTCCTTCCCTTCCTGCGACGCCGGACCACCTTGCTATGCCGCCCCGCCGACCTCATCGACACTTGAGCGCTGGCCACCGCGAGCCCTAGCCAACTTCTCGGTCCCGCGTCTTCTCCACCCGACGGTGTCACCACCTGCAGTGCCGCTGGCAGAACCCTTCCTCCGATTATTCAGTAGAACCGCTCCTCAGCCCTAGCGTCGGCCAGTCGAACCTTGGTTGTCCTCGACGCTGATTGCCACAGAGAGACCACCGGCGGCAACTTTTCTTTCTGCTCTAGCTCAGGTATCCTTTCTTTCTACCGTGCCCTAGTTGTGGATTTTGGGCATTTGAGTTCTATGTGGTGTTGTTTTGGGAGCTTTTGTGTCCGAAGGTAGAAGATTAGCTAGATTACAGCCACCACGACACTGTGGGCTGGAGTTTTTCCTTCGTCAGAGTCTTGGATCACCTCCAACCAGTGGAGAGGAAGAAGGTAAGGTGAGTTGGAAAATTTGGGTCATTTCTGGAAATTGTTATCTCTGTTTCTTGATCGCAAACTGATCTGACCAGTGGGAAGGAATCTAGTAGTTGGTTTCTGTGAATTCTCTTTAGCTCCAGCAGCGAACACACTCTAAGACTGTGGATCAAGAAACGACAGTGAGGTGAATTGAGGTAAGATGTAGAGAAAGTTATTTCTTTTGGTTACCGTGTATACTTGATTGGAGCTAGGAAAGGTTAAGCGTAGCATGCTGCTGCACACTTGAATTTATTTTGTTAGGTCGGATATACATATATGTATATATATGGATCTTGATCAATTGAATAAAGGAAGGGTTAAGGTTAACGAAATTAACCCTAATTGATTAGTTGGATTAGAATTTAGTTTGGCTAATTGTTATATATAGAATTAGCTAAACTAGACATTTTGTTTGATACAGGACTTTGACGCGAGACGAGTATCTCGACGTCGTGCACCAGATTGGACTTTTCGATTTGGAGGAGGGTACTTTTGACTTATGTCATTTGATATACATAGTAGTGATTATAACAAGTTGCATTAATTATGTTCTTATTTGTTCCGGTTAATCACTACCCGATACTTGTTACATGATTGATTGATTGCTTGTTTTGCATCTCATGTATTCCTTACCTGTTGATACATGCTTATAGGGGTAGTGATATACCATGCTTCACCATGTTCAGGACCTAGGTTTTATACCTTCTGTGTACCTTTGATTTGATTTGATTCGTTGACCTATGATGCACTTTTATATATATATAGATTAGGTCAGGATATTTTGTGGTTAGTGTCATGCACCATTTGCATGCTGTGCGATAGTTCGCTCCATTATTGTTGAGCACATCGTCAGTTACATGGATCTGCACACACCACCACTCATGGGTTAGTGGTCGATTCAGGCAGTGTGTGTTGCAGCAGGGACTTTGTTTGGCTCCGTTGGTCCGCTCATGGGTAGTGTGATGCAACGTGTTAGCCGGCAGGGATTCCTCCCCGTCATCGTGTACCGGGAGTTTAGAGCATTGCGCTCCCCCATTTATGATTTGGGGTAGGAGGATAGGTGTACTCCGACAGCATCCCGTTCACTCGGTCACTCATCAGGAGTAGTGACGACAGAGTGCACGGTTGTCACAGCCCTACCCACTCGGCCTCATTATTGGGTGTGAGATGATCGACTGGCGTCAGGGGTGACCAGGACGCATCATTGGCATCATATACATGATGCATTTATTGCTTGTGTTTGTGTTTGCTGCATTTATATGTTGCATATTGTTTGGATACCTATATTTGACATGCATACAGGATTTCTATACCACTCGAACTGTTTGTCCTTATACCCAGGTTCTGGTTAGTACAATATTCTCCTCTTTGCTTCAGTTTGCATTTACCTTTATTACATCAGGAGACTGTACGCATGATTAGTGCTAGGTGTTATTTCCTTACTTTGTATATCAGTTGTACCTGCTGAGTGTTGGACTCACCCTGCCTCCATTGTTGATATTTTCAGGTTGAGGCTGTCCGGAGCAGTTCCAGTCGCTAGTCCCCATCTGCATGTAGTGCTAGTCCTCTACTGGTCTTGAGTTGTTATTTTATCTTAGTTTCGCTATCAGACTTTGTTTTTAGTCTTGTATTGTTTTACTTATGGATATTGTATAGATTCTTATCATTTGATGGATTTTTGGTATGATTTGGATTTATTCTACTACATGCCTGCCTGGACGGCAGAAGAGGTGAGTTCATCGGATTTGAGCTTTACGAGTGTAGTTGAGTAGGATTGATTTTGAGTCATGGTATTACTTCTTTGGTTTGCTTATATTTATATAAACTGCATGGTGATGGTTTATTTACATGATATTATTCCAGCTGCATATGGCTGAGGTATATGAGATGTAGGAAGTTTCAGATTGTCCGCTGTACAGGGGAGATGCTGCCGAAATTTCTTCGGATAGGGACTCCTCCGGGGCGTGATAGAGCAGGTGATTCGGAGAGGCATCGTTTCATCTCGCCTAAGTTTTTGCCCAGGCAGAGCTAGGTTATCTCTATTATGGCGAGCGTATAATGAAAATGGTGGAGGTTACATAGTAAGTTTTGTAAAAATAAATAAATAAATAAATAGTAACAATAAAAATAAAAATATGATCGATGAGTTTAATCAAATACTTGAACAGGCAACAAAAGTCTAGTAGATGTTAACAATCAACTTAAACATGTAAGAAAAAGTAAGGCAGGTTAAGAAAAGCGGGAAAGTAAGTCGGATAAGGCAGCATGTAGTATCTTCTTGTGATCCAGGAAGTTGGTTGGAGGATCGGATGTTAGATATCCACCCTCTTTTAGCTGCGTCATCGCTCCTTCAGCTCCGAGAAAAAGAGCCTTAGAAAGGGAATCAGCAATGGGCGCATTGAACTCGCAGGTGTTGAAAAGGGCGATCTTCCTCACTTTAAAACGATGATCCTCTCTCGCCCGATAAGTTGTTAATGTCACTCTAGCGGTTGTTATTTTCATTTGAGCTGTCAGTAAATTAGCGAGTAAGGAATATTGCTCAATCTTTTAGGTCAACAACTCAGCTTCCTTGGCAGCTAGCTTGGTTGCACGAGTAAACTTTAATTCAGACATTTGAGCACATAATTGCTTATTCTCAGTAATTTTGCTCGTCCGATTTTATTTTTATTTCTTCCCGGAAGTTCGTTTCTAATTGAAGTTGAGCCTTGAGAGTTTCCTAAGAGGTCTTCCATTGAGTCGCTTGCTCACGCTCAGCTTCATCTAGCTCTTAAGCTTCTTTTAGTTGAGCAAATAATTCTTTGATTCGCTCGGAGTTTTGTGCGGAGCTTGCTGTAGAGATTTGTTGATTTAGCAACTCATTTTCCTTTGCTAAAACATGCAATTGTTGAGCAATGCTCGTACTGATTGCCCAACGCTAAAATATAAGTACAGTTACTAATTTCAAAGAGGGGATATAAATAGATGGCTAAGTGATGATACCTTGGTCTGGTCAAACGAAAATTCATTTGCCAGCTCTATAGGTGTGAGTTTGCTAAGATGGTCTTTGGCCTCTGTCTATGCATCTATTAAGCGACCTCCTAATAATATCAGTAGGGTAAAAGGAAGAAGAGACGGTAGACATGGAAGCTTAAGCAGAAGGCAAAGAAAAAATGATTGATGATTGGGGAAAACACTCTGGAGCATCAAATGTACTACTCGGACCGAGAGATATAGAGAGGATGGGATCTAGAGAGCAGTCCAGTAAAGAAGTATCCTCTTGATGTTAGCCGAGAGTAGGAACTGATAAAGTAGGATAAAGGATAGCCAAGGTTTACTCATGAGACTGTTCTCATACATCCTCCTGAGCGGGGTTGATTAAGTAGAGATGGTTTGCTTCTTATGAGAGGGGGCAAGAGTTAACTTGCGCTTCTTGTGTTGTCTATTGGGAGAAGCTACCTTATCTAGAGAAGAGCTTATAGGGGTTGGAGAAGGTTTTGAAGGTAACTCCCCAGAAACTCCATTTGTGCTCGTCTTGATCCCACGATCTTCAGAGGTCTCATCAGAAGGAGGGGGTACTAGTAAACCCACTCAGCCAATAATACTTTTTCTTTAGCGCAAAGCTCTGCCTTCTTTAGATCAATCGACTCATTGATCAAGGATAAGATAATAGAATCCACTACATAAAATAACAAATATCTTAGTTAGAGATAGTGTAAGCATCAAAATTAACAAAACTTACCAAAGGGGCAGGGTAATCTCTTTTGAATGGGGTTTAAACCAATAAGACATAAGAAGCCCTCCTGTAACCATTTGTGAATTTTGAAATGTTGATGGCTCAGTTTGGGGAGATAGGTAAGAAAAATGGGATCCTACTTTGGGACCCTGCTTCAATTTTGTAGGATCAAGAAGAGGAAAGGAGGATTATCAATGTGAGCCAAGTGGCATAATCAGGTATTTCTATAAAGAAGAAATAAGATTTTCATCCCTTATTCGAGGACGGTATGTCCTCAAAAAAGACCACTTTTATCCTGCTTCAATTTTGTAGGATCAAGAAGAGGAAAGGAGGATTATCAATGTGGGCCAAGTGACATAATCAGGTATTTCTATAAAGAAGAAATAAGATTTTCATCCCTTATTCGAGGACGGTATGTCCTCAAAAAAGACCGCTTTTAGTCGGATTGGAAGAGGAAACCCCCGAATTCTGATTTTTTAGGGTAAGTGAACAAATAAAGATTATGAGGAGTAGGATGAATTCTGAATAGACGGAATAACATGAACATCTCGCACATATAACGAAATGCAAAAGGCATTCGGAACAAATTGTTGCAAGGGGATGTGGAAATATTGGCTTACTGCTAATAAGAAAAGATGAATGGGAAAACGAAGACAGGCAACTAATTGGTCGAAAAGAAAGTAATATGGTTATCAGGAGGAAGCCAAGGACGATCAGTTGGGGAAGGAAGACGAATGCGGTAATTACGGCGGATCTCATATCGGGAATAGAGATAAGCCCGATCAGAAGCATCGAAGCTTGAGGAAGCAGAAGTATATCAAGGGGTGAACGACTCCTAGGCCATGGTAGAAAAAATCCTAGACAGAAAGTGAATAACTTACTAGGGTGTCTGAGATTCAAACAAGAAGGAATGCAGAGCAAGGAAGATCGTCGGAAAAAATAGAGGGAGGAAGGTAGGACGTCGAAGGAAACGAACTCGAAAGGAGGAAAGACGAAGGTCAAAAAACTTACAGCGCCTAGGGTTTTATAAAAAGGAAAGTTTAATCGCCACCGTTAGATTGGAACGGCATGACTAAGGAGAGTCATTGATTTGCAAAGGGGGGCATGCTGTTACGGCATACAAAATAGGGAATGTCAGAAAATGTTACAGAAAATGAGTAGTGGTGCTACGTGGCACTCACTTATAAATGGCCATTTATGATGGATAAGACAAGAGACTCATTTTTTGAAAAACAAAATGCCTTTTCGCAGCTCTTTGGTATTCCCTCCTTCATAAAATAGTTAGTTATTAGCAAGCGATTCTTGAAAAAGTCACTAAGTGTATTGGGTATGGTAAGAGTACGAATTGCCAAACAACCCTAGTAAGAAGGCAAATGTGAGAGAAATAGAACTTGAGTCCAGTCAGTCATTTACATCTCCTTCGACTAGACTTGAAAGAGAGACTAGTGATACAGGTTATAGCGAACGGATCTTGAGAATGACGTGGTGGTCAAAGTCAAGATAAGGTGAGGGTCAAAGTCAGAATGAGGAAGCACTTCTCATATGACTCTGTCGATCACCCCACGATAAAACTCTAGGGTCCTGATCAAGTGGTTACAAAGTAGAACGCTCGAATAAAGTCGACCAACCATAAAGTCGATCAGATATAAGGGCTCTAGCATCTTACTCTGAAAATCAGAAAATAATATACCTGATTAGTCAAGTAGCCGACCGAATGTAAGGGAGATTGACTAAGTGAAAATCTGACCAAGATTTAAGAACTTAAACTTTCTGAAAGCCCCTTAGCATAAAACTGACTGAATAGAGATTGATCGAACATAAGGCTCTCCATGCATGCCCAAACGGGCTTAAAGACACTTGGCCTCATAAAAGTCTTAATATAAGATTGGTCGGATGAAGGTCGATCGAACACAAGGATGTCTGTGTATGCCCAACCGGATAAAGCCTAAATGAAATTAAGGACACATGACCTTATAAAACTCTTAGCATAAGATCGACCGAATGAAGGTCGATCGAACATAAGGCTGTCTATATATGGTTGACCGAGTAAAAACCGGGTGGGCTTAAAGATACTTGGCCTTATAAAAGTTTTAATATAAGATTAGTCGAATGAAGGTCGATCGAACATAAGGTTGTTTGTGTACGTCCGGCTAGGTAAAGACCGGATGAGCTTAAAAACACTTAGCCTCATAAAAGTCTTAATATAAGATTGATTGAATGAAGGCTAATCGAACACAAGGCTATCTATATACGCCCGACCAGGTAAAGATCGAGTGGGCTTAAGGATACTTGGCTTAAGCAATGTACAACCTGAAAACAAAAATAACAACAATTTAAAAACATTAACTAATAAAAAAGAATGCTAAAATTGAATTTAACTAAAGGAGCCTTTGGGTTGCCTCCCAAGAAGCACTTGTTTAAGGTCATTAGCTCGACCGGTGTGAGATCATTCTGAGGGATGAGGTTCAGTGAAGTATAACTTCTATTTCTCCTCTAACTGCATACCATGGACATACCCTTTTAAACGTTGACCATTCATCTTAATAACTCTGAGCTCTTCATTCCAAATGTCCACTACTCCGAAGGGATAAACCTTTTTAAATTTGAACGGACCTGTCCATCGTGATTTTAGCTTTCCTGGAAAAAGTTTTAACTTTGAATTAAATAATAAGACTAGGTCACCTTCTTTGAAATCCCTGCGTAGTATGTGTTGTTTATGTCATTTCTTTGTCCTTTCCTTATAAGATTTGGCATGTTCATAAGCATCCAACCTTAATTTATCATGTTCATTTAACCGGAGCTTCCTTTTTTCTCCTACTGCCCTGAGATCCATGTTAAGTTTTGTAATTGCCCAGTAAGCTTTATATTCCAATTCAACTGGGAAATGGCATGGCTTTCCATAGATTAGTCGGAATGGGGGCATACCAATGGGAGTCTTGTAAGTTGTACGATATGCCTATAAAGCATCATCTAGCTTCAATGGCCCGTCCTTTCGTAAAGTAGAGACCGTTTTCTCTAGTATGGCCTTAATTTCTTGATTAGAGATTTTAACTTGCCCATTGGTTTGTGGATGGTATGATGTCGCCACTTTGTGATTTACTCCATATTCCTTGAGTAAGTTTTCAAATTATTTTTCTAGAAAATGTGACCCTCCATCACTAATAACTGCTTTAGGAATGCCAAATCATGGAAAAATTATCTTTTTAAACAATTTGATGACCGTCTTTGATCACTTGTAGGAGAAGCTATGGCCTCCACCCATTTTGACACATAGTCCACCGCCACCAAAATAAACTTATTTCCACACGAGAAAGGAAATGGTCCCATAAAATCTATTCCCCACACATCGAATAGCTCAACTTCCAGGATATAGTTTAGTGGCATTTCATTTCTCTTGGTTATACTTCCGGTCCTTTGGCGTTGATCACAGGATTGTATAAATTATCGTGTATCTTTGAATAAGTTTGGCCAATAAAATCCTGCTTGTAAGATTTTTGCAGTTGTTTTCAAATATCCCAGATGCCCACCATAAGATGAAGAATGACAATGGAACAAAATATCCTTAACTTCTTCCTCGGGCACACGTCTTCAATAAATTACATCGCTGCATTTCTTGTAAAGAAGTGGTTCATTCCAAATATATGATGTACGAAAGAATTTTTTTTTTTTTTTTTTTTTTGCCTAGAGAAATATGGGGGTAGAACTCCACTTGTCAAATAATTAACAAAATCTACATACCAAGGCATCTTTACACATGCTAATGCCAGAAGGTGTTCATTTGGAAAAATGTCATCAATAGGTGCCTCAAATCCTGCATCCTTTTTCCCATTTTGCCACACTCGAGATAAATGATCTACCACTACATTTTCTGCCCCTTTCTTATCTCTGATCTTTAAATTGAATTCCTAAAGAAGTAAGATCCACCTAATAAGTCGTGGTTTGGCATCTTTCTTCCCCAGTAAATATTGTATGGTAGCATGATCAGTATATACTATCACTTTCAACCCCACTAGGTAGATCTGAACTTGTCAAATGCAAAAACTACTGCTAGAAATTCTTTTTCTGTAGTGGAATAGTTTAATTGGGCTACATCTAGTGTCTTGCTTGCATAGTAGATTGCATGTAAAATCTTGTTCTTTCTTTTCCCCAGCAAAATCACTGGCGTCACACATAATTTCAAATGGGAGCTCCCAATCTAGGGATTGGATTACTAGAGCTGAAGTAAGAGCACTTTTAATCTTTTTGAAAGCCTCCATGAAGTCATTATCAAAACAGAATTCAATATCTTTAATCAACAAATTAGTTAGTGGCTTAGAGATTTTTGAGAAATCCTTGATAAAACGCCTGTAGAATACAGCATGCCCCAAGAAACTCCTTACTCCTTTTACATTAATTGGCGGGGGTAACTTCTCTATTACTTCTACCGTGGCCAGATCCACCTCAATCCCATGTTCTGATATCTTGTATCCCAAAACAATATCTTTTACCATGAAGTGACATTTTTCCCAATTTAACACCAAGTTTACATCTTTGCACTGTTGAAGAACCGTAGAAAGATTTAGTAGACAAGTGTCAAAATCATTTCCATAAATTGAGAAATCATCCATAAATACCTTCATGATTTTCTCTGTCAGATCTGAAAAAATTGCCATCATGCACCTTTGAAATGTAGTTGGGGCATTACAAAGTTCAAATGGCATACGTCGATAGGCGAAGGTTCCGTAGGGACATGTAAAAGTAGTCTTTTCTTAATCTTGAGGGTGAATTGGAATCTGAAAGAATCCCGAATAGCCATCCAAATAGCAGAAATATGAGTGTTTTGCCAGCCTCTCAAGCATCTCATCAATAAATGGTAGAGGAAATTGATTTTTTCTAGTTTCTTTATTTAGCTTCCTGTAATCAATACACATCCGTCACCCTGTGACTGTTCTCGTTGGAACCAACTCATTATTCTCATTTCTGATTACAATCATTCCTCCTTTTTTTTGGAACCACATGCGCTGGACTCTCCCATTCGCTATCTGAAATAGGATAAATAATCCTGACATCAAGAAGCTTAAGCACTTCTTTCGTTACCACCTCTTTCAAATTTGGGTTCAATCTCCTTTGATGTTCAATTGAATTTTTATATCCCTCTTCAAGTAAAATTCTATGCATACAAAGAGAGGGACTAATTCCTTTAATATCATCAATGGTATACCCAATCACCTTTCTATGTAACTTTAACTCGCTGATCAATCTTTGTGTTTTCGATTCAATTAAATATGCATTGATTATCACTGGAAAGGTGGAATTTGGGCCAAGGAATGCGTATTTAAGGTTGGGTGGAAATAGCTTTAACTCTAACTGAGGCGGCATAATTTCTGGCAAAATTGGATCCTGCTCCAACAACTTTATTTCGTCCTTCGGAGATTCTTTCCCTAAATTCTCCTCAGTTTCCGATACCATCTCTTCATCTTCTTCATAATCAAAATTATTTTCTGCATTGAAAAACATTGGAGCATTCCTCCTTCTCAATAAGATTAGTCGAAGAAATTCCTTCTCCAAACATTTTTGACAAAGACTTACAACACGAAGGGAATAAATCTTGGAAATTCTTTTGATTCAGAGTAATGTCTTCTTCGGAACCATTCTGAATTTCATCATCTACAAATTCTTGTTTATTTCCCTCATCATTTCCTTTTTCTTTATCCTCGAATGCACTTGATGAGAAAGTCAATAGATTTTTCCCTGACCAATCATTAAGATTTGATGTTATCCGATAGATTATTTCATATGCTTTATCAAGACTTTTCCTCATGAAAGATCCCCCGGATGCCAAGTCTAATTGACTCTTATTTTGAAAAGAAAGTCCAATATAGAATAAGTGTACAATCAACCATTTCTCGATACCATGATGCGGACATGAATGCAGAAGAGATGAATATCTTTTCCAAGCTTGATGTAATTCCTCTCCAACAAGTTGCTTAAAATGCAGAATCTGATTTCTCAAATGTATGGTTTTTTGTGGAGGAAAATATTTGTTCAGAAATTTCTGCTCTAACTCATCCCAAGTTCTGCTACTTTTAGGTTGCAAGGTATTAAACCACCTCTTTGCAACATCCTTAAGACTAAAAGGGAAAACCAATAGTCATATAACATCAGATGAAACCCCCTCATATCTCAATGTATTACAATATCTATGGAATTCCATGAGATGTAAATAAGGATTCTCCGACTCTAATCCCCCAAACTGATTCTGCTAAATTTTTTAGATAAAAGATGGTATAACCATAAAATTCCTTGCTTAAATCTCTGGCTGAACAATGGGCCCTAATTCTTGGGCAAACTTTAGAGCTCCATAATCTTTCAATAGTCTAAATACCATATTTGAGTGTTCTTATTCTTCTAGATGTCTTTGGGAGGTTTTTCTTTTATGAAGAGTTCTATCAATTTCAGGATCAAAAGGCAACAAATCTCCTACAAGGTTATATCTTCGCATACAAAGAATAAGCACTACAACAAAAATGGCCTACGACAACAAATATTATTTGTTGTCGTAGGGTCAAAAAATCATTGTAACTGATAGTGTTGTAAAAGGCATTGTCCTACGACAACGATTTTGAATCCGTTGTCTTTGTAGACATTCGACAACGATTTTTATCTATTATTGTTTATATGCTAAAAAAAAAATTCCCTATACGACAACATTTTAAAACCGTTGTGGTATTCAATTTCGACAACAGCGTTGTGGTAAACCCTTTTTACAACAAATATAAACTGGTGTAGTAGATATAAACCGTTGTGGTAGACCCTTTTTACGACATATATAAACCGTTGTGGTAGATAATATTTACTCATTTTGGATTTTACAACAGTTTATAACTGTTGTAATATATAATTTTAATATGTTTTACAACGGATAAAACCGTTATCTTTTATCACTTTTCACAAAATTCCATTGTGGTTATGTATTTTTTACAACGTTTCTAATCATTGTCTTTAATGTTCATGTTGTAACATGATAATACCAAACAACAAATATGTTTTTAATATAAGCAAACCACCAATACAAAACTAAATATTTACTACATTAAATCCAAAATAATCATCCATAAATCATCTTGTAGCCACACATATACAAAATATACAAAATGAGTTATACTCATCAAATTTAGTAGTATCAAACCATAAATCATATGCTTTCCATTACTGTTCTCCATATGACTTTTACACATTAGCAAGGCAATCTACAACCTAACAAAGCTCACTCCTTGCATCCAAAATCTCAAGCCTCACGAATTGCCCGAGTTACATACCTGCAAGAGAAAAATTAAACAAAACTTATCAAAGAAAAATATAAAATATAAGAAAAAAGAGAATTGTAGTAAGTACTACATGAACTGTAACCAGAGAATAAATATTTCATATAGCTCTAATATCTGGACATGAGAGAAGGATTTCCAGAATTCCAGGACAACACTCAATATCTGCAAAATGAAAGAGAAAATGTACATAAAATATAAAGAAATTCCAAGACAACACTCAATCCAGAATTCCAGATTTAGATTTATTCATATAAATCAACATAAAATACAAGCAATATAACCAACTTATAGTCTAAGAAATAAAACTTATGCAATACAAACTTCTGCAATACAAGCAATTTAACCAACTTATAGTTATCTTGGTAACTTCGCATTGGAAAACTTATGCACGTAGCTTTAAATTCGCAGAATAAGTTTACTCTGCCAGTGCCTGTCTATTAGATCAATAATTTCATTGACCTTGCCATTGAGTTTATAAATAATCAGTCAAGAACATTCTTAAAAGATACTCGTGGCAATAAAAAATCAACTAAACCTGTGAAAAATGCATCTAAACCTGGAGCATGCAGGAGGTTATAATAAATCAGCTATTCAAATATTGATTTAGGATGCGAACTTGCTAAGTTATAGACAGGATTGACAAAATGACAAGAACTTGTCTGGACAAATGTTGAAAACAGACAAGGAATTTGATATATGTTTTGTTCCTAGAAAAATGTCTTTATATATAAAACATGCTCATAATTCCAGTCAACATTCTACAAACTCCATCTACTAACTCAGCCGAATTTAATCACTATATGACGAGCTTACTTCCCGGAGGCAAAGTTTAATAGACAAAACAAAAACAAAATTATAAGGACACCACGACAATATCTATAACTAAATTTTTAAAATGTTCAATCAGCAAAATAACACATGGATGTATATTAGGTATTCACATATCAAAGAAAAAGATGAGAACAAAGAGAGGTAATAAATTATTTGGCAAAGGAGGTATTAGGCAAAGGAGTTAGCTAGCAATGAACAAAACAAATTATTGGTACTAAGGAATCAAAATCAATAAGTCATGGAGTCACAAACAAACTGTTTCAAATTGATACACACTTCGCCACACAATGATACTTGGACAATTCCTTCGTGCCTTTTTTAAAAAAAAACACTTGGATCCCAACTAAAACCTGACATCCCTATCAACCACCTTTAAACTTTTTATACAAAGTGACATAAGCAACTACCATGTGCACTGCATTTATACTTCAACAGTGAGGGAGTTAGGCTTAATGGTGTAAAACTACAAACTAATGTAATAAAAACTAGCAGTAGATCCAGGAACTAAATATAAGTAGAATTTAGAACTGATTTTAAAATGAGAGAGGGATAAAAAGAAAACCATCAACCATAGAATTTACAAAATGATTTAGAATTATCCCAAACGAAGTTCAGTCATCTTTTGAAGTTTAGTAATTTATACCTAGTAATGAATATAGTCTAGTACGCAATCCGGCCATTCGAATCGCACTTCATCAATTTCTTCGTTAGAGTAAATTGTTTTCATGAACTGTTAAGAAACCCAGATTATATTAGTAAAAAAACTAGTAATGAAGAAGCAAAATCAAATAAAATAAATTATTAGAGAAAATTGAGAATATGTCAAATATTACCATTAAGATAAGTGAATCCTTCGCGCTGGTAGCATTTCCTTCAATAATTTCTCTCATAAATTTCATCACATAAAACCCACATTATTTCGCATCAGGTTATCGAGGACCCTATGTTAACAAGAAATTTTCAATGAATAATGCACATTTAAATATTTTTTAATTAATCACAAGTAGACATATGTGTGTGTATATAATATACTAACATTTACAACTTCCCACGTAGGCTTCTTTTCCCCTTTCCGTTCTTTGTTCGAATTGAACAATTTCAAGCTCCTTCGTACAACAAGAGTTGTCATATGAGTAATAAATTAAATGCTTAATTAAAAAAAATGTACTCACATATCCACTACATATTTCCAGCCCTCATAATGATTGCGATGATTAAGTGAATCAAATAAATAAACCATCTCCACATAAGGGTCGATGACAGTCAAAAGTCAATGACAACTATGCACAAAATAGATAGTCAATGCATAAATTCAACAAAATTGTCAAAAAAAACTATTAGAAATAAAATTGTAATATTTATTTACCCAACATTGTATGGCGCTAAAACTAGTTGATTTCTTGCTGCACCACTCAGCCTATCAGCCAAAACACTTGCCTAGCCTATCAGCCAAAATGCTTTGAGGGCCTTCTTCTTCTTTAGATTCGAGCAGTCAGTCTTGCAGTGCCCCTTCTTGTTGAATACAAAGCACGTCACATTTTTGTTGTTAGAGTTGGAGGTGGAGTTGATCTTCTGCAAGTCCTTGTTGGTGAAGTTCTTCTTTCTCCTGGTGAATATTTTTCTTACCAGGTTCACCAGATGTTCTTTATCATCTGAGTCTGGGTCAGACTTGACTTTAGGTTCGGCTTGGATTTGGACTTGTCTTTTGATGACCCTACAATAAGAGCAAGACCTTTCTCGGATTTGGCGTTAGCCTATTCATGCAGTTCTAGGTCACAGAATAATTCATCTAGTTTTAACTTTGACAAGTTCCTCGAAATCTTATAAGCATCCACGATGGATGCCCACAGTGCATTTTGAGGAAATGCATTTAAGGCATATATTATCAGATCCTGATTCTCTAATTGGTGGTCGATTGTGTGGAGTCCATTGAGGATGTCCTTTATCCTCGCATGCAGCTGACTGACAGTCTCACCTTCCTACATTTTGACATTAAATAATTTATTTAAAAATAAATCTCTTTTTGTTACTTTTGTTTGTTGGTTCCCTCGTGTAGTTCTATGAGCTTGTCCCAAAGTTCCTTTGCATTTTTGTGTGGACCGACGTGGTTCAGCTCTTCTTTAGTTAGCCCGCACTGAATTGTGTTGAGAGCTTTGAAATCGATCTATGCCTTTTTCTTCATTTCTAGATTCCAATGTTTCAGATCCATTGGAATTTCGGTGTTGTCGATAGGAGTTTTGTAGCCTCTGGTTATGCTGAACCACTAGTCAAAATCGGTCTTTAGGTACACCTCCATCCGCTTCTTCTAGTACTGGAAGTCATCACCATTGAATAGGGGAGGACGAACGGTGTTGTACCCTTCAAGTTGTGTCGTTTCACAGTTGTAGAAAAAAAAACTAAAACGAGGTATCAAGACTTAGTCTTGAATTAGCAGTGTTTGAGATATATTTAAAAATATAGAAAAAATTTGAGAGGTGTTGCACCAATCTCAAATTAAAATTAAACGAAAAAAATTATTTGAACAGGTAAAGTTTTACCAATTCAAATAGAATGTGAAAAATAAAGAAATCTAAAAACGATTCCCCCGCCTTCACTACAACAAAAATGACTTTTCGCAGCGTGCAAAATCACCTTCCGCGGCGTGCAATGCACGCTGCATAGTTTAAAGCGGTTGAAAGTCATTAGTATTGACGGTGTGCATTGCACGCCGCGAAAATAACTATCCACAGCGTACTATGTACGCCACGGAAATAACTATCGACGGCGTGCCTTGCATACCGTGAAAACCAAATATCCACAGCAAGCAATGCACGCTGCGAATATTATCAAAAACAATTATCCACTGCATGCAATGCACGCTGCGAAAACTATCAAAAACAACAATCCACAGCAAGCAATGCACGCTGCGATAACTATCAAACACAATTATCCACAGCAAGCAATGCACGCTGCGAAAACTAATAAAAACAACTATTCATAGCATGCAATGCACGATGTTGAAACATGTATCCACAGCATGCAATGCACGCTGCGAAAACAATCATCAACAGCATGCGTTGCACGCTGTTGAAAATTGTTACAGCTCCATATCAAATAATCTTGAATTCCAATTTAACAAATACTTCAACAAAATAAACCCAAACCCAAAATGTGAAATTAAAAAATAAAACTAAATAGAAATAAATGGCTAAAGATAAAACAGAATAAAAGTCACTAGTTTTTATAATCCAAATAGAAAGATTCAATACAAAAAAAAGATGCATAATCTCTCACAAACTAGCTAAAAACTTTCAATCCACAATTCAGTATAATCTATATCAATCACACAAGACTATAAATTTAGATAACCATGCGACTGTGCTTCCTATTACATCATCGAGAAATTACATTTCCTCATTTGGTCGAATTAGATCAACCTTCACCAAAATCTTGTCAACCCAAACTTTCCAACAAGATCCACCAAGAACAACATGATGCACTTTTGTGTTTGGATCTGTGGACGTAATTCGACCTTCTGCAGCAAATAATCCATCAACACACCAATGAAGCAACTTGCATTTAGTATTAGCACGGATATCTCCACGACTCACATTCTTCAAATTTGACTGTAAAAAAACAATACAAGTTATTAATTCTATCATGACAATTTTTGTAATAATTTTGTGGTTTAAAAATGCATATTGTGAAGATATTTACCTGTGCAGTAGCTAAATGTTTATTAACATTATAAAAATCACCAATTTTTTTTTTCAGCATCATTGATATCACAATTGCTACCAACTTCGTTCCCAATACCACTCTACCAATGCCACCACTGCCAACCTAATTTTACAAATAAATTGTGTCAAACAATGGCAACATATAAGTGTAGATTCTAAATTAACTTATTTTATGTATGTTGTTTAATTACAAACCTGTTCTTGTTGATTATGTTGCCTCATACTTTGTAAAAACATATACTTCATTTCTTGCATTTCTTGTTGAAGGTTATGTACCATAGCTTGGAGTTGTTTAACAGTTTGATTTTGTTGCACAAAAGCTCCAACTTTTGATGGTGTAACTCCAAAGCCCAATCCACGCACTCTACCTCTTGTTTCCTTGTCAAACACAATGCTAATTGCATCATCAGTAATGTTAGTAGTCTTTTGAGATTCTGGTGGGCATTCTTGTATTTCTTTCTGCAAATAAAAAAGTTAAATTTTAAGAAAATAACAAATTTAAGTTACCCAATTTTTTTCTTATGAGCTTCTTCAAATAAAAAAGACATAATTTTATTTCCATTTTCTTTCCAACTGATTGAGTAATAGGTTCCCCATTTTTTTTCTTGTAACCTTCAATCCAAACTTGTGATCTTGTAATTTGTGTATCTGGCGGACTTGTTTTTTCCTTAGATATAGAAATATTAGAAAAAAAAAGTTAGAAACAATATTCAATAATTAATTTAGAAGTATAAAAAATAATATTTACCATAATGTGAGCCAAACGAGCATAACCTCTCCGACTCATTGTGTGAATGTGGTCTTGTTTTTCTCGCATTGCTCTAAATCCCGCACTCTTTTACTGACATTTACCAAACAAATCAAGACATTTATTTTACATTTAGCATTAATAAGACATTTATTACAAGTAATTTTGGTCATCATAAATCATAGTATCACTCTAGAACATTTAACATATTGTTCTGTTCTAAATTTGAAATGAACCAGAAATCAACCTGGCAAACCATAAATGAACTCAAAAAGAGAAAACCCCCTATTATCCTCAATATATGCCACCAGGACAAAGCTAGAGAAACACTAAATATGGAACCTGGCAGCTAACTGCAGAGGCAAAACTAACAGAAATCAACCTAGCAAATGAACTATAAAAAAGACATGTTTCTGGTGTGCCACAAGTCAGAATCGTGGAATTAATGACTATACATAAGTTTTTTTTTTTTTTGAAAATTGAGTAATAGCTACAAAGTTCAATTTATAACAAGATATACAATCTCCAACACTAACATGGTCCAAAAGAATAGCACATCATGGTTGTGCTCCAATATTGGACATATTCCTGGAACCATGCAAGGGGAAATGATGTTTCGATATTTGAAAAATTCCAATATTGGACATATTCCTGGAACCATGCAAGGGGAAACTAGACTAGACATATTCCAATATTTGAAAAATTGTATAGTCTAGTGATGTTTCGATACAATAGCAGTAAACATAATAGCAGTTCTTTAGGAAACTAGACTGACATATTCCAATATTTGAACCATGCAAGGGGAAACTGCTGTAAACATAATAGCAGTTCTTTAAAACCCATCCGAGCCAGCTGGTTTAACTGATTATATAGGATGCCAGAGAAAAATTTAGACTAGTTTGACTGAAAAATTGGGTGTTAAGCAAACTAGTAAAAACAAACTCAATCAGTATAAAACTGAAACCAAGAAATGCTTAAGACAAACAGAATTCTTATCTCAGTTGTATGTGATTTCTTATTAATAGGTGACGGTAGTTAAAACCCCAGCTGCAGTTACAATTTCTTTTCTAATTTTCAAACTTTTTTACAAAAACAATTGACTGATCTAACTATTTAACTATTAAAATAATGATTTATGATATATCATATTAATATATTAGTTAATCATATATTATATTAATGTTATATGTATTAAAAACTTTAATTAATGATGGTATATACCGAAAAAATACAAATACATATTAAGAGTGAAGTATAAGCCATATGTTGGAGTCATTTTCTTGAGTCAAGAATTTTATCAATCAATTTAAAACTATTTTAATATGTTTATTAAAGTAATACCAAATGTTTATACTTATAAAAGAAAGGATTAGAATATTTATATTATTATTTTTAAATCTTCCAGTTTGACCATAATACCAATAAACCAACAGTTTCACCTATTCAATGTCTAGTCTAGTTTTAAAAACACAGCATGTATGAAACCAAAAGTGAAAAACAATGATGAATGAAACACAGAGCAACCAAAAGTGAAAAACAATGATGAATGAAATATGAATTAGACATACTAATATAATGATATAACACTAGGCCTAGTGATGAGATGACAAAGGTATGAAATAAAAAACAAGTAATGAATCGACTCAAACAACAGGTTTCCCCTACAATAACCAAGTTGATCAAGTAAAATTTCAAACAAAAAAATGAAAGAATACATTTTCTTGTCTGTGAACCAACTATAACACTGTAATGCACAGATTATCTTATTTTGCTTATAATTGAAAGAAGTATAGTAATAAAATTTGCCCTTCTGTGAAAATAATCAAGACACACATTACCCAATAATTGACGAACAGTGTGAAGTTGAAGTCCTTAAACAACAAAGCACATGATGATTAGCATCTTGCTTCTCTTACATGAGCATGGACAACCAAGATCCATATTTAAGCTTATACATCTCCTTCAAAAAACTATTTAAAGTGAATAAATACTTACTTGAAAGGTAGTTGATAGTGTCTTCTTCACAAACAAGTCTCATTTGTTAGGACCTTCGGATGGCTAGAGAGGGGGGGTGTAAATAGCCTCCTCTAAAAACTCAATTAATCTCCTCACAAAAGTTTGTTAGCACAGCGGAAATAAGCAAAAGGAAAACTGATGCAAGGAAAAGAAACAACCCACCACTAACACAACAAGGATGTACAAGGTTCGGGGATAACTTGCCCCTACTCCTCAGCGTGTCCGTAAGGTGGACGATCCCTTGATCTTCCGGTAGATCACACCCCGGACAGATTCCGGCTAAGTATTTCTCCTTCTCGGTGGAGTAACCTCTCCACAAAGTCTCAGAAAAGATTTGAAATGAAGCACAAGACTTATAGAGTTTAGTGGCTAAAAGGAATGAACAATAAACTTACAGCCACGATGAAAGCAAAGCGCAAAGACAGAAGAAGTTCCTCAGCCAAGAGCTCAAAAACACACCCCTCTTGCTTGATCGACAGAGAGTTTTTGAAAATTGCTCCCACAAACCTCTCTTCTTCCTTCTTCTTATTCCTCTGCTTTCTCACTGTCTTCAGCCAGAGCTGAATCACTATCACCTGTATCGAATCACTGCGACTAACTCAGGCGTCGCCAATCACTCTTCCTCCTTATCTGGTTCTCTGAACTCACACCAATACCATCCATGGTCTTCACTGGTGTCTCTGAGATCGAACCAATAAGCAAGAGTCAAGTTGTTGCCAACTGATCGTAGCCAGTGAACGTTGACGCTCCAATTGCACCATTTGCAGCGAAACACAGCAGAAAGAGCACTTGGTCTTATTCTTCTGATGGAGCTTAATTTGAATTTAAGCATTGGCACGACACCTGCAACCTGTAACTCAAAAAGCTTACGGCAGATGGTTAGATCAGATGAATCAGAAATCGCAGAGAAACAGCAGAAGACAAACGACATCGTTGTGGATCGGTCAACAGACCGATCCATAGCCCTCTGGACCGATCAGGACACATCCTGATCGGTTTGGGATGATGTTGATCGGTTTGTGGACCGATCAGCCTATAGGTGGATCGGTCCACAGACCGATCCCCCTATAGGTCTGAATCACCTCGCGCTTGTTACTGATCGGTCACCAGACCGATCAGATAACCCACAGAGAGCTACTGTGTGGTTACTGATCGGTCACGAGACCGATCAGATAACTAAGGTATCACTGGATCGGTTGACAGACCGATCCAGACAGCCAAAGTATCACTGGATCGATCAACAGACCGATCCAATGCCTCTGTTGGTTTTAGAGCTTCCCAGCCCTAAACCCTAACGTCTTCCTGGTCCAGAGAATGAGCTACCGAGCCCTCTCTGACCTAGTCCGGAGAACGAGCTACCGACACTACAACAAAAACCCTCATAGACATCAGTGGAACAACAACGGTTTTAAGCAAAAACCGATGTCTTTGTGTATTTTACACCGGTTCTTTCAAAAACCGGTGTCTATGAGCGCAGATTTTAGCTCATAGACATCGGTTTTTTAGGCGATGTCTATGAGCGCCTTTTTTCCGTTAATAGACACCGATTTTAACTGCGGTTTTTAAAATCCGGTGTTAATGAACCAAAATAAAATATTTTAATATTCCCACAACCAAAATTTGCAACACTGTGAAGCTCCCTCCAAACCTAAATCTATATCGCGCCCCTTCCTCACGCGACCATTTCTCTCGTCTAAATTTAAACCTAAACCTCCGACCATCTCTCTCAACCTCATTTGCCTCTTCTCCTTCCTAGATCGACGCCCTTGCTTCTCCGTCCGCGTTGTGAAACCTCGGCCACGTTGATCACAGTCTCGCTTGTTTTTTTTGTTGGTCCAGTCCACGGAAGAAGAAAAAAAAAAGTCGCGTCACATCAAAAAAAGCACCGCCCGCGAGCGAGCTCCTCTCCGCGAGCCCTAGCCACCTTCCTCTCCGTGAGCGAGCTCCTCTCCGCGAGCCACCGCCCTCTCCACGAGCGAGCTCCTCACGACCCTCTCCGCGAGCCCTAGCAGAAGCGCCGCGGTCCAAATCCTGGTTGGGAAAAAATAGTACCACCATTACCATCCAGCAGTAAGCCATCCTGGTCCTGCGTTGAATCTTCATCGTCGCTCTGGTAATTTCCCCTCTTTTCTTTATTGGATTCTTGCCTAATTGTCTTCTGTTTCCTTAAGGAATCACTAATGGTTAGGTTTTGTTTGGATTCATGTGCTGGAACAAAGTTATTTGGTTTATTATTTTATTTTTATTTTTTTGTCAAGAAACAAAATGGCCAAATTAATCTGGGTAGATTTCTGGTTTGGCTGGTTCTTCATGTTTGTGCCTCATATGGAATCAAAAAAATTGTTTCTTTTTAAACCCATGGATTAATTCTCTTTCATCCGTGGATAATTCTAAAAGGTGTGAACTTTCTTGCTGAATTGGTCTTGTAATCCTTCAGTTGAAGCTCGTTTAATCTATTAGCATTATGGCTTCCTATACTTAGTCACACTTCCTTTTTTTTTAATTTTTAATCCAAAGATTAGGGGGTTTTTATTGTTGTTTTTAGTACCTTCCTAGAAATGTGTTATGGACGACTATAAAGAAGTAATTAGTTCTAATTCATAAAGAGATAATGCTGATTTCTTGCTTGTAATCTGTATTTTACTTATTTGCCTGTGCATTCAATCTAGTTATAGCATCTTTGAAATGAACAGTATTGAAACCTGTTTGATCCCACTTCTATCCAGTTTTTCTTGAAGGAACTCTCATTAAGTCTTCTTCGTAAGTTGTATAGTAAACCATGAAGAGTGTTTGTTACTCAGTTATGTGATTACACAAACCATGGAAGTGTTCAAGAGATTTGTTATATTAATTTAGTTTGATTTATTTGCATATTGTGCAACTACTAACTCGCCATTGAAAGAAGCTAACTTTATCCAGAGGATTGGAAGTGCAAGTATATCCATGGTTAACAAAAATATATTAGTGTATGCATAGATGTTATGTGACTGATAACTGGATTGAACCTTACTGATATGAGGTTAATCTATGATGTGAACCTTACTGATACATGGTAAAAAGTCAAACTCTTTGACTACCTCCTTAATGTCTCCTATTACTGATCTTTCAAGCCCCGTTGTGTCCATTACTATTACTATGAAGAAATTGAAAGGAAAGAACTACGCTTTGCGTGCTGCAATAGTTTGAGTTTGGTTTGTGGTTCATGATGTAATCGGCGATCTCTTCCAATTAAGATAAGACATTGGGATAGTTACTCACATTGGTTGACTTTAGATTTTTGAGTTGACTGTAGTATTTTATAAATCACTTCAATTGTCAAGGTCATTTAGAATAGTTCTGACAAGGTCTTCACTATTATGTGCCTTCATATTGTTTGCTCTGAGTTAAAGCTAGTGAATGCTCAGATTTTGGGAGCCCCTTCCATTCTACTCCCGTCAGATGTGTAGATGCGGAGGATGTTGGCATTTACCATAGTGGCACAAGTTGGTGTTGTCCTAGATCAAATAATTCGGGGGAACTATTGACTAACACCATCAAACATATTTAAATTGATTATAATTGAATTATAATATGCTTCATTTCTGTGTTACTAGTATGTTCCAATTTACCTCTAGAAGTTTGTGAACTTTGTTTGATTATTTATTGTCTGCTATCTATATATTGTATTGCCATTTCTTTTTGGAGAAGTGTGCTTCAATTTTTTTCCCCCGATGAAATCATCATTGTATTTGTACCTCCCTATATGCATTCCTGAACAAATGGTTTAGAATTTAAGCTTGTGCTATCTGTAAATATTCAGTTTTTTGCTGCTAAATTGTGTTCAGTTAACACTTTTATCATGTGTATTTCTATACACAGGAAAAACATAATCAGGAAATTCACTGGTAGCTAAGATCTGTTATTTTGGACAATGAGGTTAGTACTAGTAATGCGTGATATTTACCTTTTCTTTTGTCTTGGCCATGCTAGATGTTGTCTGTTTAAACAAAATTTCAAAAAATTGTTTTCGTAAATTAGTTGACGCTATTGCAACTGGCCTGAAAATTCACAAATTCTATAATTCAGGACCTTTTAGCTTTTCTTTTATTTGTACAGAGGATGCTTGTCTGTTTTAGAAGGAATTTGACTAAGTGATCATTCATAGAAAAATTGATTTTACATATGACTAGATTCAGAATTTAGAAATTCTGCAGATTTTTTTTTTAAAAAAATGGTTAGGTGTCACTTTTTTTTTCCCCCTGAAACTGACTTATGTATTTCTCCATGTTGGATAATATAAACCTTAAGAGTTGCATATTATGTATATCTTTTAGTAGGCCTCAAGTGAGATGGAATGAAGACAACTTGTATGAAATTGAAGCTAATAAACCAGTGAGGCAGAAAATAACTGAACCTAAAACACCTTATCATCCTATGGTTGAGGATGATGGTAAGTCCGCAAATGTTGATTTATTCAAACAACTTGCACTTTGATCTAATATCTATTTAACAAGTTAAAGAGGGAATAAATAACTTTCAGATGCTTAAAACTCATTCATTGGTAATGCAGGTTGTTTATCGCCAAGAAGAGCTTCGCAGGTCCAAATCATCCTCATCTTCTATTGCTTGCTGATTTTTTCCCCCTTTGATGAAGTGTCTTCTTTCTAATTAGAAAAGCTTGGACCAGTTGAAGTTTCTGTGTAGGTACGGATGTGGGCACATTGATTTAATCCTGTGATTAGGTTCAGAATAGATAATTAACATAACATTTCTTCCACTGATACTGTCTTTATCTGATTATTTTGTGTTGCTAACAATGTGGTGCAGCCGTGGAACTATCTATGCTAGTGTTGTCTTCTAAAATAGTTCGTGTATTGCCGTTAATGTTGTTCTAAGGAAAGAATTTATCTCACAATTCATTGTTTACTTAACATTTTGTTCCTTGCATTTCGCTAAGTTAGTTTGCTAAAACAAAAGAACACTTCGTAAGAATGTTTTCCTTATTTTCTCCTCCTTGGTAATATTTTAAGAACTATTGGCAATGCACTTATTGAGATTGTTTTCATGTCTAATTTGAATATTTTGATCTCTGAGTGTCTGGAATGAGAAGATTAAGTTCATAATGTTATGAATGGAGTGAACTATTGGCAATGACACTGCTTGAACAAGAAGCAATTTTTGTTCAGTGGAGTTGAGGGAGAGTTTTATTTTTACTGTATTCATCTATTTATTTTAGTCTTAAAGTTCTCCTGGTTAATGAAGTTAGAATGATTAGTTACCATATGAATGCATATTAATGATCTTCATTTTTGTTGAGTCTCATTAATGATCACTTCCATTCAATAACATAACTTGAAGTTTAGTTTTACTATAAGGGCGTGCTCTACTTATTTTTTTTTCTCTTTTTACCCCAATTCTAGGTGAAAGATTTTCTGAGATAGTTGGAAGCCCTTATTACATGGCTCCAGAAGTTTTAAAACGGAATTATGGACCAGAAATTGATATATGGAGTGATGGAGTTATACTCTATATTTTACTGTGTGGAGTTCCACCATTTTGGGTTGGTAAGCTTTCTATCAATAAATTCATTTTGCACACTTCATTATTTGTTCTACCACTTTCTACAAATAAGTTACTTATTGTCTACTGTAAGCTTTCCATGAATAAATCTTCATTTTTTCCTTGTTGAATAACTTCATTTTAATAATTTTTCCCAAGTCATCCTTTGCTTTACAACCTAACCATCCACAAGCATTGTCAAGCCTTGGCAACATATACATGGATTGGTAAGCTTTAGAAATGTTTGATGACAACTGTGCGGATACTTTATTTTTGTTTCTTAATGAAACTTCTCTTCATGCAGCAACATGATGAGTGTTGTTGCATCATTCTATAAGGCAACTTTAGCAGTTACAACAAGGATATCTACGTCCTTCAACAACTTGGCTATTATATACAAGCAACAGGTAGAGTACTATATCTGCCTTTTTCATTGCTAGTTTGAGAGTTACTGCATATTACCTCATTTAATGGAAGAAAGTCATATAATTTGTCTATCATCTTCTTTGCTGTCTTTGCCCCTAGTTGGAAATTGATAGTTCTCTTGTATTACACCAGGGAAATTATGCAGAAGCGATAGCCTGTTACAATGAAGTTCTTCGTAGACTGCTACTGATGGTCTTGTCAATAGAGGGAACAAGATGGCATCAGAGGTAGTACAATAAATAGTACAATAAATCACAGAAATCACAATGAAGTTCTTCTGGTTGGTAGCAGAAATCACAGAAAATAGGGGGCTTAGTGCAGGATATTCAGGATACCAAGATGACATCAGAGGTAGTACAATAAATAGTAGATCTCTTCATCAGAGGTAGCTTTGTTCTTCTATGCTTCCTTCACTGGATTTGTTGTGTAGTCATATTTCTTTGTTCAACCATTATCATGCCTAGTAATTTGTTGTATGATGCTGTCGGTTCTTATCAATCTGTACACTTGAATTAGAAGGAGCAAATTATCTATGTTATATTCTAAGCAGCATATACTAAGTGTCATATATGAAAGTTTTAGATTCTATGTTATATTCGTTATCTTCCACAGCAGCCTTTAAAAACTCAGTATTCTATTTTATTTGATGCATGTACACATTTGTTTTAGTTATTTGACATATGGTGGATTTATGTGTTTTTATAGTTTACAAATCTCAAGAAATTGACGAAGTGCGGTTCGAGTGGGCTGAATGCATGCTAGATTACATTTGAAGTGCGGTTCTACCTTGATGAGTTAAAAGAATGTTCTACCTTGATTTTGATATCTATTAGCTAGCTTTTGATGTAAAAAGAATGTTTGGGTATTTTATGGATATTGTTGTACGAAGATTATTTATATAATTTGTGAATATTTGTGTATTTTATGGATATTATTGAATGAAGAATATTTGTATAATTTGTGAATATTTGTGTATTTTTTTTTGTTATTGTCGGTTTTTCATTGTTTCGGAAATCAAATTTGTGCTGTAAAAAATATACATATTACATCGGTTTTCCACCGCTGCAAAATCGGTGTTATTAACTAATATTACATCGGTCATTTACCGCTGCCAAAACTGGTGTTATTAACATACAATATTACATCGGTTTTACACCGTTGATGAAACGGTGTCGTTAAGTGATACTACACCGGTTAATAACCGATTCGAAGACCGGTGTCGTTAAGTGATACTACATCGGTTTTAACCCAATGTCTAAAATGGCAGACTTTTAACATCGGCTTCATAGACATCGGTCGAAAATGAAATAGACACCGATGGAAAACCGATGTCTATGAAGGTTTTTGTTGTAGTGCGAGCCCTCTCCGACTTCCACGTCCGAGTCAGAGAACGAGCTACCGAGCCCTCTCTGACCTAGTCTGGAGAACGAGCTGTCGAGCCCTCTCCGACTTCATCCGGTCCAGAGAACGAGCTACCGAGCCCTCTCTGATCTAGTCCGGAGAACGAGCTACCGAGCCCTCTCCGACTTCGCGTGCCAAGTATCCGTACTTGGACTTTTCCTCTCCACATGATCAACCTTGATCATTAATCAATCTGAGTTTAATTAATATCTGATACAAACTTAAATCAATGTCAACATCAAAACAACAGCCAGGTCAGACTATATTAACAATCTCCCCCTTTTTGTTGTTTGACAATATGATTTAAGTTTAGATCAGAAATGTTCATATTTCCCTAATTTTAGGGGAATCACGATCCTCCCCCTAAGACAGATACAACCCCATGTAAGGATAGGGGAATCAAGATCCTCCCCCTAAGACAGATACAACACCATGTAAGGATAGGGGAATCAAGATCCTCCCCCTAAAGCCAAACTTTCATTTATCTCTAAACTTAGTTATCTTCTCCCCCTTTGTCAAACACCGAAAAGGTGCGAATTATGTAAGAAAACGTTAAAGGACTCCCCCTCAACCCATACTGTCTTTTTCTTAATCCACCTAGAATGCCCTCTAAGTGTATTATAAGACAGTGATAAAGAAATAAGAGACATACAAGACATGGCATATGAACAGCATATTAATAGCCAATAGGAAGTGAAACATAAAGAAAAACAAGAAAATGAGCAGCATAAATATATGAAATCAGCAAGTATCCAGGTCAGACATAAGTATCCAACAAACATCATCCAAAACATAGGTAATCAAAATGACAGCATAGAACAATGTGCATCAATCAACCTCCTCATCATGAGGAGCATCAGCATCATCAGCTGGAGGAGTGGGTCCCTGAGGTGGCATGCCGCTGCTCGAGGATGGATAGCCCGGGAAATACTGTGGAGGTGGGTATCTGGCCATCCATCCCATAATCGCCTGATGTGTCGCCAACTGCTGACTGCGTAGATCATCGTAGCGCTGGTCAATCTGAACGCGCAGCCCGTGGAGCTCAGCAACCAGCAGCTCATCGTGCTGATCAATGCGGCTCTCCAGCTCGGCGATCTGCCAGCGCAGATCAGTATCTGCCTCTCCAGCGTCAGCAGCAGCAGCAGGAGGAGCAGCAACAGGAACAGCTGCAACCTGTCATGGAGGTGCCCGTGGTAACTCACCTAATGCTCTCCCATCCTTCCACTGAACCTCCCCATTCTGTCCTATGATGCCAGACTTGGAAAATGCCCGTTTCCCAAGTCTGCAGTCCTGCCTGACCATCTTGACTATTCTACCCTTGGAGACATCAATCTGAAGGGTCTCGAGCCAATCTGTAATTATATGCCCATAAGGCATATAAACAGTGAAGCTGTTTGGCTCACTATAGGAGATGATCGAAGAATAGATGCTAGACATGATGTCAAAGTCGAGACGTCGACGCAATCCATAAAGCATCAGGCAATGATATGGTCGGATCTCAGACAAGGGTTTAGATGTGATTGGCAAAAGGCAGTTTGTGACAATCTTAAAGAGAATGTAATCTGGGGTAGATAATCTCAAGGCTGCAAAAGTAGGAAACTCAACATCTAATTCATCTAGCCCACCCGGTCTAGGATGTTCGAAGAAATACTCATAAATGGAGTCATATGAGACATCAAAAGGAGAATGTAAGGGGTCTGGTAAGTCAGGATATATGGAAAAGACATTTCCTGAACACCTACGGCAAGCTAGATAATCAAAGAAGGCTGAGAAACTGAAATCAAGAGTCTGCTTAGCAACTTTTGTTTTATAACTTACATCATTAGTTTAATGAAGATTGTTATAAAACTCAGATACTAAGTCATAATTGATATCTCGTTCTAAATAGACAAGTGAATCAAGTTTGTAATAGGCAATGATTTCTGACACAGATGGACAAAATTCGTCCATGAATTTTCGATCCACAGACCTACAAGGAAGCAGTTTAAAGGTTCTTTGTTTAAAGGCTTGTTCAAAATGGTGGTTTGGGAATCTCCCGGAGACAGATGGTTGAGGTCGGGAGGGAGCCTTAGTCTTAGATTTCTCAGGTGACTTAGAGGTTCCTTCACCCACTTGTTTCTTCCTAAGGTTTAACAATGTGATACAATGGGGCAAATAAGTGAGCACCAGAGCCACCAACAACCGAAAGCCAAAACAAAATGCACAGATAAGGTGAGAAATGAAACTGAAATGCCAAGGTGAGTAGTTCTAGGGAAGTATGGAGTTACCTTGGTGCCATTGAAGTATCTTTTGGCTAGGGCTTTGGCTAGGGCTTCGGCGTGCAAAGAGAAGAGAAGAGTTGAGGTGTAGGAAAGTGTCGGCTAGGGCTTCAGCGTGAAAGGAGAAGAGAAAGGATCGGGAAGATTTAAGAGAGATCGGCTAGGGTCCAGGTGTTGAAATGATCGGACGACTGTCCGATCAGGAGATATCAGAAACTTCCTGATCAGTCACCAGTCCGATCAGGGAACCTCCTGATCGGTCTCTGGACCGATCAGGGAACCTCCTGATCGGTCTGTAGATCGATTAGAAAATGATCAGTAGCCCTCTCTGCGCACCAGACTGACCTGATCGGTCCCCGGACCGATCAGGGAACTCCTGATCGGTCTGTAGACCGATCAATAGGCTTCCTGGCGTATAAAACGAACCTGATCGGTCCCTGGACCGATCAGATTACAAGCAGAGGGTCTGGAGAGATTTTTGGATCGGTCGACAGACCGATCCACCTTCTCCTGATCGGGCTGTAGACCGATCAATGTCTGATACTGAAGTTTCTCCAGTAATTTCAGTAACTGAAATTCGTAGAGGTGTTCGATAATTCGTAGAAGTTTCTCTAGTAAAACTTCCAAATTCAGTACCTAGAACCTGAAGAATCTACAAGCATAACTATTTCCTAAAGATTATGGTATGAAATTGTTTATAGCCCGAAAGTTTCAGACAATTAGAAAAACAGACAACTCAAGGCTTGAAAACTGAAATTTTAGACCTTGTTATGTTCAGTTTTAAGTTTGTCAAAATATAACCAAATTGCTATCATTATTTCAAGGACTTGTCCTAGTTTCAATCAAAAACATGAAAGGTATCGATCAAAAATATCAATCAACACATTAACCAAAGTTAGATAAATTCTAAGTAAAGGTCCAACCAAGTTTCCTTAGTTGGAATATATGAGTAAGATCTAGGAACCAAATACACATGAATTATGTAATGGTCTTCCTCATACTCAATTTATGTCTCTTCAACCTAATTATTCAAGGGATGCATGATACATTTTGAATAATTCGGCTGATCCTAGCATCTCACCCCATTTCTAGCAAACAAAAATAATTTGTTAAACCTTATAGTTTGTATGAGATATCCCCAAGTTGCCTAAGTTAATTTCCTAATTCCTCTTGTCGTTTTAATGTCCTTATTGATCATGATGAAGTCCTAATGGCCTATTGAGCCAAACACATTCCCAATTTTCTCCTTAAATGACTAAATTCATTTTCCGGAAGAGGTTTGGTAAAAATATCAGCTAGGTTTGATTTTGACTCAACATATGTGAGCGCAATGTCTCCCCTAGCTACGTGATCTCTAATGAAGTGATGACGCACTTCAATGTGTTTGGTCCTTGAATGATGGACTGGATTTTTCGTTAGGTTTATTGTGCTGATGTTGTCACACAGCACTTGCACTCCCTTATACGAAAGCCCATAATCTTCTAGGGTGTGGATCATCCACAACAATTGTGATACACTCTCTCCCATGGCAATGTATTCAGCCTTGGTTGTGGAGAGAGCAACGCAATGTTGCTTCCGACTTGACCAACTAACCAATGATAAACCTAAAAATTGGCAACCCCCACTAGTGCTTTTCCAATCCAATTTGCACCCAGCATAATCGGAGTCGGTATAACCTATCAAATCAAAAGACTTAGTACGAGGGTACCAGAGACCTACTCTAATTGTGCCTTTAAGGTATCTCAGAATTCTCTTAACTGTAATTAAATGAGATTCCTTGGCACATACTTGATATCTAGCGCACATGCCCACAGCAAAAAGTATGTCCGGTTGACTAGCTGTGAGATATAGAAGACTACCGATCATGCTTCTATATTGCGTTTGATCAACTGGTTTTCTATTCTCATCATTGTCAAGGCGAGTGTTCGTCACCATTGGAGTGGATACTTCCTTAGAGTCACTCATTTTGAATTTCTTGAGCATCTCTTGAGTGTATTTCGTCTGATGGACATAGATGTCATCTCGAGTTTGTTTGATTTCAAGTCCAAGAAAGAATGTCAATTCTCCCACCAGACTCATCTCAAACTCACTTTCCATGTGAGCGATAAATTCATTCAAATAGCCCTTGTTATTTGAGCCACAAATTATGTCATCGACATACACCTGGGCTACAAACATCTCTACGCAGAAATAGTGTTGGATCTATTTGACCTCTTACAAAACCCTTTTCTAGTAAGTAAGTTGACAACCTTTCGTACCATGCTCGAGGTGCTTGTTTAAGCCCATAAAGAGCTTTATTGAGCTTATACACGTGGTTTGGAGCTTCGGTATTCACAAACCCCGGTGGTTGTTCAACATAGACCTCTTCTTTAATGAAACCATTTAAGAAAGCCGATTTAACGTCCATTTGATAGAGTTTGAAGCCTCTATGTGCAGCAAAAGCTAGCATTAAACGAATGGACTCTAATCGAGCCACGGGAGCATAAGTCTCATCATAATCGAGGCATTCGACTTGACTATAGCCCTTGGCTACAAATCTTGTCTTGTTTCTTACGACTTCTCCCTTTTGGTTTAACTTATTTTTGAAGACCCATTTGGTTCCAATAATGGTGGTCTTCTTAGGTCTAGGAACTAAGTCCCACACTTGGCTCCTTTCAAATTGACCTAACTCATCTTGCATAGCTATGACCCAATCAGGATCGTGCAATGCCTCATCAGCTAATTTTGGTTCGATTTCTGAGATCAAGGCGACCTCATTAGACTCATTTCTAAAGAATGATCTAGTCCTAACCCCTTGTTGAATGTCTCCCACAATCTGGTCTTGGGGATGACTAGAGGCTATCCTAGATTGCCTTGGTGTTGGCGGTGCCTCATGAGTGGTCTCACTAGACACAGGCAAGGGCTCAATATCAGGCAAAGGATTAGACTGAGCCCTCTCTTGCCTTTGCTCATCATCATCGGAGTCAATTTCGACTCTTTCTATGTTTTGATCATTTAAACTTAGATTTCTAAGTTCAAATTGAATTTCTCCTACATCCCTTGATTGATCATTTGATTTAGGAATTTCTTCAAATGCTACATCCGAGGACTCTTCAATCAATTTAGTCCTATTGTTGTAGACTCGATAGGCTTTGCTGATGAGAGAGTACCCGACTAGTATCCCTTCGTCAGCCTTAGCCGTGAACTTTCCAAGATGATCCTTGGTGTTCAAGATGAACACCTTACAACCAAACACCCTAAGATGTTTAATTGTAGGGGGTTTTCCAAACCAAAGTTCATGGGGGGTCTTTCCTAAAAACCTATGTATCAAGACTCGGTTTTGCACATAGCAAGCTGTATTTACAGCTTCAGCCCATAAGTAACTCGGTAGTGAGTACTCATTGAGCATGCTTTGTGCAGCTTCTTGCAAGACTCGATTCTTTCTCTCCACAACCCCATTCTGCTGTGGGGTCCTTGGAATAGAGAACTCATGCCTATATCCTTTTTCTTGACAAAATTCTAAAAATCTATGATTTTGAAATTCTCCACCATGATCACTTCTAATTGTTTTAATTGTTGTTGATTTTTCATTTTCAGTTCTTCTACAAAAGGAAACAAAAATATCTATGGTTTGATCCTTATTTTTCAAAAAGAAAGTCCATGTATATCTAGTAAAGTCATCAATGATCACTAAGCAATATCTACTTCCATTCAATGAAATGACATTACTACAATCAAATAGGTCCATATGCAATAAATCTAAAGCAGTAGAGGTACTTACAGCGCTTTTACCTTTATGAGACGCTTTTGTTTACTTACCCTTTTGACATGCACCACATAATTTTGTCTTTTGGTACTTGATGCTTGGTAGGCCTCGCATTAATCCTTTGTTGGCTAGCTTTCGAATATCCTTCATGTTCACATGGGCCAACCTCCTATGCCACAGCCATGATTCTTCTTCTTTTGACATGAAACACTTAGCAGAGGCATTAGTAGCACTTTTAAAAAATACTTGATAAATGTTATCTACCCTTGTGCCTACTAGTACCGTGTCAAGTGTGTAAATGTGTTTGACCAGACATTGACTTGAATGAAACTCAATTGTGTAACCCGTATCACACAATTGACTGACACTTAGGAGATTAAAGGTCATCCCCTTGACTAGAAGGACATTTTTTATTTGGAGACATTCGGATATATGAATATCTCCAACTCCTATAACCTTAAGGCTACCATTATTACCAAAGGACACATTACCTCTATTTTTGTTTTGAAGGGTAGTAAAGAGTGACTTGTCCCCGGTCATGTGCTTGGAGCATCCACTATCAACAAACCAAGTTGATAGATGCTCCCCCTTGACAAATGCCTACAAGACACGAAAGATAGATGTTTTAGGTACCCAAATCTTGGGACCTAATGCATCTACAATGAAAGACCTAGGAACCCATGCCTTGGTCACACCCTTCCTAGTCTCATGAACCCTAGAAGCATGTGATCTATGAAATTGGGTTCTAGACACTAGGGAAATGAAACTAGACTCCTTAGGTTGATATCCTAACCCAGCCTTGTTGTAAACCGCCCTTTGGGCATTTAGAATCATATCTAAGGTCTTAGAGCTAGTTGAGAATTTCTCAAGCATTTTCTTGAGTTTCTCAACTTCACTCTTTAAGGCTTTGTTTTCATCCTCAAGAAGCTCTTGATGTAGGTCATCAACCTCATCTTCCCTAAGAGTCTTCAAGTGTTCTACTTCATCTTTTAATGATTTGATTTCAGTTTTTTGATTTCTTAAGCAAAGTAGATAAATGTGTAATAGTTTTATAGCATTTTTCTAAGTGAGGAGAAGTTACCTCTTCATCATCTGAAGATGATGAAGCCGCAGCTGATGTATCACTTCCGGAATCCGATTCCTCCCTTGCCATGAGCGCTAATTGACGAGTGCTTTTCTCCTTCTTCTCTTCCTCCGATGAGCTTGAGGAGGATTCATCCCAAGTAGCTTTGAGAGCTTTCTTCTTCTTGGCCCTTTCCTCCTTCTTCTTGAGTTTTGGACACTCGCTCCGATAGTGTCCTTTCTTGCTACACTCATAACACGTAACATTAGTCTTATCAACATTTTGATCAATAGACTTACCTTTCCCTTTGTATCTCCGGCTCCTTCTCATGATTCTCCTTACGAAGTTGGCCATCTCGCTTGATGATGATCCACCTTCATCATCGGACTCGGAGGAGGATGAGGATGTAGGAATCTCTTTCTCCTTCTTCTTTTCTTTCTTCCTTCTTCCATCCTTGCTCTTTTCTCCTGCAACTAAGGCAATACCTTTCTCTTTTTGACCCTTGTTAGCAAGTTCATAAAGTTCCATTTCACAAAAGAATTCATCTAATTTAACAATTGAAAGGTCCTTGGAGATCTTGTAGGCATCTACCATAGATGACCATAAGGCATTCCTCGGAAAGGCTTTGAGAGCGTACCTTACAAGATCGCGATTCTCTATACGTTCATCTACGGAATGAAGACCATTGATGATCTCTTTGAACCTCCCATATAGTTCACTTACCGTTTCGTTCTCCTTCATGGTGAGATTTTGTAGTTGGTTTAGGAACAAGTCTCTCTTGGCGATTCGAGAGTCTCGGGTTCCTTCTTGGAGCTCGATGAGCTTGTTCCACAAATCTTTTACGCTCACAAATGGACCTACCTTGACAAGTTGATCTTTGGCTATCCCACATTGTAGAGTGACCACCGCCTTGGCATCGGCTTGTCCTTTGCAAGTTTGCTCGGCGGACCACCTTGACGACTCTAGTTCCTTACCTTCTTCGTCCTTCGGAGGTGTGAACCCTTCCTTGACCGAGAACCACATGGAGATGTTGGTCTTGAGATAATACTCCATACGGCTCTTCCAATATTGGAAGTCCGCTCCGTCGAAGTAGGGTGGACGATTGGTGCTAAAACCTACTTCATAGCCATCTTCTTGCTCTTTAGGGTGTTAATCAGGATGAAGAGCGCCTTGCTCTGATACCACTTGTTAGGACCTTCAGATGGCTAGAGAGGGGGGTGTAAATAGCCTCCTCTAAAAACTCAATTAATCTCCTCACAAAAGTTTGTTAGCACAGCGGAAATAAGCAAAAGGAAAACTGATGCAAGGAAAAGAAACAACCCACCACTAACAACACAAGGATGTACGAGGTTCAGGGATAACTTGCCCCTACTCCTCGGCGTGTCCGTAAGGTGGACAATCCCTTGATATTTCAGTAGATCACACCCCAGACAGATTCCGGCTAAGTATTTCTCCTTCTCGGTGGAGTAACCTCTCCACAAAGTCTCAGAAAAGATTTGAAATGAAGCACAAGACTTACAGAGTTTAGTGGCTAAAAGGAATGAACAATAAACTTACAACCACGATGAAAGCAAAGCACAAAGACAGAAGAAGTTCCTCAGCCAAGAGCTCAAAAACACACCCCTCTTGCTTGATCGACAGAGAGTTTTTGAAAATTGCTCCCACAAACCTCTCTTCTTCCTTCTTCTTATTCCTCTGCTTTCTCACTGTCTTCAGCCAGAGCCGAATCACTGTCACCTGTATCGAATCACTGCGACCAACTCAGGCGTCGCCAATCACTCTTCCTCCTTATCTGGTTCTCTAAACTCACGCCAATACCATCCATGGTCTTCACTGGTGTCTCTGAGCTCAAACCAATAAGCAAGAGTCAAGCTGTTGCCAACTGATCGCAGCCAGTGAACGTTGATGCTCCAATTGCACCATTTGCAGTGAAACACAGCAGAAAGAGCACTTGGTCTTATTCTTCTGATGGAGCTTAATTTGAATTTAAGCATTGGCACGACACCTGCAACCTGTAACTCAAAAAGCTTACGGCAGATGGTTAGATCAGATGAATTAGAAATCACAGAGAAACAGCAAAAGATAAACGACATCGTTGTGGATCGGTCAACAGACCGATCCATAGCCCTCTGGACCGATCAGGACACATCCTGATCGACGGGATGATGCTGACGGTCAGGATCGATCATATAGGATCGGTCCACGCACCGATCCCCTATAGGTCTGAATCACCTCGCATCGATCGGTCACCGATCGATCGATAACCTGAGAGCTATCAGACCGATCGTCACGAGACCGATCGATAATTATATCACCGGATCGATCAACGCACCGATCCGCAATCGATCGGTCAATGCATCGATCCAATGCCTCTGTTGGTTTTAGAGCTTCCCAGCCCTAAACCCTAACGTCTCCCTGGTCCAGAGAACGAGCTACCGAGCCCTCTCCGACTTCGTCTGGTCCAGAGAACGAGCTACCGAGCCCTCTCTGACCTAGTCCGGAGAACGAGCTACCGAGCCCTCTCCGACTTCGCGTGCCAAGTATCCGTACTTGGAATTTTCCTCTCCACATGATCAACCTTGATCATTAATCAATCTGAGTTTAATTAATATCTGATACAAACTTAAATCAATGTCAACATCAAAACAACAGCCAGGTCAGACTGTATTAACACCATTGATTTTGTTCCATAAATTCAGGCTTCAAAAGATTGAGATCTCGTGAAGCCGCTCGGCCTGTATTAACTTGTCGTACAAGTATTTGCAATTTGGATTTTCTATCACGCCACAATTTAGCTAACTTTTGAAAAATTACTTTCTTTTCCCAATCTTCAACTTTATAATTCAGCTGTACATTAATAAACATGAAAATATATATACATTTTGTTATAGAAATGGAAATGAAAAATGTAGTGTCTGAAAATATTACCTAAAGACAACTCCACATCCTATCATTTACTTCTTCATCTATTTCATTCCATCCATCCAATGTATATGGAACAAATTCCTTAATCATGCACCCTAGAAAAGAAGCATACTTTACCGAATTATCTCCAATCGGTTGTCCTAACTCGTTACGCTCCAGCTCTTTGCACTTGTCTTGGCCACTAACCATTTTCAGTTTGGACGCACCCCTTCCGTTTTTCTTATGAGGTTTGTCATCATTAATTTGTTCTTCACCATGCAAATCATGTGATGCTATAATTTCCTGTAAAATAACAAAAATATATATTGAAATGTACAAGTGTAGTTTATTTACTAAAACTAAGATTTTTGAAAGAGTAAAATATCACCTGAATTTCATTTGGAGATGCTAAGCTATGCTTTTAGCTCTTTTGCCCATCTTTTTGAATGCTATGTAATGAATTGATCAAACATATAATATGACATAATGAATATAAACAAACACAATAATTATGTAGACAAATATATTGCAACAGTAATATAGAGTTATATAACTCTGAAAAAAATATTTACCAATTTAAATAACTTTAAAATCTACATCTCAAAATTTCAGTCATGTCTCAATCACATCAATTCCCTCACACTCATTCCTTGCATATGGTTCTTTCTCGGTAATGTTAATTTCAAGTTGGGACACGCCAAGAGGTGTTGATGATGTATAGGCATCTGCTTCAACCACATTCATGTTATGAATACCTCGAGGCGGTGCTTTTAGCAACACATACCAATTTGATTCATCATTGTCCCTAGAATAGAATACTCGCTTGGCTTGTGATGCTAAAAATGAAAGGATCATTTTCAAAAGTTTTTAGTCCTTGGTGTAAGTTAACCAGTGTAAAGTCATCCTCCATTTTATACCATTTCCATGATTGGCCCAATCGCACCTAAAAATAGGTACTTTGAAAGAATAGTAGTCTAGTAAAATAATGTCCTGTATAACTCCATAGTATGATAGTCTTTCTACTGTATGTGAATAATCATTAGCATTAGATTGACAAATAGTATCGGCTTCAATCGAAACACCACTATCTTGTGTCGACCTTCCAACATCAATTGTGTGGAACCGATGTCCATTTATAATATAACCCGTATAAGATATAACATGCTTTCTTGGACCATATGCTAGCCATTGAATTCGGCCTGAAGAGTTAAAAGGAACATGTTTTGATAACCATTCAGCAAATGTTTCCATATGTTGCTTTTGTAACAATGTTTCATTACTTAAGAAACGACTATCTGTTTGTTTAAGCTCCTCGATGTGCATCCTACTGAAAATCATTGAATGTAGATATTAGAATAAACAAGATATGTAATACATCAAGACTAATATAGTATGCAATTAATTACACTCACTGCAAGTAAGGTTCAACTTCTGCAGTATTAAACAACATGTATCGATGTGCGATTTGCAGCATGTCATCTTCTAAAATCTTTTCTTTTCCTTGAGAAATTGGACGACCCTCCACTAATCCATTTTCCAAATCATCATTCCGATTTGAACGGACACTAATATTAGAAGCCTTTTTTATATAAGCGCTACAAAATATCATTCGTTCTTCTGCGAGGTAACACTCAGCTATGCAACCTTCTGGCCTTGCTCGATTCTTCACATACCCTTTTAGTGTTTTCATAAATCTAAATCATAAAAAAAAATTACATGAAAGAAACATTGATAGCAAAACTAAATTATTATTTATTACCTTTCAAATGGATACATCCAATGAAATTGGACTGGCCCACACAAGCGAGCCTCTCTTGCTAAATGAATTGTCAAATGAACCGAGATGGTAAAGAAGGCAGGTGGAAAATATCTTTCCAACATGCATAAAGTTTCAGCAATATTCTCCTCTAGTGCTTCTAAACGATTCGTGTCTAACACTCTTTAACATAATTCATTGAAAAATGAACCAAGCAGAAAGATAGCATTACGTGGACCTTTCGGTAGAAGATTTCTCAATGCTACTGATAGCAATTGTTGTATTAGAACATGACAATCATGAGATTTCAGCCCATTAAGCTTATGCTCTTCTAAAGAAATACAGTTACCAATATTTGAGCTATAGCCATCGGGTAATTTTATTTTCTTCAACCTAGAGCAAAATACATCCATTTCTTTTTTAAACAACATGTACGGTGCAGCAGGCAAGTGATATTTATTTTCTCCTTTTTCTTGAGGATGTAATTCTTTTCTAATGTTTAAGTGCATCAAATCTTTACAAGCATTCACACCATCTTTGGATGTGCCTATGATATTCTCACAAATGTTCTTTTCAACATGCATCACATCTAAGTTATTGTAGGTCCCTTTGGAGGCCGGCAAGAGGGGAGGGGTGAATTGCCCTACTAAATAAAACCAAAAACCCTTCTCGGATATTCAACTAACTTAAAAGAACTTGTAATTAAAAAGGCAGAGACTAATTAAAACAGAAAATAGACACAGAGGAATTACTTGGTTTGCAATCAAAGGATTGCTAATCCAAGGCAAAGAAGGCGCACTAATTGATTCTCCTCTGGGCGGAGTAGCCTCTTACAGCGTTGAAAGCATAGAAAGAAATAACACAAATGAAAGCACTAGATTACAAGTAGTTTTTCTTGATTAATGATTGCTTCTGGACCAAGGCTATATTTATAGTCTTGGTCCGGGCGCCTGGAAGGGTTCCGGGCGCCCTGGGGGGAATAAATTTTATCCCCCAACGGTCGGATCGAGTCAAAACTCGATCCTGTTGAAAAGTCAATTCCGGGCGCCCGGAAGGGTTCCGGGCGCCCCGGTCGGTGTCAACATAGGTTGACTTTTCGACTCCGGTTCAGCTCGTCTCGATCCAGCTCATCTCGGTCCGGGTATGTTCGCTTCGGCTCCGTTTGCTTGGGTGATCTCGGCTTTCTGGAATAGGGCTCACCCAAACCCATGTTCCGGCCTTCTACTCGAGCAGCCTTCCTTCTCGGTTTCTCGTCCCTCGAACGTCGCGCACGTTCTTCTCGTCCGCCGGTGTACTCTTCCGCGGTCACCTCGTCCCTCGGACGCACCGAGCCCGTCGGCTCTCTCCCCGTGCCGTCCTTCTCGTTAGCCGCATCTTCCGCTCGACTTCCTGTGTTCCTAAACTCCTGCACACTTAGACACAAGGGTTAAACAAACGCAGGACCTAACTTAGCTTGTTTGATCACATCAAAACACCTTGGGGTTCCAACAATCTCCCCCTTTTTGATGTGAGCAACCCAAGTTAAGTTAGGGTAACCATATGCAATAAAAACGATTTATATTCCAATAAGTCCAAATATTTTTCAATTGAAAAATTATAGTACCTCCCCCTAGACTTAACATTCTTCTCCCCCTTTGATCACATTAAAAATAGGGGTTCTTTAAACAAGTCTAAGGTAAACAAAATTTTAAGTGAATTTTAAAAAAAATTCTAAGGTAATTAATATTAATTTGTAAGGCAATGTTTCAGAAGAGAATATCTAGTTAAAAAAAATTCTATGTCAATATTCAGAATTTTTTTTTTTAAGTTATTCTTCATAAAAGATTTCTAAGGCAATTTTCAAAGGAAAAATGTATAGGACAGTATTCATAGAAAATTTTCTAAGTCAATTAAAAATTTATTTTCCAAAATTTTTTTTTTAATTATAAATTAATTTTAAATATTTTCTAACACAAATTGAATAACTCTTTTAAAGCATTAGGTAAATTAAATTAATGCTTTTTCAGTTAGTCAATTAAACTTTTCATTTCGATATTTGGCTTCCAGGTCATGGCGAGGCACTAGGCCTTCTTGGTTATTGGAGCAACAACCATTTCCTTAGCCAAAACCTCATAATGAAATTAGTCGTTTAATTTCCTTGCTGAAAATGCTAAGTCTAAATTTAAATTAAACAGGTTTTTGGAACCCAATAGAGGTCCCTACCTACAGGGTTAACCAAGTATTTCCTAGGTACATAGATTTTTGATATATTTCTAATTTGACTTTGATGAAATCTATAATACCAATTTAAACCTCTATAATTTCTAAAAGTAGAAATATTTGAACTTTTATATTTTTTTCAATCTTTCTATTTCTTCTTTTAGTTTTTCATTTTCAATTTTCAATTTATCAAAATCCTCTATAAGACATGATTTTGCTAAAATTCTTTTTGTTTCAAAAATTTCATCTTTTAATTTGATATTTTCATTTTCTAATTTATACATGGATTTAGTCATTGCCTTAATCCCAGAATAAAGTTGATCAGGGGGTAAAAGACATACCTCACTTACCATATCGGACTTGAAGCCTGAATCTCCCCCTGCTTCGCTGCCTTCATCTGAGGTCGCTCCCCCTTCATCGATGCTAGGTTCTGATGAGCTTTGCCCTTCGTAACTTGCCATCAGCGCTATCCCAGCATATTCTTGAGCTTCTGATTCGGATGAAGAGGTGTCGTCCCAAGTTACTTTTAGGTTGTGTTTCTTGGGTGTCTTCATTTTGACCTTCTTGAGTTCTGGGCAGTCTTCCCTTAGGTGTCCCTCCTTCTGACACTGGTAGCACTGTACCTTTCTTCTACCTTTTTGATTCTTGTTATTCTGCATTTTAAATTTATTAGATCTAAAAAACTTTTTAAAGTTTCTTACCATGTATGCTTCTTGATCGTCTTCGGAGTCTGACTCGGGTTCATCCTTATTGGTTGCATTCAGCGCCATAGTCTTGGTTGTGTCCTTTGATATCTCTGCACATCTAGTTTCATGTAATTCAAGGGTAGAAAACAACTCTTCTAAAGTACTTACCTTCAGGTCTTTTGAGATGTAGTAAGCATCGACGATTGATGTCCATTCCGGAGTTCTTGGAAACGCATTGAGCGCGTAGCGTATAGTGTCCCGGTTTGTTATCGTTTCACCAAGATTTTCGAGACCAGTAACTAGTTCTTTTACCTTTGCATGTAGACCGGCTACTTTCTCACCTTTCTCCAAACGGATGTTCATCAGTTTGTTGCGGAGGATGTCCCTTCTAGCGAGCTTTGCTTCGGACGTGCCTTCGTGGAGTTCCAAGAACTTCTCCCAAAGTTCTTTAGCAGATAAGTAGTTTCCAATGCGGTTGACCTCTTGAGGCGGTAACACGCTCAGCAGGTGATGTTCCGCACGGCTGTTTGCTACCGACTCATTCTGCTCCTTTTTTGTCCAATCGCTCTCTTCTTTTTCTTTTCCATCTTTATCTATTGGAGCTACAAAACCATATTTCATAATAAACTGAATTTCAAAATCTATTTTTAGGAATACCTCCATACGACGCTTCCAGTCTGCGAAGTTCCCCTCGAATTTTGGTGGAACAATGCTTGGTCCGGCCATCTTTGTTGTTTCGATCGGCGATTAGTCCTCCTGAAGCGCCTCGCTCTAATACCACTTGTAGGTCCCTTTGGAGGCCGGCAAGAGGGGAGGGGTGAATTGCCCTACTAAATAAAACCAAAAACCCTTCTCAGATATTCAACTAACTTAAAAGAACTTGTAATTAAAAAGGCAGAGACTAATTAAAACAGAAAATAGACACAGAGGAATTACTTGGTTTGCAATCAGAGGATTGCTAATCCAAGGCAAAGAAGGCGCACTAATTGATTCTCCTCTGGGCGGAGTAGCCTCTTACAGCGTTGAAAGCACAGAAAGAAATAACACAAATGAAAGCACTAGATTACAAGTAGTTTTTCTAGATTAATGATTGCTTCTGGACCAAGGCTATATTTATAGTCTTGGTCCGGGCGCCTGGAAGGGTTCCGGGCGCCCTGGGGGGGATAAATTTTATCCCCTAACGGTCGGATCGAGTCAAAACTCGATCCTGTTGAAAAGTCAATTCCGAGCGCCCAGAGCCCTAAGGTCAACATAGGTTGACTTTTCGACTCCGGTTCAGCTCGTCTCGATCCAGCTCATCTCGGTCCGGGTCTGTTCGCTCCGGCTCCGTTTGCTTGGGTGATCTCGGCCTTCTGGAATAGGGCTCACCCGAACCCATGTTCCGGCCTTCTACTCGAGCAGCCTTCCTTCTCGGTTTCTCGTCCCTCGAATGTCGCGCACGTTCTTCTAGTCCGCCGGTGTACTCTTCCGCGGTCACCTCGTCCCTCGGACGCACTGAGCCCGTCGGCTCTCTCCCCGTGCCGTCCTTCTCGTTAGCCGCGTCTTCCGCTCGACTTCCTGTGTTCCTAAGCTCCTGCACACTTAGACACAAGAGTTAGACAAAGCACAGCTTATGCTTGTTGGAACCCCAAGGTTGTTTTGGTGTGATCAACAAGTTAAGTTAGGTCCTGCGTTGTTTCTAACCTTGTGTCTAAGTGTGCAGGAGCTAGGAGCACAGGTAGTCGAGCGGAAGGCCGCTGGCGTCGGAGGCCGAGGCGCGTGGAAGCACCGGCAGACGAGAAGGAAGTGCACGCTGGTTCCGAGGTACGAAAGCCGGAGCGAAGATTGCTCGGGAGCAAGAGACGCAGCTAGCGAAGGGCACGGGGTGCGACCGAGGGACTAAGTCTGCGGATGAGTACGGTGGACGAGAAGGGACACGGTAATTCCGAGGGACCGGAGGGAAGCACGCCCGAGAAGACCGGAAGATGGGTTGGGTGAGCCCTATTCCGATGTCGAGATCACCCAAGCAAGCGAGCCGGAGCGGAAGACCGAGGCGAGCTGAACCGGAGAAGAGAGCACGGACCAAAAGTCAACTGGTTGATTTTTGGCTCCGGGGCGCCCGGCGCGACCGCCTCAGCGCGGATCGGCCCCGGGCGCGCCGGGCGCCCGGGCGCCGGCGCCCGGCGCCCCGGCGCCGGGCCCGGCGCCCGGGCGCCGGAACCGCCCGGGCGCCGGCCGCCCGGCGCTGCAGCCCTCGCCGCGCCGCTCCGTCCGGCCCTGGCCGCCGGCGCCGGCGATCCGGCGCCGATGCCGTTTTCACAGGATCGAGCTTTGACTCGATCCAACCGTTGGGGGATAAATTTTATCCCCCCCAGGGCGCCCGGAACCCTTCCAGGCGCCCCGACCAAGGCTATAAATATAGCCTTGGTCCAGAAGCTTTTCAACAATTACGATCATTCTATTTCCAAACACTTGTATGCTTTAGTTGTAGTTAAGCTTCTGTTTTCTGTGCCTAAACGCTGTAAGAGGCTTCTCCGCCTGAAGGAGTTTTTGAGCTTAATCTTCCTTGGATTAACAACCACATCGGTTGTAACCAAGTAAACATCTGGTGCCTCGTTTTCTTCTTTTATGCTTTTATTTATCTGCTTAATTCATTTTACAAGTGTTAGCTTAATCGTTCGAGGAAGAGTTGTTTGTTTTTAATTGACAGGTTATTTACCAACCCCTCTAGCCGGCCCAACGGTCCAACAAGTGATATCAGAGCCGAGTACGCCTCAGAAGGACTAACCGCCGTCTGACGCAACAAAAACGATGGCCGGAGCTAGCGACTACCCACCTGCACTCGAGGGGGAGTTTTCCATCTAGAAACAAAAAAATGGAGGTATACCTTAACTCAGATTCTGGTATTTCTTTAATAATGAAATTTGGTTATGAAGAACCAAAGAACACGAACGGAGAAAGACTCGATCTACGCCTCTGGAACGAAAAGCAACGTGAGGAGTCTATGGCAAATGGGCGGGCAAAATATTATCTTCTGAATGTAATACCAAAGGAAGATTTCAAAAAGGTCGCAGATTATAAAAGCGCAAAAGAACTTTGGGAAAAGTTCTTGCAACTCTATGAAGAACCTTCAGAAGCTGACACCTCAATAGACACCGAGCCACCGACAGAAGAGTCCGAAATCGAGGTAAGTACTACAACAGCCGAAGTACATCCCGAGATCGATGAAGGGGGAGAATCTTCGGAAGAAAGCAACTCGATAGGGGGAGAATCAATTACTGACAAGGTAAGTCAGGTATGGACTCGAACCTCTGATCAATTAAATGATTCAATCGAAAAATTGCCTGAAGAGTCTTTCGAATCAGAAATTGAATCATCGAAAGAATTTTTCGAATTAGAAAATCAATTGTCAAACTTGCCTTGCAAATTATTATTAAAAGAATTTTGCAAGTTAGAAATTTTGTCGAAAAACTTTTGTAAATTGCAAAATATTTTTTCAAAAGAATTATGCAAATTAGAAATGATATCAAAAACTTTCTTCGAATATTTTTTCGAATTACAAATTACTTTCTCGAAAGAGTTTTGCAATTCTGAAAATGTGTCATCGAAAAAGTGTTTCGGATTAAGAAATCTATTATTAATAAATTCCTGCAAATTAGAATTTTTAAATTCTTGCAAATTATAAAATATTCTTTCAAACAAATTTTGCACATTGTCGAAAGAATCTTTTATAGCGTCGGAAAATTTTATCAAGTTAGAATCTATGCTATCGAAATATTTTTGTGAACTTGAAATTCAAAAAATAATAGAAATTAACATGATACAAATTGTTGCATGTTTAATATTTTTTGCTTTAAATCTGAAAAAGTGTGACATAAGAATTTCTGATAAATTAAAATGAAAATTTAAACCTTCTGATTAAAGCATAAAATATATAAATAAATAAATGCATAGAAAATTTCTCTTTATGTTATTAATTCTCTGAAATTTTCTTGCATAAAGCTTTCTGTTTAAAAACTTCTTAATCTTGATGTCGAATGACTTAGAAATTTGTCTTGACTTAGAAATATTTCCCTGAAAATTATTGAAATATAGTTTCAAAATTTTTTTTAATGTCAACCCTTAGATTTTGTTTGTACCCCATTTTTATTGTGATCAAAGGGGGAGAAGGGAAAGTATAAGTCTAGGGGGAGGTAGACAAAATTGAAAATTAAAATGTTTGAAATTTAATTTTTTCTATCATGTTGCATGTTATTGCAATAAACTGTTTAATTTCATATCTATTGTTGACCCTAGCTTAACTTGGGTTGATCACACCAAAAAGGGGGAGATTGTTGGAACCCCAAGGTTGTTTTGGTGTGATCAACAAGTTAAGTTAGGTCCTGCGTTGTTTCTAACCTTGTGTCTAAGTGTGCAGGAGCTTAGGAGCACAGGTACTCGAGCGGAAGACGCAGCTAGCGAGAAGGACGGCACGCGGTGCGTCCGAGGGACGAGGTGCTGCGGAAGAGTACACCGGCGGACGAGAAGGAAGTGCGCGCGGTGGTTCCGAGGTACGAAAGCCGGAGCGGAAGATTGCTCGGGGAGCAAGAGACGCAGCTAGCGCGAAGGTCGGCACGGGGTGCGACCGAGGGACGAAGTCTGCGGATGAGTACGCTGGTGGACGAGAAGGGACACGCGGTAATTCCGAGGGACGAGAAGCCGGAGGGAAGCACGCTCGAGAAGACCGGAAGATGGGTTCGGGTGAGCCCTATTCCGGATGTCAGAGATCACCCAAGCAAGCGGAGCCGGAGCAGAAAGACCCGGACCAGAGGCGAGCTGAACCGGAGAAGAGAGCACGGACCAAAAGTCAACTGGGTTGACTTTTGGCTCCGGGGCGCCCGGAACTGTCCGGGGCGCCCGGAGCTGTCCGGGGCGCCCGGAACCCTTCCGGGCGCCCGGAAGTGACTTTTTCACAGGATCGAGCTTTGACTCGATCCAACCGTTGGGGGATAAATTTTATCCCCCCCAGGAACCCTTCCAGGCGCCCCGACCAAGGCTATAAATATAGCCTTGGTCCAGAAGCTTTTCAACAATTACGATCATTCTATTTCCAAACACTTGTATGCTTTAGTTGTAGTTAAGCTTCTGTTTTCTGTGCCTAAACGCTGTAAGAGGCTTCTCCGCCTGAAGGAGTTTTTGAGCTTAATCTTCCTTGGATTAACAACCACATCGGTTGTAACCAAGTAAACATCTGGTGCCTCGTTTTCTTCTTTTATACTTTTATTTATCTGCTTAATTCATTTTACAAGTGTTAGCTTAATCGTTCGAGGAAGGGTTGTTTGTTTTTAATTGACAGGTTATTTACCAACCCCTCTAGCTGGCCCAACGGTCCAACATGATCACATCAAAACACCTTGGGGTTCCAACAGTTATGACGTAACAGGAGCCCCTACAAGTAACCATCAACATGTTTCATAATGTTAGTTATGGAAATTTAAAACAATTTGTAGACAAAAACTAATGAATAGAGTGCAAAATAACTTACACTCCAATATGGCAAATTGAAAAAAATTGACTTTTTCTTCCACTGTTGAACAGATTTTTGCATTTCTTTTGAACTATCTTGTTTCTTCCTTTTTTCCCCCGAAGTATTGACATGCACATCCTTTTTCTTTTTACCCTAGTCCTTTTCAATATCTATCATTGCATTGAGAATTTCTAACCCATTCAAAGGTCTAGGTTTCCCTTTTCTTTCTTTTTTCCATTAAACCACTTCTTTTTCTGACGAAATGGGTGATTAGGAGAAAGAAATCTTCTGTGGACCATATATGCAAACTTTCTGCTATACTTAAGCCACATAGAACATACGTCTTCCCCACATATTGGGCAACCAAGTTTCCCTTTTGTGGCACATCCAGCTAGGTTTCCATAAGCTGGAAAATCATTGATTGTCTACATCAAAATAGCCTTTAGATTGAACATTGACTTGTTGAATGCATCATATGTCTCTACACCTGTCTCCCACAACTCCTTTAAATCCTCTATAAGGGGTTCCAAGTATACATCTATATCATTTCCCGGTTGCTTTGGACCTGGAATTAATAATGTCAACATAAGATTTTCTTTCATCATGCACATCAATGGAAGAAGGTTATAATTTACCAAAATAACGGGCCAACAACTATATCTAGAACTAAGGTCGCCAAAAGGGTTGAATCCATTGGTTCCAAGGCCAAGACGTAGATTTCTAGGATTTGATGCAAAATTTGGCCATTTATGATTTATTGTATCCCAAGCTACTGAATCAACTGGATGACGCATCATGTGATCTTGACTTTTGTGGTTGGAGTGTCAAATCAACTCTTCCGCTTTTTCTTTTGATTTAAACATCCTTTTAAATCTTGGTATCACCGGAAAATACCGTAGCACCTTTTCAGGAACCCCTTTAAAAACTTTGGTGGTGACTTTGTCCACCTTCCATCTTGATGAACCACACTTTGGACACATATCTAGATTTTTAAGCTCCTTTCGAAATAGACAACAAGCATTTGGGCAAGCATGAATCTTCTCATATCCTAAATCAAATGGTTTTAACAATTTTCTCATCGAGTAAACAGTTTCTGGAAGTGTGTTTTTTTCTGGAAGCATGTCACCTAAGATCTTAAGGAGCTCATTGAAACTATTGTCTGTGTGACCATTAGTAGACTTGTAATTGTATAATGTGACGACTGTTGATAACTTTGTGTAAGCTGTGCAACCAGGGAAGAGGGGAGTTTCTGCATCTTCCAATAAACTAACAAAGTCGTTATCTTTTGCCTCAGACATAGTGTATCCAACCTCTTCTTATGGCACAAGGCATCCTTATATAAGTGATATGCCTCTCTACTTTCATCATCTTTCTGAAATTCTCCTGAACTACCTTCACCTTGATATTGTCGGTTATAAGTTTCCCCATGGAAGACCCAAATAGTGTAAGAAGGATCAAACCCCTTAATAATTAAGTGATCGTACACTTGGTCAAATTTCATATACTTTTTGTTTTTACAATGCTTGCAAGGGCATAAAATTACTTCACGTGTTTTGGCATATTTTTTAGCTTGTGTAAGAAATTTTTGTACACCTTCTTCATACTCAGGTACAAGCCTTGAAGGCAAATGTATCCATTCCTTATCCATTTCGTAAATTACCCAAACCCTAACATACAAATATTTCATGTTTAATACAAAATAATATTTATATATTTATTTAATATACATAAAAGAAAATGAAAGTCGAAAGAAAACAAAATGGGGAGAGTACAAATTGCAATATTGAAGGTGAAAAAAGGCATATTAAGTGGGTCATTCGCCAAGGTAAGACATATACCAACTAAGTGGGTCAAATTCTAAATTGCAACTAAGTGGGTCACGTATTACAGGCCAGGGAGGGAGGGTTTAAATTCTAAATTGCATTCCAGGGAACGGAGTGAATGATTGATAGAGAAGGCTCAACTAATCAAGTGGATGAAAGTGGAGACCTGAGGGGTTTTTGGCTGGTTTAGGTTGGAAGGGAGACAACAGATAGACATTGACATAAGACAAGTACCAGCAACTAGTTCGCCAAGGTAAAACTTTGTTAGTTTGCAAAGTGTGGTTCATCAAGATGCTACGGTTCTGTGCATCTATATTTGATAATGGAAAGTGGGTCAAGATCCATTATCAAAGGTTCTGTGCATCAAGATCCTTTGTTAGAATAACATTACCTTCTTGTACTCTTTTGTTCCATTACTAAGATGGAGAATGCCAGGAAGAGGAAGGAAAGTAAATACAAGAAAGAGTTGCAGATGTTCAACATAAAATAAGAAAAACAAAAAGAAATTTCAACCTGAGAAATGGAAGGATCGAAGAAGATGTTCAATTCAGTGGAGAGTTTCGGACGAAAGGGCTTCGGATGAGAGGGCTTCGCCGGAGAGCTCTTCATCTGAGAGAAGATGAGAGGAGATGTTCGGTAGTGAGGAGTTAGGGTTACGGCAGAGAGGTTTTGGCGGAGAGAGTTCGCGTGAGGAAGAGGGCTTCAGCTGAGGAGGAGGGCTTCGGCTAGGGCTTCGGTTGAGGAGGAGGGCTTCGGCTGAGGAGGAGGGCTTCGGCTAGGGCTTTGGTTGAGGAGGAGGGCTTCACCAAAGAGGATTTAGCCAGAGAGGGATTCAACAGAGAGAAGATGGACGAAGATGTTGGCTGAGAGGAGTTGCGGCAGGGAGGTTCCGATGAACGCGTGAGGAGGTGGTCGCGATTTTAGGCTTTCTGGGAAGTTCGGGGCAGTTCAGGCGTGAGGATATGTTTCGGGCGTGAGGAGATGTTTCGCAGGCAGATGAGGATGCACGGAAAAATATTGGCGGGAGGTTTGTTTCAGCGAGAAATTTTTGGTTAAATATTTATAAAATTTTGAAGATTATTAACGGCGCATATTGCATGCTGCTAATATTTTATAATATTTATTCACAGCATACATTTTTTGTACGTTGTTATTTATATATATAATAATTATTAATAGCGCGCTCTGCGCGCTGTTAATATTAAGTTTTAACAGTGCACTTTGCACGTCGTAGAAAAGTTTATTAACATCGTAAATAATATCTATTCACAGCATACTTTTTTGTACGCCATTATTTATATCTATAATAATTATTAACAGCGCGCTCCGCGCGCTGTTAATATTATGTTTTAATGGCGCACTTTGCACGCCATAGAAAAGTGTATTAACATCATACTTTTTCTACACACTATCATTTGTATAAATATTATATTATCCGCAGCACACATAATTAGGCATGCCTTAAAAACTATTATTAACGGCATGCTTTAATTGCACGCCGTTGATGATGCGCTGTGGAAAGTCATTTTTGTTGTAGTGCTTGATTAGTGGTTACACCAATTCAGAGCAGAACCTGCTCTGATACCACTTGTTCGATCAATTATACACGTGAGAGGGGGTGAATTATGTAGTTTTCAAAAACTCGTCTTTTCGATTTTAAAATCAAAGTACGAACACAGTAGAAAAAAAAAGCAGAAATCAAAAAGACAATTAAGCGAAGTAGAAACAGATACAGTCGGTTTACTTGGTTCGGAGCCTTCCACGACTCCTACTCCATGACCCAGGTCCCGTGGACCTATCGACAGGTAATCCATTAAACCCCTTTTCCGGTACCTCCGAAAAAGAGAATCGAGTACAAGAAGGTTGAACAAGTGCAACACACTACACTTATCCTTTTGCAGTATTTAATTACAAAGAAAAATTATCGACACTTTAAAGATCAAAGTGGGAGTACTCATGTCGATGTCGATCTGTCGGCCATAATCGAAGTCCTCAGAGCAGTCGTTGGGCGCAACAGCTTTGCAACAGAGTCGTAGCAGGAGCCCGGAGCAGTTGGAACTTCAAATGAATGCATAGTAGCTCGTATAAGTGTTGTTCTTCAATGCCTTCTCAAGACAGCCTTATAAAAGGCATAGAAGGAGCCTTCCATAGCCATGGAAGGCACCTCCAATGAGGCAAGTTTGATCCCGAACAACCCTGTGCTTATCCACGACTTCTACCAAACTTTATCCCGCAGAAGGCGCCTTCCATAACCATGGAAGACATCTTCTATTAACAGTACGAAGGCATCTTCATCAAGCTTGAAGGCGCCTTTGAACACTATTAATCTGAAGGCAAATGTGCTCCTTTGTCCTGTAAACCAACGTTAGTCCAATAAACAAAAATAATAACCTGCAAGACAAATGTTAGTATAATAATAATGAGTAGTATTAATTAGTTCCTGTCCTCTCAAGACCAAGAACTAGTCAAGGTCTCAGCTTAGGGATCCCAAATGGGCCTAAATTGGACCAACGTCTACTATCCTTTCAACCGGATGCGTCCTCACTTGGTCAATCTCCTCTAGTGACTTACTTTAACTTACTAGTTTGTTAGATATCCGGTCAGCCCGTCGACCTATGTGGACTTCATGTCAGCTATCTGGTTGGCCCGTTGATCTAACTGGACTTCTTGCCAGATATCCGATCAGCCTATCGACCTATCTGGACTTCGTACCAGCTATCCAGTTGGTCTGTCGACCTAGCTGGATTTCGTACCATCTATCTAGTCAACCTGTCAACCTAGCTAGATTTCGTACCAGCTATCTAGTCAACCCGTTGACCTAGCTAGATTTCCTGCATACTTAATCAAGTGGTTATATCACAACAAAATATAACTTAACTTACTTGTCATTTATCAAAACCTAAATTAGACCGTTAGTGCAAAACTTCACCAACACATCGTTTTAGTATATACTTATTAAACAAATGAAACCCTTAGTTGATACAAAAAAAAAAACTAACATATGTCTATATAGAATGTCATTAAACTCAAATTTCCTATAGCTATAGGATATATAGTCCCTTTGTTTGTCATATGTGAGAACCCTTGGTTTGGAGGAAGAACAACTTTGAAAATTCATCATATGGTAAACCACTCACTCAACTCATATAGATGTTTGTTGCACATAATAACCATAACTCTTAATCATTTCACTTTGAAACTTTACTATTTTTTTCGTGTATAGATTAACCATTTGAGTTTCTATTGACTTGTTTTTCTTAATCCTGATATGCTCATTCATATCAATATAGTCAGCAACTAACTCAGTGCATCTTTGATGTTTTAATGCCCTATTAAAATAGGTAATAAAATCTATCAATGAATTCTTATTTAAGACATACCTTTTGAAAATAAATGTCAACCTTCATATCTCTAACTACTTGACATTCAAGCACAAAATGCATGGCTAAAATATGTTGGCACCCACTTGTATCATAATTCCTATATTAATGACAACAATCATTTTTCTCTAAGTTAACACACTTAATAACTTCTTTCCATGATTTCTCAAATTCATCAAGTATTGTAGACTTTTCAATAACATTCTTTATGCTTTAATAGTAGTCATGAAAAATCAAAGGGTTCAATTTATCTAAGAATTTGTATGTGACACAAACAATATCAATGTACTATTTGAGGGAAAACTTGGCCAATGACTTTATCATAGCAGGATCCTGATCAGCGATGATCATGTTTGATGCACCTTTAGACATGACTTCTATAAAGTTCTTAACAGTCAAACAAAAGACACAATTTTCTCATGATTTATAAAGTCGTAACCAAAAACAATATCTGATTATGATAAGTAACTCATACAAATGGTCAAAAATTAACTTATATTTATTATCATTATATGTCATATCAAATATAACTACATCACCAAATACACTGTATATCATCCTTGATATATGGTCCATCCAAAACACCACTAAATTTGTTATCTGAATCAGTCTTGTAATCAAAGAAAAAAGTTAAATTCTTCACTTTCTCATATGTAAATAACTCGATCAATGTTTCAACATTGATACCTTTTGTTTATCCCTTAATTCTTTCTTAAAATTTCTAATATCTATTTCGATGCAACATACTCGCTCAAGCCCTCCATACTCTATCTCTAATAGTCACATTTGTTGACAAGTTGATAGATTGACCTATAAAAATTATTGATTTAAAGATTTCTTTGCTGTCAAAATATTACGATATGAGCGTAGCAAATGCACCTTTAAAGAAGTTGAGAATGGATGATTATGGCTTTCCATGAACTTAGTGACAACCCAATTAGGTACAGTTTATTCCTTGACAGGTGAAATATTTGACATACCACTATGTGAAAATCGGGTATAGACTTCGCCATATGTTACTTCAGCGATTAGAATTTATGAAGTAATATATAGTAATCAACTTCGGTTATAAAAATGATGAAGTAAATACTATTTTAGACTTCATAGGTTAAAAAATATGGATCACATTCTCATTTTAATTGATATTTTACTTTGTAATATTTATTTGATGAAGTAATAGATTATAAAATAAAATTTAATTTTGTAAGTATTGAAGTAATAAATTTGATCCAGTGAAAACACTTTTCCCTTCTATCCCTAATTTTTCACTCAATCCCCGTTTCGCAAAAACCCTACGTGCAGATTTTTCGTCTCCAACATTCCATCTCTGTGAACCCTAAAAGCCATGGATCTGCCTCTCTCGGAAGCAGCCAATGGAGGATCCTCCCTCTAGTGCTACGTCTTTTGCTACCAAGCATGTTCCTTCCGTGTCTAGCATCGTTAATCCCACTCCTACCTCACAGCAGTCCAATGTGCACGGGAATGCAGAGGAGGATGGAAAGCAAGAGTGGATAGAAGGGAGGAGGCAGGTGAGTTTATTAGGGGTCATTCTCAGGCATGGTGAGGGTTTCCGAGGATAAGGAATCCAAATCCATAGGTAATCTTCTTCTTCTTCTCTAAATCCCTAATCTTCTTTCCTCCTTTTCCTTTCTAAGAACCCTCTTTTTTTCCTTCTCTAAATTTCTCAAATTGTCCCCTTCTTTACATTTGGAGTACTTCACCAGCATTGTATTATGATTTAAGATCCATCTGTGGGGTGGAAAGCACGCATATGTGTGTGAGCATGAGGCAACGCCACCAACTTGGTCTTGTCTCGCCTTTTTTTTATAATTATTACTATAATGTATTTTGTGTGCTCATACTTCATTGTTTGTTTTCAGTGTTACATGTAGTAATATCTAATGGTCCTCAGTGGATTTATGTTCTTTGATATCTTGATTCATAGGAACAAGTGAAATTATATACATTCTATATTTTCCCTAGCTTGCTTATTACTACACATTTTCCCTAACTTTGCTAGATAATTACATCATGGATGTATCTTTTTTCAATAAAACTCGGCAGAATGTTGATAAGACAAACACGACAGACGCATTGATAAGAGCTATCAAAATCAGTAAACTAAAGAATGAACTAAAGGATGTAAGAGATGGCTGCACTAGTAAAAGGTATTATTCATGGTGCCTTCTTTTTTTTTTTTAGTTTTTTTGCTTAATCAATTATTGTTATACAATCTACATACTTGTGTTACTTCATTTCTGTACATGGCACACTTGAATATTCTGGAATTTAAATTTGTCCTTGTAATAGAAGACAACATGGGATACCCAAATATGAAAATGAAGTTTTCATTGACGTTCTCAATCCTACTCCGCTTAGTAATTTCCTGCCTAATTTCAAGTAAAGAAAACAAATGTAAAGATATGGTACAACTTATTTAAGGTGGTGGTTAAGATAATTTAGAAGCGCTAACTGTAAGAATGGTGATAAAGGAGTGTTTTTGGACTCTTGTGGGTGTGTTTAACACTTAGATCTATTTTCATGTTGGATACTCATGCCCAAGTTAAATTAATAGCTTTTTAATACATCAACTGTAATTTGATTAGTCTGCTTTTATTTCTACTTCATGTTTGTATTTCTAATCTGTTGGTTAAATTCGTGGTTGAAATTGTTTGATATCATAGTTTATATCTATTCCACTTTTGTTTAGATTCTATTTCAAAATTTGCTAGTTAGTTATGTAACACATTAATGTGCATATCATGGTAATTTTGTAATGTGTAGAAACTCATACCACAAAACAATAAGATGAATGTTGAGTTATTTATATCCTTATTCTCAATAGTAGTAAGCTGTTGGTTATCGTGGTAATCAATAGTCTCCACTATCCCGGTATTGTTATAAGTTCCTATATAGTAGAACTTTGAGAGCAAGGATATAAATAACATAGAGTTCCAATTTTGAGAATAAGGTTATATTTTTTGAGAACAACTATAATCTAGCAGAACTTTGAGACCAAGGTTATAAGTTCCAATTTTCTTCATAGAGTTAAAATGAACTACTGATGGACATTTATATTTTTTTTCCCCATCACTAGATCCATTCAAACTTTTAAAGGGTGGGCTTCCCCCAAAAAGTTGAAGAATAACTCTTTGATAATCATAAGTGGATAGATTCAGATGTTTGATCTTCAATTCTGACCATTGGCAGACACTTACTAAACTCTTTGATATGTAAGTTTTTAATAAATTTGGCTTCCATATTTTGCCCATATTTACCTTGATTTTGTTTGGAAGGTGAAGTCTATATTGTCTTTGAGGCTTCTTACTAACCTTCATTTTAGTTCTAAAATTATTTTTGTTTTATTCACTTGAATTTGGTACCCTATCTTATTTAGCTTTTCTATCCATATTTAAGAATCTAATTGTAGAAAGAGGAAGTATGATATAGAGAATAATTGTACTGTTTTTCTAAATTCTAGTATTGGCTCCTTTCCTTTGAAATGTTTCCTCACTACTTGTTTACCTTATTTTGTTGTTCATTATGCTAATTGAAGAGATTATTCTGAAATGGATTTACTATAGAATAGATGCTCAAATATTTTTTTTGTACATATATATGCATCTATATTCATCTTTTTTTTCAGTGTTATGGACTTATGGATGAATACATACTAAATTATCTAAGGTCCTCTATCATCCAATTGGAGAGGAAGGTGAATTTTTTTGTTTATGAAATATTTTCTTTATAAAATATTAAGTCATTTTTCATTGACCCTCAAACTTCTGTTAATGCTTCATTTTGCAGCTTCAAAAAATAAACAGTATTACAATCAATCTCAGTATGATGAAGTCAGAAGTGAATGGAGCGAATTCGTCTACTTCTATATGGATGCCTAAGTGTAGACTATGATATAAATTTTAAATTGTATTTTGAGATTTATAGATACAAAAGTTTTTGGGTTATGGTTAAACATGTCTTTTATGAATACACTTTTGGGTTGTATTTGATATATATTAGTGATATATTTGTTCAATTTTGGTGGTGAGAAATATTGTGTTATAGTAAAATATTATGATATACACTTTTGTTAATTAAAATTGTATGTAGTAATATATGGTCAATTACTTCAAAATGATAAATAAAAATGATGGAGTAATACAACACAAAAGACTTCAATAAATTTAAATAGTGGCGTAGTTAAAGAAACTATTTACTTTGTCACTGATCAAATTTGTGAAGTCGTATACATATTTTACTTCGTTAGTCAATATAACCTATGAAGTAATATATCAACCACTTCGGTACTTTTATTGATCTCGATGAAGTAATAGAACCTTTTTACTTTAAAAATGGTTCAATTTTGAACCAGATTTGGACCGGTGATAGACTTCGGTAATTATATGACGAAGTAATAAATTGACCTTTTTACTTCACGTGCGTCTACTTCGGTGATTATCTGCCTATTACTTCGGATAATATCCGAAGTCTATTACTGATTTTCACATAGTGTACAACCAATTTTAACTTCACCACATGTTCTAACACTTGTCCGTTGATCACCTTTTGCATGTTTATTTCACTACATTTGATTTGTATGTCCTTCTTTAAAGCATACAAATATTTTTCACATAACTTCATTTGTCATCTTATTTTTCTTGCTATTGTTTATCCTTGTGCTAAATCTTGCTTTTCATGCATATTGGTTATATAAGGAAAATGCATCATCTATTGATGAGAATTTCATCTAAATTTATGGCTTTCGATCATTTGCAACTTGGGGAATATATAACTACCCTCACCACCATTTTATTCCATTGTTGAGGAATATCAGATTCTTCAATTATCTGAAGTTCTCAACTAGATCTTGTTACAACACACAAATTCAAGCTTGTTAAGAAGAGTAGAGATTCTGCTCTGGACTACTAATCTCCTTTAAACAATACATGACAATAGATAACTCAAACAATAATATATCTCATATACTGAAATTAAAGATATTACTTAAGCATTACAATTTAAAGAATTTTAAATCTATGCATTCCATAATCTTCCCAAATTAATTTTTTTCAGCATTGCAAATGTACATACTAACTAGAACGTTGTATCAACTTTTTTTTCATAGCTGCTACAATGATTTAGTCTAAGAGTGTTGTAGCAGGTACATAATCATAGCTGCTATAACGTGGTTAGACCACAATGTTCTGATCGAAGCACGTTGTAGCAGCTACGATTTCGTAGCTACTACAATGTGTTGGTTAGATCTAAGTACGTTGTAGCAGCTACGGTACCGTAGCTGCTACATCATGTTGGTCTAAGAGTATTGTAATAGCTACGTAATCGTAGTTGCTATAACGTGGTTAGACCAGAATATTATAGCAAATATGGAATTGTAGCTGCTATAACGTAGTTAGACTAATATGTTGTAGCGGCTACGAAACCATAGCTGATACAACGCTATAGCTGCTACAAATTGTTGCATTTGGATGGAGTTGTAAGGTGTTCAGGGCACGTGTAGAGGGAGGGAGGACGAAGATGGTGATTAGTGACTCTACACAGTTATGACACCGAAGGAATAAAGTTTTTTAAATTTTGACCGACATTGTTACAGTAGAAAAATAATTAAATTTGGTGACGAGGCACTATAATTTAAAAACTAGTTTTGTATGAGTATGAAAAATTGCTAAAATAGCTTCTTCTTTTTTTTTTTAAAGAATATACAATATAGTTAATTTAACACTGTAATTTTAACATAGATTTATAAATTAAAGTTTAATTTTTTTCTTAAAAAGAATACATTGATAAAAAACTTTTAATTTTTTTTTAAAAAAAAAAGTATTTGTGGATATATTGTAAAAAACTAAATCATGAAAGTTCTTAAAATATTACTTTCACAATTAATTTATTTAATTTGATATAGCATAAAATATAATTGATTAATTTTATAAAGTTTTATCAAGAAAATCACTTATAATATTTTCAGTTGTTGTTCCAATATTAATTATACGTGTGCATTCTCTTCGTCGTGTCACTGTGCATACATTGCCCAAAATTATTATTTTTAAATCAAACATTTAAATAGTTCTTTAGTGATATAAATAATCAAAAAAATAATTTTCTATAATTAAATTGATATTTCAAATAATTAAAATGATTATCAATTTGCCTAAAGCGCAGTCCCTACTGTCTACCAAATATCTACGATTGAATTTTTAACTATGATATATTCTAAGATATTTTCACTAGCGAAACGATAAACTTAAGATGTTAAAGTGTTAGATCAGTATTTATATGTACTTTTTAAATTTATTTTGATGATGAATAACAATTTTTATAGGATTAAATCCATCCTTAAATTAATCGGCCGGTTGAATATTTGATGATAGTTAAAAAAAATTGATTATAAGTTGAAGTATTTCTAAATATTTCTTTTCAAATTAAAGGGATACAAAACGTGAGACGTTACAAAATTAAATTATGAACCGATATCCTCGCGCTATTATGTAACAATGAGACGTTCCAACTCTTCTCAAACCGTTATAAACCGTCTCCGTTATTTTCACACTTCTTTCCTTCTCTCATCCTCTCTCTCTCTCTCTTTTGCTCCTGAAGCGCTTCGATCTCAAATTGCCAAACCCTACGATGATGAGGCGATCCTCGCCGACCTTCCGCTGTCTCCTCCGAGGTGCTACCTCCGGATCTTCCTGTGAGGCTCGGCGGTCCGTCACGTACATGCCCCGGCCGGGCGACGGCTCGCCGAGGCAGGTGACCTTGATCCCGGGCGACGGGATCGGGCCCCTCGTCACCGGAGCCGTGCGTCAGGTGATGGAGGCGATGCACGCCCCGGTGTTCTTCGAGACGTACGAGGTCCACGGCGACATGACGACAGTGCCAATGGAGGTGATTGAGTCCATCAGGCGGAATAAGGTGTGCTTAAAAGGAGGGCTCGCTACACCGGTGGGGGGCGGTGTGAGTTCCCTCAATGTGCAGCTGAGGAAGGAGCTGGACCTCTATGCGTCTCTGGTTCATTGCTTTAATCTTCCGGGATTGCCAACGAGGCACGAGAATGTGGATATTGTGGTCATCAGGGAGAACACTGAGGGCGAGTACTCTGGTTTGGAACATGAGGTGGTGCCTGGCGTTGTCGAGAGCCTCAAGGTATGCAGCTTCCTCGTTTGCTTAAGTAATTCCTCAATTCATTCTGTCTTCACTGGTTTTAAACTATATAAGGTCGTGTATGCTAGAGTTTGCCAGAATGACTTATTAAACGAATGGGAAGAGATAGACATCTACAATTCATTATGATATCCCTGTGGTTCATGACTAAAAATACATATACTCTTCTTTTGGTTTACAAGATTTGAACTTTTTATCATCTTTCCCTTCATTTTTCTCATTTCCATGCTGTTCTACTGTTTCTTTTGCATCACTATCGTTCCTTTATTCATGTCTTTGAGATGATAAACTGTCATTTGTTTGCCTCCGATCTGATCGAAACAGTTCAAGAACAGGTTGTGTTCAATACTCTTATAAACTCTAAATAATCGCTAATACAACAGTTCTTTTTATCCTTATTGAGATAGACACGATTGAATATTACTTTATGTTAGTTTATGTTTTGATTGGTCATTGTTGCTTTACTAGGAAAAAATTTATAAGGTTGATCCGAAATGGAAAAGTTAATATGTTATTGTGTTTAAGGTTAATATGGTATTTCTTGTGCTTGTATAAATGTTTCTAAAAATGATTGCATCCTCATCTCATATTGTATGGCTCAGATTATCATATTCTGTATCACAAACCAAATTTTGTGGTGAAATAGTAATTCATTGTTCACGCTATAACTCATCATTAACAATTCCCTTTCCTTGTATTCATGTATCTTTTGGCTTTTCTGCACTTTACCAACTGCACAAGAATCCTAATTAGGATTTCTATATGAGAGTTGATTATCTCATTGTATTCTTGAGTTAAAGTCCTCTTTGACTGCTAATTAGATTTCAAATGAGGCTATTGCAGCAATGAGGAAGTTTTACGATCATTGATTACTTAGTCTTTTGCCATCTTTTCAACTTCAGTTCATTTCACATTAATATGATATTTAAATGTCTCTTGTAGTAATATCAGATTGCAAATTAGTAAATAATGCTTTTATGAGGGTTCCATGGCTTTCAAAATTAACCAATTCCAATCAGGATTAGTCAAGTTGGACGTTGTTCTAGTTCGTATGGAAAATTGAGTAATATCTACAATCGACACATAGTCTGCCAAAATTTGGCAAAAATTAAGCAAGATAGGCTTCAGACAACAAAAGGTAATCAGGGATCAATGGGAGATTAAAGATTGTAGACAAAGTCTAGCTGTTTTCTTTGCTCAAATTGAGTATAAACTTTTATGAAAATGAGAAAAGCGTAGTGTTGTAAATGGAGTAGGCAATGGCGGGGCGATGAGAGATCACCTACCATGTCGGTCGTCTAGGCGGTTGAATTTTTTTTACTATTTTTTATACATAATATTATAAATAATAATTATTCTTTATAATATTTACTTTTAATAAAATATATTAATTAAAAGTTTAATTTAAATATTTTAAAATAAAAAAATAATTTTTTAAAATATGTATATTAAATTAATGGGATAATTTTATTTGATTTTAATTAAGTCTATTTAAATTATTCCAATCATATCAGGAGTTGATTAAAATTATTAATCTAAATTATTTAATTAAACCTTAATTTACGTCTTATCAATGCATCCTTTTTCGGTCAGGCGACGAGTCTGATGCGTTGCTAGGACTGTGCGACGAGTGCGGACCCGCCGCCTAGACTACGCGATACGTCTGAGCCCGTCTTCGTGTCAAGCGATGCGTCCGGGCGCTGAAGGGCTCGAGCAACGCGTCTGGGTTGTCGTCGGGCTCAGGTGACGCTTCCAAGTGTTGGTGCAGCGGGCCCGACAAGAGGGGGTGAATTGCCTGCACAATAAAAATACCCTCCTCGTTTCTTTCAACTCAAAAAATGCAATAATAATAAAGAAATAAACTAACAGAAATAAAGAGGAGACAGAAAATTTAACTTGGTTACACCCCAGGGGGTTGTTAATCCAAGGCGATGAAAAAGCTCAGAAAGATCTCCTTCTTTGAAGGCGAAGAAGCCTTTTACACACTGAAAGCACTAAACTATTGTTAGGAATTTAATACTGAGTTGATTAATTAATTTCTTAGCTCCAGAGGCCTTTATATAGCTCCTAGAAATCTTATCCCGAGTGTTGAAGGCGCCTCCAAGAGGATTGAGGGCGCCTCCAAGCAGTTTCACCGGATAAAGCTCTATCCGATTGCAAACGGTCACGAAGACTGGGTCTGAGGCGCCTACAAGGGCAGACTGGTCTGAGACGCCTTCAAGGTGATGGAGGCGCCTTCAATGTTGAGGGCGCCTTCAACTTGCATGGTATAAATACTGCCTTCAACCTGCATAGTATAAATAGCTTCCAGCTTCTCTTTTTCCTCTTCTTCCGAAGCTCCAATTGCTTGGGTGATTTCGGCCAACCGAAATAGGGCTCACCCGAACCCAATTTCCGGTCTTCTCTTCGAGCAGGCTTCCGACCCAGCTTCTCGTCCCTCGAACGCCGCGCACGTTTTTCTCGTCCACCGGTGTACTCTTTCGCAGCTCTTTCATCCTTCGGATGCATCGAGCCCGTCGGCTCCCTTCCCGTGCTGTCCTTCTCGCTAGCTGCGTCTTCCGCTCGACTTCCTGCGCTCCTAAATTCTTGCACACTTGGACACAGGGATCAAATAACAAGCAAGACCTAACCTAACTTGGTTGATCACATCAAAACACCCACGGGGTCCAACAATCTCCCCCTTTTTGATGTGCATCAACCCAAGTTCAAATTAGGGAAACAAAATAGGCAAATAGTAATTTATAGAAATTACTAAACTAACAGTTCAAGCATAAGGATTGTAATAGAATTCGCAACACAAGATTTTAAGTAAAAAACATTAAAAATTCCCCCTAAACTTGTACCTATCCTTCTCCCCCTTTGATTACAGCAAAAAGAATGGGGTAATAATTATCAAGAAAAAAAATGATTTTTAAAATCCAAGTGCACCATTTTCAAAATGATTTCTAAATTTTTTTTTTAAAAAAAAATTTCTAAATAAAACTTAGGTAATACACTTTTTTGAGAAAAAGATAAATACACATTTCAAACTTCAGAAGAAATTTTAACTTTAAAAAAATGTTATTTGAGAATTTTTTTTTTAAGTAACAAACATTTTTCTTAAGAGAAAAAAAAATATTTTTGAAGAATTTAAAAAAAGATGTTTGAAAATTTTTTTTAAAGGATTATTTAATTATAATTTTAATGTTTTTACCAGAAAGTTAATTAAACATTTTATTTCGATATTTTGGCTTCCAAGTCGTGACAAGGCACTAGGCCTTCTTGGTTATTGGAGCAACAACCACTTCCTTAGACAAAGTCTCATAAAGAAATTTTAACGTTTAATTTTCTCGCTGTAAGTTCTAACTTAAAAAAAATTTAAACTAGCAAATATTTTGGAACCCAGTATAGGTTCCTTCCTACTGGATTTTTTAAGAACTTAGGGGGTACATAACTTTTGGGAACTTTTCTAAGTTGACCCTGGTGTTTTCTAATATACTAATTCAATTTTCCATAAATTTTAATTTTTGATTTTGGAAATTTATTTAGGCATGCATGATCATTTTTCAATTTTTCAATTTCAATTTTCAAATTTTCATATTCTAATTTCAAATTATCATACATTTCTAGAGGGCATGTTTTTACTAAGTTTAATTTTAATTCAGCATTTTCTTTTTCTAATTTTGCTAGATCTTTCGTAAGCACTTTGATAAATTGAAAGGACTGAGTAGGGGGTTAGAGCACGTACCTTACTTACCTTACTTGGTGATGCTTCCCCTTCATCGTAGCCTGTGTTGTTAAAGGCGCACCTGAGCCAGGCGCAAGGCGCGAGGGAAAACGCTTCTTCCTACGCGAGGCGGGCGCTGTTCGCCAGGCGTGCGCCTAGGCGCGCCTCGTGCGCCTTTGCACCTCAACGAAGGCGCGATCGAGGCGCCGCGATCGATCGTGACCAAATTTGGATTTTAAACCAAAAAAAAATTCCAAATCAATGTTGTTTGGAATTAGGGCACGAGAAACAAGAGCAGAAAACGCAGTAAGAGAGGAAGAGAACGCAAGAAGGGAGGAAGAAACCTGAACTCATTTCCATCCGCCGCCGCCATCGCTGAGTCGCGCCATTGCTGAGTTGCGTCGTCGCCAAGTATGTTTTCCTTCTTTTTTCTATTTTTTCTGTTCTTCACTTCTTCTCTTCTTCTTCGTTTTCGTCTGTTATCATCTTCTTCTCTTCGTTTCTTTTTCTTCTTCTTTTTTATATCTTCTTTTCTTCTGCAGTTCTGTTTCTTTTCTTGGCTGTGCTGCTGTTCGGTTCGTGTTCTGTGCTGTTGTCCGTCTCTTCGTTTCTTTTTCTTCTTCTTCTTTTCTGTATCTTCTTTTCTTCTGTAGTTTTGTATTTTCTTTTCTTTGCTGTGCTGTTGTCCGGTTCGTGTTCTTGCTGTGCTGCTGTCCGGTTTTGTTTGTTTTGATTTCCTGTTTTTTAATTTTTGCAGGTTGTGTTTTTGCTTCCTACTGCTGTCCGGTTTTGGATTTTTTTGGTACTATTGTTTTGTTTTTATTGGTTCGTATTGGTGCTAGCGTGCTGCTATCCAATATTTCAATTTTTTACTGTTTTTTCATTTTTGTTTGTCTTTACTGCTCTTTGTTTTGCTTTGAAATGAACATTTCTGTTTTTTCATTTTTGTTTGTCTTTACTGCTCTTTGTTTTGCTTTGAAATGAACATTTCTGTTTTTTCATTTTTGTTTGTCTTTACTGCTTTTTGTCTTGTTGTGAGCTGTCCAATATTGGTGATAGTGTGCTGGTAGGTTTTTGTTTTTTCGGGTTGTAGGTACAATGCCTGAATTGGTCAAGTTTTGCTTTTAAATTGTTGGTATAGATTGTACAATGCTTTTTTATTTTTGGTACCGTATTGATTTAATTTTTATTTTTTTTTTTCAGACTATTTTCTTGTTCAATTATCATGGAAGGTAGTAGTGATACTCCAACATATATATCAAAAGATCCGGGATGGAATTATTTTCAAAGAGTTAATCCAGATAATAAAAATAATTTAATTTGTAACTTTTGTCAAAAAGTTACAAAAGGGGTATCTATCGTGCAAAATAACATCTTGTTGGGGGGATTCGAAATACTACGACTTGCAAAAAATGTCCACCTCATGTGCGTGAAGAAATTAAAAATTTCATGGAGAAAAAGACAGAGAAAAGTAATCTTTCTAAACTTGCGACATTGGACTTTGAGGATGTAGACCCTCTTGGTGATGATATTGATATGGATGATATTGGAGCTAAAGTTGTGCCGCCGCCTACAAGTACAAGTACAAGTTCTAGATCAGTGAATATGCAAAAAAGGCCCAGACAAATAGGTCCAATGGATACGTATTTTGCTCCTAATGTACAAAAAAAAATGTTGAAAGTAGAAAAGGTAAAGAAAGACAAACTACGATAAATGAGGCATACAAGAAAGAATTGAGGAAAAAAGCTTGTATGGCCATAACTGAGTGGATGTATGATGCGGCAATTCCTTTTAATGTTGTTAACTATTCAAGCTTCAAAAGAATGTTGGACTTGATTGGCCAATATGGTATAGGTCTAAAAGGACCTAGTTATCATGAGGTGCGGGTTCCTTTTCTAAAAAAGGCTGTTGATAGTGTGACAAATGATTAGATTAAGTCATGTGAAACAGAATGGGGCAAGTATGGTTGTAGTTTGATGGCAGATGGGTGGACAGACAAAAGGCAGAGAACATTGATTAATTTTTTAGTGAGTTCTCCTAAAGGTTCAGTTTTCATCGAATCGGTTGATGCTTCTGATTATGCAAAGACTGGAGAGAAAATATTTCAGTTGCTTGATCGATTTGTGGAGCATGTAGGATAAGTAAATGTTGTTCAAGTTGTTACGGATAGTGCAAGTAACAATGTGCTTGCTGGTAAGAATCTATTTAATTCTTTCTTATCAATATGATTTTTCTTATATATGTTAAACTTATCTACTTTTCTAACTTCTTTTGTAGGAAAATTATTAGAAGCAAAAAGGTCACACTTGTATTGCCTGAATTTAAAGCAAAAGAAGGCAATGAATGTGAATGCTTACATTTATGTTTGCCGGCACGGTAAATATGTTGAGGCAATTCACAAGACAAAAAGAGCTTTGTCGGGCGGTGTCACAAGATTTGCTATTTGTTTTCTCACTCTTGAAAGGATGCACCCACACAAGCAAAATTTAAGAAAAATGTTCATTTCAAAGGATTGGATAGAGTAAATGGGCAAAAGAAGCGGCGGGGAAGAAAGTAGCTAAAATCATCATGACACTTAGATTTTGGAGCAGTATTGTGCATATTTTAAAGATATATGGCCCTTTAGTCCGTGTTCAGAGACTGGTTGATGGCGAAAGAAAACCTGCAATGGGCTATATTTATGAGGCTATGGATAGGGCAAAAGAAACAATTATGAAGGTCTTTAAGGAGAAGAAGAGAAATACAAAGAAGTGTTTGAGATCATTGATGCGAGATGGGAATGTGAACTTCATCGGTCTCTGCATACTGTAGGACATTATTTGAATTCAGAATATTTTTATTCATACACAGATTCAAATATCTGTGGAGAAGTGGTAAATGGTTTGTTTGAAACTATGGAGAGATTGGTTTCAAGCGCTGCCGAGCAAGATAAAATCACTACCCAGCTCTCTATATATCAAAAGGCAGAAGGGTTATTTGGGAGGAATGTGGCAATTAGACATAGAAGATCATTATCTCCAGCAGAATGGTGGGAATGCTATGGAGCAAATACCCCAGAATTGCAAAAGTTTGCTATTAAAGTACTTAGCCTCACTTGTAGTGCTTCTGGTTGTGAGCGCAATTGGAGTGTATTTGAGCAGGTATGTAATAAATATAAATGTTTAATACTATTAGTATGTTACTTTTATAAGTAAAAAATATTCTTTGCTATTTTATTATACTTATTATGATTTTTAATATTTTGTAGATTCACAGCAAAAAAAGGAATAGGCTAGCTCAGCAGCGCTTAAATGATTTGGTATTTGTGAAATATAGTCGTGCCTTAAAACTTCGGTATGATGCACGTGATAAGATTGATCCCATCTCTCTGGCAGATATTGATGATAGTAATGAATGGTTGATGGGTAGAATGGATGGAGAAAGTGATAATGAAGAAGATGAGTTGGTTTTTGAAGGTGATGACTTAACATGGGATGTCGTTGCTAGGACTAGTGGAGCTGAAGAGCCTAAATATTGTACTAGAGGAAAAAATATTGCATCCATAACCTCCAGTTCACATGCTAGGCCTAAACAAGTTGAGAAGAGAAATACATCTTCCTCTATGAAACACTCATCTCTAAGACTTAGAGATGAAGAAGAAGAAGAAATTGAATTTGAAGAAAAAGAAGAAAAAAAATACAATGAGGATGATCTTGAGCTTAATGATTAATTTGACTTATTACGCTTGTTTTGATGAACTTTGTTAGTTTAAATTAGAAAGTTGAAATTTGAAAGTTTGAAACTTTTATTAATTTTATTATGGTGTTGCTTTGCTTGTTATATTTGATATTGATGTGTGTGGAATATTAATAGTTATCATATTTGACATATTATATGAGTGTGTCAATAGTTTAGTAATCATCAACCTCATGTTCAAGAGGCGCGCGCCTTGGGCGCGCCTCACGCCTCGGGCTCTAGTAGCCCCTTTGCGCCTCAGTGTGCCTCGTGCCTCAGTGTGCCTCGCGCCTCAGTGTGCCTCGCGCCTCTAACACTGATCGTAGATTTCTTCTACTGATGATCCTCCCCCTTCATCTATGCTCATCTCCGAGCTGGTTTCTTCAAAAAGATGGTTGGCCATAGTGCTAATCCCAAGAAGGTTTCGACTTCAGATTTCGAGGATGAAGATTCATCCTATGTAGCCTTTAGACCCTTGCGTTTGGAGGACGTCGGTTTTTGAGACTTCTCCTTATCCCTTTTCTTTAATTTGGGGCAGTCATCCTTGATGTGCCCTTCTTCGTTGCAGTTGTAGCATCGGACCGTCCTTTTGTTGCGTTGATGCTTCTTCGGTTGCGATCTAAATTTATTAGTTTTAACAAATTTATTCAACTTCCTTACCAATAATGTCGCCGGCGACCGTCGATTTCGACGACGTCGCCGCCCTCCAGGGCAACATTGAGACTTGACTTCTCTTTAGGTTCTGCAATTCTTGATTCGTGAAGTTCAAATGTAGAGAATAAACTTTCTAAAGTATTTACCTCAAGGTCCTTAGGGATGTAGTATGCATGTACTAAGGGCGCCCATTCTGGAGACCTTGGGAAGGCGTTGAGCGCGTACCGGATTGAGTCTCAGTTTGTTACCGATTCTCCGAGGTTGTTTAGCTGAGTTATCAGCTCTTTGATTCTTGCTTGGAGTTGCGCTACCTTCGTGGAGCTCCAGGAATTTTTCCCAGACGTCTTTGGCGGAGTCGTAGCTTCCGATCCAACTTACCTCTTGGGACGGCAGAACGTTGAGCAGATGAAATTCCGCCTTTCCGTTGGCCACAAAATCTGCTTGCTTCTTCTTCGTCCACCGATACTCTTCTTTGTCTTTTGGAGCTGGAAAACCAAATTTCATAGTTAGAGGAATGTCAAAATACGTTTTAAAAAATACCTCCATTCTTCTTCTCCATGTAGCGAAGTCTCCGTCGAATTTCGGGAGTTGAATGCTTGTTTCAGCCATCGTCTTGATCTTTGTACTTCAGTCGGCGGTTAGTTCTTCTGAGGCGGTCTGGCTCTGATACCACTTGCTGGTGCAGCGGGGTCGGCAAGAGGGGGGTGAATTGCCTGCATAATAAAAATACCCTCGTTGTTTCTTTCAACTCAAAAAATGCAATAATAATAAAGAAATAAACTAACAGAAATAAAGAGGCGACAGAGAATTTAACTTGGTTACAACCCAGGGGTTGTTAATCCAAGGCTATGAAAAAAAATCAGAAAGATCTCCTTGTTTGAAGGCGGAGAAGCCTTTTACACACTGAAAGCTCTAAACTATTGCTAGAAATTGAATACTAAGTTGATTGATTAATTTCCTATCTCCAGGGGCCTTTATATAGCTTCTGGAAATCTTATCCCGAGTGTTGAAGGCGCCTCCAAGAGGGTTGAGGACGCCTCCAAGCAGTTTGACCGGATAAAGCTCTATCTGGTTGCAAACAGTACAAAGATTGGGTCTAAAGTGTCTCCAATGCCCTTGAAGGCGCCTCGGATTGGTTTGAGGCTCCTTCAAGGTGATGGAGGCCCGGAGGAAAAACAACATCTAGTACTGGGCCAATAATTTGAGCGATACGCCCTAGGTTTTGTGTGGAAACCGCAGGACTAGAAGGGGTATGATTGATTCTCATAATTATAATTAAAGTGAAATATGTCGAAATTTTTTTTGTAATAGTGCCATGCCAAGGGGAAAATAAATGTCCGATAGCAGATTGATCGGTTAATTCAATACAATAAGAAATAAATGGGAGTTAGCACTCGATTTAGTTGGTGTCACCCAACCGAATACGATTCAATCAGATACTCATTGAATGAGTAAAGAGTAAATTTTAAAGTTCAGCCAATCCCTCTTTTGAGGGCACCTTCAATGTTGAGGGCGCCCTCAATGATGTTGAGGGTGCCTTCAACCTGCATGGTATAAATACTGCCTTCAACCTGCATGGTATAAATAGCTTCCAGCTTCTCTTTTTCCTCTTCTTCCGAAGCTTCGATTTCTTGGGTGATTTAGCAGGCTTCCGACCCGGCTTCTCGTCCCTCGAACGCCGCACACATTCTTCTCGTCCACCGGTGTACTCTTCCACAGCTTTTTCGTCCTTCAGACGCACTAAGCCCGTCGGCTCCCTTCCCGTGTCTTCCTTCTCGCTAGCTGCGTCTTCCGCTATACTTTCTGCGCTCCTAAATTCCTGCACACTTAGACACAAGGATCAAATAATAAGCAGGACCTAACTTAACTTGGTTGAACACATCAAAACACCCACGGGGTCCAACACCAAGATCATGCGACACGTCTGGACTTGTCGTCAAGCTCAGGCAACGTGTTTGGAAGCATCCCAATGGTGAAACAGCAACAGCAGCGGCGGTTAGGTGTGGCTGATGCCCGCCTCAATCGTCATTTAGAACACTGCAATATTATAGTGTTATAAATGATGGTAGGCAGAGGCGGGGCGGTCAGTGACCACCTACTCCCTAGGCAGTTGAATTTTTTTTATATTCTTTATATGTAATATTATAAATAATTATTATTCTTTATAATATTTACTTTTAATATAATATATTAATTAGAAATTTAATCCAAATATTTAAAAATATAATTTTTTTTTTTAAAAAAAATATATATATATATATATTAAATTAATGAAATAATTTTATTAGGTTTAATTAAGTCTATTTAAAATTTTGCCCATGACGAACCAATCATGGTCGGTCCCAAGCCCGAATAAAAGAGGAGAGTTGCGTTAGGTTGTCAGCCAACGTTAAAACTATGACAAATATTCAATGAATGAAGTCTATCTAAATTATTCCAATCATAGGTAGAAATTAATTAAAATTATTAACCTAAAGTTATTTAATTAGACTCTAACTTACAACTTACCAACGTACCCTATTTCGGTCAGGCGACAACTCCGATGCATCATCGGGACGCACGACAATTGCAGATGCGTCGTCGAGCTCGGGCAATGCATCTAGAGGCGACATGTCCGTGCCTGTCATTGGGCTCAAGTGACACTTTCGGGATCGTGCGACAAGTCTGGACTCGTCGTCAAGCTCGAGCGACATGTTCAGACATGTCGCGGTGGCAAAACAGCAATGGTAACAGTGGCGGAAGGAGGTGAGTTACTACCTAAAGTACCACCTCAAGCAAAGGCGGTGTGGTTGATGCTCGCCTATCGCCTCGGCCACCATTTAGAAATGGGAAAAGCGATGGATGTAGAGAGTTAGGAGGGGAGGAGGGTAGTAGGAGTTTTTTGCGAGAAGTCTTAAAGCTCTTCAACCAACTTTGTCTCCTTATATTTCCATGGCTTAAAGCACCAAGAAAAGAGAGGAGAACCACACAAACTCGTATTAAACAATTGGCCTGCTCACAACCTTAATTTTATAATGTGTGTTAATTAATTTCATAAGATATAGCATATGTATAATTTTTAGAAGAAGAGTAACATTATCCATTTATTTTTTATTTTTTTAATCTCAGAACCACATCTTCATATGTGATATTGTAACACCCCAACTAGTGATTCTTTTAGCAAAAAAAATCGAACATAGACTTTTTCCTTTTATGCCCTAACTAAACGCTTGTGCTAGGTGATGACAAAGTTTTGTTCAGAACGCATTGCAAAGTATGCTTTTGAGTATGCTTATCTCAACAACAGAAAGAAAGTCACTGCAGTTCATAAAGCCAACATCATGAAGCTCGCAGATGGTTTGTTCCTAGAATCGTGTCGTGAGGTTGCAACAAAATATCCAGGGATAAAATATAATGAGATTATAGTTGACAATTGTTGCATGCAACTTGTTTCAAAGCCAGAACAATTTGATGTCATGGTATGCTTCTCCATTGTGAACTTAAATCTTCAGCATTTTTTGTAGTTGCTTTCCTTCAGATGTTGTTTTTTCCTTCTTGTTCCTGCATTGGGTTTACAAGTTAAAACAAATGCACTATGTGAACCTTTTTCTCTAGTTAGATGTTTCAGATGCTCCAGTTTGTATCTCAGATTAATGCTTGGATAATCAAAATGTCAGAATATGAAATTGGCTTGTTTTACTCCCTATAGGATCTAGGCAATATATTGTATTCTTAGTTTCAATCAGTCGACTTCACCACAATAAAGAATGCTTGTGACTTGACAATGATGAGAAATGCTTCTAAGAACCATTTCCCCCTTGAGCAAAGAACTATCCCCTTGTAGCATGAAGCCATGAACCGATCTAATTTCATATATTCGACAAAATATACCTCAATATATATCATAAACCTGCTGACTCTCCATGTTAACTATAGCTTCAACAGTAATTGACTAGTGCAGATTGTAGGAGGAACATCTTAAGGGTTATGTTGTTTTCGAAACATAACAGCTACTTGGGCATCGCTGAATCACGAAACATATGGGCGAGAAGAGAAAGATACAAAAGTAAGAAACAAAATTGAACAAGAAGCATCTGTTTTATGTGGTTTAACAAACTTGCCTAACTCCGCAATTGAGATCAGGATATGATGTTGCCATCAAATGTATATCATATCACCAGTGCCAAGCATGCCTCCAGTTACTGCACCTTTCTATGAAATAATTTACATCTCTTTTTTTAGATCAAGTTAGTCTAGGGCAGACAATATAATTGTTTCCTTATCAAGTCAATGTGATACTGTTTCACAGTTTCTGAAAGTTTGAATTTGGAAAGATTGGTCTGGGAACACCATATTGGGAATGATCATGTCAAGTTATCAGAAGTCAGAACATCTGGTTGGTTTGGCACAAAAACCAGGTCTGTAATAATGAATCAACAGCAATCAGTTTAGCAGAAAACTTGATCACAGCTACAAGTCAGGAATGCTACCAACTGACCTACCTTGAGACCCATGAAATTGACCCAAGTTGATTGCATTAGCTCTGCACCCCCAGTAGGGGTGTTTCGCTCACTTGCATCTTCACCAAGCCCATTAGAGTGCTCAACCCCAAAGCCCTCTATAACTCATCAGACTGTTTTGTGTTTCAAGAAAGCTCCATAGCTTGAGTAGTTACACATCATCACATTTTGTAGCAAAGTTAAACTGAAAAAGTGGTTGCTGTTTACAACTTGACATTTAGGACATCAAACTTGATTATCTTACACTTTAATATTAATAGTATGAATTTTTATGCTATTCCTTTGTTTGATCTGTGTGTGTGTGTTAATCTCCAATCATATTTGTTTGAAGACCTTGTCCTCCAGAACATAATGTTATATCTATGAATATATGATTAGTGTGGTTCAGTCACTAAATTGTTGCTTTTGGGAAAATGTAAGTAGGGGTGTAATCAAGCCGAGCCGAGCCGAACTCTTGGATGTTTGAGTTTGGCTCGTTTATAATCGAGCCGAGCTCGAGCTTTATTTAACGAATATATTCATTGCTCACGAGCTTATTCGAGCTTTTATCGAGCCTAAACGAGCTTAGTAAATATAAATTATAAATTTAAATATTCATTAAAAATTAAATTATATATTTTAAAAAAATTATAATATTCTTGTTAAAATTTATAATTTTATTCTAATAAATAAATTTAATATATTTATCTATGTTTTTATTAAGTAGAGTGTAAAATCTATAAATTCAATATCAAAACTATTATTATTTTTATTTAAAAGTTGATTTATGAGTTTAACGAACATGTTCACGAGCTAACGAGCCGAATATTGTGAAGCTTGAGCTTGATTTGTTTATCTTAACGAGCCTTATTAAACGAGCTCAAACAAGCTTTTATCGAATCGAGCTTCGAATAGCTCACGAGCGGCTTGGCTCATTTACACCCCTAAATGTAAGTAGTAAAATGCTAAAGATGATGAGTGGCAAGTTGCCGAACATTGAGATACTAGAATTTTAAGGTGCAATTGAATAGACTCATTTAGGACAATGATTCTATTTTATTTTCCTTTGAAAACACATTTATTTCATTTCTATGTTGAAGGAACTTCATCTGCACAACGTGACTATTTTCTGCAAGGTTGGTTTCTGTCATCTTAGGCTCATGCATACTCATCCTTTTGCAGGTCACACCAAATCTTTATGGTAATTTGGTGGCCAATACAGCTGCTGGAATTGCTGGAGGAACTGGAGTTATGCCAGGAGGTATCTTGAGATACTCACATGCAATCTTTATATGACAATCTTTATACTTCCACATTTTTTATCTATGTTAAAAAAATTATTATTAGTTTTTTGTAAGTGAACATACTGTAGAGCCAGAGAGAGAGAGGTATCACTTGACCACACACAAGAACCTCTTCATAAGCTAGTGGTGTCCCTCCCTGCTTCTTACATTAGTGGATAAAACAAAAAGATTAGATCACTTGACCACACACAATTACCACGCACAATTAACTCACTAATGGCTCAGTAGATGTGCAATTTTAATGAACCACCAGGCTGTAAACAGTTACTTTAACGATATACCATAGCCTGATAGGCTTCAATCTATAGAACCTATCTGGCCATTTTCAGTTTCTATTCAGTGATGTTAAGTTTCCCTGGAAATCCTAGTTGGTGGCATTTTCTCTCCAGTATGGTATGCGATATCTGTTTTTTTATCACTAGTAGCAGTTGCCCCTAAAAGTGCCCAGATATTAGTTTCTGGTCTCCAGTTTCCTGTCTCAGTTCTGTTTTTTGGATATAAGGGAATGGAAAACATGCATAACATGACTGGCAGAGAACCACCACAATTACAAGGGAGGCACCACAACTACAAGGGAGGCATGACACGTGCCTTGAGGGTGGATCCCGTATCTATCAGGGATCCCTGATTTAGTTAAGTAGTAGTAGTTGTCCCAGGAAGTGGTGCTTTTGTTAGCAGTTTGTAAGTGGTGACCATCTGTAGGATTGTAGTGGTTTGGTAACAGTTCTTTGTGATGTCACTGCAAGAGCATTACGGTAGTTAGTTTTATGATGTCTCTGAGTAATAGCAGATGTTCTGAATCAGTATTTTGTTCACTCGACTACTACTATATCTGTCTGACAAGTTTCTCTTCAAATCAGTACATATCCTCAGCATCTGGAAGCCACAAACTATCTTCCTTTCTAATTTTACATAACCTCGATTTTATGGAACTTGATAATTGTTGAGAAATAATCCGTGTAATAATCAAGAGGCATGCCACTAAGGATGGCACATGATGAAGTTAACTGAACGATCATACTTCTACAATTTCATTGTATCGTGTTTCTCCCTTGCAATTTATTGTTCTTTTTGGCCCCTAGGTAATGTTGGGCAGGATCATGCTGTGTTTGAGCAAGGTGCTTCGGCTGGCAACGTTGGAAATGAGAAATTAGTGGAGCAAAAGAAGGCCAATCCAGTGGCTCTTCTCCTTTCCTCTTCCATGATGCTGAGACATCTTCAGTTCCCGTCATTTGCTGATCGACTAGAGACCGCTGTCAAGCGAGTGATCGCGGAAGGCAAATACAGAACCAAAGATCTAGGAGGGAGCAGTATGACCGAAGAAGTTGTTGATGCAGTCATTGCAAATCTCGACTAAGTTCTCTCAAAACAATTCATTGGAGAGCACATCATGTTATGAGGCAAAAGACTAGCTCACTATAATTTTCATTCATTTCACGGGATAGTTTTTCCTGCATTCTGCAGGGAAACAGGATGGAGTTCTCATATCAATCTCTTCCTGCAATAATCATGTTACCGAATCATGGGCAAGGCAAAAGACAAGCTCGCTATTACTTTTACTTGTTTCAGCGATATTCTTGCAGGCTTTCTGCAGGGAAACTGATGAGTGTTCATTATTAATCTCTTGTTGCTAGAATCATGTTACTGAAACCCTGCCAACGTATTGTGCTATTGTATTCTTGTTTATCCATTGGAAATAAGCAGGATCTCAGCTCTGACTCTGGTTTAATATGTGCTTTTGAACAAGATAACTTGTGATGAGTAATAACATGGATAAGGTTTATCTTCTAGCTATGACAACGAGATAGAAATTTTAGGTACCTTGCGCATATGCACTAGCTATTCCATGAGGTAGGTTTGGGTAGTCACCTTGGGTCACTTGCAACCCATAAGTTGCAATGTGTTGTATCATCTAAACCTTGATAGGCAGGATTAATGAAAGGAGGCTAAAGCTAATTGTGCAGTAATTGATATTTAAAGTACTTATTAAATACAAAACAAATATAAATTAACAACAAACTAGTACATATAATAGCATAGAAGTTAAAGCCAATTTAATTTAGTTTTAATGAACCAAATAAAATTTTAAACACACATAAAGTTGTATGTCATACACGAGCGGAACTATATTATTATGTTGTCCGGACAAAATCCATCCTCCTAAATTTACGATTCTTTCCCTTATGTCTTCATCCAGGTGATTGAAATCAGAGCTATGTATAGTGAGTAGCATGATGATTATAGTATTTGTATGACACTCGACTATATTACTAAAATTTGAGTATGAATATTCAACATGGGTGCATTTTTAAATATGTGAACTACTGTTACATCTAAAATGTTTGACACGGTCCGTTGAAGTGAATTTTTTTATGAAATATTTTTTTAAGTTAATTTTATTTAGTTGGTCTCATATATTTAGTTTACGCTGTTTAATTCTAAGGACACTGATCCTTATGGTATCAGATATTTTATTTAGTTGGTACCAGTTCTTTGAATCGACTAATCCTAAAGATGACTAATCTTATGAAAGTTTTTACCGTCGACCAATATAAATCGAAAAATATTTGTGGAGACTTATTCAAATAACCAGTATTATTATTTATTAAAGTTATTATTTAAAGAAAAAAATCCTTATAATATATTATAATTAGGATTCAATTTTTAGATGCTAATTAAGAAACCTAACACAGGTACTATTGCCCTATAGGAGTTTTTTTTTTGTTAGGGCATCTCCAACCCATCACTAAAACATCAAATTTGATGTAAATTTAACATCAAATTAATCCAACCCATACACCAAATCTCACCTCAAATATGGTGATGTGAATAGTGCAACACTTGGTATTGCACTATTCACATCACCATATTTGGTGATGGAGAGAATTTTTTTAATTTTATTATATTATTATAAAATCAAATATAATTAATTAATAATTATTATTTTCTTTATCTTTATTTATAGTATAATTAAATGTAATTATTATTTATTATAATTTTAAATTAAGTGTATTTAATAGCATATTTAAATTTTATTATATATATTTGTAAATATTTAATTTATTAAAATTATTATTTTAATTTTATTTAATATATTTTAATTATAATTGTATTTATAAATTATTAAAGACAAATCAAAGATAAAGAAACTCATATTGCCCTTCGAAGTACATTAATTGAGCATTTATGGGAATAATATAGTAATTATGAAAGTTAAAACCTTGTAATATTATATTTTCAATTAAGTATCCTTATTTGTTTTAAATATAAAATAGTAAAATATTTTATCCTAATTGTGTGTGATTTTATAATATTTTTAAAATATATTTATGCCTGAGTAATTATATAATAATATATATATATATATATATATCTTATTATTTTATTAAAAATCTCTCCCCTTTACTAACTAACTTTGGTGAAGCCTAAAATGAATTTACGTTACTGTCCTTTTTTCTATTCACACTAAAAATAATTCAAAGGTTTATTAGTAATTTTCTTTGGTTGTTTTATATAAAAAATATAGTTCTCTTTAGATCCACATCTTAGAATTGACAACACTATGATCAAAAAGCTTCTATAAATATTTTAGGCTGACGATGTTAAAAAATATACTTTTTTTATTAAGATAAGTATAATATTAAATTAAAATAATTTTTTACATAGGGAAGCCCATTATAATAGTTTATTGCTGGGATTCTCTAAACACTAGAAAATCCAAACAATTCGGATTTTCAAAGATCCAAATAATTTATATATTATTATATTACACACGCAACGCGTGTGTACGATCACACTAGTATATATAATAGTTGGATACTGAATTTTAAAAAAATAAAATATCAAATATTAAGAAGTATTAATTTTAAATATAATAATTATCATATAAAAAATTAATAAGAATAATAGAATATTCTAAAGGATATTCCTTTTTGGTGTGATATGATGTGGATGGGTTGGAGTTGAAATAGTATTTGGTGTTGAAATTGTACCATTTTAGTATGAAAATTATACTAAATTTAATGATGTAGGTTGGAGATGATCTTAGGGAGGAGGTAGATGAGAGTTCGCATATTAAAGACTAACAAACTGAACGACCATTATAAAACTCAAAAAAGATGATGCATTTAACTCAATCGCTTCATAGAATTATTTAAATAATATTAATGCTTATCTATGATTGTGAAAACCATACATGATTTTGATTAAAGATAATAATTGCAATGTGATTTTCATAGATAATGCTTATCGATATCATTATTTACTGAATAATTAGATCATTTAATCTATGAAACTATATTTCAACCCATTGTTGATAGTTTTTGATCATGTGGGGTTATTGGGATGATAGATTTCACCTCATCGCTACAACTATAGTGATTGATTGATTATCTAACCATGATCAATCTAATTGTATAGTCTAACTATTGATCAATGATAATTAAATTATCATAAAAAAGATGATCGATGCACGAAGATTCTAAAGAAGAATCATATATTGCGCCTATTCTATATAATTTTATCATATATTACAAGAGATTATTTCATTAATTCGATCATGCAATCTTCCCATCATATAGTAATGATTTTATTGTTGCGCTAATATTCTTCCTCGTAAATAAACTACCAACTAGTATGAATATATTTAGATATTTTTAGTAGTTTATGTGAATAAAAGTAGTAATAGAATATTTACGAGAAAAAAAATTCTTTTAGATGATTACACGAATTGTAAAATTTGCCTAAATTTGTAAGAGATATTTAAGTGATTATCATTTGAGCTTTGTCATGAATGGTAGTTACCCTATGATTAACTGCTGCCCGTCTTCGACAAGTGGACCCCAATTGCACCCGAAGCTAGACCCAACTCCGGGCCAAGTTCGGCCTAGACTCGGTATGGGTTTGGCCCGGACCCGGCCCAGGCTGCCTATTGACTCAGTTCGTCGAGCCGAATCAGAACCTACCCGACAAGATCCGGTTCTAAAGCTCAAAAATCGGCGAACCGCTGGCTAACCATCGATTTGACCCGCTAGTTCACCCCAAGTTTTTGTTTTAATTTTTGACCCATTAGAAACTGGTGGTTCATAGCCGTTGGAATTGGTGATTCATAGTCATTGAGGAGGGATTGAGGGGTATTCCGTATTTTTTCAACTATTAAGATCATTGGACTATTTTTTTTATCAATGACTATGATTTAGTATCTATTACTATCCATGGTGGCAAAAAGGCGAATACGCTCGCCCCCAGTGTCCCCGCCAACCCGTCCCATGGCCAACACGGAGGAGGTAAATCACGGGCGGCTACTAGCCTTTGAAATAGTAACTAGTACATAAGGGGTGTATTTATCTCGGCTTTACCAAGATTCAAACCTCATGGTGGTAACACCTCATGTGGTAGCCACTAGACTCATCTCCAAATTCTATAAATAGAGTTCATTTCATAATTCTCTATACATTTTCATCTCCATTTCCACTCACATTCATTTTCAATTTTCAATTACAATAAAATGAAACTATAGAGGTTCACCATCTCAAGCTCGGAAGAGAAAAGAAATAATGAATTGGCATGAGGACCCCAACATTCAATCCATCGATGATGAGATCGAGCACCTTCTAACACCCAAAACACAAGGAAGTACCGATGCAATTACTTCTAAGGTTCGGGAAATTTCTCCTCTAAAGTTTTCTATTTTCACTAAATATTTTAAGAATGTCACTTTTCCGTTAGAAAAATTGGATGCAAAATATAAGCATTGCAATGCTTCCTATAAATTTCAAGCTGGCAGCGGCTATGAGTCATTGAAACGACATGTAGAAATAAAGCACCTGACGAAATATGGACTCGACCGTTCTCAAACATAATTATTTAAATTTTTCTTCAACTAGCGGTAGTACTGATTCCAATTTATTTCTATATTCGGATAATAAATTAAGAGAACCATTAGCTAAATTTATTTTCATAGAATATCTTTCTTTTAGTTTTGGATCTAAATACATATTTGAAAAAAAAAAATTGTAAAGAATCTCTTAATCCATGTGCTAAACATATTCCTAGAATTACACTTATTCATACAATTAAAAACTTAGTAAAATAAGAAGAAAAAAATTTAATTGATGAATTTAGTAAACTAAATAGTAAGGCTTCTTTATGTTCCAATATTTTGAGTGATCATTGACAAACACATTCATATATGGCTGTGACTTACTATTGGATCATAACTCTTAAAACCTCCATAAAGATTGCTAGCTTATAGAGTTTTTGATGAATCACATAATCTTCATAACATCGGACAATTATTATGTTTAATTTTAAAAGAATATGAATTAACTCATAAAATATTTTCAATATCATTAGATAATGCTAGTTCCAATATTGCTTGTATAGATGATCTAAAATTTATTTATCAATATATTATTGGTGGTTTATTTTTTCATATTCGTTTTGTATGTCATATTTTAAATTTATGTATTCAAGATGAATTAAAAAATTTATAAAATTATATAAACCAATTAGAATTATAATTTCTTATTTATAATAAAACAATGAGGTAGGTTTTATAAAACTAATGAAATGAAACCTAAAAAATTTTCACCTGATGTACCAACACGTTAGAAGTCAACATACCAATTATTACAATATTCATTTTAATATAAAAAAATTATTATGTTCATTGTTTGCACAAAATACTAATATTAATATATATTTATTTTCACAATAAAGGAATGTCTGTAGTAGTATTTGTGAATTTTAAAAGTATTTAATGATACAACCGAACGTGTTTATTATGCTACTTGCTTAATTAGTTTTAGAAAAAAATTTTAATATAGTATTAGCTTTAAATGAATATATTAATAATGAATCCTTTATCTTCTTACATATTAGCTGATGTGGCGATGGAGGGAGGCCTACTTGGCACGAGGTCAACTGCCAGGGAGGAGGTCAAAGTAAAGGTGGTCAACGCTAGGGTGTTAAAGGGTCGAACAGAGGATCATTGTAATGATCGGTCGGGCGGTCAGACCCCGGCCAGCAGGAGAGGGGTCCGAGCAGACCCCAGTCCGGATCGGGATGATACACAAGACAACCGACACTCAATACGGAGCAGTATGACACCGAGGGAGACTATATAGCTTGTCTGAATAAAGAAGATATGTTAATACACGGTTGCCGCATAGAAAAAACCACGAAGACTGACAGAGCGGAGTCCGGGCCGAGCGACTACCCCGCTCGGCCAAGCAGCGGGACCTGGCCATGGAAGGAGTGGAGTCCCAGTCGAGTGGCTATCCCGCTCGACCAAGCAGCGGGACCACTGTAGTATCACTCGACATCTTTTTGGGAGACAATGTCATTGACACGAGGTATGGTTGTTAGGGATATGCATGCCCTGTTAAGGTATGATGTCAGGGGTACTTTCCTGACAAAGTCCTTTCATGGGACACATAGGAGAGCATACCCATACCTCAAGAAGTGCACACACTGTCCACCAGAGCTCTATATAAAGGGGGGTCCTTCGGCGAAAATACGCATTATTCTTAAGTTCTACTGTTGCTACTGTTGCTCCGCTTTTCTCCACATTCCGGTGACTGACTTGAGCGTCGGAGAGCCAATATCAGGGACCCCTTCCCTGACCTAGCACTGACGCCGTTTATTTTGTAGAGCAGAGCGAAGTTCACGTTCGGTCAGCGAAGCCGCCACCTCCCAGATTTCTAGCTTCTCGCTTTCAGACAAGATCATTTTGGCGTCGTCTGTGAGAACGTAACCTGCATCCTAATGGGAAGATGGAAGATGCTATATTATTCATAACGGTGACACTGAAGCAAGAGGAGCTCGACATTCTGATATTGTTAGGACCAAAAGTAGCTAGAGGGGGGGGTGAATAGCTCGTCGCGTTCGCTCGGTACTTGGCGTTGCTCGGCGTTGCTTGGCGTTGCTTGTTCCTTCAAAGATGTGCAGCGGAAAATACAGAAACAAACACACAACGCTAACACGGTTGGTTTTACTTGGTATCCACCTCCAAAGGAGGTGACTAATCCAAGGATCCACACCACGCACGCACCCTCCACTATAAAACACTCCTTTTCGGTAACTACCGAGGGCGGAGAAGCCCTACAAGACTCTCGGTACAAGAAGAAGGAAAGGGAAACAAAATACAAGCACAAAGCTTACAATGAATGCAGAAAACCCTAACCCTAGCTTCTCTTCTTGCCTTTGATCCGCCTCTTGACTCGGAGAGCTTCCAAGAACCTTCAAGAACTGGCGATCACAAGCTTTAAGAGTGCTGTGGAGGAGCTGGCGAAGATCTGAGATGAAACGGTGAAGAGATGCCGAAGGAAATGAATGCCTGCGGCCTTTATCGACGCCAACGGTCGGATCCCGATCGATTCGAATATTCCCAATCGATCGGGGAGGCTTTGGATCGATCCACGGATCGATCCAGAGCGCCTGCTTGGAAACTCCGGATCGATCCACGGATCGATCCAGCCCTTATCGCGCACACTCGCCCCAATCGATCCACCGATCGATTGAACATCCGGATCGATCCACGGATCGATCCGGAGGCTCTCTGTTAGAAGCTCCGGATCGATCCACCGATCGATCCGCCTGGATCGATCCATCGATCGATCCAACACTTGGTTTTGCCCAAAACCAAGTTCCAAGCCTCTCAAACCAACATCCGGTCAACCTTGACCTGTTGGTACATCATGCCTAGCATCTGGTCACTCCTTTGACCTGCTAGGACTTCCCACCAAGTGTCTGGTCAATCCCTTTGACCCACTTAGACTTTTCTATTCATGCCAAGTATCTGGTCATTCCCTTGACCTACTTGGACTTCCATCAGATGTCTGGTCAATCCCTTTGACCTATCTGTATTTCCTCGTGCCAAGTATCCAGTCAATCCTTTGACCTACTTGGACTTCCCAACACCAGATGTCCGATCATCCTTGATCCACCAAGTGTCTGGTCAATCCCTTTGACCCACTTAGACTTTTCTATTCATGCCAAGTATCTGGTCATTCCCTTAACCTACTTGGACTTCCATCAGATGTCTGGTCAATCCCTTTGACCTATCTGTATTTCCTCGTGCCAAGTATCCAGTCAATCCTTTGACCTACTTGGACTTTCCAACACCAGATGTCCGATCATCCTTGATCCATCTGGATTTTCCCTTGCCTAGCTTCACTCACCAGGACTTTCCTGTCAAGTATCCGGTCAACCTTGACCTACTTGAACCTTCTTCAATCAATTTCTTATTGTCAAACATCTAAACTCAAACCAAGACTCAGCTTGGTCACCCAGGTCAACCTTGACCTGAGGGATGTTGCACCAACAGATATAAGCTCGAGTAGTGAAAATAGTGGAGCAACAACAATAATAGGCGCTGGCCGAGCACCAACAGGCAATGGTCGAACACCAAGCCCAGGAGCCTGCGGCCTCAGCTGTACGTCGCCCGGCTGAGCAGTGTGACCAAGCGGACCGAGTATCCGCTCGAGGTAATAGCAAGAAGCTGGCCAGCACATATGGGGGTGCGCCCAATGTGCCTATCCCCTTCCACCGAGTGTTGTTCAGGACCCCATCGGAGGAACGGGGCCGAGGGGACAAGAATCGGGGGTCTTCCTCAGACGACACGCCCGTTCAGGACACAAGGAAAGGGACGGCACCCAGAGAGGATGATTTGCCCGAGCGGATCAATTAGTAGTTTTCAAAGAGGATTCTGAACGACCCTCTGCCAAAACACTACACTCTGTTGGCGATCGAAGAGTATAACGGAACCACCGACCCAGACAACCACTTAGCCAAATTTGACAATGCAGCCACACTTTATCAATACACCGATGGAGTTAAATGTTGGGTCTTCTTCACTACTCTCTCTGAATCAGCACAACGCTAGTTCAAGAGATTGCTGGAGGGATCAATCCACAGCTTCAAGCAAGGCCCAGAGAGGCATTGAGGGCCTACATCCAGCGCTTCAATCAAGTGGCGATGGGCATCCCTACGATCTCCTCGGACGTGTTGGTGAACGCCTTCACCCAAGGACTCACAGAAGGAGAGTTCTTTCGATCGCTCATTCGAAAGCCGCTGAGAGACTTCGGCCACCTACAAAAGAAGGCCAACAGGAGCGTTTGAACGGCGGCAGCTGAGCAGTCATCAACCCCCTAAGGGACCTCGGTCGGGAGCCCCGCCACACCACGAGCCTAGGACACATGTCATGCAGCATGTGGCAGCCGCTCGCCCAAAGGCTGCAAAAGGCAAGATGTGGATGTTGATGTTTTGTTTCTTCCACCAGTCAGAGACGCACAACACTTGAGACTGCTACGACCTGACAACTAGCAGGCTGGCCCCGTGGGAATATCACCGTCGATCCCCATCCCCTAACGGTGACACAAGCACTGATCAGTCATCCGAAGGGAAGAAGAAAGGACAACAGCCGAACCACGCCATCATCAACCCCAGCGAAGGAACAATCCAAGCCCCACCCGATCTTCTGTCGAGCGAAACAAGCATTCGGATCGAGAAGAGAAGAACAGGAGCAACGCCGCTCAAGGGGAAATAGGAATGATCATCAGTGGATCAACCGGCGATGATTCCAACCGAGCGAGGAAGTCGCACGCTCAGTGACTTGAGATTCACACCGTAGGCTGCAGCAAAGAGAGGGTTGAAGGACCCGAGAATAGGTTCGGCCCCAGAGATTTAGAGGGAGTGGAGATCCCACACGACAATGCACTAATCATCCAAGTGGTAATCACCAATTATATTATTCATTGAACTTTTGTTGATACAGGGAGTTCGGTGAACATTATATTCAAGAAGGCGTTCGATCAGTTACAAATCGACTGGAGTGAGTTGTTGCCCATGACAACTCCACTCTATGGATTCACAGACAATGAAGTGCTACCAATCGACCAAGTTTGCCTAGCCATCTCACTCGGGGAGGAGCCGCTGAAGAGGACAAGGACCACCAACTTCATTGTGGTCAACGCATCATCAACCTACAATGTTATATTAGGCCGACCTACCCTCAATGGGTTTTGAGCGGTAGTGTTCACCTATTGCTAGAAGATCAAATTTCTTATAGACGACAAGGTGGGCGAAGTCAAGGGCGACCAGTTGGCCGCTCAGCGATGCTACGTCGAGATGGTTAAATCAGAAGCAATGGTCGCTCGAAAAAAATCTACGCTTAGAAGTGAATGCTATCACAGAGAAGCCTCCTACACTGGTTTATGAAGAAAAGGAGGAGCTTCATATCCACCCCAGTCAGTCAGAGGCAACCACCTTTATAGTCGCCGATCTGGAAAGCGCAAAGAAGGAAGAGTTGGTCACCAGCCTTAGATAAAATTATGATGTGTTCACTTAGTCGACACACGAGCTTCCTGGCATCTCGCCGAGTGTGGCTCAGCACAAGCTCCACGTCCGAATGGACGTTCGACCAGAGAAGCAAAAGAAAAGGGACTTTAGCGCGAAGAAAAACTTGATCATCTGGGCGGAGATAGAGAAACTGCTGGAGGCCGACCACATATGGGAAGTCCAATTCCCGAGCTAGCTCGCTAATGTCATGTTGGTCTCCAAGTCGGGCAACAAATGGCAGGTCTACATCAACTTCCGTGACTTGAATAAGGTGTGCCCGAAGGATTTCTATCCACTACCCTGGATAGACTAGATATTGGACTCTATGGCGGGCTGCGAGCTGATCTGCATGCTCAACGAATATCAGAGCTACCACTAAGTACTGCTCACTTGAGAGGATCAAGAAAAGGTTAGCTTCATCACGACCGATAGAACGTTTTGCTACAACGTCATGTCGTTCGGACTAAAGAACATCGGCACCACCTACTAGAGGCTCATGAACAAGGTGTTTCAGCGGTAGATCGACCGTAACATGGAGGTATATGTCGATGACATATTAATAAAGTCACTCCGAGCTGCTGATCTATGTGCAGATATCGAAGAAACATGTTGACCCTTAAGGGCATATGGGATAAAGCTAAACTCGAGAAAATGTTTGTCCGGCACGAAGGGTGGATGCTTCCTCGGATACATCATCACCAAACGGGGCATTGAGGTGAATCTGAGCAAGGTGAAGGCGCTACAAGACATGCCTTGGCCTCACAGCTTGAAGGAGGCCCAACGGCTAACTGGACGAATCACCGCGCTGCCCAGGTTCATCTCCAGGTCATCCGATCGAAGGCATCCGTTCTTCAAGGTGTTGCGTCGAGCTATAAAGTTTCAATGGGACACGGAATGCAACCGGGCGTTGGAAGAGCTCAAGGAGTACCTTAACTCTTTGCCTGTGTTAGCTAAGCCAAGCGCTGGTGAGTCACTTTTGATCTATCTGTCGTCCACCAAGTATGTGGTTGGCTCGACATTAGATATATTGAAAGATGTAGAATTCCACTACACCTGTCTTGAAAAGTTAGCTTATTCATTGGTACTAGTGGCTCAGAGACTCCGTTCCTACTTCCTGGTGCATCAGATAGTCGTGATGACCAACAGTGCCTTAGGAAGAGTCCTACTCAATCTAGAGGCGTCCGACAGGCTGATCAGGTGGACGACTGAGCTAAGTAATTTGACATACAATATCAGCCTCGAACGGCGATCAAAGCTCAGGCCTTGGCTGATTTCATCATAGAGGTCCTGAACGTCGAGCTGAAAGCAACTTGGAAAATACATGTCGACGGTTTGTCCACTCAGAAAGGCAGCGAGATCAGCATATTGTTAATATCACCATAGGAGGATCGGATGTAAATTTTTGTTTGGCTGGATTATCGGTCCACCAATAACGAAGCTAAATATGAAGCATTGATAGTCGGCTTACAGGCAGCACGACATGTCGGAACCATAAAAGTTCTCATTCACTTAGACTCTCAGTTGCCCGCTCAGCAGCTATCAGAGAAATTCGAGATAAGCAGCACCAACTCAAGCTGTATGCAAAAGCCTTTGAGAAGCTAAGAGCACATTTCCAAGAAATTGTTATACAGAAAATCTCCCGATCAGACAACCAAGAAGCAGACAAACTGGTTAAATTAGCTCGTTCATTATCCTCGATCATGATAAGTCAACCGATCGAACAGGTCTCACTAGTGGCGCATATATATAGGATGGAAGGAATTTCCTTCCCAAGCGACTGGAGAACGCCATTGGCTAAGTTCCTCTGTTACAGAAGCACACCGTCCGATCAGGAAGTAGATCGCCTATTGAAAAAGAGATTCGGACGATTTGCATTGATCGAGGATCAGCTTTACAAGCTGGCTTTTTTGGGGCCATTGCTTAAGTGTGTTGGGTCAGAAGATGTAGAGTGCATCCTCCAAGAAGTGCACCAAGGTTCCTGCAGAAGTCATCCGGGCGGTCGTTCGCTGGCTCGGAAGATACTCCTAGCCAGATATTTTTGGCCTACTCTCCAAGAGGATGCCACTCTGATGGTAGCCACCTACCTGTCCTACCAGAAGTATCACAATATCCCACACCGACTGACCGAGGAGATGAAGGCGTCCACGGTGTCTTGCCCGTTCTACCAATGGGGCATGGACATCGTTGGGTCGTTCCCCATGGCGACGACTTAGTGAAGATTCCTACTCATCGTGGTGGATTACTTCTCTAAGTGGGTGGAGGTCGAGCCGCTGGCTAAAATAAGTGAATAGATGGTTATCAAATTCATCTGGCAGAATATTCTGTGTCTGTTCGGTATCCCCTGCCGACTCATCTAGGACAACGAGAGGCAGTTTGCTGGTCAAAGGCTCAGGGAGTGGTACGAAGGCTATAGCATCTAGCGGGCTTTCACTTCTATGGCCTACCCGCAAAGCAATGGCCAAGCGAAAGTCACCAACCAGGAGATCCTCAAAGGTCTATGAGCTCGGCTTAACCACGCAGGAGGCAGCTAGGTCGATGAGTTCCCCAGTGTTCTGTGGACCCTCCGTACGACTCCAAAGGAGACGACTGGCGTAACACTATTTCACTTAGTATACGATAGTGAAGAGGTGGTCCCCATGAAAGTCGGAGTAGAATCCAACCCAGTGCAGCTCTACAATGAGGGGAACGTCGAGCAGAGACTCATGGAACTTGATGTTGGGACCGATATACCAGCTAGAGGGGGTGAATAGAGTCTCGTCGCGCGCTTGTGCTTGCTTTGTCTTGATATGCAGCGAAAAATACAATACAAACACAAACACCGCTAACTCTAGGGATTTACTTGGTATCCACCTCAAAAAAAAGTGACTAGTCCAAGGATCCACACACTCACGCACCCTCCACTATGAAATCACTCCTTTACGGTAACTACTGAAGGCGAAGAAGCCTTACAAGCTCACAATACAACACAAATACAAAGAGAAACAGATATAAGGGAAATTTTACAAGATTTGTACACCAAACCCTAACCCTAGCTTCTTCTTCTTGTTGTAACTCGCCTCTTGACTTGGACGTGCCTCTAAGAACCTTCAAGAACTGGCGTTACAAGCTTGGAGAAGATCACTGTGAATGTCGCAGAAGAGTCGCAGGAAAGAACGCAAAGTTCTTGCGAAGAAAACGCTCCGCCCATGCTTTATACAGTGCTCTCAATCGATCCAAATTAGTCTCAATCGATTGTCACGTCACATCTGCACAATCCCAACCGTCCATTGCTCGTTTCCTGCTCAACGGTCACTTCCCAATCGATTGACCGATCGATTGGGACCATTTGAATCGATCGGCCGATCGATTCAAACCCATTCTGTGCTCTCGCGTCCGCGCGAGAGCTTCTCCTCCCCAATCGATCAACCGATCGATTGGTAGATCCCAATCGATCGACCGATTGATTGGGAAAGTTTCTGTGCTTGCGAGTAATGCTCCCAATCGATCGGCCGATCGATTGGAGTCATCCCACACTCGCAGCACACTCCAATCGATCGACCGATCGATTGGACACTGGTTCAATCGATCGACCGATTGATTGGACACTGGTTCAATTGATCGACCGATCAATTGAACACCCTGAACTTGCCTCAAACTCAAGTTCAAGGTCCCAAACCCAACTCTTGGTCAACCATGACCTGTTGGGTATCCATGCCTAGCATTTGGCCAATACCCGACCGACCTCGAACTAGCCTTCTAGCCTCCTCCATCAGCCTTACATTCCTCGGATATCTCCCATCCTTCACGTCTTACCTTCAGGAGCTTCCTTTGGCCTCATCCTAGTTGTCGGATTATACACCACACTCGATCAACCTCGAACTAGCCTTCTAGCTTCCTCCATCAGCCTTGCGTCCCTCAGATATCTCCCATCCTTCACGCCTTGTCTTCAGGAGATTTCTTCGGCTTCATCCTAGTTATCGAGTTCTCCTTGCCAAGTCACACTAGGACTTACCTTACCAAGACCACACGCTTGGACTTTCAACCTTTGCCAAGATCACACTTGGACTTTCCCAATTGTCTGGCTCCTCACCAGGACTTTCTCCATTTGCCAAGATCACACTTGGACTTTTCAATTGTCTGATCTCACTTATCAGGACTTTCACCACCAAGTCTAGTCAACACTTACCTACTTGGATTTTCACTCTTGCCAACCTTCCTGTTGGACTTACCTTTGCCTAATCTCCAATTAGGACATTCCCAGTCAAGTCTCCTGTCAACCTTGACCTACTTGACTTCTCTCTTTCCTAACCTCCAGTTAGGACTTTCCCAGATGCCTAAACTCCAGTTAGGACTTTCCCATTGCCTAAACTCCAGTTAGGACTTCTCCACTGCCTAACCTCCAGTTAGGACTTCACCACTGCCTAACCTCTAGTTAGGACTTCACCATTGCCTAATCTCTAGTTAGGACTTCACCACTGCCTAACCTCCAGTTAGGACTTCCAGACATCTAACCCCCAATTAGGATTTACCCAGTCAAGTCTCCTGTCATCCCTGACCTACTTGACTTGTCTTCTTCTCAACCTAGTCAACCCTTTGACCATCTCCACAACCAGACGATTGCCCTAGCAATCTCCATATATTGTCAAACATCAAAACTCAAATCTCGACTCAAGTTTGACTCAACTCAAGCTTAGTCAAACTGGTCAAACTTGACCTAGGAAAATTGCCCCAACAATCTCCCCCTTTTTGATGTTTGATAATCCTTCTTAGTTAATACCTCTAAGTTAGGCTAAATCTCATAGCTTTAACTTCTTCTTTATCACAAGGCTAAATCTCATAGTCTTAACCTTTCCATGACAAAGTATAAATGAAGGCCTAACTTAACCTTCAATTATCCCCCTTTGTCACACATCAAAAATAGAAAACAACTCTTCCCCATAAGAGTTAACCTCACAATGAAGATCACATACCCTTCATTGTCTCCAAAGCTCCCCCTTGAGCTCTACTTGACTCCACAATGCTCAACCTAGAGCATTCACTATTTGACCAATGAAAATCTCATTCATTGTATCCAATGCTCCCCCTTGAGCAGTAATCTTCTTCTCAATGCTCATCCAAGAGCATTTTCCACTTTACCAATGAAGATCTGATCCCCCTCATTGAACCAAATGCTCCCCATTGAGCAAACATCTACTCCAAAATGCTCATCCAAGAGCATTTAACATCCTAGCAATGAAGATAACCAACCTTCCATTGCTCTCCAATACTCGACCCTGAGTATTAATTCATCACGAAGGTTTAACCCACCTTCCAAGGTCTTTGAAAATATTTTTATGTTTTCAAAGAGTAACTCCCCCTAAAAATATGGTCAAACTTCTATCATTGCACCAACAATAACTTGGGGTTCCTAAATAATTAGGAAAACCAAAACTTGAAGTTTTGAGATTCAAAATTTAATAATAAAACTAACCTCAACCTAAACTTCACCTAAGTCGACATTAACCAAACCATGCTTGTTTTCATCATGAAAACTCCCCCTAAGTGTATACAAATGTATTCCAAAGGGTTAGGAATGGTTAATGACCCTTAAAAACCAAAACTTGAAGTTTTAAGGTTCCAAAATTCAGAATTGAAACTAAACTTTATCCTAAACTTCACTTTGGTATTTCTTAACCAATCCATACTTATTTTCACATGAAAACTCCCCCTAAATGTATACAAATGTATTCCAAGGGGTTTGGAATGGTTAACGGAACTCGAAGTGACTTGAAGTGCTAAAATCAAGCTTTTCCAGCCAATATCAGACTTCCCAATCGATTGAAGTTGGGACTCAATCGATTGAAATCACTTCAATCGATCCATTAATCGATTCCGCAAGCTACTGCTCGCAGAAATTCTCTCTGAATCGATCGACTGATCGATCCAGACTGGGTCAATCGATCAGCTGATCGATTCAATTACCCTCTGGTCGTGAGAATTGGCTTACCAATCGATTGGTTGATCGATTGAACCCATCCCAATCGATCGGTTGATCGATTGGGTTTCTGATTTTCTGAAATTCAATTCCAGCGAAATTCAGAAACTCCCCCAAAATTCTACAAAATTCTAAAAATCATGAAAATTCATGTAGACATTATTTAGGGATACTTTATCAAGAAAAAATAATTTTATATGAAAATACTTCCTATTTTCAAATATTGCACAAGTTCGAAAACTCTTGAAAACTTCAATGTTTTCTCCTAGTTTGTGTCTAACTTTCCAATGATGATTACTATCAAAAGATAGTCTTCACCAAGGTTTTCCAAAAGCATTTTAAAATGTTTTTCAAAACTAATATCTAACCATGTTCTTTGGGCTTAATGCACATGACTTGTACATTAGCTTTCCCAATAATTGAAAGACACATAACTATGTGTTTTGATGAACCTAAAACTCAACAAGATGTACTAAATCAACATCTTGAGTTTTGTTCACCATCCTAACATCTCACTTGTATCTAATGTGTACTAAAGCACATACAAGTCACCTTATGATTCTTTGTGAGATGTATATTTGATTTTGCCCTAAACTAAGGAATCATGCATATATATCTAGGCATTAAGAGACTTATGATCATCCACCTAAGATGTCATTTGGTATAATCCCAATTGTTGGGATATTTACCATTCTTAATAAATGTCTTTTGTCCTTAATTACAAGGAAATTAACATAATGCATGATAATCAATGACATACATCAAAATAAGCAATTTTCAAAAAAAAACATGCTATAGCTACATGATGTATGTATGACATGACATGGTATTTTTATATTTTTCATAATAATCATGAATGCAAAAATAAATATGATGTCATGACATATGATAGACCAACAATCATGGCATTTTAGTATAGACAAAATATACCTAGATAATCTATCTAAGTATTCTTACTTCTTAGCTAAACCTTAAAATTAAATCCTTGATTGCCCAATTTCATCAAGAGTGTGCCAACCCCAATTTTAACATTTCTTTTTCCCTTTCTAAATTTGTGCCATTTTAAATTAAATAAAATCCTCAAAGTATGGCACATTTTACTCTTTCAAAGAGTAAATGAAATCAAATTAAGGCTTAGATTCGCCTTTAGCCTTCTAAGAAAAATGTCAAAACCCCCAACTTGACATTTCTTATCCTTTTCTAAATGTGTCCATTTAACTTAAGTTCAAGCCCTCAAAGTTTTACACATTTTACTCTTCCAAAGAGTGAACATCTTACATTAGGACCTAGATTTTCCTTTAATTATCCTAAGACAATACCAGCACCTCAATTTGGTATTTCTTATGTTTTCCCAATTGTGCCAAGTTAAATTAAACATAATTCCTTAAGATTTGTCACATGTTACTCTTTCCAAGAGTGACAATTTTGGATTAAGGTTTACATTTTCCTTAATTCCATAAGAAAATATCGAATTCCAAATTTGGCATTACTTTTGTTTCTCTCAAGTGTGTCAATTAAAATTAATTTCAAATCCTCAACACTTGGCATCTTTTTACCCTTCAAGGCTTAATCACATTTGATTAAAGCATGGGTTTTCTCTTAATTCCTTAAGAAAGTATCAAGATTTTAACTCAATTTTTCTTATACTTTTCTTAAGTGTGTCAAATGAGATTAAGTTCAACTCTTCAAATTTTGGCACATATATTACTCTTTCAAAGAGTAACCCTACAATCCTTTTCATTTTCAAAGGTTAACAATAACCTTGAAAATGCTCTCAAGTATCAACTTTAACAAGGTTGGGTTAACTACCCTTCCAATTGGAGTTGACACTCTCGAAACTCATCTAGGGTGTAGAGAATATGCTCCTAGGAACCCAAAACCTATTGATGCTCCTTAGATGCTCTAGGTACTCACTAGGGATAACTGTAAGAGATCGGTGGCAGGCTTAAAGGGGGGTTGGATAGACAGCACCCCCAAATTTTTACTTCCTACACTTGTTAGCTTGCACAGCGGAAATACAAACAAACAAACAAGCTAAAGACTAAAACTAAGAAAGGAAATGCAAACCGCTAACACGTTCGTTTAACGTGGTTCGGAGATTGGGGCTCCTACTTCACGGCGTGTCCTTGAGGTGGACGATCCCGATCCGTCGGTGGATTAGCCCCTGGTAAACAACAGCTATCTCAAGTCACTCCTTGTGGGTGGAGAAACCTCACCACAACACCAACCAAGACTCTTGAGACTAGTAGACTACTAATTAGAGTTTACCACCACTAATTTCGTCAGGGAAAACCAAGCTTCCAAGCCTTGGTTATATAGGCCGCGGGTTGAAAACTCCACCTACCAGTCGACTGCCAAAACATGCAATCGACTGCCCTCTGTGGAAATTTGACCATTACATCCCAACGGCTCGATACCAGTCGACTGCTAAAACTAGCAGTCAACTGCTCCACACTGACCGAATGAACAGAAGCATTCTGTTCGCCCCCAATCGAATGCATGGTTGACTGCACCAGCCGACTGCTACAGTAGCGCTACAGTAAAACTCTAAAATTAGGATTTTACTCCAAGTGCAATCTCTCATGCACTCATACCCTCACCCTTATGACTCACTTAACGCTTCTTTGCAACCTTGACCTCTTGCCTTCAAGCCTACTTCCTTTGGCTCTTGTCCCTTGTATGCATACAAGCCCGTGGCTTGTTCCCAATGCCATCCTTCGCGTATGCCTCGAAGTCGCTTCCCTCGACCCTTATCCTCGCTGCCTTGTCCAAGGTCCCTCGGATGCTCCATCCTTCATCAGACCCGAAGCCATCAACCTGAGTCACATGTGTATCTTGCATACCTGCACACTCACATACATATATCAAATAAAAGGGTGAACGTAACTTAAACACTTTGCCCAAACACCAAAACACATGGTCGCACGGACCATTGGGATTGCTCCAACAATCTCCCCCTTTTTGATGTTTGGTAATACGTTTAAGTTAGGGAAAACAAATAGCAAAACAATATTCTAAAAACAATGGACTTACGATGCCAAGGCTACATACTTGGACTTACTCCACCGAATGGACTTACGATGCCAAGGCTAAACACTTGGACTTACACTGCCGAATAGACTTACGTTGTCAAGGCTACACACTTGGACTTACACTGCCGAATCAATGCACCATGCATTGAAACCTATCCAAGGCTCCCCCTACACCTAAGCTCCCCATTGAGCTAGGATTTTCCCACAGGACTTTTTAAGAACCTATCACAAGGCTCCCCCTACACCTATGCTCCCCAGCTAGGATTTTCACCATCGCAAAGGTATTTTCTAGGTTTTCCCAACTAAACCTTACTTCTCCCCCTGTACCTAACATCCAAAAAGCTTTCGAACAATATCCCAATTTTTGAAAACTTATCATCCAACTGACCCAAAACTCATGTATTTATCCCCCATGGATCCCATACATCTATACGAGCTGACCCGGTCAAAATCCAGTGCTGAAAACACTTTCAAACTGGTATAAGTCAACTGCAAGAATTACTAGTCGACTGCCCTTATCAAAATGAGCTTACAGAGACATTCTGTGCTCAAAAATACTGTTACCAGTCGACTGCTAACTGTATCAGTCGACTGGTACGCTATTTCTGAAAAAATCAGCCTTTTCTAACCAACTTCAGAAATGCACCGGAAATTCCACAGACCTCTAAAAATTCTCAAATTTTGTAGAGAAGTCTATTTTATCAATGTCTACTTGGGAAAAATATATATAAAAATATATTTATCATAAATCCCAAGATTAACATAAAATACAAAACTAGCTAAAAAGTTCAATTGAACCTTTGCCTAAAGTCCTAGTTTTGGCTTGCTCTTGATGTATTTGCCCATACTAACCCACAATGCATCTCTAGCATTGGTTTATATGACATCTATACATCCAAAATCAATTATCATGCTATATGACCCCAATGTCATATTTTTAAGCATGAAACACAACCCAATTGTGCCAAAACCCTAGGTTTGAGACTCAAGTCCGTCTCCAAACCACTTGGCACATTTCATGACCCCTCTAGACTCTTAAGTAAAACTCACTTGAGATCCATTGGCCATGGGTCCCAAATTGACTCTTTGAGCTCCCCCTAGAGCTCTTAGTCATAGTCACCTCCCTAGGTGACTCATCCACAATTGCTAGGCCACATCGGTACACCTCCGGTGACACTTGGCCTACAAACCTAACCTTCTTAACCTTGGACACCTTGTCCTTAGTTAATTTCTCCTTACCTTTAAATGTCTTTCCCTTTCCATTTATTGGTTTTTCCTTGCTATAGTCATATGCAACCCTAGCATAAGACTTTCCCATAGCATTGGAGACACTAGATCGGTATCCTAGACCCGATCTATCATTGTTGGGTCTTTGTCTACCCAACACCATACCTAAACCCTTAGATCCAACATTGAATCTTTCTAGGATTTTCTCCAATTTATCAAGCTTTGCCTTCAAAGTTTGATTTTCCCTTTCTAGGTTCCTAACCCTAGAATTGACTTGTCCACATTGGACATTCCTAGACCTACCCATTTTTCTAGGCATATGTCTCCCCTTCTTGAGATTAATGCCTTGGGTCTCCTTAGGTCTACCATTTATAGATTTATCATGTATTGGTCTCCTAGGGTTTTGATCTACACTTATCATATTCCTATCATGATATTTAAATCCAAAATTTTGCATGGGCATATAATGATTAACATTATTTTTCCTAGCATGCAAGGAGGAATGAAAATTTGAATTGCATTTCAAATTAGGGTATACCTCCCTTACCCTTGAAGCTCTCCCTTGACATGAGCTCTTCTTCTTCTTTTCCCATTTCTTCAATTGTTCCAACTTCTTGAGCTCTCCCTTCCTAGGGCATTTTGTGTGGTAGTGTCCCTTCTCCCCACACGTGAAGCACACAATGCGCAATCTCCTCCTTTGGGCTTCTTCATTCCTACAACTCTTGTTAGTTCGTAAATTAACTTGAATGAGTTTAGGAGTTACCTTCTTCTTACCCATTGGGCACCTACTCTTGTAGTGTCCCTTCTCATTACAACCGAAGTAAATGATGTGGTCCTTTGACTTGACTTCGGTGGAGGTGCTTGCTAGGTTGACCACTTCCAAGACTTCTTCTTCTTCTTCACTTGTCTTGGATTCTTCTTCAACCTTTGAGGATGTATCCTCATCCACACGAGTGGATGGAATTTCTTTATCCTTCTCCTCTTCGAATGTTGAGCATGGCTCATCTTCCATTTGCTCCTCAACTTGAGACACTTCATCCTTTTCTTCGAATTTTTCCTCTTCGTGTGTAAGCATGAGCTCTTCCCATTGAACCTTCTTTATCTTGCTCCACAAATCATAAGCATTCTCGTACTCACCTACACACCTCATCACATTAAAAGGCAACATATCAATTAAAATTGATATTACCTTATTGTTTGCCTCCGATCTTGAGGTTTGTTCTTCCGTACAATGTCGTGGTTGAAGCTTCTTTCCCTTCTTGTCCTTCGGGACTTTGAATGGCTCTTCCACCACCATCATCGTGTCCCAATCTGTGTCAAAAAAAATTCTTCATCTTCACCATCCAAAAGGTGATGTCCCATAAGCTTTCTCCTTCGAACTTTGGCGGTTCTATCAAGTCGGTCATCTTCTTAGCTTCCTCAGCGGTTAGTCTAATGGAGAGCATCCTTGCTTTGATACCACTTGTAAGAAATCGGTGGTCGACTTGAAGGGGGGTTGGATAGACGGCACCCCCAAATCCTTGCTTCCTACACTTGTTAGCTTGCACAGCGGAAATACAAACAAACAAACAAGTAAAAGACTAAAACTTAGAAAGGAAATGCAAACTGCTAACATGTTCGTTTAACATGGTTCGGAGATTGGGGCTCCTACTCCACGGCGTGTCCTTGAGGTGGATGATCCCGATCCGTTGGTGGATTAGCCCCCGGCAAACTCCAGCTATCTCAAGTCGCTCCTTGTGGGTGGAGAAACCTCACCACAACATCAACCAAGACTCTTGAGACTAGTAGACTACTAATTAGAGTTTACCACCACTAATTTTATCAGGGATAACCAAGCTTCCAAGCCTTGGTTATATAGGTTGCGGGTTGAAAACTCCGCCTACCAGTCGACTGCCAAAACATACAGTCGACTGCCCTCTGTGGAAATTCGACCGTTACATCCCAACGGCTCGATACCAATCGACTGCTAAAACTAGCAGTCGATTGCTCCACACTAACCGAATGAACAGAAGCATTCTGTTCGTTCTCAATCGACTGCACGGTCGACTGCACCAGTCGACTGCTAAAACATGCAGTCGACTGCTACAGTAACGCTATAGTAAAACCCTAAAACTAGGATTTTACTCTGAGTACAATCTCTCATGCACTCATACCCTCACCCTTATGACTCACTTAATGCTTCTTTGCAGCCTTGACCTCTTGCCTTCAAGCCTACTTCCTTTGGCTCTCGTCCCTCGGATGCATACAAGCCCGCGGCTCGTCCCCAATGCCATCCTTCGCGTATGCCTCGAAGTCGCTTCCCTCGGCCCTTGTCCTCGTTGCCTTGTCCACGGTCCCTCGGATGCTCTATCCTTCATCGGACCCGAAGCCATCAACCTGAGTCACATGTGTATCCTGCATACCTGCACACGCACATACACATATCAAATAAAAGGGTGAATCTAACTTAAACCCTTTGCCCAAACACCAAAACACATGGTCGCACGGACCATTGGGATTGCTCCAACAATAACTTCCCTAGATACCTTCCTAAGGACCTTTCTAGGCTTCTTAGAAGCCTTGGTCACTTCTACTAGGTCACTCCTAGGGCTAACTCCCCTTGTAACCTTATTTGTGACTTTGTTTGGCCTCTTTGGAGCCTTAGTCACCTTTACTAGGTCAACTCTAGGGATGGTCTCCCTTATGACCTTCTTTGTGACTTTGTTAGACTTCTTAGAAGTCTTAGTCACATTGGTCTTGCCAAAAGGACCTTTAGGGATTCCTTCCCTAGTATCCTTGACTTGACCTCTAATCCTAGGGTTGGTCCCATAATTATATGAAACCCTATGAAAGGAAATCACATCCTTCTTGGCTTTAGGTTTGTATCCCAAACCTCTATAGTCATTGGATGACTCTTGCCTAGTTCTCCCTAGAGTTTGCTCATTTTAACCCTTAAGAATATTTTCCATTATTGCTAGAGTCCTTTCTAAGTTATCAAGTCTTAACCTCAAGACTTGGTTCTCCGTCATTAAATCCATAGATTTAGATTTTTCTTGACTCCTATGAGCATTGCTAGTCTTAGGCTTATATCTAAAGTCCTTAGTATTATTGCCTAAGTTACTATCTACCTTCCTAAACTTAGGTGTGGTAGTTCTAGCATGAGAAGGAATATATTTTCCCTTAACACTATTATGCTTCCTACTTTCATGATAATTTACATTAAAGTGATGAGTGTTATTTCTAACATGCATTTCATCATGACTAAAAGGAATTGAACTATTAAAGGTTACCTTGGGTTTGCTTTTAGAAGCTCCCCCTTGATTTGTGCTTCCTCCTTTAACTTTGATTGGCTTCTTCCCTTTAAGGCATTGACTCCGGTAATGCCCATTTTGATTGCATGAGAAGCACACAATGTGCTCCTTGCTCTTGCGTTTCGTGGGACCAATCTCCTTGGGCTTCTCCTTGCCCTTAGGTGCTACATGGCTCTTCTTCTTGGCCAATTTTGGGCACTTACTCTTATAGTGCCCATGTTCCCTACACTCAAAACAAATGATATGATTTTTATTCTTAATTGAACTAATTATACCTTCATGTGTAGGGGTGATGCTTGATTCTCCATTTGATGTAGCTTGCATTATGGAGGTTGCATCATCTTCCTCTTCTTCTCCTCTTGAGGGTGTGGGTGTTTCCACCTCTTCAACTCTTGAGGATATGGATACTTCCATCTCTTCCTCTCTTGAAGATGTAGAAGATCTCTCATCTTCTTCCTTCTCCTCCTCTTCCTTCTTCTCCTTGAATGTTGACCTTATGTCAACATCGGATTGCATCTTTTCTTCCTCCTCTTCTTCGAATGTTGACCTCATGTCAACATTGGATTAGTCCTTCTCTTCTTGGACCAATGAGCCCTTCTCCTTGGGCTCTTCCACTCCTTGGACTTGTGTAGGGTCTTCATGATAGACAATGATCTTTTTCCAAAGATAACTTGCATTTGTGGTTTCACCTACACTCAACAAAACATTAGAAGGTAGTAAATTATACAAAATTCTCGTTACCTCCTTGTCCGCCTCCGATTGCTCTTGTTGCTCTTCGGTCCAATGCCGAGGTCGGAGGTGATTACCCTTCTTGTCTGTAAGAGATTCAAATGAGTCACTCAAGACAATCCATTGGTTCCAATCCATTTGGAACCATGTCTCTAGCCGATTCCTCCAAAAAGGCGAAGTCTTCCTTGTCGTATGGCGGAGGAATCCGAATGTCCCATCCAAGTGGACCTCCCAAGTCCATATTCTTCTTCCTCTAGCTTCTTGCTCTCTTGGCGGTTAGTCCGTAGAAGAGCGACCTCGCTCTGATACCAATTGTTGGGACCGATATACTCGCTAGAGGGGGGTGAATAGCGTCTTGTCGTGCGCTTGTGCTTACTTCATCTTGATATGCAGCGGAAAATATAATACAAACACAAACACCGCTAACTCTAGGGATTTACTTGGTATCCACCTCAAAAAGAAGTGACTAGTCCAAGGATCCACACACTCACGCACCCTCCACTATGAAATCACTCCTTTACGGTAACTACCAAAGGCGGAGAAGCCTTACAAGCTCACAATACAACACAAATACAAAGAGAAGCAGATACAAGGGAAATTTTACAAGATTTGTACACCAAACCCTAACCCTAGCTTCTTCTTCTTGTTGAAACTCATCTCTTGACTTGGACGTGCCTCTAAGAACCTTCAAGAACTAGCGTTACAAGCTTGGAGAAGATCGCTGTGAATGTCGTAGAAGAGTCACAGGAAAGAACGCAAAGTTCTTGCGAAGAAAACGCTCCGCCCATGCTTTATGCAGTGCTCCCAATCGATCCAAATTAGTCCCAATCGATTGTCACGTCATATATGCACAATCCCAGCCATCCATTGCTCGTTTCCTGCTCAACAATCACTTCCCAATCAATCGACCGATCGATTGGGACCATCTGAATCGATCGGCCGATCGATTCAAACCCATTATGTGCTCTCGTGTCCGCGCGAGAGCTTCTCCTCCCTAATCGATCAACCGATCGATTAGTAGATCCCAATCGATAGATCGATCGATTGGGAAAGCTTCTGTGCTTGCGAGTAATGCTCCCAATCAATCGGCCGATCGATTGGAGTCATCCCACACTCGCAACACACTCCAATTGATTGACCGATCGATTGGACACTGGTTCAATCAATCGACCGATCGATTGGACACTGGTTCAATTGATCGACTGATCAATTGGACACTGGTTCAATTGATCAACCGATCAATTGAACACCCTAAACTTGCCTCAAACTCAAGTTCAAGGTCCCAAACCCAACTCCCGGTCAACCATGACCTGTTGGGTATCCATGCCTAGCATTTGGCCAACACCCGACCGACCTCGACCTAGCCTTCTAGCCTCCTCCATCAACCTTACGTCCCTCGGATATCTCCTATCCTTCATGTCTTGCCTTCAGGAGCTTCCTTTGGCCTCATCCTAGTTGTCGGATTATACACCACACTCGATCAACCTCGAACTAGCCTTCTAGCCTCCTCCATCAGCCTTGCGTCCCTCGGATATCTCCCATCCTTCACACCTTTCCTTAAGGAGCTTCCTTCGGCCTCATCCTAGTTATCGAGTTCTCCTTGCCAAGTCACACTAGGACTTACCTTGCCAAGACCACACGCTTGGACTTTTAACCTTTGCCAAGATCACACTTAGACTTTCCCAATTGTCTGGCTCCTCACCGGGACTTTTTCCCTTTGCCAAGATCACACTTGGACTTTTCAATTGCCTGATCTCACTTATCAGGACTTTCACCACCAAGTCTAGTCAACACTAACCTACTTGGATTTTCACTCTTGCCAACCTTCCTGTTGGACTTACCTTTGTCTAATCTCCAATTAGGACTTTCCCAGTCAAGTCTCCTGTCAACCTTGACCTACTTGACTTCTCTCTTTCCTAACCTCCAGTTAGGACTTTCCCAAATGCCTAAACTCCAGTTAGGACTTTCTCATTGCCTAAACTCCAGTTAGGACTTCTCCACTGCCTAACCTCCAGTTAGGACTTCACCACTACCTAACCTCTAGTTAGGACTTCACCATTGCCTAATCTCCAGTTAGGACTTCACCACTGCCTAACTTCCAGTTAGGACTTCTCCACTGCCTAACATCTAATTAGGACTTCCAAACATCTAACCTTCAGTTAGGACTTACCCAGTCAAGTCTCCTATCATCCCTGACCTACTTGACTTGTCTTCTTCTCAACCTGGTCAACCCTTTGACCATCTCCACAACTGAATGATTACCCTAGCAATCTCCATATATTGTCAAACATAAAAACTCAAATCTCGACTCAAGCTTGACTCAACTCAAGCTTAGTCAAACTGGTCAAACTTGACCTAGGAAAATTACCCCAACACTTGACTTGGTGGATGAGGCACGGGATTAGGCTATTGTCCAGTTAATGGCATATCGGCAGTGGATGAAGCATAACTACAACCAAATGGTGATCCCAAGGTCCTTCCAAGTCGATGATCTGATGTGGAAGAGAATAAAGTCAGTCGGTGACGTCACCAAGCTCGAGGCGCCATGGGTGGAACCTTACAAGGTCATACAGAAACTCCACTCGGGAGCTTACTACCTGGAGGACGAAGACAGAAGACAGGTCGAGTAGCCGTGGAACGCGAACCATCTCCAATCCTACAAGGTCAAGTGAGGTGCGCAAGTGAATATCTGGTGTACCTGTATATGTGTATGTGTTCCTTCTAAATGCATGACAAACATAAATAAAAACATAAAGTTTTCTAGATTATTGAGTCGATCGACCAAGTTAAAAGTCGACGACGACTATAAACTCCTGTCTACACATTAAGATTGTCGAGCAGCGACGTTAAACCCCAGTCGTCACCGACCGTCGAGCGGTGACATTAAACGCTAGTCTTCACCGACCGTCAAGCAGTGATGTTAAACCCTAGTCTTCACCGACCGTTAAGCGGCGACGTTAAACCCCAATCTTCACCGATCATAGAGCGCCGATGTTAAACCCTGGTCTTCATCAGCCATCGAGCAGCGATGTTAAATCTCGATCTTCATCAACTGTTGAGCGGCGACGTTAAATCCTAGTCATCACCAACCGTCGAGCGGCGACGTTAAACCCCAGTCTTCACCACTCGTCGAGCGGTGATGTTAAACCCTTATCTTTGTCAACGGTCGAGCGGCGACCTTAAATCCAAGTCTACATCTTCAACAGCCAAGCGGCGGCTATAAACCCGAGAACAATGAAAAATGGCTTATCCAAGCAAGTAATATGGCGCCGACCAGTGGGCCACGGAGCCACACTTGGAAGTTTTTCGCATTATGGTAAGCAGTTTGCAGTCTCACTCGATCTAGAGCGGTAGCGCAATGATAAACAAATTAGAAAATATGAAAAGGAAGAGTCGAACAGTACAGAACAAAGGATTGACATCAAATGAAAAGGTTTGCCGAACGGGCAGCCATTCATTAACACTTGTATAATTTTTACAAGTCCAAAAAAATAGTACAAAAAAGAGACAGGGTACGCGGGAGCATGCTCACTCAAGATAATCCAAAACATTGTCGAGCAACGACTCGGTCATCTTGTCCCGACCGATGACCTTGTTTATTAGAGCGATGGGAATGTAGCCACCGTCCTTTAGTTGGTCGAGCGTCTCGTCGATCACGAGGTTGAAAAGGCGGAGCGCCCGATCAGTGACCTTGTCATTGAAGGTGTCCGAACGGAGATAGGCCCGCTTCATGAGCTCAAACCGATCAGACTCACCACCTTGATAAGTCTTGAGGGTCGCTCGGGATGCCTGCAGCTCTGCCTTCAACTGGGCCAACTCCTTATCCTTGGTGTCGAGCTGAGCTTTCACTGTAGACCAATCAGTCGACCTGCACTCTCACTCAGCATTCAACGTTGCCTCTGCCTCCTTCAGGTTCTGAGCCAATACCCAAAACTCTTTATTTTTGATCTCCAAGTCTTTGATGGTCTGGAGCTTCCTGGTGTTGATCGAGTAGATCTTGGACTCGAAGAAGCTGGCCTATTTATTAAGCCGAGCCAATTGAGTAGCCTGCCCGGCGCTTTTCTACCTCTCCACTTCTAGCAGCTCGGAGCTCTTATTCAGATCGCCCCTTAATTGGGCCAGTTCGGCTCATCTACTCCACCTGCGCCTGTGAAGCAGCTGATTAGCCGCTCAAAGCATGCAACTGCTGGACTTCATGCTCCAAATAAGTGAACCTGTGGCACATGGCCAGGCTCTCAACCAAGTACTACAGCAACAAGAAATGTGTAATAGCATATTAGACGAAAAAGTTTTAAAAAAAACAGCGTATGTACCCTCGTGGACATCTAGGTGTGACTGTTGGTGAGCTCCCCAGGAGAGATAACCACCACGTGGGCTCGAGCATTGGCCCATATCTAGGCGAGCGACCCTTCAATCCTTATTTTGTGCTCGGGGAGAGGGTTGTTGGGTCGTCCGAGCTGTGATACTCATCGGTTGGCAAATAAATGATCGTAGTTATTTGCCTCTGGCTACTCGGGCCAGAGGGGTCTGAAGTCGCTCTGCCTGAAGAACGAGGCATCAAGGCCAGTCGGATGCGGGACACTTGGGCAGCCAGCATTGATGGTGCAAGGAAGGGAATCGGTAGTGCACAAATCGTCCCTTGAGGCAGCGCAGACAGGGATGGTGTCCAGTCGGATGATAAGGAAGCAGGAAGTTCCACGACGCCTTGCTCGAGAGGCGGAAGGGAAGTCTCTCCCCGCTTGGAGGAGAGTCGAGAGACGACCGATGTTGGAGTCTGTAGGGCAGAAGAAGAGGATCGGGAGGAACCCCCCCCCCCCCTCCGCTCGGTGCCTCTTGCATTGCCATAGGGGTTCGTCGGAGGCGGCTGACTCTGATGCTACCATGATCGGAACCATCGATGGTCGTTTGGGCAGAAGGTCCGTTGTAGTAGCCGCCACATCACTTGCAGCTGTCCGGCTTCCCCCAACTCCGCTCTCCAGCACTTGGGTTCCCTCCTCCTCACTGAGCGGATCCTCGTGGGAGCCGACCAGCTGCAAGTCGTGGCTCTCCAGCTTGACCACAGCCGCAACATTAATAATTTAACTTAAAAATTATTAATTTAACTTTAAAATTATTTTAAAAAATTAATTTAAATTAAAAAATTATTTTAACTTAAAAATTCTTTTAAATTTATTTTAAACTTAAAAATTATTTTAAATCTTTTTAACTTAAAAATTATTTTAAATCTTTTTAACTTAAAAAATCTTTTTAAACTTATTTTAACGTAAAAATTATTTTAAAAAAATTAATTTGACTTAAAAATTTATTTTAAAAAATAATTTAACTTAAAAATTAATTTAACTTAAAAATTATTTTAAAAAATTAATTTAACTTAAAAATTATTAATTTAACTTAAAAAAATTATTTTAAGCTTAAAAATTATTTTAAATCTTTTTAACTTAAAAATTATTTTAAATTTTTTTAATTTAAAAAATTATCTTAACTTAAAAATTATTATAAAAAAAATTAATTTAACTTAAAAATTGATTTAACTTAAAATTTTAATTTAACGCGTTCATTCATTCTTGCCAAGGCTTTCATTGAGCTTTAACGCGAGAGAGACTAAAATTAAAATTCTTACTTTCTTCTTTGGTTATTACGCTGTTGCGAGTCAATCGAGGTCGTCATTTCTAGTATTCTTATTCACGATGTGTCGGGAAACTTTCGTCCTATAGTTTATCGCTTAGTTTAGTTTTTTTATAAAGTAGGAAACGTCGTAATACTGGTGCTGGGACCTCTACTACTAGTACTGACCCTAGGTTCCCTACTGAAAAACTTAGGATTAGGTTTGACTCTACCATTTATATGTCTATCTGGACTAGGTGTTTAGATAGACAATTTTTCTTGCACTCTTGCATTCCAACTGTAGAGGTCATTGACTACTACAACTTGCAGAGCCTTATTTACTGTACCAGTTCAATAAACATTGGTTTATGTGCTGAATCGTACAACAATTTAATTAAGGTAGATGACCTTACATATACTACTAAGGTAGCTGGTACTAATATCACGCTATCCCCTACCATCATCCAAACCTTTTTAGGTCTATGGACATCTACATGCCTTTTCAGTGCTACCCTCCTAGGGATCTACCATTTGGTGATCCTTACTCTCATATTACTCTTGATACGATTTATTCATATTTTTTGGGGGGAGACCGAGTACCCACTGTTACTATGTTTAGGTCAGTTTCCCTTCGAGTTCAGGACTATGTCCTCTATAGGGTTTGAGTCTCCTGTATTTTGTCATTGACCACTCGTGACGTCGCGATGATGCGTCCATTTCACTCTTTTCTCCTTTATGTCTTTTGTCATAGATTAGATATAAATATTAGCTTATATATCTTTCAGGCCATTATCTACTCAGCTGGAGTCACTACCAGCGGACGAGTTCATATGTCGTACTGTCACATTTTGACAGCATATATTGCCTCCCTGTGTATTGACGTCACCAGAGGTGATGTCCGAGTCCTGACTGAGTTTGACGTTGTAGGATCTAGGAATTTCCCTTTAGGTGGTATCTATATCGATGATGAGGGTGTCTTATCCTGGTGGAGGGGGGCACATCACTAGCCTTACCCAAATGTAGAGTCAGATGCCCAGGAGGAGGTAGAGTATGATGAGTTTATGATCGCACTATTCAGCGAGGCCGCTCCTGCCCCGGCACCGCCCCCAGCCCTAGCACCACGTCCCGCTCCTCGCTCTCTAGGTGACCGAGTTGCCAGACTAGAGCTATCTATGATGAGTCTCCGTCAGGAGGTCTCCGATTTTCACCGAGGTATGCGGCAGGAGGTCTCCGACTTATGGCGGGAGATGCGGCGGGAGGTCTCCGACTTGCGATGAGACGTACGACAGGAGATCTCTGACCTTCGACGTGACCTATCCAGCTCTCGAGAGGATGACCGGACCCGTCATACTGAGCTGATAGAGATGTTACGCTCCTTGGGGTTCGGAGCACCCTCCTCATCATCCTGATAGATTCGTTCGCTACTGTCCACGTGTACTTTATCTTGACTATTGTATTTATATATTGACTTATTTATATTTCATCTCAGATATTGACTTGTCTTATTCTGATTAATAGACTTACAGAAATTGTTTTCAAAAATATTTTTCTTAAATTCTAGGATAAAACTTTTATGTTTTCAAAATTTCCCATTTTTAGAATTTTAAAAATCAATTTTAGCCTTAGTTTAGATCACTTCCTTAGAAAGCATGTTCCTATAGATCTAAGGTTTGAGCTTCTCACCAACACACTATGGCTAGCTTGTTTGTGTATTTCTGAACTTAGAAAGGGGTGAGATGTATAGGCAAATTGCCTAAACTTAAAATGTTTATTTCAGTGCATTGACACAAGTCTGAGTGTTAAATACAAATCATACATCAATCAGGTTAAGTTATTTAGCTTAGTCAAATACTAACTGATTGCAATTAACCTAATCTGAGTAACCAAGTGAAAGTTGTTATCCTCTAACAGTTAGCAAGTAACTAATCGGTTAGACAGGTGTTTTTTGATGTCAGGTTCAGGGAGAGTATTAATTCAACTTATTAACAAAAATATTTTCTATTCTTTGAAAATATTTTGTAATTTTTTTTTAAAAAAAAATATTTTCCTAAAATATTTTAATCTATACTTATTTTTGTAAATCTAATTTGATAAATTTATTTTGAAAACTAGTTTTTATAAAACTAAGTCTTTAAAAATTAGATTTTATAATCTTATGTTTCTTAAAAATTTGATTTTTATATAAAACTTATATACAAACCTAGTTTTGAAATTTTGATTTTACAAACTTAGTTTTGAAAATTAGATTTATAACTTGGATTTTATAAATTTGGCTTTGTTAATCTTACTTTTGTAAAATAGGTATATTTGAAAATTAACCTTATGTTTAAAAACTATTTTTAAATTTGCATTACGTTTGCAAGCCCATTTTGAAAATTAGGTTAATTTGTGCAAAATTTTACTCTATGTTTTACAAAGTTAGTAAAGTTATCTTTCTAAGTTAACCATTTTCTCAAACTTAGCTATTTTTGAAAAAACTAAAAAATAAAGTTTAAAGCAAAATGTTCTATATTCTTACTCCCCCAAGTCAATCTAATTTCAGTTTGCACTTTCTATTGCATTTTTGCTTGGCCTATGATTTCTATGTTTTTTTTATGAATGTCAAAAGGGGAAGGTTAAGTGGTTTAAGTTAGTTAATAAACAAAATATCAAACCATAAACCCTAACCTACAAACCATCTTAATTGATTGCTTACTTTTTGCATATTTTTTCACTAACTTAACTCAGGTTGTCATTGCATCAAAAAGGGAGAGATTGTTGGTGCAGTTAGCGCTAACGGTTTAACTCAGGTTTTGATGAATGACAAAGTAGGTTAAATTAGTTTCATTATGATCTAACACTTTAACTAAGTGTGCAGGAGAAGCCTAGACTGACCGGATATTTGGCATGAAGTCTAGCTAGGTCAACGGGTTGACCTGATAGCTGGCACGAAGCCCAGACTGGTCGACAGGCTAACCGGATGTATGGCACAAAGTCCAGCTAGGTCGACGGGCTGACCGGACGTCTGACAATGTAAGTTAAGGTAAGTCACTGTAGGGGAGTGACTTGGTGAGGGCGTGTTCCCCGTTTAAAGGAACAATAGGCGTTGATTCAACTTAGAACCATTTTAAAAATCTAAGTTGAGATCCTGACTAGATTCCAGTCTCGGTAAGACGAAATCTAATTACTACCCTTTTACTATAACCGTTCTAATACTTTGTTTTACAGGGTAGTATAATTTACATTTGCTTCGGACTAACGTTTTCTTGCAGGAAGTTGACTGCTGGAAAATGAGGGTTCGGGAACTCGGAAGGCAAATTTTATCCTTGTAAGTCGTCACAACGTGGAGCTCACTGGTTGGTTGGGCTACGTCACAGTCCAAGCTCTCGGAAAGGATCCGGGCGCTCGGAGCCTCCTATATAAGGAGAGTGAGCCCTGAAGCAAAGAACAACAACGGCATCTGCTTTATTGCATTCTGCTCCTGCGACGCTGCAAAGCTCCTCCGACAATGTACTGCCAAGAGTTGTTTCTTTCCTATATTTTGTTGTCGGTATTTCCTTTTAAAGTTTGTGTACTTGCATTTGCAACCTTTTGCGAACTGCTAGTGAATTGCCCAACGAAAGCACTCAACGAGTACGGGCCTTGGAGTAGGAGTCGACGAAGGCTCCGAACCAAGTAAATTGGTTTGTGTTAGCATTGTTTCATTTTTATTTTTCTGCTCTTTACTCTAACTCACTACGAATAATTTTAAATCAATATTCACCCCCCCCCCCCCCCCCTCCCTCTATTGACTTTCATGATCCAACATTAGGCTCTGGTTGGCAGGAGAGGGGTCCGAGCAGACCCCTAGTCCAGATCAGGATGATACGTAAGATAGCTGACGCTTAATACAGAGTAGCAGGATGCCGAGGGAGATTGTATAGTTGATCTGAACGAGGAATATATGTTACTACACGGTAACCGCATAGAAAGAATCATGGAGGCCGACAGAGCAAAGGAGTCTCGGCCAAACGGCTACCCCGCTCGGCCAAGCAGTGGGACCTGGCCATGGACGGAGCGGAGTCTCGATCGAGTGGCTACCTAGCTCGGCCAAACAGCGGGACCACTGTAGTATCACTCGACATCTTTTTGGGAGATAGTGCCACTGACACAAGGCATGGTCGATAGGTGGATCGTACAGCAGAAGTTTCTACTGTCGTGTCAAGGATATGCATGTCATGTTAAGGTATGGTATCAGAGGTACTTTCCTAATAAGGCCCTTTCATGGGACACATGGGAGAGTGTGCCCATGCCTCAAGAAGTGTGTGCACCGCCCGCCAGGGCTCTATATAAAGGGGGGTCCTTCACCGGCAGAGATACGCGTTATTCTTAAGTTTTATTGTTGCTACTGTTGCTCCACTTTTCTCCACATTATTGGTGCAGTTTGCACTAACAGTCTAACTCAGGTTTTGATGAATGATAAGTAAGTTAAGTTAGGTATTGTTGTGATCTAACCATCTTACTAAGTGTGCAGGAGACTAGATAGGACAACAAGCCGACCTAATATTTGGTACGAAGTCTAGATAAGTCAACGGGCTGATCGGATATCTGACAAGAAGTTCAGCTAGGTCAACGGGGTGATTGGATAGCTTGTGCGAAGTTCATCTAGGTCGACGGGTCGATCGGATAGCTAGCACGAAGTCAGCTAAGTCAACGTGTTGACCGGATAGCTGGCATGAAGTCCATACAGGTCGACGGGCTGACCGGATGTCTGGCAAGTTGGTAAGTTAAGTCACTAGAAGAGAGTGACCTTGTGAGGACGTGCCCCGGTTGAGGGACAGTAGACATTGGTTTAGGTTAGGTCCATTTCGGATTCCTAATCTGAGAACATGACTAGTTCCTGGTTTTGGGAGGATAGGAACTAATTACTACTGCTCATTATTATTGTGCTAACATTTATCTTGCAGGTTGTTATTTAATGTATTGAACTAACATTGTTTTGCAGGACAAAGGAGCTAATTTGCCTTTATATGAACCGTGTCTGAAGGCGCCTTCAAGTAGTGGAAGGCGCCTTTGTACTGTTTATCGAAGGCGCCTTCCATGGCTATGGAAGGCGCCTTCAGTATGATAAAAATTGACCTCTTTGGTGATAAGCTCCAGAAAAAATCGAGATCAAATTTGACCTATTGGAGGTACCTTCAACAGCTATGGAAGGCGCCTTCCATGCCTTATTTAAGGCTGCTCACCCAAAACTTCTTTAATAACTCACATACAACCTTCTACGTATCCGATTGAGGTTTTGACTGCTCCGGCCTACTTTTGTGACTCTGCTATAATGTTGTTGCACCCGACTACTGCCGAGGAACCGACCGACACCGAGTCTAAGCTGACAATCTTCAAAGGTGTTGGGTAACGAGCTATAATTTGTGTATTTAAGTATTTGAAATAGGACAAGTGCAGGGTGTTGCACTTGTTCTGACTTTTTGTACTTGATTCCCTTTTCTGGAGGTACTGGAAAAGGTATTTTAGTAGGTTGCCCATCGATAGGTCTATGGAACCTGGGTCTTGGAATAGGAGTCGTCGAGGCTTCAAACCAAGTAAAATCGAACGCATGCTATTTTACTTGCTTTTCTATTTCCGTCTTTTCTCGTAGTTTTCCGCTGCGTATTTGTTTCTTTCAAAATGAAAAAGACACGTTTTAAAAACTACGTGATTCACCCCCCCTTCTCATGTGCGTATCGGTCCAACACACTTTCTGATGACTGATTTGAGCGTCGGAGGGTCAACGCCAGGATCCCCTTCCCTGGCTCGGCACTGATGTCATTTGTTTTGTAGAGCGAAGCAAAGTCCAATTTGGTCAGCGAAGTCGCCACCTCCCGACTTTCCAGCTTCACGCTTTCGGACAAGATCATTAGCTATAAAAACTAAATGGGAAAAATATTTTTATTTTATTCTTGAAATTTATTTAATTACATTTATTTTAGATCCTATATTTAAATTAAAAATTTTACAAGAAATATTACTTTTATATTATGATATATTATAACGTTTTAATTATATTTAAGCGTCATAATATACATTATGACGTTTTAATTATATATAAGCGTCTAATTTTATTTAAAGATTCTTTTTCTCTGGATCCTATTAATATTATATATAATATTATAATTTATTTATATAATATTTATAATCAATATTATATAAAATATAGAATATAAACTAATATTTCTGAAATACAACAAATTACTGATAGTAATTTAAAACTTACAAAAGCATAACTTTTATTAAAAGAGTGCACAAAACATCCATGAGGATCCTTAAGTTCCACACAGAAACTTAAGAATTATTTTATGATTTCTTTTGATTTTAATGAAGCAGATAGCAAAAATTTTTATATCTTAAAGTGGTAGTCATAGAAGGTTCAAATTTTTCTCGTCCTCTCCGTGATCGCCAAAAAAATTTTAATTTTTCCAGTGTCAACTGTTGTTGTGGAGCAGATGTTCAATGTCAGTGACAATATATTAGATGAACGACGAGTAACTTTGTCTCCTGACTCATTGAAAGCCCAAACATTACTCGATAATTAGACCAGAGAAAAGAATCCAAAGAATGCAACTTTCAGATGATGAAGTTGAATATTTTAATATAGAAAGAACGAATACAATATGAACGAGAAATGAAAATGAGTGACAACGTTACTTTTAAATGTAAAAGGGTAAAAATATAAAAGAAGTACATGGGCTTTGATTCCCCTATACCCTAGGGATATGTAGACAACTTAAATGAGTGCAAACCCTTTTTAAAATAAATTTTTAATTTTTAATTTTTAATATAATAATCTTGAACCGTGACGAACCATGGTAAACTATAAACTAATTCGTGAACCGGTGGTTCCGAACCTTAAATGATAATCGTTTTGAACAATTAAGATTAAAAGTTGATCTATTAGGAATTATCAAACTGATAATTCTAAATCGTTGAATCGTCAAATCGTCAGTTTCAAACAGTGACAGCTCTATCCGAAGCCTCCACAGTCCGGTAGACTGCCGGTTCGTCCAAGGGCGGAGCCAGGAGTTACATTACTCGGGTTGTAGCCCGGGGTATTTTTCTATTAATTACTATGTAACATTTAATTTTCTCTATTAATTGAACTCTGGGTCCCATTTTTAAAATCCCCAATTCCTCTTTTTCACATCCACACGGTTCCTCTTCCTCGCCAATTTTTCATCCGCCGATTTCTTCTTTCTCTTCCCAGCCAATTTCTTCTGTGACTCGACTGCTCCATTCCTCAGTCCCTCTCAATTGCTTGCCTGTCTGGACTGCACCATCCTCAAAGAAGTCATCTCCCTCTTCGTCGAGAACAAAGCTCTCTCTTCTCTGCCAGACACCAACAACTTCACCACTTTAGCTACCACTAACCCCAGAAGTGAGAAGGCCTACCTACTCCAAACTCATAGTCATCTCCAACTGGGTAGAAATTTTCTTGAAGAAAAAAAATCAAATTTTGCTATCATTTTAGGGCTTTTCTATAATGTTGTTTTGTATTTACTGCATCTATGCTTTCTTATTTTAGTTTGGAATTTCTTTTAATTTCCTCCATGAACGGATAAAACTTAATCATCCAGGTATCTCTTTAAATTTGTTAAACAGGTACCTTGCAGTTGAGAAGAATGAGCAACTCTTTGTGATTTATGAAGCTATTTTGAGAGTTCAAACTTGATAAGGGAGAAGCCACCAATTACTTCTTGATTAGATTATTCCTGTGTTTGCACCAAATCGCAACACCCTCATCCTTCCAAATTTGGATTTTTATTTTTTTATGCTAAGAGGAGGCATTTTCTATCTTACATTTCTAATTATTTTTTACTAATATTGTTCTTATGTAGAATTTAAACTAGCCAATTTCTTAATTGTTTTCTACTTTAAAATTTTGCTAATTTAAATTGTTTTTATGTGGAATGTTGAATAACACAATCATAAATATCTGTAGTCCTTTTTTAATTCAATAAATAATGTTAGATTTTTAGCTACTATTATTGTTGTTGAATCTATGTAGGCGAATGTGAGATTTATATTAGAAATTGTATTAGAAATCGTTCTTTAAGATTTATGAGGTTCTAAATTGATCTATGTGAAAATTTGTTTGTGTTAGGTTATTTTATTGTCAAATCAAGAGAGAAAAAGGGGAAATAATATTCTATCATTCTTTAAGCAAGAATTGATAATCCTTCATCACTCGAGAGGACTGAGACTAATACATCTATTTTTCATGAAGAGTTCGAACTTCCTTCTAAATCTCAAAGAGCTGAGTTTGATGAAACTTCACTTGAATAAGATCCTAGATTGCATATTCCAATGTGGCAACATTCTGTTAATTATCGTGATGAAATTAGGCGAGCTTATATTAAAATGGGTCCATATCAACCTAAATTGCAAGAGTACCCGCAGTCTGAATCAGGAAATCAACATCGTCGATTTCAATATACATGGTTTAAAAAATTTCCATGGTTAGAGTACTCTTCTTCAAAGGATGCAACATTTTATTTTCCATGTTATGTTTTTGAATTAAGTGAAGCACAACAATATGCATTTACAGTTGAAGAGTTTAAAAGTTGGAAACACGTTAATGATGGAGTCAAATGTGTCTTTTTGTCTCACATGGGAAGTTCTAACTCAGTGTATAATAAATCTATAAAATTTATCGTTGATTTGATGAATGTAACTCGACATATAGATAAAGTTATGAATCGAGAATTTTCTGAACATATTCAAAAGAGTCGATTAAGGCTAGCAGCAACAATTGAGAGTGTCCGTTGGCTTAGTTTGCAAGAATGTGGATTGAAAGGTCATGATGAATCTTCAGATTCCCAGAATCGTGGTAATTTCATTGAGATGCTAAAACTTTTGGGGAAATGGAATGTTAGTATAGGCGATGTTATCTTAGAGAAAGCTCCAGGAAATGCAAAGTATACCTCACCAGAAGTTCAAAAGGAAATTTTTACATATTATTGGTAACAGAGTTAGAAATAAAATCCGTGATGAAATTGGAGATTCTAAGTTTTGTATTTTGGTGGATGAAGCAAAGGATGTATCTAACAAAGAACAAATGGCTATAATTTTGAGATTTGTTGATGTCCATGGTTTTTTGCGGGAGCATTTTTCCAAATTGTGCATGTTCATAACACCACATCTGCAACACTTAAAAAAGAAATATGTGACGTCCTCACTAGAGATAATCTAGAAATGCATAATATGTGAGGTCAAGGGTATGACGGTACTAGCAACATGAGTGGTGCTTTTAATGGATTGCAAGCTTTATTTCTTAAAGATTGCCCCTATGCATATTATGTGCATTACTTTGCCCACCGACTCCAGCTAGTGTTAATTGCAGTCGCTGAAAATGAGATATCTATATGGCTTTTCTTTTCGAATATGATGACTATTGTTAATCTTATTACATCTTCTTCCAAACGCAATGCTGAGTTACAATCTGCTCAAGTTAATGAAATTGCACATTCTATTGTTGTTGGTGAACGCGAGACTGGGCGAGGAGCTAATCAGATTGGTACTTTGCATCGAGCAAGAGCTACTCGTTGGAGCTCCCATTTTGAGACTATTTGTGACTTAATAGATAAGTATAATACAACTATTAACGGGCTTGAAAGCATTATCATTGATGGTTCCTCTACTTCGAAGCGTGGGGAAGCTGGTGGTTCCTTAATGGTGATGAAGTCTTTTGATTTTATTTTTATTTTTCATTTGATGCATAAAATTATGGGGATCACAGATTTACTTTGTCGTGCATTGCAGCAAAAATCTCTTGATATCATAAATGCAATGGATTTGGTCTCTACAACTAAAGCACTTCTTCTAACATTGAGAAATGACGGTTTTGATATTCTTATTTCATATGTCAAATTATTTTGCACTAGATTGAATGATGATATACCAGAGATGAGTGCTCGTTATAAGCATTCTAGTCGTTCATGCTAGCAAAATGATACCATCACAGTTGAGCATCACTTTCATTATGATATATTTAATGTGTTGGTTACTACTCGGAATATCATACTGGTTCCCCTGTATAAAAATTTTGTACAAGTCTCGAACCATTCCTAACAACCTATTGTGTTCTTTAGAAATTAAATTTGAAATCGCAAACAGAACTTAACATTATTGATTCCAAATTCAACTTATCTGTTCTTAGAGGTTTAGACTTAGATCGCAAACGATGCTTAATATTATTAATCCATATCCACCTATGTTACAAATTTGATTAAATATTTATTTCAGAGATCGGCTTCCAGGTTAAACATAGTGAGGCACTAGGCCTTCTTGGGTATGGGATCATCTACCACTTCCTAGACAAAGCCTTTCAATGAAATTCAATATTTAATCTCCTTATAGTAACCCTAGGTTTAACCATTAAGAACAATCGAATCACAAGATCGAAAAATAAAAGAAACACAAAGTTGAATTATAAATCCGAAACCTAAAATCGTTAGCCTCTTGTGTTTGGTATTTCAAGATCTAAACAAAAGAATAAACTAGTTATGATGCAGAAAATAGTAATTAATTATACCTTTTGTAGTTTATAGACCTCATGATCTTCTATCGTATTCCTCTTCTTATCTCGGACGTCGTGTGGGCGACGATCTACCGAGACAATAATCCACCCAAGCCTCCTTCTTCTCCTTGCAAGTTTCGGTCACCAACAATCTCCTTGAGATGAAGAACTTCGACTACCAACTAAGCTCCAAGGGATACTAAGAAACAAAGTCTCCTTTCTCTACTTCTTCTCCAAGTAAAATTCGGCCACCAACCAAGCTCCAAGGGTTGATGCCGCCGGCCACCAAAGAAGAAGAAAAGGAGGAGAGGAAGGATGAGGGCCGGCCACCACCAAGGAAGAGAGGAGAGGAATAATAGATGTGTTGTTCTAAGGTAAAGCACCTCTACCCTCTCTTTTATATTCTTTGGTCTTGGCAAATAAGGAAAGTTTTATAATTAAAATTTCCTTATTTTTCTTGCTAATGTCTAAGAAGGAAAATTTAATAAAAAACTTCCTTATAAACCTTTCAATGGCCGGTCATATCAAATCCTCCAAACAAGGAAAGTTTTAAATACAAAATTAAAACTTTCTAATTTGTTTCTGGAAATTTTTAAAATAAAAATTTCTCTTTTAAAAAATTCCCTTCATGGTTGGTTATAAAAGGAAACTTTTATAAATTAAAATCTTTCTATTAAAACATGTGGATGATTACAATAAGGAAAGTTTTCTCCAAAATTAAAATCTTCCTTTCAATCTATAAATAAGGAAAGATATCAAACTTTTCTCTTAATCTTTTGTAAAAACTATAAAAGGTAAATTTTAATTTTAAAAACTCTCTTTTAAAATCATGTCTTCCACATTAGGAAAGATTTGTAAATAAAATCCTTTTTATTTTAATTATGGCCGGTCACCTTTGCTTGGGCTCTAAGGTAGGGTCGACCACCACTTAATCCATCCAAGGCTTATCTTGGTCGGCCCTTGCTTGGGCTCCAAGCTTGGCTTGGTCGGCCACCTATGGATGGGTAAGAAGGTAGGTTTAGGTGGGTATAAAACTTTATAAATAAGAGGCTACGACAGGGACCGAGAAGAGGAACTGGTTTTGGTCTCCCGATGAACTTGAGCTTCCCGTGTTCACCCCGAACACCCAACTCGAGTTCATCAATAATAACTCATACCACTAAAGAGTTATTATTGAACTACCGTACTAATCCCATATTACTATATGGGCTCCTTTTTATCATGAGTGTGTTGATCTCCCTGTGTTTAAGTTATTGAATGCCTACTAATTAAATGAGTTACTGACAACTCACTTAATTAATATCTAGCTCCAAGAGTAGTACCACTCAACCTTATCATCATGTCAGACTAAGTCCACCTGCAGGGTTTACATGACAATCCTTATGAGCTCCTCAAGGGGACATCATCAACCTAGATTACTAGGATATAATTTCATTCTATAATCAACAACACATCATATAAATAATATCATTTCCCAACTTATCGGGCCTATTGATTTAACGAGCTAAATCGCACCCTTTGATAAATTAAAGAAATAAGTATTAAGTATATGTGCTTGTTATTATATCATGATTAAGAGTACACACTTCCATAATAACAGAGGTATTGTTCTTTTGTATAGTTAGTATAAAAAGAAACTACCTCAAATGGTCCTGCTTAATACACTCAGAGTATACTAGTGTAATTTATTAGTCAAGATAAATTAATATCTAATTACACTACAACCACTCCAATGGTTTGTCCCATTCCATCTTGGTTGTGAGCAACTGTTTATATTTATAAGGAACTGATAACATGAACTTCTGTGTGTCTCCTCACACCATGTTATCTACAATATAAATTAAATGGATAACTATACTTAGCATAAATGTAGACATTTGACCAATGTAATTCTTATTTCTAAATAAATGTTTATACAAAAAGCTAGGCTTTTAGTATACATTCCAACAATCTCCCACTTATACTAAAAGACTATGCTGCCATATACCCTGCCATACATCTGATTCCCACCCCCTCAATATGTCCATCAAAAGCTCTTGCCTTAAGGGCCTTAGTGAAAGGATCTTCTAGGTTATCATCTGATGCAATCTAGGCGACAACAACTTTCCTCGTTATACGATGTCTCGTATTGGGTGGTACTTGCGCTCTATGTGTTTACTTGCCTTATGGGCTCATGATTCCTTCGAGTTTGCTACTGCATCACTTATTATCACAATACACTATAATAATTTTTGGGTAAACCAAGAATCACATCTAAGTCCATCATGAAATTTCTGAGCCATATAGCTTATATGGCTGCCTCAGAGATTGTCACATACTCAGCTTCCATGGTGGAGTCCGAAAAACATCTGTGCTTAACACTCCTCCATTGTTATGGCTTTACCTCCTAAAGTAAACACAAAACCTCGAGGTCGACTTACTATTGTCCCTATCTGATTGGAAGTCAAAATCCGTATATCCTATAGGGAGCAAAACATCTGCCTTGTAAACTAGCATATAATCTCTAGTCCCTCTCAGGTACTTTAATATATGATTTATGATAATCTAGTGTCCCGGTCCTGGGTTACTTTGATAATCTGCTAACCATGCCCATGGTAAAACAGATATCTGGTCTCGTGCATAGCATATATTAGGCTTCCTATAGCTGAAGCATAAGGAACTGTCTTCATTTCTTCTGTCTCTTTTGATGTCTTCGGAGACATCTCTTTAGATAAATATACTTCATGCCCAAAAGGTAGAAAAACCTTTCATGGAGTCTTGCATGCTAAAAGGAGCTAGGATAGTATCGATATATGAAGCTCGAGATAAGCACAACATTCTTTTCTTGTGATCTCTTATTACTTTGATCCCGAGAATATGTGCGCATTCACCCAAGTCCTTCATATCGAATTGCTTGGACAACCATACCCTTACTTTCGACAACTGTAGGATCGAAAAGAATTTTGACATCTCCATAATGGTCTGATATTGTCCACTTTGGGCCTAGGCCGTCGTGGCTTTGCTCTTGGGCTCTCCCCAAAATGTCTCATGCCAATGGAGATATCTTTCTCTTTATAAACCCATGATCTTTCCCATGTGTTTTCAATGTGGGACTATGTTTGCAACCTTGCAACACCAACAATCCCCCCCTTAAACAAAGGACCACAGGCTTCCCATGTCCGATCCTCGACCCACCAGGTATTCCTACCCCTCGGTCTACCCGACCTACTAGGACTTCCTTGCCTAGCCGCAACTAGGACTTCCTGCCTGGTGCCTGGTCCTCTTGATCCAAACATAGGAGCCCCCACTTTCTTTCTTTGAGGTCAATATTATACCCACATGGTTCAATCAGACTATAGCTCTTGTGCACAGTCGGCGATTAAACATTCTGGCAGTCCGGGCTCTGATATCAATTGTAGGATCGAAAAGAATTTAGATATATCCACAATAATATGATATTGTCCACTTTGGGCCTAGGCCCTCATGGCTTTGCTCTTGGGCTCTTCCCAAAAGGCCTCATGCCAATGGAGATATCTTTCTCTTTATAAACCCATAATCTTTTCCATGTGTTTTCAATGTGGGACTATGTTTGCAACCTTGCAACACCAACAACAACACTTTGATATTGTTTCCAACTATCCAAAATGTCATCTACGTATAGTACAAGAAATACCACCATGTTTCCATCACACTTCTTGTTTAGAGAAGACTCATCCGGACATTGAATAAATCCACACGACTGGATTACTTTATTAAACCAGATGTTCCAAGACCTTGAAGCTTGCTTCAGTCCATAAATAGACCGATTGAGCTTACACACTAGATGCTCTTTGCCTTTTGCAATAAACCCCTCTGGTTGCTATATATGGATGTTTTCTTTAAGACTTCTATTAAGGAAAACTGTCTTGACATCCATTTGTCAAATCTCACAATCCATATGAGCAACAAAAGATAAAAGAATCCGGATAGACTTAAGCATGGTTACCGGTGAAAAGGTTTCCTTATAATTGATACCCTTTTTCAACAAGCCTTGCTTTGAAAGTTTCCACCTTCCCATTTGTCCCTCTTTTTCTATTGTACACCCAATGACTTTTACACCATTTGGTGGTTCAACAAGCTCCCAGACTTTATTAAAATACATAGATTCTACTTTTGTATTCATTGCTCTTTGCCAAGATGCTGTATCTTTATCTTGGAGCGCTTTGTCATATGTCCAGGGATCAGGTGTAACGACCCGCCTTCTACTGGCTAGGCTGTAAGGCCGATCATTACATTATGCTGTCTAATTCATGTGCGGAAAGCTGATTTGATTAAAATTTTGCTGAACTAAGGTGTTTTCAGCTAGTACTAGGCCTCTGATCGATCCACGAATCGATCCAGCATGCTACTGTGCTCAGTGGCTAATTTGGATCGATCGACTGATCGATCCAGGTCGGGCAATCGATCCAGTGATCGATTCAGGACCCTACTGTATGTGGGAACTAGCGTCTGGATCGATCGGCTGATCGATCCAGACTGGCCAATCGATCCAGTGATCGATTCCAGAGCTCTCTGTTAGCGGAAACAATTTCCCGATTCCTCAATCGATCGGTTGATCGATCCAGCAGCTTCCTGTTCGCGACAGAAGCGACTGGATCGATCGGCTGATCGATCCAGGAGTTCACTGTTCGCGGAAAAGGTTCACCAATCGATCAATTGATCGATTGAAGACCCCCAATCGATCGGTTGATCGATCGGGGTTTCTGATTTCGCATCAGAAGTCTGATTTCAGCACTGTTTCGTGCCAAGATCACATACACAAGTTCTAAAACAACTGGAGAACATTCTAATAGCAAACAACTAGCATTCTAAACATGGTCACTAACAATCTAAGCAAATTTTCTATAATTCCATGCATTTAGATAACTAAATAAGTCAAAAGTAACATGATAAGAAACACTAAGTTCTTTAAATGTTCTAGTTCTTCCAAGGTCTTTATTCCAGGTTCCATCCACACACATCCTCCTTGCATTGACCTCCAGCCTCTACTAGTCCATCTTTCCTTTACCTTTATCTGCAGTATAAGGAAAATAGTATCTGTAAGCTTAAGAGCTTAGTAAGAAACCATCTATCTCACTAAAACATGCATACGATGCAATTTATGTTTTTAAAGCATGCTCTTTGAAATATATGTTGAACAGGTGAGAGCATGGCATGGTATCATACAACATAGAAACCAAAACTAATCACAGAACTATCACATGTATCAATAATGAGGTGTTAAACTGAAGCATGAACTGAGTTAGACTAAAACTAAGCTAGAACTGAATTTAAACTGTATATACAACTGATTTGTGAGTTTTGAAAACTATTTATCATAGATAGATTAAAATAATAATCATGCTGCTGTTTGGGCCCGGCAACTGCACTTGCTATGCGCGCATCCCTAACTAGACCCGGGTTTGCAAGTCCCGAGGTTAGTAGGGTTTACTAGGTTATCTAAACCTAGGGACGACTGTGGGAGCTCAACCCAATGGATATCTAATCCAGTACAGTGCCACTGCTAAAATAAAATACTATTATAGCTGAGTTCTTCTTATAATGTTATTTCTAGGTTATCTGAACCTAGAGGTAGGTTATCTGAACCTAGAGGCAACTGTGGGAGCCCACCCATTGGACCGTAGTCCCACATGACTATAGTAAAACTGTACATACTGAATAAATGCTTCTATTGCATTTACTAAGCTATTAAAATGCCTAAGTTGCATTCTTTTCCTGTGCTGCACATATTATCGAACACCTAGTGTGCACTATTGCACAACCTATGTGTCAAAATTCGTATGCTACTAAACAAAACAGAAATTCACACGAGAGCTACTTATACTGTAGGTGAGGAGTTTCTTACCTTCTGCTCTAATTTTCTTACGATTCTAATCGCTAGATTTCCGGAGAAGACGATCCTTTCGACGATCTTCTCGCGTCTATGCGTTCCTCTCGCGGAGGGGAGCGTCCTCGTGTCGGAGTCGTCGCCGGAAAGTACTCCTACGCTCCTCAAGATGGAACCCTAGGTCTCCTTGAGGTTGACGCCGAGAGATGAGGGAGAAAGAGAGAGAGTCGGCGGTGAGGTTTGAGGAAAAGGTTTTCTTGTTTAAGAAAATCACAATTCCCCACTTAAATTCCCTATTTATATTAAGTGGGTAATTCGGCCCAACTTAAATATAAATAAAATTGTTCCCCTTTCCTTTCAGCACGGCCCTGCTGAGTTCACTTGGTTATTAGAGTTCACCTTAAGTCATAGAACCCAATAGGTCTCGAGTTCAATTCCCGCGTAGGCTATTCTACGATTCTATTTATTTTTGCTACTTTTACTACTCTAAAAATTCTGTAAAAATATCCTAAAATTCCAGAAAAATCATAGAATATTTCTAAAATACTTTTGAGAATTTTTGGGCGTTACAATCCCCCATACCTTATAAAAAGTTCGTCCTCGAACTTAGAATAACTCTGGGTACTTCTGCCTCATACTAGCTTCTGTCTCCCAAGTTGCCTCTTCTGCTGTGTGATTTTGCCAAATGACTTTTACTAATGGTACCTCCTTGTTCCGCAATTTCTTAAATGCTCGGTCTATTATCTGAATAGGCCTACTATCATAGCTGAGGTCTTCGTGGACTGGTACCGACTGGGGCTCAATCACCTGGGTGGCATCTGGGATATGCTTCTTCAGCATAGAGACATGAAATACATTATGGATGGCTGACATCTCCTGTGGTAGCTCTAGCTCATATGCTACCTTGCCAACTCTTTTAGTGATAAGGTATGGTCCCACATATCTGGGACTTAGTTTACCCTTCTTCCCAAAACGCATTACTCCCTTCATGGGAGCCACTCTGAGGAATACTGAATCCCCAACTGAAAACTCTAATGGTCTGCGTCGTGTATCAGCATAGCTTTTCTGGCGGCTCTGAACTGTCTCTATCCTCTAGCGGATCTGCTGTATAGCTGCTGTGGTATCTACTACTAGATCTGTCTGAAGTTCTAGTTCTTTCTGTTCACTACTCTCATACCAGCAGATTGGAGATCTACACCTCCGCCCATAGAGAGTCTCGTAAAGTGTCATACCGATAGTGGCATGATAGCTGTTGTTGTATGCAAATTCTGCTAAACTCAGATATTTGCACCAACTTCCCTTGAAGTCTAGGGCACATGCGCGGAGCATATCTTCGAGTACCTAATTTACTCGCTCCGTCTGACCATCTGTCTGAGGATGGAAAGTTGTGCTAAATTTTAACTTCGTGCCCAATGCTGACTGTACACACTCCCAGAAGTGTGATGTGAATCTACTGTCTCTATCTGAAATGATGGTTCGTGGGACTCCATGTAGTCTGACGATCTCCTTGAGATATAACTGAGCTAGCTGTTCCATGGAGTAGGATATCCTAATAGCTAAGAAGTGGGCTGATTTAGTCAATCTGTCGACTATTACCCAGATGGTATCAAAATCATTCGTGGTTCTGGGTAGTCCCACTATAAAATCCATAGAAATATCTTCCCACTTCCATTCTGGGATCTGGATAGGTTGCAGAACTCCTCCTGGTCTCTGATGTTTTGCCTTGACCCTCTGACAAGTCAGGCAGGTGCTAACATATCTAGCGATGTCTCTTTTCATCCCGGGCCACCAAAAATGTTTCTTTAAATCTTGGTACATCTTGGTGGAACCTGGATGCATCGCATAAGGAGTCATGTGAGCCTCATCTAAAATCTTCCTCTTTAGTTCCTCCTGATCCGGAACACAGAGTCTGTCACCGAAGTACAATACCCCACTACCTGACACTCTGAATTCTCTACTTTCTGATTCTGCTAACCCTTGCTTGATTTTCTGAATTTCAGGATCCTGTTCCTGAGCTGTCTGGATGTCACCAAGCAGGGTAGATGCTAATGTCATAGTAGAGAGCTGTCCCACTATGAGTTCGAGACCAAAATCTGTGATCTCTTTCTGTAGGGGCGGTGACATGGCTGCTAGTGATAGTAAGGTGGCGCTGGACTTCCTGCTAAGTGTGTCTGCCACCTTATTGGCTTTTCCTGGATGGTAGAGGATATCTATGTCGTAGTCTTTGACCAGCTCAAGCCATCTACGCTGTCGCATATTCAAATCCTTCTGAGTGAAAAAGTACTTCAGACTCTGATGATCTGTATACACTCTGCACTGAGCTCCATATAAGTAATGTCTCCAAATTTTGAGAGCGAACACTACTGCTGCAAGCTCAAGGTCATGAGTAGAGTAATTCTTCTCATATTCCTTGAGTTGTCTGGAGGCATAGGCGATCACCTTACCTTCTTGCATCAATACTGCTCCTAGTCCCAATTTAGAGGCGTCACTGTAAACATCAAAGCTATCTGTGTTTTCTGGTAGAGTCAGAATAGGTGCACTGGTCAATCTCCTTTTTAACTCACTGAAGCTGTTCTTACAGTCCTCTGTCCATTGAAATTTTCTGTTCTTTCTGGTGAGAGCTGTCAGTGGGGAGGCTATTCTGGAGAAGTACTCTACAAACTTTCTGTAATAACCTGCTAGTCTCAAAAAGCTTCTGATCTCACTGGCATTCTTGGGTCTTTTCCAGTTACTCACAGTTTCTATCTTACTGGGGTCTACCATGATACCATCCTTCAAGATGATGTGACCCAGGAAGGACACCTGGTCTAACCAAAATTCACATTTCGTGAACTTGGCGTACAGCTAGTTCTGCTGAAGGGTCTGCAATACTATTTTCAGGTGCTCTGCGTGTTCTTCCTGAGTTCCTGAATAGATAAGAATGTCATCGATAAACACAATAACAAATATATCTAGGTAGTCCCTGAATACTCTGTTCATGAGGTCCATGAAGGTAGTTGGAGCATTTGTCACGCCAAAGGGCATGACTACAAACTCGTAGTGTCCGTATCTAGTCCTAAATATTATCTTAGGTATATCCCCTTCTTTAACTTTCACCTGATGATAACCTAATCTGAGGTCTATCTTAGAGAACACTGCTGCTCCCTTTAGCTGATCGAACAGGTCGTCGATTCTGGGAAGAGGATACCTATTCTTGATGGTGACTTGGTTCAGTGCTCTGTAATCTATGCACAGGCGCATGCTTCCGTCCTTCTTCTTCACGAACAATACAGGCGCTCCCCATGGTGAGTGACTAGGGCGTATGAAACCTTTGTCAAGCAGCTCCTGTAGTTGCTCCTGAAGTTCCTTCAGTTCTGCTGGAGCCATGCGATAAGGTGCTTTGGAGATAGGATTCGTACCGGGAATGAGTTCTATCTCAAATTCAATCTCCCTGTCTGGTGCTAGGCCTGGTAACTCTTCAGGGAAGACTGCTGGGTAGTCACATACGACTCGGACCTCTGCTAGCTGTTGGTCCTTGTCCTGACTGGCATTGACTACATGCGCTAAAAATCCCGTACATCCTGAATCTAACAATTTCTGTGCCTTCAGAGCTGAGAGAAATTTCTTCGCTTTTCTCTTTGGTTCTCCGCTATACTCAAATTGTACTCCTGCTTCAGGTTGGAATATGACTTTCTGTTTACGGCACTCGATAGAGGCACCGTATCTGATTAGGAAGTCCATTCCAAATATGACATCATAATCAGTCATATCTAGCACTATCAGATCACAAAAGAGCTCTCTGTCTGCTATAATGACTGGCACTGCTCTGAGCCAGTGCGTGGATGCCATAATTTCTCCTGAAGGTAGCGTTGTCAGAAACTGACCACTGAATCCCTCTGGAGGCATTGCTAACTTTTTGGAAAATGCCCTAGATACATAAGAATGAGTTGCCCCAGTATCGAATAAGACAGTTGTACTTTGCTGTAAAATACTGATCTGACCTGTAACAGCTGTCGAGGCATTCGCTACGTCTTCTCTGGTTAAGGAGTAGATCCTTGCATTCGTCATAGCTGGAGGGGCTTCTAGTCTGCCCTGGCTGATGTGTGGACCATCTAAAACAGCCTGCATCTGATGCAGTTGTGCTGGCTGGCCTCCGTACTGTATCGGCTGTGGTTGAGGAAGACTTGTCTTGTTCGGGCATTGCTTAGCCATATGCCCTTCTTGTCCACATTCAAAGCATCCTCGGGTTCCTTTGCGACAAACTCCTGGGTGAAATTTCCCACAAGTAGCACATTTGGGATAACTAGGTTGTTTGTTGGCTGGTCCTCCCTTTGGGTAACTCCCTGGTTTGCACTTGTTGCTGGAGTTCCCTTTCTAGTTAGAGCTGTGGCCCTGTTGTTTCTGAGTACTTGAGCCTCCTTGCCCTTTGGACTCTGAGAGGACTTGCTTCTGCTGCTTGATATTGTTCTGGTAGTGCTCGGTGGTCAGAGCACTGCTGACTAGTTCTTCGGTGGTTTGCGGCCTATGAATGCCGCCAGCCACGTTCATTGCTATTTCCGGCCTCAGCATCTTGAGCATCAACCGGACTCGTTCTTTTTCTGTGATGAGCCAGTCTATTGAATTTCTTCACGGCTTCCTCAACTGATAGGTTGCCCTGACGAAACTCAGTGAACTCGTCGTAGTGGTGGTTTGTAACCCGCATGTGAAAGAACTCCTCGAAGAATTCTTTCTCGAAGTCGGCCCATGTCATCTGGTTCACCGGGCGCTTCGCTCTAATTCTCTCCCACCACATGCATGCATCCCCGGAGGCGCACTTCACCTTTTCATGCTCTGTCCAGTCCAGAAGCTCCATCTCTAAGATTTTGAACCGTGCTTGAGCATCCCATGGTTCATCGTGCCCCGAGAAGCTCTCGCTTGACTCTCCGCCACTAGATCGATAGGCTTCTCTTTCCTCTGCTGCTAGGCTACTCGTGCCGAGGTCGGATCGGTGGAACCTCTATAACTGGGGTTGCTATGTTTGGTTCCGGGGTGACAGTGGGAGTATTCTGCTGATTAGCCTTTAAGGTGGCTATCTCCTGCTATTCTCGCTAGCCGCTTCAGAATCGAGCCACTATTGCGGCTGGGGGAGGCACTGAACCGCCTGCCTCGTGCTGGGGCTCAGTAGCTGATGCCCTTCTAGCTGGGCGTCCTCGTGCCATTTCTAAAGGAACAAAGGACATACATAACTAAAGCTTCATGTTTACATAGCTAATACTATCATGTTAGTTACTATCACAGATAAGCATACTTTGGTTATCTACAAACATGAAAGCAATAAACATAACAAAGTGAGAGGTATTCTTACTTGGAAGCTGCAGGTTCAATGTTGATGTGTGTGTAGGAAGTATGGAACTTTGCTCTGATACCACTCTGTAACGACCCGCCTTCTACTGGCTAGGCTGTAAGGTCGATCGTTACATTATGCTGTCTAATTCATGTGCGGAAAGCTGATTTGATTAAAATTTTGCTGAACTAAGGTGTTTTCAGCTAGTACTAGGCCTCTGATCGATCCACGGATCGATCCAGCATGCTACTGTGCTCAGTGGCTAATTTGGATCGATCGACTGATCGATCCAGGTCGGGCAATCGATCCAGTGATCGATTCAGGACCCTACTGTATGCGGGAACTAGCGTCTGGATCGATCGGCTGATCGATCCAGACTGGCCAATCGATCCAGTGATCGATTCCAGAGCTCTCTGTTCGCGGAAACAATTTCCCGATTCCTCGATCGATCGGTTGATCGATCCAGCAGCTTCCTGTTCGCGACAGAAGCGACTGGATCGATCGGCTGATCGATCCAGGAGTTCACTGTTCACGGAACAGGTTCACCAATCGATCAATTGATCGATTGAAGACCCCCAATCGATCGGTTAATCGATCGGGGTTTCTGATTTCGCATCAGAAGTCTGATTTCAGCATTGTTTCGTGACAAGATCACATACACAAGTTCTAAAACAACTGGAGAACATTCTAATAGCAAACAACTAGCATTCTAAACATGGTCACTAACAATCTAAGCAGATTTTCTATAATTCCATGCATTTAGATAATTAAATAAGCCAAAAGTAACATGATAAGAAACACTAAGTTCTTTAAATGTTCTAGTTCTTCCAAGGTCTTTATTCCAGGTTCCATCTACACACATCCTCCTTGCATTGACCTCCAGCCTCCGCTAGTCCATCTTTCCTTTACCTTTATCTGCAGTATAAGGAAAATAGTATCTGTAAGCTTGAGAGCTTAGTAAGAAATCATCTACCTCACTAAAACATGCATACGATGCAATTTATGTTTTTAAAGCATGCTCTTTAAAATATATGCTGAACAGGTGAGAGCATGGCATGGTATCATACAACCTAGAAACCAAAACTAATCACAGAACTATCACATGTATCAATAATGAGGAGCTAAACTGAAGCATGAACTGAGTTAGAACTAAAACTAAGCTAGAACTGAATTTAAACTGTATACACAACTGATTTGTGAGTTTTGAAAACTATTTATCATAGATAGATTAAAATAGTAATCATGCTGCTGTTTGGCCCCGGCAACTGTACTTGCTATGCGCGCATCCCTAACTAGACCCAGGTTTGCAAGTCCCGAGGTTAGTAAGGTTTACTAGGTTATCTAAACCTAGGGACGACTGTGAGAGCCCAACCCAATGGATATCTAATCCAGTACAGTGTCACTACTAAAATAAAATACTGATTATAGCTGAGTTCTTCTTATATTGCTATCTCTAGGTTATCTGAACCTAGAGCTAGGTTATCTGAACCTAGAGGCGACTGTGGGAGCCCACCTATTGGACCGTAGTCCCACATGACTATAGTAAAACTGTACATACTGAATAAATGCTTCTATTGCATTTACTAAGCTATTAAAATGCCTAAGTTGCATTCTTTTCCTGTGCTGCACATATTATCGAACACCTAGTGTGCACTATTGCACAACCTATGTGTCAAAATTCGTATGCTACTAAACAAAATAGAAATTCACACGAGAGCTACTTATACTGCAGGTGAGGGGTTTCTTACCTTCTGCTCTAATTTTCTTACGATTCTAATCGCTAGATTTCTGGAGAAGACGATCCTTTCGACGATCTTCTCGCGTCTATGCGTTCCTCTCGCGGAGGGGAGCGTCCTCGTGTCGGAGTCGTCGCCGGAAAGTACTCCTACGCTCCTCAAGATGGAACCCTAGGTCTCCTTGAGGTTGGCGCCGAGAGATGAAGGAGAAAGAGAGAGAGTCGGCGGTGAGGTTTGAGGAAAAGGTTTTCTTGTTTAAGAAAATCACAATTCCCCACTTAAATTCCCTATTTATATTAAGTGGGTAATTCGGCCCAACTTAAATATAAATAAAATTGTTCCCCTTTCCTTTCAGCACGGCCCTGCTGGGTTCACTTGGTTACTAGAGTTCACCTTAAGTCATAGAACCCAATAGGTCTCGGGTTCAATTCCCGCGTAGGCTATTCTACGATTCTATTTATTTTTGCTACTTTTGCTACTCTAAAAATTCTGTAAAAATATCCTAAATTTCCAGAAAAATCATAGAATATTTCTAAAATACTTTTGAGAATTTTCGGGCGTTACATCAGGTTCATGTTCTCTAGGGATCAAGTCTAAAGACTCTTCCAAAGCATGAATCTTTCAGGTTGTCTAACATCCCACTATGACGAGGCACTGTCTGTTGTTGTGTATCATTTGTGATATATGTTGCAGTTTCTTGTGATATTTCATCATGCACTGTGGTACTAAAGTAGGCGTGTCCTCTCGCATTTCTTCTAGAACAATTTCACTCATGGGCTTATGGTTTATTACATAATCTTTCTCTAAAAATCGAGCATTGGTGCTAACAATGATCTTCTGATTTTTAGGATTATAAAACAAATCACCTTTCGTTCCCTTAAGATATCCTACAAACAGACAAACTTCTGTACGTGATTCCAACTTATCAGTATCTCCCTTTAGCACATGTGTTGGACTACCCCATATCCGAATATGACTCAGACTAGGCTTATGCCCATTCCATAATTCCATGGGAGTAGAAGGTACTGATTTAGAAGGTATCATATTCAGAATGTACACTGCTGTTTCCAGAGCATATCCCCAAAATGAATCTGGTAATTCTGAATAACTCATCATCGATCTAACCATTTCTATAAGAGTTCTATTCCTTCATTCTGTCACACCATTCTGTTGGGGTGTACCAGGTGCAGACAACTGCGATTGAATTCCGGCCTCTGATAAGTAATTTCTAAACTCTCCTAAGAGGTATTCGCCACCACGATCAGACCGTAATGTCTTGATACTTTTACCATGACGTTTTTCCACATCAGCCTTGTACTCTTTGAACTTATCAAAGCATTCAGACTTGCGGCGCATCAAGTAAATGTATCCATATCTCGAATAATCGTCTGTAAAAGAGACAAAGTATTCGAAACCACCTCTCGCCTGGATAGACATAGGACCACACAAATCAGAATGAACTAGTTCTAACACATCTTTGGCTCTATACCCCTTGGCCTTAAAAGGTCTCTTGGTCATTTTTCCTTCCAAGTAAGACTTGCAGGTTGGAAAGTTTTCCACCACCAATGAACCCAAGAGTTCATCGGCTATTATCCTTTGAATCCTACTCAAGTTAATATAACCTAGCCTTAGATGCCAAAGATATGATTAGTTCATTTTCGAATGTTGCTTTCTCTTATTAGAGTTAGAAGATGTGTTATTAATTTCCATTTGTTGCATCGTGGGAGTTATTGGATTTAGAATATATAAATTGCCAATCAACGTACCAAAACAGATAACTTCTCTATTTTTCTTGATAACAACTTTGTTATCAAAAGAGACAGAATATCAAGTTCTTTGAATAGTTTAGAAACTGAAATCAAGTTCTTTCTAAAACTTGGTATGTAAAGACAATTTCTCAAAATCCATGTTTTATTCCTATCAGAGGATAAACATCTCCCACTGTAACAGCTGCTACTTTTACAGCAGTGTCCATGTAGACGGTGATTTCCCCTTCATATAGTTGTCGGATTTCCTGGAACCCCTGCAATGATTTGCAGACATGATCAGTGGCTCCCATATCTACATACCAGGTACCGATAGATAACACCACTAAACATATTTCAACAACTAATGAAATACACCTTTATTGTTCTCATTTCTAAGAGGGCAGTCCACCTTAGTGTCCAAGTTTTGTTTCCAATCATTATAATTAGGACTACTAAGTCTATTCTATAGTATAACAGCTAGGGGGTTGAAAAACATTTGAAATCCTAAGAATCACAAAAATATTTGGTCAAAACCAACACTTCAAAATCCCCATGAATTTTGTATGTCATGTTAGTGTGGACGTATACAAATTCAAACATTAAGAGGAGATTTTATCCATTAATTTTATTATCTTGTCAACCTATCTTTATGACAAATAAAATTAATAGTATTATCTTGTCAACCTATCTTTATGACAAATAAAATTAATAGTTGGTCTGTCTTTGATCAAATATTTGGTCAAAACTTTAGAATTTAAAATAATATTGATTCCCCGAAACAATATCATTTAAATTCACCAACACCTCAAACACCGTGAATTTTGCATGCCACGTTAGTGTGGACGTATACAAATTTAGCATTTGTAAGAGGAGGTTTTACCCATTAATTTTATTATCTTGTTATCCTAATTTTATGACAAATAAAATTAATAGTTGGTTTTCCTTTGGTCTCACAAATAATAGCAGTGACTCTGTTGGGGAGGATACTATTAAATGCGCCTAAGTGTATATCATTACTTGATACTTAGTCCATTAAATAGGATTGTGTCCATTCAGTTAGAGAATATCACACGCTCCTAAATAATTTCCTATAAACATCCATAAAGGAAGTTTGATCTAGTGATTTGCGAACAAACTCATCCATTGTGGAGGGAGACACTCAGAGCCAACACGCAAGTTTGTTGCATCACTTATAAACCAGTAATGGAGACCGTGGAATTTATTTACTAATCTCTCTCCCACTTAGTTATTTAAAGATGAGGATTTTATCATGCACACACACATCACTACAAATAAAGCAATAAATATGGAAAAATAATTTTACAATTATTATGGCATTTTCCATCACTGTCCTCCGTGTGTTGCCAACCCTAGCTGCTGTCATCTTTAGCCACCACAATCGGGTCCAGTCGCTGCATCCATCTTGCTTCCTTTTCCGCTGCGTCTCTGGTCCTCAAACAACATCACACCTCACAAGGATACGATCGGCGACAAAAATAGAATTTTACATTTATCGATCTTATATTCTACGAAGGAATGTATATGTAATCTAGATCGAAACAAAAATGTAAAATCCTAAAACTAATACTTCTCTTGTTGTATTTAATACATACAATCATGCACACACATAAAATGCCCTCGACATGTCCAAGGATCCAATCACACACAATCACATTAGGGCCATAATAGTTAGATCTAGGATGCCTGCAACCACAGAGTTAAATCTATTTACACATCCTACTATTATCCTGCCTAAAATATGTATGACATGTGCATAATTAAACTAAAAACCAAACACACAGAAGCAAACCCTAGCTTTGATACCAATTGTTGGTTGCAACTTAGAATATCGTACTAGTTCCCCTGTATAAAAATTTTGTACAAGTCCCGAACCATTCCGAACAACCTATTGTGTTCTTTAGAAATTAAATTTGGAATCGCAAACAGAACTTAACATTATTGATTCCAAATTCAACTTATCTATTCTTAGAGGTTTAGACTTGGATCGCAAACGATGCTTAACATTATTAATCCATATCCACCTATGTTACAAATTTGATTAAATATTTATTTAAGAGTTCGACTTCCAGGTTAAACATGGTGAGGTACTAGGCCTTCTTGGGTATGGGATTATCCACCACTTCCTAGACAAAGCCTTTCAATGAAATTCAATATTTAATCTCCTTATAGTAACACTAGATTTAACCATTAAAAACAATCGAATCACAAGATCGAAAAATAAAAGAAACACAAAGTTGAATCATAAATTTGAAACCTAGAATCATTAGCCTCTTGTGTTTGGTATTTCAAGATCTAAACAAAAGAATAAACTAGTTATGATTCGGAAACTAATAACTAGTTATATCTTTTATAGCTTATAGACCTCACGATCTTCTATCGTATTCCTCTTCTTATCTCGGACGTCGTGTGGGTGACAATCTACCGAGACGAGAATCCACCCAAGCCTCCTTCTTCTTCTTGCAAGTTTCGGCCACCAATAATCTCCTTGAGATGAAGAACTTCGGCTACCAACCAAGCTCCAAGGGATGCTAAGAAACAAAGCCTCCTTTCTCTACTTCTTCTCCAAGTAAAATCCGGCCACCAACCAAGCTCCAAGGGTTGATGCCGCCGGCCACCAAAGAAGAAGAAAAGGAGGAGAGGAAGGATGAGGGCCGGCCACCACCAAGGAAGAGAGGAGAGGAATAATACATGTGTTATCTAAAGTGAGGCACCTCTACCCTCTCTTTTATATTCCTTGGTCTTGGCAAATAAGGAAAGTTTTATAATTAAAATTTCCTTATTTTCCTTGCCAATGTCTAAGAAGGAAAATTTAATAAAAAACTTTCTTATAAACCTTTCAATGGTCGGCCATATCAAATCCTCCAAACAAGAAAAGTTTTAAACACAAAATTAAAACTTCCTAATTTGTTTTCGAAAATTTTTAAAATAAAAATTTCTCTTTTAAAAAATGCCTTTCATGGTTGGTTATAAAAAGAAATTTTTATAAATTAAAATCTCTCTATTAAAACATGTGGATGATTACAATAAGGAAAGTTTTCTCCAAAATTAAAATCTTCCTTTCAATCTACAAATAAGGAAATATATCAAACCTTTCTCTTAATCCTTTGTAGAAACTATAAAAGGTAAAATTTAATTTTGAAAACTCTCTTTTAAAATTATGTCTTCCACATTAGGAAAGATTTTAAAATAAAATCCTTTTTATTTTAATTGTGGCCGACCACCCTTGCTTGGGCTCCAAGCTAGGGTCGGCCACCACTTGATCCATCCAAGTCTTATCTTGGTCGACCCTTGCTTGGGTTCCAAGCTTGGCTTGGCCGGCCACCTATGGATGGGTAAGAAGGTAGATTTAGGTGGGTATAAAACTTTATAAATAAGAGGCTACGATAGGGACGGAGAAGAGGAATTGGTTTTGATCTCCCGATGAACTTGAGGTTCTCGTGTTCGCCCTGAACACTCAACTCGAGTTATTAATAATAACTCATACCACTAAAGAGTTATTATTGAACTACTGCACCAATCCCATATTACTATATGGACTCCTTTTTATCATGAGTGTGTTGATCTCCCTGTGTTTAAGTTATTGAATGTCCACTAATTAAATGAGTTACTGACAACTCACTTAATTAATATCTAGCTCCAAAAGTAGTACCACTCAACCTTATCGTCATGTCAGACTAAGTCCACCTGCAGGGTTTACATGACAATCCTTATGAGCTCCTCAAGGGGGCATCATCAACCTAGATTACTAGGACACAGTTTCATTCTATAATCAACAACACATCATATAAATAATATCATTTCCCAACTTATCAGACCTATTGATTTAACGAGCTAAATCGCATCTTTTGATAAATTAAAGAAATAAATATTAAGTATATGTATTTATTATTATATCATGATTAAGAGTACACACTTCCATAATAACAGAGGTATTGTTCTTTTGTATAGTCAGTATAAAAAGAAACTACCTCAAATAGTCCTGCTCAATACACTCAGAGTGTACTAGTGTAATTTATTAGTCAAGATAAACTAATACCTAATTACACTACAACCACTCCAATGGTTTGTCTCATTCCATCTTGGTTGTGAACAACTATTTATAATTTATAAGGAACTGATAACATGAGCTTCTGTGTGTCTCCTCACACCATGTTATCTACAATATAAATTAAATGGACAACTACACTTAGCATAAATGTAGACATTTGACCAATATGATTCTTATTTCTAAATAAATATTTATACAAAAAGCTAGGCTTTTAGTATACATTCCAATATAATGTTGCAATAGATTTTCAGTTAGAAGAGTTAAACTCTAGATTCAGTGATGAGATAGTAGAACTTCTTATGCTTAGCTCTACTTTGGATCCAAAAGATAATTTTAAGTGCTTCAACATTGATAAGATTTGTATGCTTACTGAGAAGTATTATCCTGAGGACTTCACTGAACAAGAAATGCATAATTTGATGTGTCAACTACAACATTATGAGCTCGATGTAGTTTGTCATGAAATTTTTAGAAAAATGTCCACTATCTCATAATTGTGTCGAGGGTTATTTGAAACAAAAAAATGGCAATACTATAATTTGATTGATAAGTTGATCCGTTTAGTTTTAACTTTGCATGTTTCTACGGCAACTACAGAGCGTGCATTTTCATCTATGAAGCATATTAAAACAATTCTTCGTAATAGAATGGGAGAGGATTTTCTGACAGATTCTATGATTATTTAAAGAGAGTTTGCTTCAAGTATTGATTCAGATTCTATAATTGATGAATATTATACTTTGAAGAATCATAAATCAAAACTTCAATGGAATGTGTATGGATCATCTTTGTATCTTTGGAGTTTGGTATTGAAGGTATGCATATTGCACACTAGAACACAAAACTTAGTTTGGTATTGAAGGTATGCATTTACTAGGTGAAATTGAAAGTTTGAGATAAAATTGTCTGCTTTTATATCATTCACTGTTGAACTTTAACCAAGGTTTTTGCATATTGAAATTTTGTAGGCTTTGGGTCGACCACTTTGCCGCTTTATATGTCATAACCTGTTCAGCTTTTAGTCTTCTTTACTTCGCAAGAATCTGTTGTGAGTGTTGTTTTCTCAGATTAAGTTATTGTAACCTAGTAATTGACTTACTTTTTGTTGTCATTTTTAGGAGTATAAAAGTATTTCAAAAAGGAAGTTAGATTATATTACTGGATCACCTCTAAAGCCTAGTCTTTTACCATCCTTGTCCATGGGATTCCAAAGTCAATAGGGGAACTTTGGGTGATACTATTATAAACTTCTTCCTACACTATCATGGATCAAACTACTTAGGACATCAAATAATTTGTCGAAGTCGAAAACTATAGAATTTTTCTTTAAGTGTATTTAGGACATCAAATATTTTTTCCAGATATTTTAAATGTTTAGTCGAGATGTTATACTTGGTTACATTTACATTGGCATGTGACATATCATGTTTGAAAGTTATTTGAACATATATTAATCTTTTGTTAGATTTTGATTTTCTATCGGTTTCAAATATGATTTTCTTTTCCAGAACTAAAGAAGATGTATTTGTAGAACTTGATTTTGGCCACTCAACTTAGACTGATATTTTGGATTAATAAGGTGAGGTTAGTTTTCCATTTCATGTTATTGAGCTTAATGCATCAAGGTATTCTCGATATCTTGGATTTGCCAATGAATTAACCTGCACTCTCGTGTTTTGCAGGATTCGACCTACAAAAACTATGAGGTCACCTTTGTTGATGTTGCTCACAATACTATTATCTGCAATGACCTAAGGATTAACTTTAGTGTTACTGTTAAATTTGTTTTTATAGTTACCTTTTGTCTAGAATTTGATATGATTTCAACTCAAGAATTTTAGTTACCTATTCAATGTGTTAGTCTAGTCTCATAAGTTATGTGATTCTACTCAACTTTAGACCTTTATAAATGTTTTGATAATTGGCATTCTGATATATTTTTAGTATTTATCATTTTCTTATTTGTTTGGTTGATAAATGATTTTTTGTATGAATTTAAGTTGAAATAAAAGATACATGTTATAACTATTCTATGTGTCTTGTAAAAGATATTTTCTAGAATATTTTTGTATAATAATATTATAGGTTTCTCTCAATATGCATTTTTAAAAATATTAAGAAAATTAGTGATAAAAATTTAATTTCATCATTATATTTAGCAATAGCTTTTAAATTTCTTAGCTAAATTAGTGACATAATTAAATTTCTATCATAAAATACATTGCTAATCAAAATTTTTACTATCGACAATTTTAATTTTATTTTTTGATTATTATTTGTTCATGCCTAATGAATATATGTTATTTTATTTTATTGTTAAAATGTTTTTAGCCCAACTAGATAATAAATCCTGGCTCCATCATTGGCTTCGTCACAATCGGTAGACTAATGGTTCGTCATCCGGTTGTGAAATTAACAGCCCGTTTTTATCAACGCACGAGATGTACCATGAACACTAGGGATGTAAACGAGCCGAATCGAGCCGAACAGTATTAGGTTCGAGCTCGGCTCGTTTAAGTTATATTCGGGCTCGAGCTCGGCTCGAGCTCGAATCGAACTTTTATTACAAGGCTCAAACTCGACTCGTTTTGGAATTATCAAGCTCGCGAATAGTTTGAGCTTGGCTCGTTATTAGCTCGATTATCATACTAAACTAGCCTAATTCGTTAAGCGAGCTCGGGTTCGTTTTAGAGCTCGTTCTTTTTATTCATTTTAAAGCTCGTTTTAAGGTTCGTTTTAGAACTTATTTTTTGGCTCGTTTTAGAACTTGTTTTTTTGTTCGATTTAAGACTCGTTTAAAGGCTCGTTTTTTTGCCTTGTGAGCCTACAAACGAACATGTTCGCGAGCTCACGAGTCGAATATCCTTAAGCTTGAGTTCGGCTCGATAAAACTGTCGAGCTCGAAATCGAGCTCGAGCTTGAGCTTGGCTCGATAAGATAAACGAATGAATTTTTTATCGAACCGAACTCTGAATAACTCGCGAACCATTTGATTCATTTACATAAACACCTAGTTCGGCCAAACACGCCTCAGCATTTGGAACGCCTCTAATGTCTCACACAAATGCCACGTAATGAATCAAGAGTCGGTCCCGTATATTTTGACAAATGAAAATCTTGTTTCTTGACGTGGTGCTCCAAAGAATACACAGGATCCCAAGCCACACGAATAAATCCAATGGAAAAAGGCGAAGACTTCTTTGACTCCTGCGGCCAGTGACTCATATTCCGATTGCTTTCGCTTTATTTCCGCCGCCCTGTCCATGCTGGCGACGGGCGAATGGGGTTCGTCGAGGCGAAACTTGTCCTGAACAACGATGAACTTCCTCCTTCTCCGTCGTTGCATTCCTTGGACGTCGTGCTTGCAGATGTAGCTAGGTTGGAGGTGGGGGAGAAGCCTGGAAACGGCGTCGATGCCCCGGGGATCGCAGTAGCTCAAGCAAATGCTGGTGTGGACCCCGATCCTGGGTCTCCCAAGAAAGGGGTGGAGGAGGCGGAGAAGGAGGTCCCGATGCAGTTCCCTCAGAGATCCGAGGCGCCCGATTGCGCATTTTATATGAAGACCGGGGCCTGTAAATTTGGTTCTGCCTGCAAGTTCAATCATCCTCCAAAACGGAGGAAACCCAAGGTTGTAATTGCTTTTTGGGTTTTCTTTTTCTGGATCGGATTGGGCATATGTCTTCTTTGCTTGGTAATGATCGGAGAATTTTATGATTTCGATTCGCAGGTTAGAGCAAAGAAAGGCGCGGAAAATGTTCAGGTGATTCTAATTTTTCGCCTTTACCCAAGTCCTAGGAGTTTCCTTGTTTATTTATTACTTATGGAATTTCTTTAGTGACACATCCGTGAAATGGCTTAGTACAACAACTGTTTGACTGCAAATTAAGATGCAGCTAAGTATGTGCTACCAACCACTTGAAATGAAGATGCTACAGTTTGTTGAATGTTGCATAATCACGATCAAAGTTGATAGGATTATGAATGAGTAGATGTCAAATGTTGTAGAGATCTCTAAGTTACTTCATAATGTTTAATTAGATAGCTTACTTAGCCCCACGATGATCTAAACATTCATTTAGAATAAACAGTTTGATTATGGCATGCCCATCGATGCTGCAGTTTTGGATTACCACGTACTGTGAGATCAGACGACCAAAACCAAGCTGAAAGGTCATTTTTGCATTCTAAAATGTGGACAAACTGGATACGAAAACCAGTGGTTGGATGAACATGGGCCAACACATCGATGATGATCAAATCTGAAAAGGAAAAAGATACTTAAACAAACAATTGACAATAGCATGTCATAATGCGGCAAACAGAAAGCGATACTTTAACTTGAAGGACATGGAAAAGAGTCAACAAGCCTGAGGGAAGTAAAGAGTCAACAATGCTATATAGATGTTGGCTGGAAGGGACATAATCTGTAGCTGTGGTGAAGTTTGCAAGCTTTAACATGAATAGATTAACCAAACATGATTGAGGAGATGCTATGTGCATAGAAGATGGTTGAACAAGGAAATGGAGAAGTTTGAGGTGTTAGGTGGGAAGGGAAGCCATTTGGGTTGCATTGTACTCATAGTTTTCACCAAACATATATCAAAGAAGACAATATGGCTCCACACCATGTTAACAATGATTTTGGAGATATTATTTACTAATGGTATTTGCAATATCAGTAATTTGTATCTGTTGCTTTGCTTTTTATGCATATTTATATCAAGTGCTATAGTCTTAAATAGATCCAAAGGAGAGATAGATCCACATAGCCAACTACTGAAGTCGGGATGAACATAACTTGATGATGATAATCACGATTCTTATGAGTATGATCATTTCATAGTGGAATATCCTATTTCTTTATTGCCATCGCTCCATTCTAATATACATTTGTTCTCACACTCTTAAATTTTTAATGACTACACGATTAATAGTAGAAATAACATTTGTGATTTTTAGCATACATATTCAAATTTTCTCTACGCAGTCAAATCAGTGTAGAAATGGATGGCTTGTGTAAGGTTGAAACATGGACAAACTTCATAGCTTCATAATCATATAGGTGGTCTGTAGGCATGGTGAGGCTGCCTACTAAAAATGACGTGATGACACTTTCCTGCTAAAAATGAGGTGATGGCATTCAAATCATCAAATGATGAAGTCCTCTAACAGTGTCAAGTGGTGTTGTATGACATTACTCAATGTTAATCTCATCATAGTTAAATCTAGTGAATAATAAATTTAGTGAATTTGTTAACTACTAAATACAGGCATGGAACTGAATTTGTTAAGCCTCTTTGAAGTATCTCTATCATAGTTAAGAATTGATTGAGATAATGAATCTAAGTTTAATTTTAATTAAAAAAAAATCAGTCGACACATTGCGACCTCTGACGCGGCTGCTAGGGTCGCGCGACCCCTCCAGTGTGGCCGAAGGGTCACGCGAGCCTTCTACGGCGACCGCAAAGGTTGCGTGACGTGGCTGCCCTGGTGCCAGGTAGTTTCGGTCGACGGGCGGAACGAAATATTTTGTCTCGACACGATATTTCAATCCTTGGTTTGTACAGATATCTCGTGTCAGTCTCCAATCATTTAATTGTAGTTTCTTGACTCTAAATGTGTAAAGTAGTGATAGTTTTTAGCCAATTCAGGGAATTAGAACCAACTTCTTACCACCATAGTATATTTTTAAACATTTTAGATGCATATTGTGTTCCCCCTAGATTTGAACAATTTAATGATATGAAATTTGGAAAGATTGACAAGAAGAAAAAGTTGGAGAAGTTGATGAAAAAGAAAAGAAGCTTGAGGATATCTGTTTCGTTTTTAGAAATATTCCAGGTATGTGACCTTGAGGATAGTTGAGAGGGTTGAAATATTATATTATTATAGTAAGAGATAACAATTACATGTTATTTATAAACGAATCAACTTAATGACCTATAGGTAAAACATCAAAAGTGGGACTAAACCCACAATTCATTTAAGAACTCCAATAACCGATTAAATAAAAAAAGGATGACTTCTCCTGTTTGCTTAAGTAGGAACTCTCTTGTGCACTTATTCTGACATGATTTTACTTTTTTGCTGGTTAGCTTCCAAAGAATGCTAAAGGAAAGCAAAAGGAATGCCTTTTTAAAAAGGTAGAGCAAACTGAAAAAAAGGCAAACCTTATTTTTTTTTCTATCAGATAAACCCTAGTAAAATATTTTTGTTTATATTTTCTTCTTGACCTTCTCTTGATAGGATGACAAGGTAGAGAAACAAACTTCTTCCAGAAGGTTGCAGCAGGAAGATTGCAAGGTTAATATCTCTTGTTACTATATTTTACTGCTGCATCTTTTTAAGGATTTATTTTGTAGATTAGCTCTCCAAATTCTAAACCCTTCAAAAGCTCTGTGAAAGCCTATCGATAGTCCTAACATTTATAGAGCTTCGATCACGATCACGTGGACAGTCCTTATTTTACATTATATTTCCTTTTGAAAATTCAATGACTTTGCAAAATGCATACAAGTGATTCCTCTAGCATCCGAAGGTACAGTGTCCAGTAACTGTGTTGGCCAAATATTTCTTTAAAACTTTTAAGGAAACCTTCTTGGAGACACTAGCAAGAATCGATAGGCAAGTTGGTGCTTTATCGTTAGAATTTGGCAACAAAGAGTTGATGTTGACTTTTAAAAAATTAGTTATTACAACAAAAGACTTATAACTAGAGTTGAAAGAGGGTTTTTGTCACCTATAGACTTGAAAGTGCCTCCATGAAAGGACATTCTGGAATTTGTGGCTGAAGTTTTAACACTACAAGTATGCAACTCATAATTGAAGTGGCTTTGCATGGTTGTTAAGTTTCATCTAAGTTATTCTAGTATTCAGATATCGTATTATATATTCTAAGTGTGGCCTAAACAATGCTTTAAAAGCATTCCTTCTCGTAGACACTGAATACACAAGTTCACTACCTTATCATTAAAACATGCCAATGAAGACTTAAGGCCCGCCATTTAAATACCATCTATTGCTATCATAAACTGGAATTCAAAGAGTATATCCCGTCATTCTTGGACTTGAAAGTGCCTCCATGAATAATACCTTTTTGTTAGTCATAATGATGGCTAGAGGCCCTTTATTTATAATAGATATGTATAGCAGTAACGATGGTGGCATTTATGCTGACCCATTGAAATTGAAATGAATCATAAGAATGTTGAGCAAAGATGTGCACTGTACATTTTTGTAATAATTCCACAAGCTGGTGTGCTATCTAGTGGTGGACATTATTTGGCTTATTAGTTTAGTGAAGAAAACTAAAACAAACTGAAATTCTTTGGTTAAAAAAATCCAAATCAAAATTGAACCTAAATCATTTTAATTTAGCTTGAACCAAACGGAATTTTTTGGTTTAGATTTGCTTGGCTTAGTTTGAAACCATTAATTAAAAATTAATGTAAAAACTAGTTTCTAAACAATAATTCTATTAAAATTAAATATTAAAAGATTATATTTTGAGGCTAGCGTTGATTTGGGTATCAATAAGGCCAAGAAATCATAATAATTAACATACTAATTTGGCTATAAATACACCTATACATATATACAAAATTTAATGGTTCTGTTCGGGTTTGATGGTTTTTATAGGTTCTACCTGAATCCTAACCAAAATCAATAAATTTACCTCGTATCCAAACTGAAACCAAATCGGAAAACTAATCTTTTCGATTTGGACCTAGTATCCCAACCTAAACCAAATTGATAAACTATACTTTTCAATTTGGACTTAGTATCCACACTGAAACCAAATCGATATACTAAACTTTTCGATTTGATCAGATTGCGACTGAAATTTTAACACTACAAGTAGGCAACTCACATTTGAAGTGGCTTTGCATGGTTGTTAAGTTCCATCTAAGTTACTCTAGTATTTAGATACCATACTATTTATTTTAATAATCTCCTCTCACAAATGGAGTTAGTTAAAGGAAAGAAATATTGAACAACAACAACAACCAAGTTTTATCCCACTAGGTGAGGTCGGCTATATGGATTCTTTTACGTTATTGAGCTCTATCTCCTAGCATATTATCATCTATACTTAAATAGATTTTATCTTATTTTATTATTGTTAACCAAGTTTTTTTTGGTCTTCCTTGTTTGATATGTGTATTTGTAATAGTTTCACATCACCTAACTAAAGCATTTATTGGTTGTCTAAGTACATGCTCGTACCATCTTAAACGTATCTCTTGGAGTTTTTTCTCAATAGATGCAACTCTGACTTTCTTTCTATTGCTCTCATATCTTATTTTATCCATCCTCGTATGTCTACACATCCTCTTTGACATTCTCATCTCTAACTCTCATTTTCTGCTCATGAGTTCCATATAACATAGCAGGTCTAACTGCGGTTTTATAGAACTTTCCTTTAAGTTTTAGAGGTACTTTACAGATACTGTTCAAAAGAAAACCACGTGTATTGGATACCACGGGTTAGGCTTTTTATAGGAAAGAAGTATGTACATAATTACAAAAATACCCCTACAAATATATTACTTATTCTAACACTCCCCCTCAAGCTGGAGAATATAGATTATATGCACCAAGCTTGTTACATATGTAGTCTTAGTGACTTAGTAAATATATCTGCTAGCTGATCATGTGAATTGACAAAACTAGTAGATAGTTATCCAGATATGACTTTCTCTCTGACAAAGTGACAGACAACTTCAATATGCTTTGTCCTCTCATAGAAGACTGGATTTGAGGCAATATGCATGACGGCCTGGTTGTCACATATGAGTGACATTTGTGTAACCTCTCTAAATCTTAGTTCCTGAAGCAACTGTTTTAGCCATACAAGTTATTGACTGGTTATAGCCATAGCTCGATATTATGCCTCTGCACTGGATCTTGCCACAACATTCTGCTTTTTTCTTTTCCAAGAAACAAGGTTACCTCCGACAAATATACAAAATCCAGAAGTAGATCTTCTATCAAAGGGAGATCCTGCCCAATCTGCATCAGAATACCCCACAACTTGAGTATGTCCTTTGTCTTCATATAGAAGACCCTTTCCTGGTGCACCCCTGATATATCGAATAATGCAAGTCACAGCATCCCAATGTTCTTTGCACGGAGAGTTGAGAAACTGACTTACTACACTTACTGCAAATGAGATATCCGGACGGGTGAAAGTAAGGTAGCTTAGTTTTCCTACTAATCGCCTGTACCGTTCAGGATCTGAAAGAGACTCCCCTGATTTGGCAGGAGTTTGACATTAGGATCCATGAGATTATCAACTGTCTTTGAGTTTAACATTCCTGTTTCTTCCAGAATATCCATTGCATACTTCCTTTGGGATATAATGATCCCATCTTTAGACTGTGCCACTTCTATCCCTAGGAAATATTTGAGTTTGTCGAGATCCTTTGTCTGAAAATGTTTGAAAAGATGTTGTTTTACTTGTGAAATCCCAAGATGATCATTACTTGTGATGACAATATCATCAACATAAACCACTACATAGATGCAACCAGTAGATGAGTGGCAATAAAAGATAGAATGATCAGCCTCGCTTCGAGTCATGTCAAACTGTTGAATTACGGTACTAAATCTACTGAACCATGCTCCAGGTGACTGCTTGAGACCATATAAAGATTTCCGCAAGCGATATACAAGACCAGAAGACTCCCCCTAAGCAACAAAACACGGAGGTTGCTCCATGTAAACTTCCTCGAGCAGATCACCATGTAAGAATGCATTTTTGATGTCCAATTGATGAAGGGGCTAATGGCGAATTGCAGCAATAGACAGAAAAAGACGTACAGAAGACATCTTGGCAACAGGAGAAAAAGTGTCTCCATAATCCAATCCAAATACCTGAGTATAGCCTTTAGCGACGAAACGGACCTTAAGTCGATTGACCGTGTCGTCTACACCAACTTTCACCGTAAACACCCATCAACAACCAACCACTGACTTCCCAGGAGGTAGAGGAACGAGGTTCCAAGTTCCACTGCTCTATAAGGCACTCATTTCCTCAAGCATAGCCTATTTCCATCCTGGATGGGCAAAGACATCACCTGCAGTCTTTGGAAGAGAAACAGACGACAAGGAAGACAGACAATAATAATAGGATGGAGAAAGACGATGATAGCTCAAAGAAACATAGTGAGGAGAAGGATTGCGAGTGGAACGCATACTCTTTCGAAGTGCAATAGGAACATCAGAGTCAGGAGATGGGACCAGAGGAAACGACGAAGGACTTGGCTCCAAAGATGTGCCCACAGCAGTGTCAGTGTTGGTCGGCGGCAAAGCAGAACGAGGACGACGCTGATAAACCTGCAAAGGAGGAGACGAGGCTGGAGATGATAGAGGCGCCTCCGAAGAACAAAAGATAGTTACTGGTGCAGGTGAAGAGGGAGAAACCTCGAACTATGAAGCGGAAGGCCCAAAAAAAGAAGCTGACTCAAAGAATGTGACATCAGCAGAGATGAAGTACCGACGAAGAGTAGGGGAATAACACTTGTACCGTTTCTGAGACTGTTGGTACCCAAGGAAGACACACTTATGAAACCGGGGAGAGAGTTTGTCAATGCCGGGATCAAGAGCATGAACAAAACATATAGAACCAAATACTCGAGGTGGTAAAAGATGAAGAGACTGATGCGTATAAAGTACCTGATGAGGTATTTTATCCTGGAGAGTGGATAAAGACATGCGATTAATGAGATAACACGCAGTAAGTACGACATCACCCCAAAATTGATGAGGGACATGAGAATAGAGAAGAAGAGTCCGAGTGGTCTCAAGGAGATGACGATTCTTGCGTTCTGCTACCTCATTCTGTTGAGGGGTATGAGGGCAAGACGTGCGATGCAACACACCATGAGATGTCAAGAAGGTACGAAACTGAGTAGATAAATACTCGCGTGCATTATCACTTTGCAAAGTTTGAAGGGAAGTACCAAATTGAGTTTTTATTTCAAGGAAAAAGGATTCAAAAATAGAAAACAATTCTGAACGATCCTTCATCAGATATAATCATGTACAACGGGAAAAATCGTCTATAAAAGTAACAAAATACCTTGACCCCATTGTAGAAGAAACACGACTCGGACCCCAAACATCAGAATGAACCAAAGCAAAAGGAGACATTGCCCGACTCTCAATGCGAGGAGAAAAAGAACTACGAACATGCTTACCTAATTGACACGACTCACAAGATAGACTTTAAGTGAAAAAGACTAGGATGTAACTGTTTCAACTTATTAAGACCTGGATGTCCCAACTGAGCATGAATAAGAAGTGGAGATGCCGCCGTCGAACCAACCAGAGAGGGTTGTTGAAGCCGATATAGGCCATGAGACTCACATCCGAAGCCAATCATCCTCCCCGTCCTCCGGTCTTGTAAGGAAACAGATGTGTTAGTAAAAGAAATGACACAATCAAGAGATCGAGTAAGTTGACTTATCGATAATAAATTAAAGGGGGCTCCGGGAACATAAAGAACATTATGAATGGAAAGAGATGAAGAAGGATGAACAATGCCAATACCCTGGGATTGAGTTTGGGAATCATTGGCCATGGTGATCATTGGTAAATTACCAGAAGTAGTGATAGAGGAAAATAGGGATTTATTACTAGTGATATGATCGGTGGCTCCAGAATCAAGAACCCAAGGAACCGAAGAATGAGATATGCCAGCAAAGGAAGTACCAGCGTGTGCAATGGGAGCAGTGGAACCAGAAGCCTGACGATCTTCAAACCATTTCAAAAAGTCAGTATAGGAAGGTGTAGGAGTCGAATCAGGTATTAACTGTGAAGTGGAAGCTGAAGAAGCAACAGAACTCTGAACAATCTGAGCAGCACGAAGAGGACGACCATGTAGACTCCAACACTTATCAATCGTGTGTCCCGGTCGGTGGCAATGATCACACCAAGGACATCCTTTGCCCCCTTTGCGAGGTGGAGGTCCTTTGTGTCGAGAGACCAAAGCTGACGAGTCGACAGGAACGGAAGAAGGCATCATCAAGACTTTGGCCGTGACACGGAGAAGAGTCACCCGGGTATTGTCCATGGTAGCTTCTGTGGGGCTGCCCAAGATCTGATCACGGACATGAAAATAATTTGTGGGCAGACCATTTAAAGCCAGAGACATAAAAAATTTCTTTCGATTTTCAAGCTCTTCAACAGGAGTGACCGCAGGCGGTAGCCATTCATTGAAGTCACAAAGAAGGCTAGAGACCGAACCCAGATAAGTTGACATTGAATCCTTGATCTGATGGTCATTGAGGATGGTCATGAGATCTTCACAAACCTGATAGAGTCGCCAAGAGGTGTTTGTAAAGAGTTGTTGAGCCTGTGTCCAAACGGCTTTGCAGGTTTTGTGAGTACGGAAGACATTCCTAAGAGATGAATGGATGGTAGCTCGGATAATACAACACAACTGAGCGTCAACCTTCTTCCATAGAGGGTGATCAGCAACTGGAACATCTTCTTCAGTTTGAGTGAGATGTGTCTCATATCCCTGTCCAACAAGCCAAAGCTCAATGTGAGATGCCCAAGAGACGTAATTTTTACCATCCAACCCCTCGGAAGAGAGGGGTGCAGTGATGTAATTGGTAAAGATTGAGGTATCCAGCTTTGAACGCCGGATGTAGCCATTGATTAGGTTGGACTCTCCGCCCTCTCAAACTTCAAATATGTTTGTGTTGGTTATTCCGTATTTGTAAACAGCAAAGATGGCTCCATTCAAAATCAAGAGAATGCTACTAAACTGCCTTTCTGTGCTGATCTTGAGCTATTAGTGGATAGAAGGACATCAACAGAACGTGTGCCTGTTCATGTGCAGAATACAGAAGAAGCTTCTACTCACTTCCAACCAGCTAAAGCTAAACCAGAGCATGCATCAAGGAGCAACTTCTTCGACCTTCTTTATCGGCTTCCAACTCAGATTCTCCCACAATGTAGCTAAGAAGGTACAGCGAGAACACAATCCCCAGAACCTTCTAGGCGAGTTGATGTGGCTCTGGCGGGTCACAGGGGAAGACGCACAGGGAGCAGCAAGGAATTAGTCCGAAGAAGGCCGGGTTGCAGGGGAAGACGCCTTGATCTAGGTCGTGGTGTCAGCGACGGAGAAGAGCCGCGACTGTGGTGCTCGCGTGAGGAGAGAAGGGAGTCGCCGGCTGAGAGGCGACTGTAGCTCGACGACTAGTGCCCGCATGAGGAGGCGGAGAGGTCGATGGCTCCGATTGCGGGAACACGCGAGGGGGGGAGGGAAGCGGAAGTAGGGGAGGGACTCGACGACAGCCTTGTTGATGCCGCCCGAGGAGGGATGACCTGCGGCGTCAGCAGTTTGCAGGGCGAAGCGATGGTCGCGACGGCGCTTGAGGTATGCGAGTAGGGGTTTTGAGCACAGAGAAGAGGGAGCTCGGCGGGGTTGGTAGCGGCGGCGGAGAAAACTTAAAAAGGAAATTAGGATTTTCTTAAGAAAATAGGGTTGGCTCTGATACCATGTTCAAAAGAAAACCACGTGTATTGGATACCACGGGTTAGGCTTTTTATAGGAAAGAAGTATGCACATAATTACAGAAATACCCCTACAAATATATTACTTATTCTAACAGTTACATAAAACACCCGACGCTCTTCTCCATTTCAACCATCCCGCTTGTATTTTATGTAAGATATCTCTCTCAATTTCTCCATCATTTTGCAAAAATGATCCTAAATATTTAAAGCTTTTGGTTTCGGGCAACTTGTCATCTCCTATCTTAACAATTATCTCATTACGTCTAATATTGCTAAAGTTAAATTTCATATATTCTTTCTTTATTCTGCTAAAGCTAAAACATTTCCCTTCTAGTGTTTCCTACTAAGATTCTAATTTAGCATTTACTCTTTCATGTGTTTCATCTACCAAAATAATATATGTAAACAACATGCACCACGGTACTGTATCTTGAATGTGTGTAGTGAGTTCGTCCATAATTAGTGTAAAAAGATAGGAACATAGAGCTAATCCTTGATGGAAATGCTTTAGTTGCTCAGCGTGAAGTCATTAGGTTGTTATATTCTCGTACATATCCTTAATTAGTTCAATAAACAATATTTTTTTAGCTACAAATGGGGGAAAAATATAAGAGCCAACAACATGTAAATAGAGAAGCAATATTCTCAATCATTTGTTTGGATTGGTTTACAATTTTTTTTCCTTTGCTCTTGTAACTTCTATATGTTATGAAAATTCTTTATTCTATAGGCTTCTGATCAAATCTCAGATTCTTCTTTTTTTTCCAATTCATAATTTACATTTGAAACAGTGCTGAGGATATGGGTAAAGAAGTCATTTCGGTATATGTAGAATTAACAAAATACTAGATATAGTTTTCTTACCTCTTAATGTCTTTTAACACAAACTGGATGCATGAAGATCTGCAACTATGCATATGCAAAATTGGTGAAATCCAAGAACTTTAGAACCAATTCTTCAAGGTGGTTTGTTATTTTATTCACTGTAAAATTTAGAGGCGAAGCAAGTGCTCTTTGCATTAGTAATCCAGTACCCTTGTACTTTTCTCTGATATATTGCAACCATGTGAGCTGTAGGATCACATGTCCTGTTTGCTAACTAAGAACCCTTTTTGCACACTTATACTGACATGACTTTCCTTTTTTGTTTGTTAGTTTCAAAAGAATGCTATTGGAAAGCAAATGCCTCCCTTTAAAAAATTTGAGCAATCTGAGGAAAAGGTCAATAATTCTGTCCATTAGTGTAATTATGCATCATTATTTTTCTATCAACTTATAATCAGAGTACAATGCCTTTGTTTTATTTTCTTTAACTTTTTTTACAGGCTGACCAGATGGAGAGACACTGGTTAAGGTCGGAACAAGATGATAGTAAGGTTAGCTTCTCTCATTACTACGTGCTCTTTTCTCTAATCTTATTAAAGATTATTTTTGTAGCTTAGGTCTCCAAATCTTTTCGAAAGCTTCATGAAAAATGTTGGGTCAATGATCCTAGCATTTGAAGAGCTTCAATCACAGTGGCAATTTGCATAAATTTTTAACATTCATACAAGCGATTTCTCTAGCATCAGATAGTACAATTCCTAGTCATCATATGAGCCAAACAATGCTTCAAAAGTATTCTTGCTTGTAGACACCAGATAGGCAAGTTCGTTATCTTATCCTTAAAACATGCCTACCTTTTGAAAAATCACCTATTATTAGCATGGACTTGAATTCAAAGAGTATATCTTATCACTCTTGGACTTGCAAGTGCTTGCATGAAATAGTGACTTTTTCTCAATAGCTAGAGATCCTCTAGTTATAATGATGCCTAAGACACTTGACCAATTGAATTGAATCGAATCATAAGAATGTTTATACATTCTCGTAATTATTCTACAGGCTTGTGTGCTAGTGGTGGACATGATTTGATTTATTAGTTTAGTGAATAAAGCTGAAACCAAAACAAAATTCTTCGGTTTAGAAAAATCCAAATCGAACCGAAACCATTTTAATTTAGTTGGAATCAAATAAAAAAATTTGGTTTAGTTTTGCTATGGCATAGTTTGAAACTATTAATTAAAAAATACAAATAAATTAAAAATCAATCTAAAAGCTAGTTTCTAAACAATAATTCTATTAAAATTAATATTAAAAAACAATATTTTAAGTTAGTGTTGATTAGGAAATATTTAAGAGAAAATCGTGTATTAGATACCACGGAGTTATTGACTTATATAGAGGACATATAACATAATTACAATAATACCCCTAATTATTATATTTACAATATTCTAACACTCCCCCTCGAGCTAGAGAATATAGATCATATGCACCCAGCTTGTTACATATGTAGTCAATTCGAGAACCTCTCAGTGACTTAGTGAATATATCTGCTAGTTGATCATGTGAGTTGACAAAACTAGTAGATATTTCTCCTTATATGACTTTCTCTCCAACAAAGTGATAGTCAACTTCAATATGTTTTGTCCTCTCATGAAAAATTGGGTTCGAGGCAATATAGCAGCTTGGTTGTCACATATAAGTGACATTTGTGTAACCTCCCCAAACCTGAGTTTCTGAAGCAATTGTTTTAGCCATATAAGTTCTTGACTAGTAATGGTCATAGCTCGATACTCTGCCTTTGCACTGGATCTTGCCACAGCATTCTGCCTTTAGTTTTTCCAAGAAACAAGCTTACCTCCAACAAATATACAAAACCCAGAAGCGGGCCTTCTATCAGTGGGAGATCCTACCCAATTTGCATCAGAGTACCCTATAACTTGAGTATGTCCTTTGTCTACATATAAGATCCTTTCCTGGTGCGTCTCTCATATATCGAATAATGTGAGTCACAGTATTCCAATGTTCTTTGCATGGAGAGTTGAGAAACTGACTTACTACACTTACGGCAAATGAGATATCCGGACGAGTAACAATAAGGTAGCTTAGTTTCTCTACTAATCGCTTGTACCATTCAGGATCTGGAAGAGGCTCCCCCTGATTTGGCAGGATCCATAAGGTTGTCGACTATCTTTGAGTTTAACATTCCTGTTTCTTCCAAAATATCCATTGCATACTTTCTTTGGGATATGACGATCCCCTGTTTAGACTGTGCTACTTCTATCCCCAAGAAATATTTGAGTTTGCCGAGGTCCTTTGTCTGGAAATATTTAAAAAGATGTTGTTTCACTTGTGAAATCCCAAGATGATCACTACATGTGATGACAATATCATCAACATAAACCACTACGTAGATGCAACCTGTAAGTGAGTGGCGATAAAAGACAGAATGGTCAGCCTCGCTCCGAGTCATGCCAAACTGTTGAATTACAGTACTAAATCTACCGAACCATGCTCTGGGTGATTGCTTGAGGCCTTATAAAGATTTCTGCAGGCGACATACAAAACCAGAAGACTCCCCTTGAGCAACAAACACGGAGGTTACTCCATGTAGACTTCCTCGAGCAAATCACCATGTAAGAATGCATTTTTGATGTCCAACTGATAAAGAGGCCAATGGCGAATCGCAGCAATTGACAAAAATAGTCGTACTGAAGACAACTTGGCAACAGGAGAAAAAGTATCCCCATAATTCAATCCGAAGATCTGAGTATAGCCTTTAGCGACGAGATGCGCTTTAAGTCTGTCAACCATCTCGTCTGGACCAACCTTCACCGTATACACCCATCGACAACCAACAACTGACTTCCCATGTGGTAGAGGAACGAGGTCCCAAGTCCCACTACTCTGTAAAGCACAAATATCATCGAGCATAGCTTGTTTCTATCCTGGATGGGCAAAGACATCACCTGCAGTCTTAGGAAGAGAAACAGACGACAAGGAAGAAAGACAAGAATAATAGGAAGGAGAAAGACGATGATAACTCAAAGAAACATAGTGAGGAGAAGGATTATGAGTGGAACACATACCCTTTCGAAGTGCAATAGGAATATTAGAGTCAGGAGATGGGACTGGAGGAAACGACGAAGGGCTTGGCTCCAAAGATGTGTCCACGGCAGTCTCAGGGTTGGTCGACGACAAAGTAGGACGAGGACGACGCTGATAAACCTGCAAAGGAGGAGACGAGGCTGGGGATGATAGAGGCGCCTCCGGAGGACAAAAGATAGTCACTAGTGCAGGTGGAGAGGGAGAAATCTCAGACTGGGAAGCGGGAGGCCCAAAAAATAAAACTGAATCAAAGAATGTGACATCAACAGAGATGAAGTACCGACGAAGAGTAGGGGAATAACACTTGTACCCTTTCTGAGACCTTGGGTACCCAAGGAAAACACACTTATGAGACCGGGGAGAGAGTTTATCAATGCTAGGATCAAGATCATGAGTAAAACATATAGAATCAAAGACCCGAGGTGGTAAAGGATAAAGAGGATTATGTGGGTAGAGGATATGATGAGGTATTTTACCCTGGAGAGTGGAAGAAGGCATACGATTGATAAGATAACACGCAGTAAGTACGGCATCACCCCAAAACTGATGAGGAACATGAGAATGGAGAAGAAGAGTCCGAGTGGTCTCAAGGAGATGACGATTCTTGCGTTCTACAACCCCATTCTGTTGAGGGGTATAAGGGCAAGACATGCGATGCAGTACACCATGAGATGCCAAGAAGGAACGAAACTGAGTAGAAAGATACTCGCGTGCATTATCACTTTGCAAAGTTCAAAGAGAAATACCAAACTGAGTTTAGATTTCATGAAAAAAAGATTGAAAAATAGAAAATAATTTTGAACGTTCCTTCATCAGATATAACCATGTACAACGGGAAAAATCGTCTATAAAAGTAACAAAATATCGTGATCCCAATGTAGAAGAAACACGACTCGGACCCAAAACATCAGAATGTACCAAAGCAAAGGGGGGTGCAACCCGACTCACAGTGCGAGGAGAAAAAGAACTACGAACATGCTTACCTAACGAACACGACTCACAAGATAAAGACTCTAAGTGAGAAAGACTAGGATGTAATTGTTTCAACTTATCAAGACCTGGATGTCCCAACTGAGCATGAATAAGAAGTGGAGATGCCGCCGCCGAGCCAACAAGAGAGGGTTGTTGAATCCAATTAAGTCCGTGAGACTCATATCCGAAGCCAATCATCCTCCCCGTACTCCGGTTCTGTAAGGAAACAGACGTTTTAGTAAAAGAAATAACACAATCAAGAGACCGAGTAAGTTGACTTATTGACAATAGATTAAAGGGTGCTCCGGGAACATAAAGAACATTATGAATGGAAAGAGACGGAGAAGGATGAACAATACCAATACCCTTAGACTCAGTTTGGGAACCATTGGCCATGGTGGCAATTGGTAAATAACCAGAAGTAGTGAGAGAAGAAAATAGAGATTTATTACTAGTGATATGATCAGTGGCCCTAGAATCAAGAACCCAAGGACCTGAAGAGTGAGATATGTTAGCAAAGAAATTACCAGCGTGTGCAACAGTAGCAGTGGAATCAGAAGCATGACGATCCTCAAACCATTTCAGAAAGTCATTATAGGAAGGTTGTCGGGTCGGATCTAGTGACGGCAGCGCAGCAGAAGCCGAAGAAGCAACAGAACTCTGAACGACCTGAGCAGCGTGAGGAGGTCGACCATGCAGACTCCAAAGAAATTACCAGCGTGTGCAACAGTAGCAGTGGAATCAGAAGCCTGACGATCCTCAAACCATTTCAGAAAGTCATTATAGGAAGGTTGTCGGGTCGGATCTAGTGACGGCAGCGCAGCAGAAGCCGAAGAAGCAATAGAACTCTGAACGACCTGAGCAGCGTGAGGAGGTCGACCATGCAGACTCCAACACTTATCAATCGTGTGTCCTGGTCGGTGGCAGTGATCACACCAAGGACGTCCTTTGCCACCCTTACGAGGCGGAGATCTGTTGTTGTTTCGAGAGACCAAAGCTGACGAGTTACTAGGAACGGAAGGAGGCAACGTCAAGACTTTGGCAGGGACACGGAGGAGAGTCGCCCAGGTACTGTCTATGGTAGCTTCTGTGGGGCTGCGGATCTGATCATGAACATGAGAATAATCTGAGAGCGGACCATATAAAGCCAGAGACATAAAAAAACTTCTTCCGATTTTCAAGCTCTGCAACAGGAGTGGCCGCAGGTGGAAGTAGTTCATTGAAGTCACAAAGAAGGCTAGAGATCGATCCCAGATACGTTGATATTGAATCCTTAATTTGATGGTTAGAGGATGGTCATGAGATCTTCACAAACTTGATAGAGTCGCCGAGAGGTGTTTGTAAAGAGTTGTTGAGCCTGTGTCCAAACATCTTTACAGGTTTTGTGAGTGCGGAAGACATCCTTAAGAGATGGATGGATGGTGACTTGGATAATGCAACACAACTAGGCGTCAACCTTTTTCCACAAAGGACGATCGGCGACTTGGACATCTTCTTCGGTTTGAGAGAGATGTGTCTCATAACCCTATCCAACAAACCAAAGCTCAATGTGAGAAGCCCAAGAGGAGTAGTTCTTACCATCCAACTGCTCGGAGGAGAGTGATGCGGTGATGTAGTTGGTAAAGATCGAAATATCCGATTTTGGAGTGCTGGAGGTAGGCATTGATCTGTTCGGTGAAAGAGGGTAGTAGCTCAACTCTTCGGCGACGTCGCAACACCTTGAAGACAGGCACGGAGAGAATTAAGGGTATGCTGCGGCGTTGGAAAATTTAGGGCTTGCTGCGACGGCGCTGGAAAATTTAGGGTTGGCTGCGGCGACACAAGGATATTCCACGCATAAGGAAGAGCAGCGGCGGCCTGTGCTCGCGATCGGGAAGGAGATGCCTCTACTGGTGCGCAAGGAAAGGAGGCGGCGCTTGTGCTTGCGAGCGACGCGAGAGGGAGAAGAAAGATCGGGAGAGATTTGCCCCCGTCCAAGCATGACTAATGGCGGCAGGAATTGGTGGCGACGTCGAAAAAATTAGGATTTGGCTCTGATACCATGTTAAGAGAAAACCGTGTATTAGATACTACGGAGTTATTGACTTATATAGAAGGATATACAACATAATTACAATAATACCCCTAGTTATTATATTTACAATATTCTAACAGAAATAAATAATGCCATGAAATCATAATATTGAACACACTAAATACTTATAATTAGTATTTACTTACACATACATATTATAAAAAACTTATTGGTTTTAATGGTTCTGTTTAGTTTTAATAGTTTTTATAAGTTCTAACTGAATGACGAGAGCTTCGTGCACCGGGCTGTCCTTTTTTATAAGTTCTAACTGAATCTTATCCAAAATCAATAACTTTACCTAGTAACCAAAATGAAACCAAATCGATAAACTAAACTTTCCGATTTGGATCACTTTAGTTCAATTTGATTAGGATTTATGATTGAACTTCTAATGCTTAAAGTATGCAACTCATATTTGAAGTGGCTTTGCTCTGTCGTTAAGTTCCACCTAAGTTTCTCTTGTATTCAGATATCATACTAAGTATTTAAACAATCTCCTTGTATAAATAGTACAAATGGTTAGTTGAAGGGAAAAAGTACTAGATGCATAAAATTATTTGTTTTAGCTAAGCAAATGGGGAAATATAAGAGCTAAGAATATGTAAATAAAGAAGCAATAATTTCAATCATTTGTTTGGTTTCCAAAAGTTTTTTTTCTTTGCTCTTGTACCTTTTATACGTTATCAAATTTCTATATTTTATAGGCTTCTGATCAAATCTCAGTTTTCCCTTTTTTTCATATTTATAATTTGTGTTTGGAATGCTGCTGAGGAAGTGGGAAACAAGTTATTTCGGGAAATGTTGAATTAATAGGAATACAAGATATAGTTTTCTTACTTCTTAATTTGCATTATGTATGATTACACAAGCTGCATGAAGTTTTGCAACTATGCATATGCAGAGTTTGTGAAGTCCAATAGCTTTAGATTATGCAATCAAAATTTAGTTCAGACTAGTTTCCAGATTACCAACTCTTTTGGGTTTCTTTGACATTTTATTCAATGTAAAATTTAGAGGTGATGTAAGTGCTCTTTGCATTAGCAATCCAGTAACCTCATACTTTTCTCTGATATATTGCAAGCATGCGAGCTTTAGGATCACATATCCTATTTTCTAATTAAAAACCCTCTGCTGCACTTATACTGACATGGTTTTGATTTTTTGCTTGTTAGTTTCAAAACAAAGCTGTTGGAAAGCAAATACCTCCCTTTAAAAAGTTTGTGCAAACTGAGAAAAAGGTCAATAATTCTTTTCATGGGTGCAGTTATGTATTATCTTTTTTTCTATCAACTTATAGTCAGATTATAATGCCTTTGGTTTATTTTCTTCTTGATATTCTGTTGATAGGCTGATGAGGTTGAGAAAAACTGTTCAACGTCAGGAAAAGAAGATAGCAAGGTCCTCGTTGCCACTTGTTCTTTCCTCCGATCGTCTTAAAGATTACTTTTGTAGATTAGGGCTCCAAATCCTTCCTAAAGCTTCATGAAAAATCTTGTTAATGGTCCAAACATTTGAGGAACTGTAATCGTAGTGACAACTTGCATAATTTTACAAAATGTATACAAGCGGCTCCTCTAGCATAGATAGTACAATTTTATAGTCACTGTGTGGGCCAAACAATGCTTCAAAATTATTCCTGCTTGTAAACATCAGATATGCAAGTTCGTTGCCTTTCATTAAAACATGCCCACAATGACTTAATGCCCATCTTTTAAAAAGTCATCTATTATTAGCGTAAGCTTGAATTCAAAGAGTGTGTCTTATCACACTTGGACTTGTATGTGCCTCCATGAAATAGTACCTTTTTTGTCGGTGAGAATGATGTTTATGTACAACAATAACATCAGTGGCTTTGACACTTGGCCCATTGAGATGAATCATAAGAATGTTGGGCAGAGATGTGAAGCTTACATTCTTGTAATTATTCCACAAAGTTTGAGTGCTAACTTAGTTGGTGAAAAGGATTTGGTTTATTAGTTCAGTGAAGAAAAGTAAAATCAAACCAAAATTCTTTGGTTTAGAAAAATCCAAATCATAATCGAAATGAAACCATTTTAATTGGCTTGAACTAAATGTTTTTCTCTTGCAGAGTTTGAAACCATTAATTAAAAAACATAAAAATCAATGTAAAAGCTAGTTTCTAAATAATAATTCTATTAAAATTATTAAAAGATTATTTTTTAACGTTAGTGCTGATTGGGAAATAAATAATGCCAAGGAATTATGATAATTAACATACTAAGTACCTATAACTACACTTTACAAATTATAAACAATTTAATGGTTCCGTTTTGGTTTTAATGGTTTTTATAAGTTCTAACTGAATCCTAACCCAAATTGATAAGTTTATGTAGTAACAAACTGAAACCAAATTGATAAACTAAACTTTTTAATTTGGATCAGTTTAATTCGATTTGGTTTGGATTTGTGACTGAACTTTAATGCTTCAAGTATGCAACTCATAATTGAAGTGGCTTTGCTCTGTTACTAAGTTCCATCTAGGTTACTCTAGTATCCATATATCATATTATTTTTATTTTAATAATCTCCTAGTACAAATAGTACAGATAGAGTTAGTTGAAGAAAAGAAGTATTAAATACAGAAAATTATTTGACCAAATGGGGAAATATAAGAGCATATAAATAAAGAAGCAATATTGTCAATCATTTGTTTGGTTTCCAAAAGGTTTTTCTTCTTTGATCTTGTAGCTTTTATATGTTATCAAATTTCTTTATTCTATAGGCTTCTGATCAAATCTCACTTTTTCCTTTGTTTTTCTTATTTATAATTTGTGTTTGGAATGCTGCTAAAGAAATGGGTAAAGAAGTCATTTCAGGAAACATTGAATTATCAGAATACAAGATATAGTTTTCTTACTTTTTAAGTTGCATTATGTCTTTTTACACAAACTGCATGAAGTTCTGCAACTATGCATATGCAAAGTTTGTGAAATCTAAGAACTTTAGGTTACGCAATCAAAATTTAATTCAGACTGGTGCTCTATTTATTTTTTCAATATAAAATATACATGTGAAGCAAATGCTCTTTGCATTAGCAATTCACTAACCTAGTACTTTCTCTTATATATTGCAAGCATGTGAACTTTAGGATCACGTCTCCTGTTTGCTAATTAAGAACCCTGTTGTGATCTTACACTGAGTTGGTTTTGCCTTTTTGCTTGTTAGATTCCAAAGAATTTTATTGGAAAGCAAATGCCTCCCTTTAAGAAGTTTGTGCAAATTGAGGAAAAGGTGAATAATTCTTTCCATGAGTGCAGTTATGCATTATCTTTTTTTCTATCAATTTATAATCAGAATACAATGCCTTTCAACTTCAGAACTAGAAGATAGCAAGGTTAACATCTCTCATGCCACTTGTTCCTTCCTCCGATCTTCTTAGAGATTACTTTTGTAGATTAGGTATAGATTGCAAGCATGTGAACTTTAGGATCGCAGCGATCTCCTGTTTGCTAATTAAGAACCCTGTTGTGATCTTATACTGAGTTGGTTTTGCTTTTTTGCTTGTTAGATTCCAAAGAATTTTATTGGAAAGCAAATACCTCCCTTTAAGAAGTTTGTGCAAATTGAGGAAAAGGTCAATAATTCTATCCATGAGTGCAGTTATCCATTATCTTTTTTCTATCAGTTTATAATCAGAATACAATGCCTTAGTTTTTATTTTCTTCTTGACATTTTGTTGACAGACTGATGAGGTGGAGAAACATTGTTCAATGTCGGAACTAGAAGATAGCAAGGTTAATATCTCTCATGTCACTTGTTCCTTCCTCCGATCTTCTTAGAGATTACTTTTGTAGATTAGGTATATATTGCAAGCATGTGAACTTTAAGATTGCATCTCCTGTTTGCTAATTAAGAACCCAGTTGTGATCTTATACTGAGTTGGTTTTGCTATTCCAAAGAATTTTATTGGAAAGCAAATACCTCCCTTTAAGAAGTTTGTGCAAATTGTGGAAAAGGTCAATAATTCTTTCCATGAGGGCAGTTATTTATTATCTTTTTTCTATCAATTTATAATCAGATACAATGCCTTAGTTTTTATTTTCTTCTTTACATTTTGTTGACAGACTGACAAGTTGGAGAAACATTGTTCAACATCAGAACTAGAAGATAGCAAGGTTAACATCTTTCATGCCACTTGTTCCTTCCTCCGATCTTCTTATAGATTACTTTTGTAGATTAGCCTTCCAAAAGCTTCACGAAAATTATTGTCAATGATCTTAGCATTTGAAGAACTTCAATCATAGTGATAATTTGCATAATTTTGCAAAATGCATACAAGCGGTTCTTCTAGGATCAGATAGTAGAGTCACTAGTCATTGTGTGGGTTAAACAATGCTTTAAAAGCTTTCTTCCTTGTAGACACCGAAACACCAAATATGCAAGTACACTGTCTTATCATTAAAACATGCCAACAATGACTTAATGCCCACCTTTTAAAAAATCTATTAATAGCTTAAGCTTGAATCCAAAGAGTATATCTTATCACTCTTGGACTTGCAAGTGCCTCCATGAATAATACCTTTTTGTTTGGTTGCCTAGAGATCCTTTATTTATAGTAAATTATTATGTGCAACAGTACTGTCGTGGCTTTTACTCGACCCATTAAAATGATTCATAAGAATGTTCGGCAGAGATGTGAAGCTTACATTTTTTGTAATTATTCCACAAAGCTTGTGTGCTGACAATTGGTGCATATGATTTGGTTTATTAGTTTAGTGAAGAAAAGTAAAACCAAACCAAAATTCTTTGATTTAGAAAAATCCAAATCATAATTGAAATGAAACCATTTTAATTTGTCTTGAATTAAACTGAAAATTTTGGTTTAGATTTGCTTGGCTTAATTAACATACTAATTGCATATAATTACATTATAAATATTATAAAAAACTTAATGGGTCTGTTCAGTTTTAATGGTTATTATAAGTTCTAACTGAATTCTCACCAAAATCAATAAATTTGCCTAACAGCCAAACGGAAACCAAATCTATAAACTAAACTTTTGAATTTGGATTTAGTTTAGTTCGATTTGGTTAATCGGATTTGTGACTGTACTGTTATCACTACAAGTATGCAACCCATGATTGAAGTGGCTTTGCTTGGTTGTTAAGTTCCATCTAAGTTACTCTAGTACTAATATATCATAGTATTTGTTTTAATAATCTCCTGGTACATATAAATGTAGTTGAAGGAAAGAAGTTATAAATACAGAAAATTATTTATATCTGAGCAAATAGGGAAAAATACAAGAGCCAAAGCATGTAAAAAAAGAAGAAATAATGTCAATCATTTTGTTTGGTTGGTTAGCAAAAGGTTTTTTTATACTTTATTAAATTTCTTTATTCTATAGGCTTCTGATCAAATTTTAGTTTCTTCCTTTTTTTCCCTATTCATAATTTGCATTTGAAACGCTGCTGAGGAAATGGGTAAAGAAGTCATTTCAAGAAATGTTGAATTAACAGAATGCAAGATATAATTTTCTTACTTTTTACTATTATGTCCCTTTACACAAACTGCATGAAGTTTTGCGATTATGCATATGCAAAGTGTGTGAAATTAAAGGACTCTAGATTATGCAATCATAATTCTTCTAAGATGCTCTGACATTTTATTTCAATGTAAAATTTAGAGGTGAAGCAAGTTCTCTTTGCATTAATAATTCAGTAACCTCACTTTCTCTGTTCTATTGTGAGCATGTGAGCTTTAGGATTGCATCTCCTGTTTACTAATTTAGAACCGCCTTGTGAACTTATACTGACATGGTTTTGCTTTTTTACTTATTAGTTACAAAGGAATGCTATTAGAAAGCAAAAACGTCTCTTTAAGAAGTTTGAGCAAACTGAGAAAAAGGTCATTGATTCTGTCCATAAGTGCAATTATGCAAAAACGTCATTGCTTTTGTTTTTAATTTCTTCTTGACATTTTGTTGGCAGGCTGATGAGGCGGAGAAACAATGTTCAATGTTGGAACAAGAAGATAGGGAGGTTAGCATCTCTCATCGCCACTTGTTCTTTCCTCCGATCTTAAAGATTGCTTTTGTATATTAGGTCTCCAAATCTTTCCAAAAGCCTCATGAAAAATTTATCAATTGCCCTAGCATTTGAAGAGCTTCAATCACAGTGGCAATTTGAGTAATTTTGCAAAATGCATGCATGTGATTCCTCTAGCATCAGATAGTACAACGTCTAGTCATTGTGTTAACCAAACAATGCTTTAAAATCATTTGTGCTTGTAGACACAAGATATGCAAGTTTGCTGCCTTATCATTAAAGCATGCCAACAAAGACTTAATGCTCACCTTTTAAAAGTCATCTATTACTAGTGTAAGCTTAATTGAAAGAGTATATTTTATCAGTCTTGGAATTGCTATCACTCTTGGAATTGCTAGTGCTTCAATGTATAATATAACATTTTGTTGGTCAAAATGATGGCTAGAGGCCCTTTATTTATAAGAAATGACTATGTATAGTAATAACATTGGTGGCTTTTACACTTGAATGAATCATATGAACGTTGGGCAGAGATGTGAAGTATACATTTTTGTGATTATTCTGCAAAGTTTGTGTGCTATCTAGTGCTGGACATTATTTGGTTTATTTGTTTAGTGAAGAAAACTAAAACCCAACTCAAATTCTTTGGTTTATGAAAATCCAAATCAAAATGGAACCATTTTAATCTGGTTTGAACCAAACTGAAAATTTTGGTTTAGACTTGGCATAGTTTGAGACCATTAATTAAAAAATAAAAACCAATGTGGAAACTAGTTTCTAAACAATAAATCTATTAAACTTGATATTAAATGGTTAATTTTATGGTTAGTATTGATTAGGTAATAAATAATGCCAATAAATAAATAATTAACATACTACCTATTATTACATTTATACATTATTAAAAAAAACTCAATGGTTCTGTTCGGTTTTAATTGTTTTTACAAGTTCTAATTGAATCCCCATCAAAATCAATAAATTTACCCAGTAACCAAATCAAAACTATATTGATAAACTAAACTTTTTTGGATCAGTTTAGTTCGATTTGGTTAATCAAATTTTTTACTGAAGTTTTAACGCTACAAGTGAGCAACTCATAATTGAAGTGGCTTTGCATGGTTGTTAAGTGCCGTCAAGTTATTCTAGTATTCAAATATCATACTATTTATTTTAAAAATCACTTCGCACAAATAGAGAGAGTTCAAGAAAAAGAAGTATTAAATACATAAAATTATTTATTTAAGCTGAGCAAATAGGGGAGATTATAAGAGCCAACAACATGTAAATAAAGAAGCAATAATCTCAATCATTTGTTTGCTTTACAATAACTTTTATACTTATCGATTTTCTTAGTTATATAGGCTTTCAATCAAATCTCTAGGAAATGGGTAAAGAAGTTATTTTGGGAAACTATAGTTTTCTTACAGACTGCAACATATAGTTTTCTTACATTTTAACTTTTATTATGTCTTTTTACAGAAACTAGATAAAGTTCTTCAAGTATGCATATACAAAATTTGTGCAATGCAAGAACTTAAAATTATGCAATCATAAATTAGTTTAGACAAGTTTCACTAGTTTCTGGATTACCAACTCTTCTGAGGTTCTCTATTATTTTAGAAAATGTAATATTTATAAGTGAAGCAAGTGCTCTTTGCATTTTGCAAGCCAGTAACCTGATACTTTTCTCTGATATTTTGCAAGAATCTGAGCTTTGGGATTGCATCTCCTATTTGCTAATTAAGAACCCTCTTGTGAACTGATACTGAGATGGTTTTGCTTTTTGTTGTTAGTTTCAAAAGAATGCTATTGAAAAGCAAATACCTCTTTTTAAAAGGTTTGAGCAAACTGAGAAAAAGGTCAATAATTCTGTCTACTTGCAGTTATGCATTTTTTTTTCTTATCCACTTATAATCAGACTATCAGAGTACAATGCATTTATTTATATTTTCTTCTTGACCTTTTGTTAACAGTCTGACGAGGTGGAGAAACAGAGTTCAAGATCGGAACAAGAAGATAGCAAGGTTATAGCATCTCTCATCGTTCAATGCTTTAAAAGCATTCTTTGCTTTTGGCAACTTCGTTTCCTTGTCATTAAAACATGCCAACAATGACTTAATGCCCACCTTTAAAAAACTCATGTATTATTAGCAAAATCTTCAATTCAAAGAATATATCTTATCACCTTTTAAAACTTAATGTTTCCGTTCAGTTTTAATGGCTCTTATGAGTTCCAACTGAGTCCCAACCAAAATTGATAAATTTACCTAGTAACCAAACAGAAACTAAATCGATAAACTAAAATTTCAATTTGGATCATGTTAGTTCGATTTGGTTAATCGGATTTGTAACTGAACTTTTAATGTTACATGTGTGCAACTCTCAGTACAAATTTGTGTAACTCTTCTTACAAATAGAATTAGTTGAAGGAAGAAGTACTGAATGATAAAATTATGTTCAAGCTGTGCAAATGGGGGAAAATATAAGAGCCAACAACATGCAAATAAATAAGCTATAATGTCAATCATTTATTTGACTTGCAAAAGGTTTCTTTTCTTTGCTTTTGTAATTTTGATATGGTATTAAATTTCTTTATTCCATAGGCTTCTGTTCAAATCTTACTTTCTTCCTTTTTTTCCTATTCATAATCTGTGTTTGAAAGGCTGCTGAAGAAATGGGTAATGCACATAATGCAAATAACAATTTTCTTACTTTTAAGTTTCCATTGTCTTTTTACACAAACTGCATGAATTTCTCAAATATTCATATGCCAAGTTTGTTAAATCCAAAAATAATTTTAGATTATGAAATCATAATTTAGTTTACCAATTCTTTTGAGGTGCTCTGATATTTTCTTTCAATGTAAAATTTCAAGGTGAAGCTAGCGCTCTTTGCATTAGCATACCAATAACCTCATATTTTTCTCTGATATATGTTTGTTAGTTTCAAAATAAAGTAATTGGAAAGCAAAAACCTCCCTTTAAAAAAGTTTGAGCAAAGTGAGAAAAAGGTCAATTATTCTGTCCATAAGTTCAGTTATGCATTATGTTTTTCCTCTCAACTTATAATCAAAGTACAATGTTTTTTTTTATTTTCTTCTTGACCTTTTGTTAATAGGCTGATGAGGTGGAGAAACATTCAAGGTGGGAACAAGAAGATAGCAAGGTCAGCATCTCTAGTTGGTACTTGTTCTTTTCTCCAATCTTCTTAAAGATTATTTTTGTAGATTAGGTTTCCCAATCCTTCCAAAAGTTTCATAAAAATCTTGTCAATGGTCCTAACTTTTGAAGAGCTTCTATCAGAGTGGCAATTTGCATAGTTTTACAAAATGCATAGAAGTGATTTCTCTAGCATCAGCTGTTTTTTCATTGTGTGGGCCAAACAATTCTTTAAAAGCATTCCTATTTGTAGACACCAGATTGGCAAGTTCGCTGCCTTAGCATTAAAGCATGCCAACAAAGACTTAATGCCCACCTTTTTTTGAAATCATTTTTTACTAGCGTAAACTTGAATTCAAAGAGTATATTTTATCACTCTTAGACTTGCAAGTGCCTCCATGAATAGTAACTTTTTGTTGGTTGAAATGATGGCTAGATGCCCTTTATTTATAATAAATGATTACGTATAACAGTAACATTAATGACATTGGCATTGACACTCGATCCATTGAGATGAATCATGAGAATGTTCTGCAAAGAAGTGAACTTGAACTGACACTCGATCCATTGAGATGAATCATAAGAATGTTCTGCAAAGAAGTGAACTTGAACTGACACTCGATCCATTGAGATGAATCATAAGATTTTATAAAAAATTTTAAAAGTATTTAATGATGCAATTAAATAATTATTTGGTGTCATTTAGAAATTTTTTTGTAGCATAGCTTAGTGTCATTTAGTTGAATTTTTGTAGCATAGCTTAGCTTGAATTTAAATGAATATAACACTAATGAATTTTTGGCTTCCTATGTGTTAGCAATGTTAAAATGGGAAAAATATTTTTATTATATTTCTAATATTTATTTAGTTGAATTTGTTTTAGACTCTTAACTTAAATTAAATATTTTGCATGAAATATTAGTTATGTATTATGATGCTTTGGTACTATTTAAAAATTCTTCTTCTCTTAATATACTTTAATTGTACAAAATATTTGAAATAATTTATAAGATATTTATAATGATTATAGTTTGAAATATGAATTAGAAAGTAATGCACCTGAAACACAAAGTACCCCGTGGCAGTGATAGTTTAAAACTTATAAAGGCACAATTTTTATTACAAGAACGTAAGATATGTTCATTAGGATCCACAAATTCTAGATTTTATGATTTCATTTGATTTCAGTGAAACTTAAAGCATACCATATTTCAATATTTTACAATGGTTGTCGCAGAAGATCCAAGGTCATTCTGTTCTCTCTACTATAACAAAGGAGATTCTAGCATGTCGATTGTCAACTGTTATGGAATAAATATTTGATTCTGAAGATAATATTTTAGATGAAAGAGGATCTACTTTGGTTCCTAAATCTTTGAAAGCTAAGCGTTACTTGATGATTGGATGAGACCTATAAAAAGATAGAAGTAATGCAACTTCTAGAGACCTGGCAAATGATTTTGACATTGAAAGAACTACCATTACAAAGCAAATAATTTCAATTCCTTTCTTAATTTCTTTTTTTACTTTTCAACATTTATATTTTGTAAAAAAATAAAATATAAATAATAATCGTAATAGATGGTGACTTGTAACTTGAACCATAATCAATTCCGAATTGTGAATGGTAATCTGCTTCGACAATTTAAGTTAAGGGACTCTTGAACTAAGCAGTGGTCATGTCTAATGTGAAGTATCCATTTTTTTGTAATCATAAATGACTATGTATAACAATAACGTCAATGGAGTGGCATTTGCCTTAATCCATTGAAATGAATCATAAGAATGTTATGCAGAGATGTGAAGTTTTCATTCTTGTAATTATTCTATAGTTTAAAATCTCGTATTGCTTTACCCGATACGGGCGAAACATTTCGTTCCACTCGCGGACCGACACAGGCATGCCTCAACGCACCCTAAAGCCCCACGAACACTTCGTGCAGGCCTAACGAGGCCTTCAGATGCATTGATTTGGCTCAGCAAGGCCTCCGTACGCATCGCGCTAGTCTAGATGTCGCTGTTGACATGTCGCAGAGTAGGGTGCCAGGTTCAAAGTTTTAGCTTTTAATTAAATATATTATGTTAATAATTTTAATCAACTCCTATATATGATTCGATAATTAAATTAAAGTCTAATTAAATTATCTCATTAATTATATATATATATATATATATATATTTTAAAAAAAATATTTTATATTTTTAAATATTTAGATTAAATTTGGTATTTTAAGTTTATATATTTTATATTTAAAAAATATTGAAACTATGTCGGCACGGTACTATATGGTACCAAAGTGAATTGTTCCGGTTTAGAATCGAAACCTCGGCCCGGGTCGATATTTTAAACCATGAATTATTCCTTAAAACCTATGTTCCAAGTAGTGGCGGACATGAATTGGTTTATTAATTCTTTGGTTTAGAAAATCCAAATCAAAATTGAACGGAAATCTTTTTAGTTTGTCTTTTGAACTAAACCAAAAATTTTGTTTAGTTTTGCACTTAGTTTGAAACCATTAATTAAAAAATAAATATAAATTAATTTAAACTCAATGAAAAAAACTGGTTTCTAAACTATAACTCTTAAAATTAATATTAAAAGATTGTTTTTAAGGTTAGTGTTAATTATGGAATAAATAAGACCAAGAACTCATAATAATCAACATACTAAATTATCTATAATTACACCTATACATATTATAAAAAACTTAATGGTTTTGTTTGGTTTTAATTGTTTTTATAAGTTCTGAATGAATCCTAACCAAAGTTGATAAGTTTACCTAGTATGCAAATCATAACCAAATCGATAAAGTAAACTTTTCGATTGGATCAATCAGATTTGTGACTGAATTTTTTAATGCTACAAGTATGTAATGCACAATTGAAGTGGCTTTGCATGGTTATTAAGTTTCACCTAAGTTACTCTAGTATTCAGATATCATAGTATAACAATCTCATACAAATAGAAGGTGCGGAATCCTGACACTCTCTGTGAGGTCCTAGTTATGGTTGGATGTGGCATTGCTGCTTCAGGCAGGATCAGCAATTGCAGAATATTCTAGTGATGTACCCAAGACTGTTGACATGGATGCCAGAGGCCATGGATCTACTCCACTAAACACTTTATGGTTTCTCCATGTCCAGTTCTTCCAAGCTGGGAAACCAAAACTAGTCACCCATTCTGCTCCATTCAAAACAGTGACCTGTACTCCTACATCAAAGAGAAGAATTCTCCAAACTTTGGTGGAACCAAAACTTCCTAAGCCTCTTTTACCTTCTTCAATCTCAGAGTGCATGCAATAGCATTTCAATTTGTTCCAGGCATCCTTGCATCATTGAATAATACCTTTTTGAATTTTGTGACTAAACTTTTAACACAAAAAATCAAAATTGCAAATTGAAATGGCTTTGCATAGTTGTTAAAAATCCAATTAGTTATTTTAATTTTTCAGATATCATTCTGTTTGTTTTAATAATCTCCTTGTACAAATGGAGTTAGATGAAAGACGATATTACTTATATGGGGTACTAAATTATTTATTCTAAAAAGGAGTACATGACTGAAAACTGAAAGAATAGAAGAAGCAATAATCCCAATCATGTATTTAGTTTGCAACTAATTTTGTTTTTCTCAGCTCTAGAAACTTTTATTTTGCCATCAAACTTGTGGTTATTCTACAAGGTTCTGATAAAATCTCAGTTTCTTTGTTCTTCCCCAAATTTGCAATTGAAAGGCTACTGAGAAAATGAGTAAAGAAGCCATTTCAGGAAACATTGGAATTGGAATACCAGAATGCAAGGTATGGCTTCTAATTTTTTAAGTCACCATAAGGTTTCTTGTTTAGCTCTTTATACAAACTGCATTAAGTTTAAAATTCAGGAACTTAGATTATGCTATCACAATTGCTTACGCACTAGTTTCACTTATTTAGGTTTCTGTTTCATTTCTTCTAATGTAAAATGTGGAGGTGAAGCAAGTATTCTTTGTTAGTGTGCTTCATGCTATTACAAGTTTCATGATCCACATATTCTACTAGCCCATTTGTTTGGTCCATGAAAATTTTTAATTTTGAATTTAAAAATTTACATATTCTGGTGAAATAATCCCTTTGCAATCTGGTGAATCTCATTTAATAGCCCATTTAATAGCCTATTTGTAATATTCATATTCTGGTGAATATTCCCCCAAAGAGGTGGAATAGTCCCTTTGCATATTAAATTTTGAATTTTGAATTTTGAATTTTCATGAGTTTCATGATATTTCCGGTCTATTAAATGAGATAATTCAATCTCCCTAAAAGTCTGAGTGACTCTCCCAACCCTAGTGCTAACGAGTTCATGGGTGTATCTACTAGTTTAACCCCTACCATTCTAACATCCTCAAAGATAGCTAATACAATCAAATACAGATGCACTCTTCTAAACAAGCCACCTCTATGCAATAAAAGTACTTAAGGTATGCCAAGTCTTTAGTTTAGAAATATTAATGAAGATAAGATTTCAATCTTACAATGCTAGTTGAATCATCAATTATCACCTTTGATGATAATGTACTACACAGACACTGCACCACTGAGTGATCCACGACACCTATGGTATTGTCATATGAAAGAAGAGTTGAACTAAAGTTTCAAACCTAGCTCTCAGAGATGTTTTAAGTTATATGGTGACTTCTTTAGCTTACACATCATATTAGTCTCCATTAAGCAATAGACTCCAAAGATTGCTCCATATAGACATTCTCTAATAGATCTCCATGAAGAAAGATATATATATAAGTAAAAGTGGTATATCATATATCCATGGTGGCAAAAGGCGAATACGCTCGCCCCCAGCGCCCCCGCCAACCCATCCTAGGGCCAACACGAAGGAGGTAAATCACGAGCGGCTACTAACCTTTGGAATAGTGACTAGCACATAAGGGAGGTATTTATCTCGACTATGCCGAGATTCGAACCCCAGACCTTATGGTAGCAACACCTCATGTGCTAGCCACTAGACCGTCCCGAGGGGACGGTATATCATATATCCAAAATATACAAAAAGAGGTTTTAGGGTTATTATGTCTGATCAAGTATCAAATATGAATAGATGCACACTCCTAAATATCCTCTCTACATCTAACCATGCCTCTCCAAAAAATAAATTACGATTTTGAGCCCTCCATACATAATGTATCAATGATGACATAGACCAAATGATGAGCCTTTGTCATCTCCCTACTCCTATGATAATGTTGTCCAAAGAAATTAATCGTCCTCCGATAGATGGGCATCGACGCATAAGTCTACAATAGGCAGACATTGTGTTTCTAGCACCTGTCTGCAAAAGTTGTCAATCCTCCAAATAATCTTGTCGATCTCTAGTGGGAAGCCTCCATTGTGCTAGCATCCTAGAGGTGACTGCATGACTTGGCTAAACATAGGACTTCCACACTATCCAGCCCCTGGCACCCTGGGACTAGGAAGTCATAAGCCCGGGCTACTCCTCCCTCCAATGCAAACTGCTTTGCCAATCTCATGTCACCCTCATCTTTCGGTCTACACATTCGCCCATGACACTGGAGGGTGTTTGGACATCCACATGAAAGACCGGAAGATGTTGTAGATGCAATCAATGATACCCTATGGTAATAACATAATAGATAACCAGAAACTTTGGACGCTCTGAAGCACTGAAATGATAAGTTGTGCCTTGCTTGCATAAGATAATGTCTTCCTCGGTCAAGTGTTGATTCGTCGAGTCAGAGAGTCAGTCAGCAAGTTGTAATCAGATATCTGTAGGCGCTCAGTAGCTAGTGGAATCCCAAGGTATCTGAAAGGCATGGTGCCTTCATGGAAGCCTATGATGAACAAAAGCCTACTCCATGTCATATCAGCAACTCCAATGAGGTAAATATTGGACTTCAAGCGGTTAACTTGTAGTCCAATTGTGTCGAAGTCCTATAAACATGTGATCAATGTGCCCACTGAAGCTATATCACCCTGGCTAAAAAGGAGATCATCTGTGTAAGCTAAATGAGTCATTCTTAGGCGTCCACATCGTGGATAAAAGTTGAATCTAGCCTAATAATACTCCGCTGCAATTGTCTTCCAAAAATCTCTATGCATATCCCAAAAAGGTATGGTGATAGAGGATCTCCTTGTCACTATCTACAAGCTCCCCAAAAGTAGTCGAAACTCCTTCCATTGATGGCCAATAAGGAGGTAGTGGTCACGTACTCCATGATCCATGCAATAAACTGCTCTGGAAAGCTCAGCCCTTTGAGTGCTTCATGAAGGAAAGCCGGCGCACTGAGTCAAAAGCTTTCTGAAGATCTATCTTTGTGGTATATCTCGGTGAAATGAGAAGAGTAGCCGCTAGAGAGAAATAAATGAGCCAAAGTAATCTTGGTCATAAGATAAAATGTATTAAGATAGTCTACCCCATAAATCTAAGTGTGCACTTTACTAGACAAGCTTTGAGGTGATTGACAATGTCGTTAGTTGTAAAGAGCAATTCACAGCTCACAAACTTTCTAAGACAAAGAGGGGCAAGTTCCCAAGTGTAGTTGGAATGAAGTGCATTTGTCTCATCTATCATAGCCCACTATCATTCGGATTTGATATAACCTTTAAGCCATTTTTAGGGATGAAGAATGAGGATAAAAAAGTATAATATTTGGAGATGTAGAGCATAAGTTAAAAAAACATGAGGATGAGATGGAGAGCATAAGATAATGAAGTACCTTTATGAAGGGTAATAAAAATATCTAAATCAGGAGGCAATTCAGGATAGTAGTAGGTGGTTGGAGCATGAGAGAGTTTGGTGGAAGTGTTGGAGCATCATCACGTTGTCTTGGTGATTGTACACTTGCAAGGGAGGGGATGGTTGATGAGTCATCAGTGGGGCCTCAGAAACTAAAGATGGGAAAAATTCAATAGTAGCGATGGGGAAAGATAGTGGTATAGAACTGGAAGAAGCTCTTGAAATGAATCAAATAGAGACATTTGTGAAGGAAAGATTGAAGTCAACTCCAAGAAAATCACATCAATTGAGATAGGCATGATGTGACAAAGGGAATAACATTGGTAACTGTCAAAGATGTACTTAATAGATAGAGGAGATAATTTATCATGGCAGGATCTCTAAATGGATCAAGCAAACACAGCCGAACACCCTTGGTGGAACCATACGTTGTATCTTGTGGAAAAAAAAATACAATAAAAGGAATTTGGCCAAGAAGTGTGGAAGCATACAATTGATCAGAGGATGGCATCAATAAAAGGAGTGTTCGAGCAGTTTCGACTAGATGTTGGTTCTTTTCACCAATACTATTCTACTGAGCAGTATATGAACATGATGACTAGTGGAGGATACTGTTACCCTATAAGAATGATTAGGAGTAAGAAAAATATTCCTTAGCATTACCATTGTCAAAAAAATTAATTTCTATATAGAACTAGGGAAATTAGAGAAAAGCATAGATTGTTCTTTCATTAAAAGACAGTCATTTGAGTGTAGTCATCAATGAAATGACCACTATTTAAAGCCAGCCAGAAGTAGAGTTGACAAAACTCGAACCTTAAACATCTGAATGGACTAAAACAAAGAGTACAGAAGCATGCTTGTGAACACTTTTAGGATAATAGGACATGATATGATTGCCTAAGTGGCAGGACTCACATTCAAGACATTGAAGAATAGAAGGACCATTAGCTTCAAATGAGGAAAAATGGGATGACTAAGATGATTGTGGATTTGAAGAGAGGAAGACGTAGTTGAAAATGTTGATGACAATAGGGGTATGCCCAGTTTATAGAGTCCACAAGATTTATTTTCGATACCATTAACCTTGCCCATTCACAAATTGTGAAAAGAGAGAGACAGAAGTAGAGTAAAAAATGATTGAACAATTTAAAAATTATAGTAAGTGTACTAATAGACGACAAACTTAATGTGAATTCAGGAATATAAAATAAAGAATGAGTGAAAGAGAAACATCTCTAATGTCGTTAACAAATCAGTGTAGCTCATTAGCTATTGTTTTGTGGTGGATTAAGAGTTGAGAAAGAAAATGCCTTGCCAGAAACATATTCAGGAGCTCCTAAATATAAGATCCAGTGAATGATCTACAGGTATAGTTTATGCAAGCCAAAAAGGTACCTCTATGGACAAGTGAGCTAACAGGTTGAGATGATGCAACAACAATTGCCTCGAGTTGAAATAACTGAGTATTCTTCGAAAAAAACTGCAATAGTGGAATTCGTTGAAGCGGACTGAGCAACCATAGCAATGGGGATCTTGTCAGACTATGCAAAATATGAGTAACATAAGAGGGATGACCAGGGGAAATTCATAAAGAGTGTAGCATCTTTGACATGCTCAAGTCTCACAGTGTGAATTCTTGGGTCTATTCTGACGTGACCTTCTAGAGGATAAGTCAACAATCAAAACGGCATGATCAATTGTAGTTGTGGCTCACAATATCCACGTGCACACATTAAAGATGGGAGGAATTGAGGAGCCACCTAGACTATGAGATTTCACTTACCCTAATTCTGGTCGGATTGTATGGAGGAGCACGATGTTTAAGTAGCTTGTCAAAGCGATCTTGCATGTTCTGGATATTAAGTAATTGGAAATAAATCTCTTAGATTAATAGCAATAACTGGAAGCAACCTATGTGAGCGGGCCATCTTGGTGTCACTTTAATGCATCTAGAACAAGCTATCAATAATGTCATAAGCATGAATGATGTCACTCATATAAAGAGCAGAAGATACTCATAAGATCAGTATCAATGAACTATGATATGAGGGTGAGTAATTGAACATCCATCCTTCTCATATCGCTCTATGGCTCAGGAATCTCAGTTGCTTGGGTAATAAGATGGTCGAGCTAACCTTGACCCATGAATTTTACACAAGCTACAACGACCAATGAGAGATAGTTCCTCCCTTTAAATTCCTCCATTGTTATTATAGAAAAAAAACAAAAATGGTAGTGGAATTTATGATTAGTGGCATCAAGGTAATAGAGAGATCTGACATGATTAATCACCACAAGTTATTGATATCCTAGCTCAAGCGGTTGCAACAAACTTAAAATCTAGTTAAGGTTCCAAACTATTGTTTTGGTTCCTTCCAGGAAAAAAAGGAGCACAAGCAAAGGTTTTGAATGTGCTCACACCAAGCGACACAAACTTCTTATTTGTGGAGAGAGAAAGCGCATTGAACAGCATGGAGGAAGGACCTAATGCCCTAATCACATCATACAACATGCGAGAAAGGGGTGAATGCCTTAATCATGCCAGGCAAATCAAAGAGTGATGTCAGATAACACATGAAGGACTGGACAACTTGCAAAAGTAGTGTATACTATACAGACCGATGTGTGAGAAGGATAACGCTGGAAGATAAACTACTATGGATGACACGACAACACTTGTTGTGGAACGCGAACAGACTGTGCTACGCCAAACAACACAGAGCAATGTCAGGGTAGAGATGAGAAGCATGCAGAGGAGTCAAAGGAGAGTCCTGACAAACAAACAGATTGTTGTGAACTGTGTGACAACAGTGTGGGCAGTGGAACACAGAATGATGATGGAATGCTCAAGAACCCTCAAAAGGGGTGGAGCACATATCAATTTGACTTTGATACAATTTGTTGTGTTAGGAGAATTCACCATTTGCACAACCTTAGGTGCACACAATACCAGTACATATTTACTAAAGGGGTACGGAATATTACTAGTAGCTCCTCCATAGTGTACATATTTGCAAATGTCATCAGACTTTTAATTGGGGGTATGAAAAATCACAGCACCGTAACATTTTTTCTTACCATTGATCTTGCAACTATTAAAAAAAAATTGATACAAAAATAAATTCAACTTAATCTATCTACTTGGTAACATGGATTGATAAGATTTATCTAATAGTAGAAAAATAGTTACTTAGATCAATGTACTTTATCTATTCTTTGCGTTATGTTTCCATGGTCAATGTCAAAAAGCTTGATCTTCTCTTGTTATTACTGTAGCAAGACCACAAAAACAAAGTTGGCAATGGAATAAAGATAAAAGCAGACACACATACCACAATCACTAACACAGCCATTTAACATGGTTTGGTCGCCCCCAGACTATTAGTCCACGACTTATAATCCGTATAGTGGATCACCCCTAGAATCTTCTATATTTTTTTCCTCTTCGATAAAGTGTCGGAGGTGAAGAAATATTATACAAGATGATTGTAATATGTACAGGAGACTCACAACAGAGGTTAGAGATTTTGACAATTAAGGCTCAACAAAAATAACAATCAAATGTTCTTTTTATTATCTTGTTCGTAGTCGTTCAAACCATTTTAATACCTCCTCGCAACTATCCAAGCAATTCTAGTGGATCATGATCGTTTTCTGTGATACCTCAATGAATATTTCATCCAAGGCTCACTAATCAGCCATATCCATCAGTCAACTGACCTTGACCTTGACCTTGACCAAATCCAGTGGATCGTGACCTTTTTCTCTATTTTCTTCTATGATTGTTTCATCCAACCTGTATCACAGTCAATTGGTCAACTATTCTATTAGTTTCTGAGTCAACTTTCTAGTCAACTAAACCATCAATCAATTGGTCAACATTTTCAATCGACTAGTATGTTGACTACGATTCATCTAATGATCGAGTCTACATAGGTTGAAAGTTACTGTCACCCGAGTACAATTTGCTCCTAACTCTTAGCTCACCAACCGTTGTCCGCCACTACGAGATCTCTCGTCAAGCTTCTCGTCCCTCAAATGTGTTGAGCTTTCAACTCCCTTCCAATGTCATCCTTCTTGTTCGCTTACGTGGTGGCTCCAACCATTTCACTTGAGCTTCTCGTCCCTTAGATGCATCTAGCATTCGGCTCCCTCCCCTTGTCATCTTTTTGTATCTGCTTACGTACTCTGCTTCCCATGTACAACTGCTACCTCCGATGCTTCTCATTTTGTAGTCTCTTAGGTACACCATACCACCTTTCACCGATCTCAACAGACCCTGAGTCACTAGGTACCCACAACCGTGGTTGTGTCAAATTATCTCATTGTGTATACCTAAATCCCTACACAGTCATAACATAAAGTAAGACCTAATTTAAACCCTTTGTCCAAATATCAAAATCCATGGTCACACCGGACCACTTAGGGGTATATTCCAACATATTGATCACATTCTATGTATTTGAGTTAATACACTAATAGGCTTTTATTATGACTTCTTTTTTGCTAGATCTGTTGAAGTATGGGATCACTGGTTTAAGATTAAATACTACACCCCCTCCATCCAATTTTATTGTTTTGTTGTGATTATAACAAACTATTTTGCAGTTCTACAAAACATCCGGCAAGTGCAAGTATGGGAAATCCTGCAAGTACACTCATTCTCTGAAGAAAATAGAAGTCGCTCCACTAGCATTGAACTTCTTAGGTCTTCCTGTTAGACCAGTAAGTCCACTATTCATTTTGTCATGCTATGTGATCATCCCTGTGTTGCTTTATATTGATTCATAACAAGCATGTTTGTCACATGATTTCACCTCACAAGTTTATATTACATTATAGGGAGAGAAGGAATGTCCATACTATATTTGTACTGGTAATTGCAAATATGCAGCGAATTGTAAGTATCATCATCCTGAACCTACTGTAGCAACCCTTGAACAAGGTGCTCTTCCTGCCTGTCAAATTGGTGGATCTGAGCAACAAATTTCATGTGGTGTGTCGTCACTCCCTGTGACACCTAGCCCAACTCAAGGGGCATTTCATTTCCTAAATCCTTTAACAGCCGCATCGTCGTCACTCCCTTTAACAGAATGCAATGGTTATCAGGTAATTGGCCGTTTATGCTTAAATTATTTTTTTAAAGACCTTTATCACTTTGGATTCATGAATGCACAAGATTTCTCATGCTTATATTCCCAGAGATAGTTGTTTTTCTATATATATATTTCGTCAAAATTTTAAAGTCATATTAACAAACATAATTTACAATCCACCATCATTGGAAGTTTCTTGTTTTTGGAATTATTTGTCCTCGGGGTCCTTTTTTTGGAATTATTTGTCCCCGGGGTCATGGTGTCGCGGTAGGACATCCAGATTATCACCCAGACACCCGCGGTTCGAACCCCAGTTACGACGTATTTATAGGAATTTTTGCTCTAAAGGGGGGGTCGTAATTAAAAGATGCTGGGCTTCTGGACTGGCCGCCGCATGCGCTTCCCGATTTATCCTAGTGGCTGGTAGAAAACTTCCATGGGTCAAACCAGTCACCCCAGAGATAGTCAATGAGACTATACTTCTTTGCTTTTTTTTTTTCCCTTTTGTGAAATATTGAGACAAGATAGATAAATGTTAGAGCAACCCCCCCCCAAAAAAAAAAAAAAACATGCTTAAATAATGCCCCTTCTAGTTAATTTTTTAAAAATAGAAATTGGTGGTCCAATTGATTTTAGATGAATATTCTTTTTGTTAATTTTAAAAATAGATTAAATTAATGAATTAAAATTAATTAATAGGTCGACATTCTATTTGGTTAAACAATCTGATGGATTAAAATTAGAAAAGTTAATTTGTGTTTTCCAAAGACAAATATCAATTAAAAGAGGTCCTTATCTTTCAAACCATTTGAATTATTTCAGTTAGTCAAATTCTTTTACTAAATAATTTGACTAACTGATTGATTTGTTTTTTTTTTAAAATTGCAGGTAGAATTAAATGAATATTTGTCTTTTAAAAAATATTTTTAGTCACTCAATTTGTTTCACCAAACAATCTTGACTCAAAATGATTTTTTTTTTAACATTGCTGAGTATTTTTGGTTCAGAAAATTGAGGGGCCCAATTTGAGCATTTTGGATCATAACTTCTGATTGCTCTAAGTCTGAGTACTTGTAGATATTACCTACCCTCCATGGTAAATTGCAGTCTTGAGATTTACCCAATTGCAGATTTATTAAATGCACTTTACACGTTTCTTTTTCTGTTAGGTATTTGTACATGATTGTTATTTAAACAATGGAAATTTAAACGACTGAGAACTGATGCTATGCCCTTGTGATTAGCAGATAGATCCCAAGAGGCCCGGCGAGACAGAGTGTCAGTACCATTCAAAGGTTCATCCCAGCGATGCCCTCTTACATTCCTAGTAAATACCCTTTCAATAATGCATCTTATTTCTCGTCTCAGATTTCTCATCTAAATGCCCAAGGCAACTGATTTACGTTGGCGAAACATGATGCTTATAGCACAGCAAAGGAGTGATAAGCTACGTCGAGGGATGCCTGCTTTCCCTACTTAATTGGAGACGATGAAAGCTAAGATTGAGTATTGGCTCTCCTGCAGACTTTGTAGAACGAGTATAATATTTGTGTATAAAGTGAACATAATGTTCCTCTTAGAGTTGTAAAGTGATCAAATAAGATGGGGCTTGAAATTTTCTTATTTTCCAGGATTCTTTAACAGTTAGTTTAAATCATCTTTGCACTTGTGGCAACGGCAGTGAGGTTATAACTGAGGCGCTATAAATGCTGGTTGAAGATTATTTCCAAAGACAATGCCATTTAGAATTTTTGAAAGGGCTCCTTTTGATCAATGCAAGGTCCTACAAGTCTAATTATTTAAATTTTGAAGTATTTCTTTAATCGTTTAGGGAGTTTCTAGAAGGGCTTCGGTAGCCCTTTAATGAAGGGTGAAGTTTTATAATTTCTTCTGTTGTGATTATTTATCTAATTAGATGCAAGACCATTTTTCTAAATTAATTTAGAAAATAAATAGTTTTTTTTTAATATTTATCCGCTTTGCACGATCTATTATGTTTTTCTTATCTTTGGCCAAAGGTGCTTCAGAAAATATCTAATAAGAGTATCTTGATTTTTTTGCCTAGAAGCTTAAGTAAATAAATAATAAATATTTAACTTATTATAATGCTTGAAGGTGTAGAACTGTCTCTTGCCACAATTGAAGGTGTAGAATCATTGGATGCGACGATCGGGTGAATAGGCACTTCGATTTTGTCTGTCATTTCATTTATAATTTAAGTTAGCAGAGTGAAAACATAAATAATAACTCAAATCGCAATGCATATACACATCTATGATCCCTTAAACCTTAGCCCCCGGGGTTATGGTACAACAGCAGCGTATTCAGATTGTCACTTAGGTATTACGGTTCGAGCCCTAGGTATGATAAATTTGTAAAAAAAATTTCTCCAAATGAGACATGTAACTAAAGAATGTTGGGTTTCTGGGCTATCCGCTATGAACGCTTCTTGATTTATCTTGGTGTACAGTGGAAAATTTTCGTGGAACCGGATCAATCATCCCAGACTCGACGTTACCCAACCTTGTTAATCATTTTTAGGATCCTCTAAACCCTCGTAGCATCCACATTAAAATCCTCATTTAAAGTCTTAAATTTAAAATGAAAAAATATTTTATTAAATTTAGATATTTATTTTTCATTAATATTAACTTTCTTATAATTTATTATATATTTATTTTATTATTATTTTTTTCTCTTTCTTTTATATTTTTTATTATTAGATGGAGGAGAGAGAAATATTATTTTAATATTTAGGAAATAAAATTCATTCTTTAAATTTAAAATAATGTATATTTAAGGAAGGACTAAGATAACTAATATTTATTTTTTTGTAAAATATAAAATTTAAGATAATTAATATAGATGCTCTTAAAGTGTATTATTCTTATAATCATCTTTATTTTTTCCTTTAAAAATTATCCAAAGGTGAAAAAATCTTTTACAAATTTATTAAGTTACATAATTTTCATCTATCAATTTATTAAGTTACATAATTTTCATCTATCAATGTGTGTTAGACTTTTTTCAATGTGGGCACGTACATGTTGAACTTTATTTAATATCAACGTAACTTTTTATCTATCAGCATTTGTTAGACTTTCCTGATTACTAAAGTGTTTCGTTTAATCTCTTAGAGTGTGTTTGGTTGGGGATTATCTTTAATAATTTTGGTTATTCATCTAAGATTATCAACAAAAATCCTGTTTGATTTAGGTAATTGATGATTCCTGAGTAATGTTTCATGTCCGACACGTCAGCAAAAGGGGCATGCAACTAGGTTTTTCTTGATTTCTAGGTTATCGAATTTTTTTACCCAAAATATCCTCAAATAAAAGAAAAATGTGAAAAAAAAAAGTAAAATATAAAGAAAAAAATGAAAATATAAAAATAAAAAAACGTAAACAAATTTTAAAAAAATAAAAAATCATTAAAAAATAATAAAAAAATAAAAAATGGTAAAAAAAATTTAAAAATATTTTTAAAAAAAGAAAACCCATTAAAAATTAAAAAAATACAAAAAAACATTAAAAAACTAAAAAAACATAAAAATAATAAAAATAGAAAAAACGTAAAAATTTTAAAAAAGTAAAAAAATAATTAAAAATGTCAAAAAACATTAAAAAAATTTAAAAATAGAAAATTGTAAAAACCCTAAAAAATAAAAAAAAATTTAAAAAAAACTTAAAAATATATAAAAAATTAAATTAAAAAACATAAAAATAAACAAAATAAAAAATAAAAAAATATATATAAAAACATGAAAATATAGTAAAATAGAATAGAGTTTAAATAATAATAATAATAATAATAATAATAATAATAATAATAATAATAATATTATTATTATTATTATTATTATTATTATTATGTATAGTTGGTTTAGTAACTAAGGGTAATCTAGTAAAATACTAAACTAGATTATTTATTAAAACCTTCAAACAAATATGTTTTTGTTGCATTACCTAGATTGAACCAAACAACATTTGGTTATGTTTATTTCCCATAACCTTGGTTATATGATTATCTGATAATTACATAACCAAGATTATATATGATAACTTGAACCAAACGCACCCTTAATGTTATATATTCTAATGTAGTGTGTATTGAATTTCTATTCATCATTTCCATTGCGATTATAACTTATGCCATGTGAATCAATTTGAAGACACTATCTGTTCATCACTTATTCTCTAACCTGACAAAGTAGATTCAACATTCTTCTTCATTTATGTCGAAAGTGAAATATGACACCCACGAAGAATGATATAAGATCTAAAATTCGAGTGATACATTACAAGAATTTTTTTTTCTCTAGTTAAATACTGAGTCTCAATTACGATGCATTATAAGATTTTTTTTTCTTTAGTTAAATACAAACCTAAGAATGTTGTGTTGAATAAGTGTGAATGGAGAAAAGGCGGAAGGGAATAAGCTCTATCGTACATGGGACTTTAGTCTCACATTAGGAGTTTCTTGGCATCTTTGTTGGTTTATATTGATTCACATACATTGAGAATGTGAACAAATGCATGGGGAGAGACTCTCTTTCACTCGTGGGTGCGCATGAGGGTGCAAATCCAGGGCCCGGATTGCACTGAACTAAGTTGACTCGTGCGCGAGCGTGACCTGCGCACACGAATGCTGAACCGGTGAATAGCTGGCGTTTGAGCTCTTATATAAGGAAGCTGCAACAACAGGCAAAAGGTTGCGAAGATAACACAGTGAAGCAAACAGAAGCTCTCCTCCTCATTCCCTCCTCTGTCGTGCAACTCTTGCTCAGCAGAGTGCCCGTGGTAGCATTCGGGTGCCACTCAGTTCGTCGTGACTACCAATGCTTGGTGGAGTTCACGGTCGATTGTTGTATCCTGGGAAACAGCAGACCCGAGTAAACCTAAACCTCGAAGCACAGCCGGAAGTGGGTGAATCTGTTTCAAGGAAATTGCTACTCGCATGCCTCGATCAGCTTGCTCGGTCGGAATTTTCGCCCGACCTTTCTACAGACCTGCTCAAACAGACCTGGTCATTCTGCTTTGCTGACCTGGTCATCCTTTCTGCAGACCTGGTCATCTTTTCTGCAGACCTGGTCATCTTTTCTGCAGACCTGCTCAAACAGACCTGGTCATTCTGCTCTACAGATATGGTCTTCCTTTCTGCAGACCTGCCGCTCTGCAGATCTGTTTTGCTGCTCTGGTCTGCTGCTCCACCACTCTGGTCTTCCGCATTGCAGCGCTGGTCTGCTGCTCTGCCCTGCCGCTATGCAAACTTACCCTGCCGCTCTGGTCTTCCGCTCTACAGACCTGTCTTGGTCTTCCGCTCAGGTCTGCTGCTCTGCAGACCTGCTCTTCCACTCTGCAAACTGCTCTTCCGTTCTGCAAATTTAGTCTTCCGCTCTGATCTACCACTCTGCAGACCTATTCTATCACTCTGCAGACCTGCTGACAGTCTGAGATTATCTGCTCAGGTCATTTCGACTGTAAGTTAAATTTAAATTCTGAGTAAATTTTAAATTCAATTAAGTACTCATAAATTTCTGACATTAGATTGTTGGTGTCTAACTTGTTGACCATTTGAATAAATCTCCATTAACATTTCTCGATTTATCCACCGGTAACAAATTTATGTGAGACTGGCCTAACTGGATACCTAGATAGAACAAAAAAAGTGAAAACATGGCACATATTATTAGTCTAAATTTTCCATTAATAGAGGTACAACGTTGTCAAAACAAGTCTTCTTGCCCTAACCAAAGAATGAACACAGGAACACATTCAGTGCTTTTGAGTTAATGTTTGATTAAACTATATTGATTAGAGTTTAAACCTCTCATAAGATTTAATTTAATTTTTTAATAAATTAAAATTTCAATTAATTAAATTTACTTTTTATTGGTTGAAAAATAATAAAATACTATCGAATCAAAATAAATCATCGTTGCTCCTTTTATTTCTAATCCATATGAAAATAACATCTCACTTTACGCATAAGTGGTAACAATTATGAATATGATGCTCAGCAATCAATCAAACACGTCTAGAAGAAACAAGCAATAGAGATACATTCACATTTGCATAAATTCAGACCTGTTCATAGCTATCCATAAACCATATCTCCATAACCAAACAAACACTCCACTCCATGATCGCCATGATGGAACTATAGATATTGTCTGGAAGTAGATGATTAAAGCGGATACATTGATTGGATATCTGCAAGCACTAACAGAAGGAAAAAAAACACACACACACACATTTGAACACTTTCAGAAAGAATCTAGTAGCTGACAAACAAAGTAAATGACAGACCTCTGGTTGCTACTCATATATTACATTTCACAAAGTCAATGAGAGACCTCTGGTTGCTACTCATACATTAACATTTCATCAGATCTATTCATAAAGTTTAGTAAACCCAAATCTCTGCAAGCATATACGCCATGACTAACAGGTTGCAACTACACATTATAGATATTGCCTAGAACTTGATTATAAGTAGATACAAGTTTAGCAACTAAAAGAATACTGAAGATCCCATCATCTTGGGATACCTAGCGTGGATGTTTCTTTGGTTTTGTAAAAGAGCGACCACATATTGGCACATCACTGGAGACACACTACATCTAGATTATGTGAACTAGTGCAGAATATGATGCAAAGACCAAATCAGTGCTCCATTCTATGTACAACTCCTAAATAGATGGTTTAGATCATGAGGCAACCAGTACACAAAGACACATTGTCCTCTCCTTGGTAAAAAAATCTCAACTTATGCAAAGCTGAAAGCTATCTATAGCAAATGCTCCACGACTGTATTTCCATTGATCACTTATCCTCCCAGGTGGAGGTTAGTCATCCTCAAAGAAACTGATGGTACGACTAATCATATTGATTCTTTGAGTGCATAACCTTTAGCGGGAGTCAGAATCCTTGCAGCTGATACGATGCAAGAGAAAAATCTAAGTTATACAGTGTCAATAGGGTCATTCAATCTCTCCTTCCTCGGCTTCGTTCATAGGCACATTTTCAGATTCTTCCTCTTCTTCATCATCCATCTTCATAAACAGCCCGAGTTGCTCTAGAGGGTTACTGCCCCCTAGTCTAAAGCCTCCTATGTCAGCAAGAGAATAGCCAAGGCTCTTCTCATTATTTGATATGGGCATTTCTGCACATGTAGCAGTTCCAAGCATTTCCAGATCTTTAAGGATTCGACAATCATTGATCTCAACTGTCTTTTCAATCTGCAGAGACAGCAAAAGTTGATGTGAAGAAAAAGTGCAATGAAGAAGAAAGTAGAAAGTATTATGAAACCAAAGTACAAACCTTTAACAAGGCTTGGCGCGCAGCTTCTCGCTCTAACTCCCTTTGACGTTTAGCATCAGCTACAGCTTCTGCTTCAGCTCGCCTACAAGCATCCTCAGCAGCTTTAGCTTCGGCTTGAAGCCGTGCTCGCTCTATTCCAGTAGCAGCAGATTGTTCTCAATACCATGAAGGCATAAAACTGGTGCAATCAGATCAAACTCGACAACTTTTGTTACCTTCCTTTTGCTGTCGTTTAATTTCCTCCCTTGCATGTTGCAGTTTTTCAGGATCACCTTTGGCACCCTGATGTGAAGGCAGCAACATATTTACTGACATTAGAACTACAGAAGCATTGTGAAAAGTTTAAATTTACGTCTGAACATAAGCCCTACCTGACCAAGTGTTTTCTCCTTAGCTTTGAGAATTGTATCGGCAAAGCGATTCCTCAGCAAAGCGACTCTATATTGCTTTCCTGGGGATAGGTTTTTCTCAGATGGAGCATGCTCCCCTAACATTTCCAGGGGTAAAAGGTAAGCCGACCCATGAAAATTAAGAGCTTAGGACCATTGGGCCACAGATTTCTTCATACTATTCATGCTTACCCTCTTGGCACCTCTCAGAGTCAATCAATGAAGGTTTCCCATCTGCAGCATTCTCCAAGCAATTCAACTCACTCAAAGGTCCTGCATATTGCCATCATTAGTATGAGTTACAATCATTTTAGTATTTAACATCTTCCAAAGATTATTGGTTAAGATATAATACAACTCACTATGCATATCAAACGGATTCATTAGATCACTTTTCTCTTGATCAGAACCTGCCTTGTTTACTGAATTTTCCTGACACAAAAACAATAAAATATAAAAATTACATCGATTTATCCTTATGAATAAAATATGACAAAAGGAGATATAAGGCAAACATGAAAATGCTAAAACCGAGCATTAATCTGATAAACATATTCCAGATGCCCATTGTTAGGAAGAATAAATTCTGTGAAATCAGTCACTGAGAAATAGACATACCTTCGCACCATCTTTAGGATTGGAAACTTTCTTTGATTCACTTCCAGCAGAACTGTCAGAGTCTAGACAGAGAAACAAACAAAACTTCAGAACAGTTATAGTTGCGATTAGAAGAGAAGAACTCGGGTAGTTTTTTTAAAAAAAAAAAACTTCATTTCTATCAACTTCATTTATACAGATAAGACAAAAAGAACATTGCTAAATTAAACTGTCCAATAGAAAAGATCTTTTTTGCGATTTAATTTTCACTGTTATTTAATTTGTACTCAATTTTATTATTTCTGGCAAATTTAGTGAGTTCTGATCATGTCTTATGAAATCATATTATTAATATTTTAAGGTTAATAAATGAGCCCTTTCACTGTTTTTATGATTCAAGCAATAAGATAACTTCCTCTTCAAAAATTCTCTCCTCTCACGAAATCATTGACTAAGGTCGTGCAACTCTCAGTATGGCGGATCATATCAAATCTTATAACCCATTTTTTAAGCAAAACAATCATACAGTGATCATACAAGACTTTAGAAGCACATCTTTACTTCAAACACTCATTTGTTATCCTATTAATGATATCACTTTATTGAATAATCACTCCATTTCAGGGGGCTCTCCATCATCTACACTCACCTCAACACTTTCCCAATCCACTCTAAAATCATCCATTCCTTTCACTATAGATGTGTCGTTAGCATAGAAGATACTGTTTATTAAGTTCTCAACCTCACTGGTGTAAGTACCCCGTGTAGTTTTGATGTGGTCAACCAAGTTAAGTTAGGTCTGTGTGTGTTTGATCCTTGTGTCTAAATATGCAGGAGTTTAGGAACACAAAAAGTCGAGCGAAAGACGCAACTAACGAGAAGGATGACACAGGAAAGGAGCCGACGGGCTGATCCGAAGAACGAGGTGTTGTGGAAGAGTATACAAGTGGACGAGAAGGACGTGCACGACGCTTGAGGGACGAGAAGCGGGAGGAAGTTTGCTCGAGGAGAAGGTCGAAAGATGGGTCCAGTGAGCCTAATTCCGGATCGACGAAATCACCCAGGCGATCGGAGCAGCGAAAGAGCCAACGGGGAGCTGCTAGAGGCACCTTCAATGTGGTTGGAGGTGCCTCCGCGCCATTATATGGGAAGGCGCCTTCAACCCTTTGAAAGTGCCTTAGACTGGGCAAAATGTAACCATTAACAAAAATAAAACCAGACTGGGCAAAATGCATCCTTGCTAAGCAAAGGAAGAGATTCATTTTAACTTTTGATCGTAAGCAATTCACCCCCTCTTGCCGACCCCGCTGCACCAACAATTGATATCAAAGCCCAACCGTTTTAGAAGGATTAACCGTCAACTGAAGTACAAAGACGATGGTTGGACCTAGCATCCACCCACAAGTGTTTGAGGGGGAGTTCGCGTTTTGGAAGCAACAAATGGAGGTATTCTTTAAGACATTTTAATATTTTATTAATAATGAAATATGATTTTGAAGCACCAAAGAACAAGAACGGAGAAGAACTCGAAAAACACCTCTAGGCCAAAAAGCAGCGCGACGAGTTTATGACAAACGGTAAGGCTGAATTTCACCTTATGAGCATACTACCAGTTGAGAAACTTGACAAAATTGACAACTACAAGAGTGCAAAAGAACTTTGGGAAAAGTTCTTAAAACTCTATGAAGAACTAAAAGAAACCGAATCTAACTCCTCGATAGACACCCCAAGTCATTGTCCGAAGAACCCAAGACCAAGGAAATTGTTGGAACAACATTTATAGTCAAATACCAACCTGAAGACAAAGAAAGCTCATCCGAGATAAGAATCGATGAAGTGAGAGTCTTCAGAAGAAAGCAACGACGAGGAGAGAGTATCGGACAACGAAATTGTAACGGTAAGTAAGGTGCGTTCACGACCTCCTGAGGAATTATTTGAATTCATTAAAATACTTTCTAAAAATATGATGGATTTAAAAAAAGAGAATGCAAAGTTAAAATTGACTTTAATAAATACATGTGGCCTGGAAGACTTTGATAAATTAAAAGATAAAATGGAATGGCTAGAAAAAGATAATTCATACTCAAATTCTTTACATGCTCCGAAATTACAAATATCGTCGAAAACTTAACTGGTATTTTAGATACCATAAGGATCAAATTATAAAAATGGAAAAACAATTAATTCCCAGAAAAAATTTGATTAGTCGAGGACATAATTTATTTTAGGTTCCTAAATCTTGTTTAGATAATTAAATAAATTTTTATTTGCATGCCTAAATTATCTTTATGTTATTAGACAAAGTAATACATGCTAAAAATTTAATTTAGCTGATTTATTCTTATCGATAAAATCAATCATTTTTGTTATCTTTCTGATCAAATTTTTTTGCTCAAAATTTTATCTGCACAAAATGAATACATTCTTGAAATTTTTTCCGTTGAGTTGGTTTTTTTTTTTAAAACGGCATTTTAAAAAATATTTCGTAAACTTAATTTTCAAATTTTTTGAAATAGATAACGAATTTCTAAATTTTTTTTTCAAAATAAAAGATTAATTAGTAAAGATAGAATATTTTTGAATATTATATCTAAAACATGTTAGCTATATGTAGAAAAATATTTTAAATTTTCTAACATTTCATTTTATTTTTCCTAAATTTTATTTTGATGTGATCAAGGGAGAAGTACAAGTTAAGGGGAGTAAGAATTTTATTGCTTAATACATTATGAATTTTATTGCTTAATTCATTACAATATTTGATTCTAATTACAACTTCTTTACATAAGTTATATTATTGTATTTTTAACCCTAACTTGAACTTGGATTGATGTACATCAAAAAAGGAGAGATTGTAAACTTAGGAACACAAGAATTCAAGCGAAAGATACAGCTAGCGAGAAGGATGGTACGAAAAAGGAGTCGACGGGCTCGGTGCATCCAAGGGACGGTGCTGCGGAAGAGTACACTAGTAGACGAGGAGGACGTGCGCGACATTCGAGGGACGAGAAGCCGGGGAGAAAGTCTGCTCGAGGAGAAGGCCGGAAGATGGGTCTGGGTGAGCCCAATTCTGGATGAACGAAATCACCCAGGCGATCGGAGCAACGGAAGAGCCAACGAGGAGCTACGCAATTGCTGGAGACGCCTCCATGCCTTTCTGTGGGAAGGCACCTTCAACCACTCATGGAAAGCGCCTTCAACCCTTTGAAGGTACCTTAGACCGAGCAAAATGTAACCGTTTGTGAAGATAAAACTTTATCTTCGCTTGTCTTGCTGGAGGCGCCTTCTTGTTGAAGGCATCTGTTGATGCAATATCCCCTGGGTCAAGTTGACCAGGTTAACTAAGCCTGAATTAGCTCAAACTTGAGTCTTGATGTTTGAGTTTCGATGTTTGACAATATATAAAGATTGCAGATGCAATCGTCCAATTAGGGAGATTGTTGATGCAATTCCCCTCTGGTCAAGGTTTGACCAGTTAGATGTAAAGAAGAGTCAAGTAGGTCAAGGTTGATCAGATACTTGACTGGGAGTCCTAACTGGAGATTAGGCAAAGGGAACTCCTGGTGAGTGAAGCCAGGTGAAAGACCTAGTGAGTGAAGGTAGGCAGTTGAAAAATCCTGGTGAGTAAGCCAGGTGAAAATCCTAGTGAGTGAAGCTAGGTGAAAGTCCTGGTGAGTGAAGTCAAACAGGTGAGTCCCGATGAGTGAAGCCGAGCAGTGGGAAAACCCTAGTGAGTGAAGCTAGGTGAAAATCCTAGTGAGTGAAGCTAGGTGAAAGTCCTTATGAGTGAAGATAGGTGAAAGTCCTGGTGAGTGAAGCCAGGCAGGTGAAAGTTCCGATGAATGAAGCCAAGCAGTGGAAAAATCCTGGTGAGTGAAGTCAGGTGAAAATCCTAGTGCGTGAAGCTAGGTGAAAGTTCTGGTGAGTGAAGATAAGTGAAAGTCCTGGTGAGTGAAGCCAGACAGGTGAAAGTTCCGGTGAGTGAAGCCAAGTAGTGGAAAAATCTTGGTGAGTGGAGTCAGGTGAAAATCTTAGTGGGTGAAGCTGGGTAAAAGCCCTAGTGAATGAAGCCAAACAGATGGAAAGTCCTAGTGAGTGAAACTAGACAGGTGGAAAATCAGTGAAGCAAGGTTGACCGGACACCTGGTGTTGAGAAGTCCAAGTAAGTCAAAGGAGTGACCGGATACTTGGCACGAGCAAATCAAGATGGATCAAGGGTGACCGGACATCTAGTGGAAGGAAGTCCAAGTGCGTCATGGAGAACCGAACACTTGGCATGAGACGATAAGTCCAAATGGATCAAGGTTGACTGGACACTTGGCACGAGAAGAAAAGTCCAAGTGGATCAAAAGATTGACCGAACACTTGGTAAAGAAATCCCAACGAGTCAAGGTTGACCGAATGCTAGGCATGAAGAAGTCCCAATAGATCACGATTGACCGGATGTTGGGTTTGGGAATCTTGGACTTGAGTTAAGCATGTCAAAGGGGGGGCAATCGTCCAATCGATCAGCCGATTGATTGGAGGTGTGCTGCAAGTGAAGGCTAGCCCAATCGATCGGGCGATCGATTGGGAAGCGATGTCGCGAGCACAAAAGGTTCGTCAATCGATCGATGGATCGTGACTGGATTTCTCACGCAGACGCGAGAAAGCTGAATCGATCAACCGATCGATTCAAGCTTTTCCAGCGAGAGCAAAGGCGCTCTGAATAGATCAGCTAGCCCCCCCCAATCGATTGGCCAATCGATTAGGATATGACCGTTGCGCAGGTAGCGAGCTTTGGACGGCTGGGATGGCACAAATCTCACAGGAGCAAGCCTAATCGATTGGGAGTCCTAGAGGCGTAGTGTATAAAGTCGTAGCGAGCTTCCTTCTCAGTAGTTCCCTTGAGACTTCTTCTAGCGCTTACACGATTCTTCACTACTACTCACGAGCGGACTCAGAGCTTGGAAGAGAAGTGTTACACTTTCCAAAGGGTCCAAAGGCGTCTTCATCAACAAGAGATCAAGCAAAAAGAGGTTTTTCATTTGTATTCTTGTATTTTCTTCTTACGTGTGTTGTATCTTGTTGTGTGAGTGTCGTACGAGGTTTCTCCACCTCCGGTAGTTACCGAGAAGATGTGTTTTTCATAGTGCAGAGCGTGTCATGTGTGGATCCTTGGATTAGTCACCTCTTCTTGAGGTGGATACCAAGTAAATCCTTATGTTAACATTGTGAGCACCGAAGCAAGCAAACAAAGCGCGACGAGCTATTCAACCCCCCCCCCCCTCTCTAGCTACAAATCGACCCTAACAGCCTCTTCCAGCCTCGGATAAAATTTTTCAAGGACTATAAAAAAACCCCTGGACCTAGGAATATTCAACAACTTCTGTATTAACTTTCCTAGTCATTTTTCAGCTATCAATGTGTGTAAAAAACTTCTCCGCCTTCAACAAAAGAGTTTCTTAGTGAGTTTTTCAACGCTTTGGATTAACAATCACCTAGGTTGTAACCAAGTAAAGCTCTGGCCTTTTACCTTATCCTTTAAGTTGTTTTCATTAATGTTTATTGTCTATATATTTGCTTAATTTAATTGTGCATCATTGCTAAGCAAAGAAGGGGAGCCTTGGCACAACAGTAAAGTTTTTGTCATGTGACCAAAAAATCACGGGTCTGAATCCTGAAAACAGCCTCTTGCAAAAAGCAGGATAAGGCTGCGTACAATGGATCCTTCCCCGAGACCCCGCATAGCGGGAGCTTCGTGCACCAGGCTACCCTTTTTATCATTGCTAAGCAAAGTAAGAGATTCATTTTAACTTTGATCATAGGCAATTCACCCCCCTCTTGCCGTCCCGCTGCACCAACAACCAGTACCTTCTCTTAATTATTTATGAATCGCATAATTAAGCCCTCTTACTCTTCCAATGGAAATGAACCATGAATGAGGAGATATCTGCACTTTTATCATGTGAAACATGAAAGCTCATTCTTCCACTTCGTGATGCATATCTTATTTGTTGTTATTGGGTGCTTTCACTTTAAGAGTTATCCCAAGAATAGGGTAACTTGATATAAGGAAAAATTGATTGATAAAGGATATACTCAAAAAAATAGTGGAGATTACTTCAAGATATTTTCTCTTGTTTCTTATCTCAATTCAATCAATATTTTTTTTCCTTGATAGTTGTGTTTGGTTTCAGAAACAACCAATTCTATAGTCCAGGTTGTGTCCAATTATAAGATTTGTGACATTGAAGGATTAGTCTTTTTTCAAGTAAGTGGTACACATTAGATGATTAAAAATGACCAAATGTTCAAAAGACAAATTTGTTATTGATGATCTGAAAAGGCACAAATATTTAGGTTAGAAACTAATTTGTAGCTCTGGAAGTATCTGAAAGAAAATGTAGTTGATCTTTTGCTAGAAATCAGTCTACAAATTTGCATATTGAATATTTCAATTCCCTAGCTCATATGTTGTAGAAAGAATATGATTTTGAAGAACATACTCATTATTGAAGATTCTAAAGTAACTCATTTATCTTACAGTAATTAATCCAGATATATCTTCTGTAGTTGATGTTACAATTCAATTCATAATAATATAATTGACACATAATCAGTGAGATCATGTAGAATTTTAATTGATGATCATGATTTTACAAACTAGAGCAATGAACATGCATTGCAACAATAAAGAGTTATTTACATTCCAAGTGATTTGAGTTGCATGACAAACTAAACACTTCAAAAGTTGATTGTCACTTCATATGAGATGTTATGTCCAAGAACACCAACACTCCATATAACTTCTTTAAAGGATAAATTGCTAACATTCTTTATCAAACTACTAGTCTGAACTCACTTGATGTTTTTGGGTAATAAGTTAACCATGATGGATATTTATGCTTCATTTTGTGATTGTTAATCTAACATCAATTTTTTGATTAATTAATCAAGTATACAGGCAACATAGACACATATGTTGTCTTCTTGATATCTAAAACTGTCTGGTGCACGAAATTCCAGCCAATGCAAGGTCCCGGGAAAGAGTCTATTGTACGCAATCTTATCCTGCTTTGCAAAAGATTGTGTCCGAGACTCGAACTGTGAACTTTTGATCACAAGACATCAACTTTATCGTTACACCAAGACTCCCCTTCATTATGTCTTCTTGATGTTATAAAATAATAAAACCTACATTATTTAGATGGCATAGCAAGAACAATACCAAGAAAAGTCAAAACAAACCAGTATTCTGTAAATTTAGTTGAATCACCTAGGAAGAGTTAATCTAATATCAATTTTGTTATAAATTAATTAAGATCGCAGACAATATGTACATATCTGTTGAGGTCTTCTCAATGTAACAAAATAATAAAAGCAACATTATCTACGTGTCATGGCAATAATAATATCAAGAGGCCAAAACAAGTCAGTATCCTATAAATTTAGGTGCATCACCAAGCTTTGCTTAAGAACGTCAATGACCTCATGATTTACCGAAAAACAAATTTGAGAAATGTAAGAAAGCAACTTCAGCAAATAGAAACAAAATTATATAAATTGTTGGACTATATGGATCAGAACTCCTATGTATAACAAGAGCTGGAGAATAAAAATTAAACCAAAATAATATTAATAAAATCAAATATTACAATTCATATCATACTTATGATATAATTCGCATGTAAAACGATACCATTCTCAAATTTGAATCGGAAGTGAAAAAATTGTGACAATTCCATTCAATTTAAAACAATTCGCAATGAATCTTAAATTATATGATTCTAAAATAAGAAATAAAACATATTAAAAAGATAAATCTAACCCACTAAAACAAAATTTACCTCATTAAGAACTTATATTAAACCCCACATACTAGAAACGACATAGAAGGAAAAAAATCTTGTTAGTGGAAATGCATAGTTGATGATAGCCAATCTAACAATAATTGAGAAGAATAAATATCGTCACTGTGAATAAAATGAATAACAGCAAAATTGATAGTGATTTAGAAGTCATGACATGTCTAAGCTATTTTTTTTCCATTTGATGGCAATGATTTTTCTGTCAAAAAATTTGATGAAGTTATTTATTGCTCATTCTATTTCAATTCTTAATGGACATAAGAAATAATGATTTGTAGATTATCATAGATAGAGAAAATGAAATTATATATCTTTGTTATGAATTAACATCAATTTAATCTATTATGTCATGATCTTAAACGAATTGTTATATAAAACTATTATGAATATGTAGAATTATATTTTAAACTTTTTTTATTTTTTTATTTGATACTTAAGCTCATGATCCCATAATTCATCAAAATATTTACAATATAAACCTCAATTTGACAACCATCGGTCTATAAGTGCTGAGAATTGGAGTTAATACAAGACAATAGGAAACTAAATTTTCTGCATTGAAGGACAAATTTAGAGGTCTGAAAGTATAGTAAACTATCCAGATTATATATAACAATATAGAGATAGATGCATTCCTAAGCAATAGCAGGTCATTAATAAACAACATTAACGATCAAATGCCTACAACTATATTCATTGCATTAAAAAAAATTTGAATATGCCTAGTAATAAGACTCTAATACTGTGTAAAAAAATAATCATAGGCATCACTCAAATTTTCAACTAATATGGAATTCATGAAAATAGAACAAAAATCATATTGACAGAAAAAATTTTGTTTCTTTACCATAAAAATATGCAGCAAACCTAACATAATCAGGAATACTACCAAAGTATCAAATCTCACCAAGTAGGTGAAATGTTCTTAGTAGAACAAAAGCACGTAATGAAGAATATCAATATCACACTTTGCAAAAGAAAAAGGACTATAAATCTTTGACTCGGTATTGCTGATAGTGATAATAGTAAAAAAGAGTATACAATCTCGTGAGTACAAAAGGTAATACACACCAGTGGAAGATCCTGAATTACTAGTGTAACTGCTTGAGCTGGCACACTTGATTTCTCTAAACTTTGAGTCCTTTCGAATGTCCAAGGTGGGGTAATTAGGTATGAGAGGATCATCACCACCAATATCTATATCCTCTTCAACAGGATTATTGCCTGTAAATGGCCAACACCAGGTTAGTTTTCAAACTCAAAAGCCACTTATGTCTATCAAAGAATCATAGCCAAGCCAGAAGGCAAACCTTTGTACTGATGCATTACTGAGGTGCTAATGCCATTTTCAGAAACCTGCACGACACAATGATGACTGTAGTAATCCAAAATATAAAGACCAAAACCAAAATCCTAGTGAGATATTATCAGAGTGCCTACCGCCGTGTTGCACTGCTCAGATTTCACCTGTTGTCTCACATCTCTCTCCTGTAAATAACTATCCAGAAGCTTCTGTAACTTAAAGAGTGTAGTATCACCTAAAGATTCGATATCAATTTCTATTTCTCCACTGCTATCATTCATATTGCTTTGCTGTCTCAGAAAATCAATGATATGATTTGGAAGATCTTCCAAATGAGATTCCAAAACACTAGTTAGTCTATGTTTTTCCTCATTTGTCATTTGGCATTTCACCCCTTGGGGCACACAATCAATGTAATCATTATGTGATTTCTTCCTTTCGCGAGAGTAAACTTCCAACATGCAGAGATTTTTTCCCTCTTGGGATGACACTGCAGATTTTGGAGCTTGAATTTCTTTCTTACCATGTGCACCAGCTGCAGCTAATTTCTTTTCTATTGGTTTCCAACGAAGTTCAAAGTACTTGCTCAATGTATCTGCCATGAAATGGACATCATTTGTGGGTGGGTTATATGTCATTGCATTGGTAAAGGTAAGCCTCACGTCTGCAGCAAAATCCCATGGGCTGGAGTAACCACCTGAGCTTATTTTAGTTTTAATGGTTCCCAAATCCATTGGATGCTTAATAACAGTATAATAGTCAGGAATATTCAATTTCTTCACATCTACAGGACTGTTGAAGACCCAGGCGAACCGTTGTGACATTAAGCGCTTTAGAAGCCCCTCACATTGCTTCATCAATGCCAAACTTGAAATGTCTACAGGAGGCAGAGGAAAAGGCATTTTTGAAGATGCTGACTTTCCTGAAGCCACACACTTTAGCTGGGTAATACTCTTTGGATCAACTTCTTTCTCACTCTCATTGACTGAACCAGTTGTAACAGTGCCAACAGTTGCTAGGTTTGAGAAAAATTTCTTTTGTAACATTTGGATCTGATCTAATTCTGATTCAAATCTAATTTTGAGTTCCTTTCTTTGAGAACCAGATATTTTTGTGAAAGAAATTTGTTGAAGTGGGACATTAAATCCCCCGCATCTGTCAATGTTTACACTAGCACACTTCTGCCTCTTCGCAGGACTGGTATCATCAGATTGGGCACGTATGGAACTGCCCACACCCTCTGAATCATGCATCTTCTCAGCATCATGTTGACAGTCAAGAAGAGAAGCACGTCCATACCCTTGAGACAATTTATGAGATTTTTCCTTCAACGCAAATGAAAGATCCTGTGAACATCCCTTCCTCTGCTTCTCTTTGGTGTATTCCATTAGCACTGTGGGTGCCATGTGGTCAATCCGACAGGACTGTTCACATCAATCAAAACCTTGCATGAGGTCAAGCTTACAGCAATATATTTGCTAAAAATAATTTTATTGTCGTATTTTATACTTTCCGAACTCAGTAAAACATCAGAAGTTATCAAACCAGACTCGGCTGACGAGATAAGATACATACAATATCCAGTTTAGTGCTGATCAGAACGGATTCACGTAATGAATGATTGAGCTGGGAATTAGCACAAAACCAAATTGAGGCGAAGAAATTATCTAATTCACACCAAATTGCCCATTCTTCTGAAACCAAACTTACCAGAAAACAAAAGGACTGTTTTTTACCAAATATTCCAGAAGCTAAAACTCCCAAATTTTTTCCTTTGCTGGTACCCCTGTCACCGTAATCTAACCTAGATTCACATAAGACAGAAGAAACCCTAAAAAGGAAAGGCGTGAGAATCCGACCCACCGGCGTCTCCAAATCAAAAGGAAAGGTTTCTCATCTAATTCCAGCACAAAATCCCAGCCAGATGCACTCTTGAAACACAAATCCAAATCGAGAGAAAAAACAACAGAAAAGGAGCATAAATCAGAAACCTAGTTCAGAAGACGACCACGCGTCCCACATGAACCCCTGCAAATCGAACGCTCCCCTCTTCTATCCCCTCATTCGCCTTTTCTCCCTTCGCGTTTCCCCTCTCTTCTTCAACGAGCCTTGCGATGCCTACAGCGAACGCAGGCGGCTGAGTCTAGATCCAGAACCGAAGCCCAACAAGCCGCCTCGACCTCTCAAGTCTCGCCCTAATTTATAGAACGCGGACGGCTCGCTTCTGGTCAGCGCGGTGCTGGATTAGATCTTCACCGTCAAAGTTTTAAATCTGACGGTCCAGAAGGGGATTTCAAGAATAAGGAGAGTTAAAGAAGTGGCGGTGAAAAAGGAACTTTGGATTCGATTCCGATTTTGGTAAAAAAAACAACAGAAAACGGAACGTTCAGATACCTGCAGGACGCTTTGTAAAATTTGTTTGCCAAATGGATACACGTGTCATATAGTATCAATAAACTTGTTGACGTGTAATATATTTGTTATCGATATATTATTTTATGCAATTAATAAAGTGAAAATTCTAACTATGCATTAGTATAAACATATTTTTTGGAAACATATTGATAAAATTATATATTTTAATTAAATTAATCATGTTGGAGTTCATTTAATTATCTTGATAAGGGCACTTAAACTTGGAATATTTTGGAGCTGATTTTATTATTTTCAAAAGGCATTCCTTTATTGCTACTCTGGTGTCAAATATGCTATTTTTATATGGGAATATAAAGTGATAATGTTGATTCAACTTATGTGATATATCTTAGGCTTTAATGTAGGATGGAGAAGTACGATAGATAGAGACAGGGTGAATAATCAGAGGGGTAGTCAGCAATATTTTCTTTGATGGATAGAATATTTTTAAATATTAATTTAAACTTCACATAATAGAAATAAAAGAAACTAGAGAAATATATCAAATTCTTATTTAAGTCATATTTTATGATTTTTTTAATACATTCAACTTGTTTATGATAAATTATGCATCAATACCTAGAGCAATACCCCTCTTTATATAAACAACCATGGTATCGACTAGAAGGTCATTTCCCATTTTATTACGAAGTGGTATCTTAATAAGTTTCATCTCTGAAAAAGTTCATTCTGTAGTTGCTGTAACTAAAAGAGTCAAAACCAATCGAACCATTCTATCAATCAAACGATAGACGTTCTTCTGGCCAATGTTTGGCACAAATGATGCAAATAATCAATATTTTGAAACTATGCATGACGTGGTACATCAGACTTATAATGATCCAATTCTCTCTCCAAATCTCCTCTTTCTTCTCGACTGAAATTGTGGTAGTAAAACTTATCAACAAGAGAACAAATGTTAGATAGAGAAAATAATTTGAATCCATCAACGAGACTCAAAAGTATTACTAAGAGTAAGAAGTTTTATTGTGCCCTCCAGAAATCTCGCTCAATTCCATCAATTGAAAATCTATTATTGCATTGAATATTTCAAAATGATAATGATCATGAATTGTTATATTATTTTTCTGTTGGCAAGAACGTTTTGTACCTCGTGTGTAGCAATCATCAAAGTCGGGCACCTCAACATCATTGCTTTTACAAAACTTCAACACACTTCAAAGAAATTCTTCCCATCTATCATCTCGAATTTGCTGAAGATTTAGTCTAGTAATAGAAACCAAATTCATAGCATTCAAAATATCTATGCCATTCTTCTATAATGTCTGACACAACTTATCTAATATTCCCAAAACTTCATGCATCAAAAACAATACAAATACAAAGTCAAATGATTTTATATCCAAGTGCAAACCTTTAGCGTCTCTTTGAATGTTCTTATTGAGACCTTTGTCGACAAGATCTTGAAGAAGTGTACTCACTGAACCAAACAAACCAATGAATCTCCTAACAGAATTGAAATGTAAATTCCAATGAGTAGCTCTAGCTCATACCAAAGAACAATCTTAATTAGATTCGGAATTAGTGTCAATTTCTCCTAATTTTATCAAATCATTAATTTTAGCTTTTTGAATATATTTCAATTGAAAATGGCATTTAGCAAATGAACCAACAAAATTAATAGCCGAAGTTAATGTTGAAAAGAAATGCCACACATCATGCACTTCTTTAGAAACTGCAACTAAAGCAAGTTACAATCTATGAACAAAACAATGAATATAATAAGCATGTGGAGAATCTTTAAGAAATAAAGCCCGGAGCCCATTCCATTCCCCACGCATATTACTTATGCCATCATAGCCTTGTCCCCTTAGATTTTTAGTTAATAGATTGTATTGGTTGAATACATTGTATATCTCTTTTTTCAAAGTTAATGCACTCATATTTCCAACGTGAACAACTTCAAAAAAATCATTCTCTAATGAACCCATCCCAATCAACATATATTAATGTTGTGCTCAAAGGATATCCACATATCTCTACAATGGTATGATATTGTCCACTTTGGGTCTAGGCCCTCATGGCTTTGCTCTTAGGCTCTCCCCAAAATGCCTCATACCAATGGAGATATCCTACATCCTTTTTAAACCCATGATCTTTACCAAATTATTCTAATTTGAGACTTTGATTGAACCCCAGCAATCCTCCCCTCAAACGAATGCCCGCAATTACTCTTATGGTCTGGGCCTCTCCGCGAGCATCTAGTCACTCTGACCTACTCTGGGCCTCCCCGCAATCATCCGCACCCGATCACCTTGATCCCTGTGAACATCTGGTTACTTTGACCTACTCGCCTCCCGCAAGTACTGGTCACCCTGACCTGTGACCTGCTTCAGGCCTCCCCGCAAACATCCAGTTATCCTGACTTGCTCCGGGCCTCCTCCGCGAGTATCCGCTTCTAGTCACTATTGACCTACTCCGGGCCTCCTTGCGAGCATCCGGTTACCCTGACTTACTTGTCTCCCCGCAAGTATCTGATCACCCTGACCTGCTTTGGGGCATTTCCCACAAGCATCCAGTCATCCTGACCTGTTCCGGACCTCCCCGTAAGTAGCTGGACCCGGTAAATCTTGACTTGCTTCGGGCCTATCCGCGAGCATCCAGTCACCTTGACCTACTCCGGGTTCCCCGCGAACATCCGGTCATCCTGACCTACTTTGAGCCTCCCCGCGAGCATTCAGTCACCCTGACTTACTCCGAGCCTACTCACCCTCAACTTCGTTCAAGGTCGCCCCACTTGCATCTGGTCTGGATCATGGTTCTGATACCATTTGTTGTGCCCAAAGGATGTCCACATATCTCCACAATGGCATGATATTGTCAACTTTGGGCCTAGACTCTCATGACTTTGTTCTTAGGCTCTCCCCAAAAGGCCTTATACCAATAGTGATATTCTACATCCTTTTTAAACTCATGATCTTTACCAAATTCTTCCAATGTGAGACTTTGATTGAACTCCAACACTTAAAATGATAGCCATTTGTTTTTTACTTGACTCATCAATTGCTTCATCAACGAGAATACAAAAACTTGGCTTCTCCAATTTCTTCATGAATTTTATCCCTTATAATATCAACAATAATTTTCAAAATCTCTCTTAAATTTCCAATGATGTATACTATGCATTTTTGGATGCTTTTTCTAAAATACTACTAATTTCTGGATTCATTCTTCCCAACAAAGTTACCAATTCCATATAACTTCCACTTTTTTTAAAGGCAACTGATTCATCATGACCCCTAAAAGCACAACCTTGCATTGCAAGAAACTTCACACTTTCTATGGACACCTTTAAGAGCAATCGATTTCGCTTAATTTGCTTAGAAGATTAATTTTCTAATCTTCTATCAATATGCTGATTAAGATTTTTCAAATCTCCTAATTTTTACATGGCAAAGTTATGCCTTGAAATCCCATCTCCTTCATGTCTCTTGAATGGACAATTTTTACAATTCACTCTTTTCCAATTTTTAAATCTCATGACAATGAATGTGTCAAATTGTACTTAATTAATGTCAAAGACATAGCAAGGATAACAAAATGTACTTTGCTTCTCAATTGAAAATTCAAGCCATGCATATTTTTGAAACCAAGAAGATTGGAATCTACATTTTAGAAGATTATTTTTCTAATATTCTATCAATATGCTGATTAAGATTTTTTAAATCTCCCAATTTTCACATGGCAAAGTTATGCCTTGAAATCTCATTTCCTTCATGTCTCTTGAATGGACAATTTTTACAATTCACTATTTTCCAATTTTTAAATCCCATAACAGTGAATGTGTCAAATTGTACTGAATTAGTGTCAAAAACATAGTAAGGGTAACAAAATGTAATTTGCTTCTCAATTGAAAATTCAAGCCATGGATATTTTTGAAACCAAGAAAATTGGAATCTACATTTTTGACCTTCACATTTAGTAAAAGGATAATCATATATAGGTTGAATTGATCCTTTATCAATATATACTCTTTTTACCTTATCTTATAATTCAATAAGATGTTGTAAAATTGGGATGTGAATTCCAAGATCAAAAGCATATTGCAAATTGTTACTTGGAAGTGGTTCATCAAGAGTCTCATTTTCAAGTCTTGATCTTATAGCAAACGTTGGTTCTGAAATACAAGGAGATATATTATTTGGCCCATTTAAATCACTTGTTAATTCATCATTATTCCTTTTGAAGAAATCAAAGATTTTTTGATTCTTCATTATAATATTTCGATCAAAATAAATTTTATAAATTTAATTTATTTAAGCTAATTCAATTCAAATTGCAAATTCTTTACTTTTTTTAAACATACAATTTCAATTAAAAAAAAATCAGCACGATTATAAATATAAAATAACAAGTAAAATCATTTTTGAAAAATATGTCTTTAGAAAAATGCTTCAAGCATGTGGGAAGCTAACAAATGAAATAAATTTTTCTACATTTTTAAATATGAAGATAAAGAATTTTAACCCTAAAAATGTTTACAAATTTGTCTTCTTTAAACAAATATAAACTAGATATCAAATTCAATATTTACATTTTCAATCCTAAATATTAGAAATTATAAAATCCCCAATGTTCAATTTCAACCCTAGAAAATAAAAATCTTAATATATTCACACAATATTTTAAAAAAAATGTAATCTATATAATTGATTATACTATTATATATAAATAAATTTAAAACACAAACCTAGAAGAATTTTTATTTCTTCAAACTTTTCCAAAGTTGTTCGTCTGGTCTCGTCAGTGCGTCACTTCTTCTGTGAATGATTTCAATCGGTTGCTTTAATGCTTTGTCAAATAATAATTCATCAATCTAATCTAGACATTAATAACCTAGGCCTCTAAATTGAAATGGGCACTTGATTTAATAATTACCTCTAAATGAACTGGGCGTTAAACATATATATACCTAGCTTAAAATTAAAAATTTCTACTGGGTTTGTGCCCAACTTTGCCCATATTATTCTCCACCCCTATGAATATCGATCGTGACTTTTTTACATTTATCCTAAAATAATAGAGAAAATGCAGCGGAAGTAAAAAAATAAAGAAAAAAAATGATGCTAACAATTTCTTTTTTACATTTATCGATCGTGCCCACTAAGATTCCTTATTTAGTGGTGCATGTCCCTTTAACTAACTGAGTATACTCTTAGTTACTATTTTTAACTTTGATATCATCTTATCCCATATCATATTAGAGTCACCGTATATTTCACATAATATTTGTACTCATACTTTTTCCTTAAATATATTTTGTTTCTCATCCTTTAACTTCCACCACTTAATTCTAGGTGTCGTATATTTTTTTTTAATATTGATACTGTGTTTGAGACGTATATCTAATACTACTAACCTATATTGAACAGTTAAGCTTTCTCTAGGGATGACCTTGTAATCTTTACAAATCTTTCTATCCTTCTTTCTAACCATAAGAACGTCAATTTGCAATTTATTATTTCCACTTTTGAACGTGATTAAGTCTTCTTCTTTTTTCTTAAAAAACATATTAGTTAATATAAAGTCATATACTATCGTAAAATCTAATATAGTTTTCTTTCCTCATTTCTCATTCTAAACCCATAATCCTCATGTACCCTCTCATATTCCTCATTTTTCATTTCGACATGCGCATTTACATCACCTCCTATTAAAATCATTTCATTTGACTTAATATTTTATAATATTTCATCTAAATCATCCCAAAACTTTGATTGGTAGCTTCATCTAATTCTACTTACAGTACATATACATTAATTATGCTCATAGTTTCTTTCGCCACTATTATATTAAGAGCTATAATTCTATCCTTTTTCTAACTACTCCTACAACTTCATCGTTTAATGAACTATCTACAATAATACTACTTCATTTCTTGTATTACTCTTTCTTGTAAACTATAACTTAAAATCCGAGTTCTCTATCAATTTTACCTTTTCACCTACCCATTTTATCTCTTATACATATAAAATACTAATTGTTCTCTTAATTATCGTATCTACTACCTCCAGTGATTTATCAGTGAGGGTTCTTATATTTTAAATCTTAAATTATTAATTTTTTTATCATTTTTGTTCCTATCCAATCTATGATGTGAGAACTCTTGCATATTTAACATTACACGCAAGTTCTCATAAAGATGTAGCAGTCCTTACCGATACATTATAGTTGAACCCTATAATGCGAATTCTTGTATATTTAGGACTACACCTAAGTTCTGAAAATGTAACGGTCCTTGTCGAGATGTTACAGTGGACCCCACAACACATTTCTTCCTGGGAACAACCTAGCATTAACATAATAATTTAATAAATTCATTCATTGAATATTTATCATAATTTTAACACTAGCTGATAACCTAACACAATTCTCCTCCTTTATTCAGACTTTGGGACTGAACATGACTAGTTGGTCATGGACAGAGTTGTGTAATATATTATGTTTGTATAAAAAAATTAAAAAAATATACCCAGAAATATATATATATATATGCCCTTTTTTTAAATTGACTAAAGATATATTTGTTATTGACCTTGATTATACAGATCGAGTTCAATGTATAAAACATAAAAAACAATAATTATTTAGGAAAACATATTTCTTTACAATAAAAGAATCCTTTACACACCCTTATTTTCATATATACAAACAAAATTGATAGGTGCTATTTGATAAACAAAAGATTCTAAACATTCCACTCTTTAGTCAAATAGTTTATCGCCCATTATCATCCTAAAAAATTTCTAAACAATAAATAAATATATATTATAATATTTATGATCATGTTTATACAACTGCCCTTATAGCTCAGTGGTAGAGCGTCAGTCTTGTAAACTGAAGGTCCGTAGTTCGATCCTGCGTGAGGGCAGGATTATTTTGTAGTTTTTCTAGTTGTTCGATCCGGCCAGAGGCCAATGTTTTATAGTAGAAAACATTTTTTAATTTTCTGTCTATTTTTAAAAAAGGAAATGATATTTAATTGTGTATGGTGTTTTTTTTATAAAAAAAAAATTATTACAATTGGGACTAAAATTTATCATCTCTTCTTCAATCTGAAGAAAGGGAGGAATGGAACAGGGAAGATACATTTCAAGAAATTTTAGCAAAATAGATTTGATCTTAAATTCTAAAAAAAACACATGATAAAAAATCTAATAAAAAATAACTGAATGGAGATTGAGATTCAGCAGGACGATATGTTCATTGAGTTACAAGTGCCCCTTTTAACATTTAATTAAACCAATGGTTAGAATTGGAATTGCATTTACTCCATACACTAATTAATTGCTTAGTTAGTTAGTATTCATGTGGCATTCTACCCTTTTTAATCTTCTTTTAATCAGTTAAGACTCTATGTATCCACTTTTAACACATTTTAAAACATTTTGGTAATCATGTAGTTTTAAACTTATAATTTCTTTCACTTAGTTGTTTTCTCTAAATATATAATGTATCAAGGCAATGGACTAAACCTTAGTAGAAACAGTTACAAAATATATATAACAAGTTTCTCGGTTAATAATTATACATTTAGAATACCAAAATGAAAATCGTATAATTAATTCTTATAACATTCTATGAGATTAATCTCTAGTGTTTAAATTAATTTTTTCTTATTATCATAAATCTCATACATTTTCTGTTAGAGTTTATTTCTTATTTTTAGTTTACTATTTCTTTTGATACAACAATTAGATAAGTTAATGTTGTTGTTATATTATATTATATTATATTATTATGAAAAAGGCAATGAATAAAAGAGGCAAGGTTTAAAAAGGGAGAAAAGAGTCAGAGACAAAACAATGCAACTTTGTAGCCAAAGATAGCATATTATGATTTTAAAAAAATGCTACAAAAAAGTTATTAACTAACAAAAAAACAGCTGCATGACTACAACGACAGAAGCATTATTTACATGCCAACATGTAGATAGGCCAAACAGAGAATGCTGGACAAGAGATTTCCTCTAGCACTCTTTGTTATCGATACCCAAAGATCATTTCGATATGAGTGCAGTCCCCAACATCTCAACAAAATGTGCATCCAGTGTTGCACATTATTCGGTTAAGCATGGCACTTACATAGGTGCTCAAATTTCAAAATGAACACAATGCTAACAATATCACATAGAAATGTGCATAATGTTGTAAGCCAACGGTGAAGCTGGATGTTCACAACACACGTGATGATGAAATTGAGCACCATGGACTTCAACCAATAGTTCTTTTAACTTCATTGAGACGAGAGGACTGTAAATTCACACTAGTGTGCCGCTTGGCCTTCTTCAACCTCGCACTAGCAATCTTCATCTGCAAGCTCAACAATTGGATTCTTGACATCATGCTCGAATTCACACTACATGATGTCTATCTAGCGCTAGCTCCTTCCTCTTAACAAATCAATCCAATAATGATAATGATAATCCAGATTAGAAACATGCCAAAACACTAATCAGATCCAATCTAACAAATTCATCAGAAGTCTAACTCACACAATTGCTTGTTACAATCTCATATGGAGCATATTTGAAGTCAATAAGGTAGTTTTCTGTACGTCTCAGATGGTGATTGCTACTAACAGGGTTTTTTTTTCTTCCCTATTTCATTTTCTACTACTTAGCCTGCTCCTCAAACCTATCTTGGTCTAATAAAGTGAACAACTGGCATGCAGCTTGAATTGCAACTTGAAAACAGTGTTCATAACTTGATCCTTCAACAATTTAAATACAAGGCTTGCATTAACGTTGGAAACATTAAGTCACTAAACAAACGGTAATGATAAAAATATGTTGTTGAAGTGACAAACAAGAAGACATGGTTGCAGGAAAGGGGAAAGGGAAAAAAAAGGGGAAAGAATCTGAACACTCTTAAATAACAGGCTTTAAATGCATGAATATACTGAATTTTGCAAGTAAGAATACGAAAGAAGCAATTTCGGGAGATGAAAATTTGACATGAGCAAAACACAATAATAGAGACTAAAAATAATGTTCTGCAAAAGAAAAAAGATAGAAGAGTATGAGAAACTGTCCTACAAATATTAGTCAGGAGTAAAATATTTACCACAGTGCCATGGAGTACTAGAGTTCCATTTTGACTATAGCAGTTGACGGTTGTTCTATCGTGATGGGTGAATATTGGAGCCAATCTTTAGCACAAGAAAGGGCTTCCACCGTCTCAGGTCGTAATGAACTTCGGTACTCATCAAGTTCTCTGCTTCCAGCCCCGGAGCCAAAAAAGGAGCATTCTGGACTTGATACAGGAATCGCTAGGACATCTCTAGCCATCTTGGATAGAGTAGGATACTTAATATTGTTGAGTTTCCACCAGTTCAAGATATCAAAGACATGAGTCCGGGGGACAAGGGACTCTTCCAAGTACTGGTCCAACTCAGACTTTGTTGATTCATTCACAGCTGTCTCAGAGAGATAGATATCAAAGTCCATAAGCCCATAGCCAGATACATTTGGAGAAGAAGATAGATTGCTGCCGATGCCATTCATGTGATTATCATCACCTTGATCTACATAAGGCACTAATGGAAGTGACTGGGAAACATACTCCAGATATAACTGATGAACACTATCATTCACTATCTTAACATATCTGGTAGAATCATCACCATAAAGTTTTGAGTAACTAAATTCAACAAGCTTCAACTTGAAACGAGGGTCCATAACTACAGCAATTGCCAGGACAAGGCTGCAATCTCTCCAATACTCGTCAAACATTTCATGCATCTGCTTTGCGGTGCTGCTCACCAGGGGATCCTCACTTGATGTTCCATTGGTAAGCTCTAGCAGGATCTTATATGCTTCTGGAAAAAATATATTAGCAGTTCTTTCCGGTGTTCCCATGACATTGTTTGCAGAGTCATGTAAAAGTTTCAGGTATGTGCAAACAACCTCAACCTTCTTCCAGTCATCAGCTGACGGTGCTTCATTATAGTTATCATCACACGCGTCTAAGGAAGTGAATGCATCTTTATACTCCAAGGCAGCATCAAGCATGAGATAAGTGGTGTTCCATAATGTTCTAACATCAAGAGAAAGTGCTTTGGTGCCAGGAAGTCCAATTCGCAAGGCAATCTCAGAAAATTTTTCATCCCGCACTGGTGATGCTTTTACAAATTTCACACTTTCCCGAATGTTGTATATTATACCATGAATTGAAGCAGTCAAAACCTCTGCAGCTAGATTAAGAATATTGGCATAACAACGTACAACAAATAACTGACCTCTCAGTACCACTTTGTGCTTCTTTGAAAGATGATCTCTAAGACTAGCACTATAGATTTCATGTGACAAAGAATTGTTAGTGACAGTAATCGCAAACAACTTAGTTTTCATATTCCACTCTGAAAGGCTGACACTAATGGCTTCACTAAGAGCAATTTCAGAATGAGGAGAAACTACCATCATGAAGTTAAGCATTTTCTTTTGCAGCTTCCAATCACTATCGATGTAATGTCCAGTAAGGCAAATATACCCAAGAGTTTGACTAGTGGTCCACAGACCAACTGTGAGGCCGACTCTTCCAGACATATTTCCAAAGACCTGCATGAGATGTAACCTCTCCTTGTGATATACGGATAGAATTTCACCTTCCAAGGCATTGGCATCGACCATCCTAAACCGTGGTTGAATACTCTGAACGAACAACACAAATGCAGGCTGTTCAACCATGTCAAGAGGGTATTCGTTCAGAATTATCATCTTTGCAAGAAATGTGTAACTCTGTTCCTGGTCAAAACCATACCCAAATGAAGATGTTCTATAACGTTTTTTGGGTGGATCAGTAGTGTCTACATCACTTTTAGCACCTGGTGTGAGAGCAAGCTGTTGCTTCTCAAGACTTTTAATTTTAGGGCAGGAACCCATAGAAATATGCCTTTTGAGATGGCTGGTACCAGCTACCTTCGATCCATTACTGTATGCAAAAGTTTGTTTGCAGAGTTTGCAGCATGCCCGTATGCATCCTTCAGATACAGTTTCAACAGTAAAGTGTTCCCATACCATTGACTTTTTTTTCCTATGCCTTCTAACAGGTGGTGTTTTTTCCGTGTTAATTAGTTCTGCATCACTTGCTTCCATTATGCTGCATGAAGTTTAGATATGATAAATTACATTCCTTAAACACAATTAAGTCCAATTGGTAGAATAAAGATAGAAGAAATAATTCTCAAATCAATACAAGCACTAATGATGCAGTCTTCAACATCTAGCAACACTCAACTCAACAACAAAAGAACAAAGTTTCAAAGATGGAAGGTCCAATGTTTTTGAGGTGGCCTTTATAAATAAGAAAAACAAAACATTCGCTCCAACATTCCACTTACATTGACAGTGATAATACATCTTTCATTTGCACTTAAGTGTCATTATGATACCTGAACTAATGGAAAACAAATATGATACATAGAAATAGAACCCTGCAGTTATTCACACACGCCTACATACTGACAAAAAAAACATATATCTGCAAATTTATATATAGGTAAGAATGCACATAGAAATTCTCCCATGTCTGAGAAGCAAATAGGAAGAAAAGTCAAGATGCAAGAGGTATTTTCGCAAGAACTAACGCAAAACCCATAGCAATCGAAGGTGCAACTTTGCAACTCATACAAATTACATAGCAGTGAGAGAAAAGAACAATCAAGATCAAATGGTACAATGCAAATACATCACAAGAGAGAACTCACACAAAAAAAGGATAAAACACATATAATATTGAGAAAAAAAATTAAAACATTAACATAGCACCTGTAACAACTTAAAAAATCCCCAAAAGAAAATGAAGCTATATCAATTATAACAAAAAAAAAAAATGCCCCAGTAGAGTGGGCATTCACCAAAATAACAAAAGAAACAATATATGTTAAGTTGATTGAGTCATAAAATGTCAGCGAGGAAATATTTAGCAAGTTTTATGCAGCTCACTCTACAGATCAACATGGATAAGCTATTTGGCAAATAGAATAGATATTAAAAAAAAGAAAGAAGGATGAATTGTCTGTAGGATGTAAAAATATCAATTGCTCATAACCATACCTCTAATATAAGATTTGAGATTGACAAAACAGCTACATATTCAGAAAGATTCCAAAATACTGAATGGAAATGTATGATGATCAACTAAATTTGTAAGGATTTTTTAGTTATCATTGAGTTTAACTACACTAACAGCCACAACAAGATCACAAAAGCCAAAAATAATTACAATTATATACCTCTCTTCTATAAGAAGACTTTGACTATATGCAATCAATGATATAGGAACACTTCAAGGTATGAACAAATCAGATCTAACAAGTACAAAAAGAAACCTGAACTACTCAGGCCCTTCTGTTCCATACCTGATGAGTTTGTGTATTAAAAAAAAACACTCTTTAATTTGGCAGCAAACACAAGACATAATGCACCACAGCAATCAGATAACAAAACATTTTCCCCCAAGATAAACTTCTATATCGGATAAACATATAAAGCCCCCAGAAATAGATTAATTAGAAGTATTAATATAAAAATTATCCAGCTCATGAACACTTTCGCTTTCAAGAACATGCTTACAAGTAGACTTACTCTGATGCTTGGTAAATATTGAAACAATGAGCACACATACGATGTCTAAGGAAGTTGTATCATAACCTAGGAAAAGATTGGGACAACATGTCCGCATTATCTAATTATTTATTTGAATCTCAACCCGTTAAATAGAGTTTATGAGGTCGTATTGTACGAAACCGAAAGCAACAGGAACGGCGTAAGTGAGAAGAAAGCGTGGGAAGAAGACTGCTAAAAGAAACCTCTGAAAAGAATTGCTTCACGAGAAGAGGAATTTCTAAGAAAACATCGACGAGAAACGGGAGAAGGATCTACCTCAAAAAATAAAAAATAAAAATAAACTCCTCGAGGAAGAATACAAGAGCACCGGGCAATTCAACGGCGGCGCCGCCGCAGATCGACGACGGCAGGGGCGGCGGCAATTGGAGGGCTAGGTTTTGGGCCAGCGATGGTAGACGAGTTGGGGCGGCGGCAATTGGAGGACTAGGTTTTGGGCCAGCGGTGGTAGACGAGACGGGGCGGCGGCGGTAGGTTTGCGGACGCTTTTGGGCCGAATCCGTGGCCCTAAGCATTTCTTTTATAACAAACCCGGTTGGTTCACATGGACCGGGCAAAAAAAGTAATATAAATCCACTTTTTCTGAATATTTTTTTTTTAAAAAAAAATCAAAAATAAACCTCCTCTTAAATACCGAAGCAGGTTGCTCGTGCCCATTCACAGCTAAAAATATTTTAAACCTCTATAAAAATTGTAAAAAGGAACCGACCTTTTCAATACCTGTTTTTATAGTTTTTAAAATTTAGATTTGCAATAGCTATTTTGATGATCGATGCATTGTTTTATAACCATAAAAACTAATCACAGAGATCAAAATCTTTGTTCGAAGGCTTTCTATCATTCAAAATCCATCTTTAAATCCGAGAATTAATACATAATAAAACTGAAGGGACGACGACAGCACGCAGGCTGCATTTTTATTAGAACAATTAGGAACGGAACAGAACAGAACAGAACATAACTGAACTGGCACGAATAATCTAGGAAGAATCTTCGAGGAAAGGGTAATCGGTGTATCCGACGACCGGATCCTGAGTGTAGAAGGTGTTCCTGTCATACTTGTTCAGCGCCGCATCGAGCTCGAATCTCTTCGGCAAGTCGGGATTTGCCAAGAAATGCCGAGCATACGCCACCAGATCGGCGTAATCCTCGTCCACGACCTTGTTGCCCTCTTCGCGATCGTACCCTCCGGCGACGATGAAGGTCCCCTTGAACGCCTTCCTCATCGGCAGCAGCTTGTGAGGGATCTTCAACTTGCCGTCCACCATCTCCATCCTCGGCTCGAGCATGTGGCAGTAGAGGATGCCGTGCTTGTTGAGCTCCTCGACGACGCGCAAGGCGAGGGCCTCCGGTTCGGAGTCCCAGCAGTCCATGAAGTCCAAGAACGGCGACAGCCGGATCCCGACTCTGTCGGCTCCGATCTCGTCGGCCACCGCCTCCACCACCTCCGACGCGAACCGGCAGCGGTTCGCTATGCTGCCGCCGTACTCGTCGGTGCGGTCGTTGCAGCTGTCCTTCAGGAACTGCTCGATCAAGTAACCATTGGCCCCGTGGATCTCCACTCCATCGAAGCCTGAATCCAGCGAAAGGCTTAATTAACGGCGTTCGGATTCAGCAATCAAAATGCTTGAAGAATTGACGTACCAGCTTCAACGGCGTTCCTGGCGGCGGCCCTGAACCAGCCGACGATTTCAGGGATCTCCTCGATGCTCAGCCGGCGAGGACGAGAGTAGACTTCGTTGCCCTCGGGCAGCGCTTCGATCGGAATCTGCTTGTCGCTGCTGGAGATCGGATCCTGACCATTCGGCTGGTAACCATTGTGGGAAACTCTCCCAACGTGCCAGAGCTGGCAGAAGAGCACTGCGCCCTTTGCATGAACAGCATCCACAATTGGCCTCCATGCCTCCACTTGTTCTTTCGTCCAGACTCCAGGAGTCTCTGGGTATCTGTAAATGAATTGTGAATCACTTAATTAAACACTTAATTGTGAATCACTTAATTGATCAATGGAATTGGGGATAGAAGTTTACCCTTGAGCAGTGTCTGAGACCCCTGTTGCCTCTGTGATCAGGAGACCCCCGTTGGTGGCTCTCTGGGAGTAGTAGAGAACAGCATGAGGCTGAGGAACGTTGCCGTAAGATCTGCATCTTGTCATTGGGGCCATGGCGATCCTGTTTGAACAAAAATATAATGATCAGTGACACAAATAATCCTAGATAATTCAGTAACACGAGAAAGAAAGAATCTAACTGACCTGTGAGGGAGGTCGAACTTCCCCATCTTGTAGGGGGTAAGAAGAGGAATGGATTCCATTCTTGAATGGCAGAAGAGAATGCTGAGAACGAGATCAAAATATTATTAGCCCTCTTTCGGTGATGAAAGGATGCGATGAGTGCTGGGCATTTATAAGCTCCAGAGTGGTTGACCAAACAAGAAAGTCAGTTCACTGTTCATGGTCAGAGATCTTGCAGGATGATTGGTTTTTATTTTGTTTACTTCGTGGGTTAAGAAATTGGACTTGGCTTAGTTGGCCACAGTATCTGGACACTTTTAGAGGCCGTCGTATCACCTGAGAATCTTGTTCTTGCCATTTTATACTCCAAAATGATTGTTTAATCTTATGGGGTTTGTTAGTGGATACAAAGCATGATTTAATTAAAAAAAGTTTTTTCTTTTGTTTAGTTTCATCTTCGAACAGCAGCCAGATCAGATTCTATTGGGAGAATCAATACCAGTTTTTTTTAAAATAAGAAGATATTTATCTTCTTTTTGTGAATTTAAAATAATAAAACTGGTGGACATGAGAGAAGTACAGGATGGATGCATGCAAGGTTAACGTCACAATTGGATCTTGCAGTCGTATGTGATTTGATCACGAGTGATCAAAGTTGAAACGTTTTGCTCAAAAAAAAAAAACAGCTTTATTATTATTATTATTATTATTATTATTATTTTAGTTTAAAAAATGATGAATTTATTTTTTGGTAAAAATATAAAACTATTCCTTTTTATTGAAATAGTTACCTTTTATTTTTATTAAAATATCATTCTAACTCACCATAGCATATTTATATTTTAAAAAAGATTTTTTTTTTTATTACAATGAATGATAACTATTACACCACAAATAATTATAGTTCATAATTCCTATAATAATTGCAGCGGCGGCCGCCCTTCCCCTCCATGGACTTTTCTACTCCTTTTACCTTTTTTTTTTTTTGTTTTTTTTGTTTCTTTCGATGAATCAATAAAAATTGTCAATTGTCTGCATTTTTGTTCTTATTTGGTTGAAAATATAAGATTCTCAAAATTTTGATTATTCTCTTTGAATTAATAACATTTCCAAGTCTTTCCGAGGACAGTCGATCTGAGAATTTCCAAAAAATAAAGAAATAAATAATCAGACCTGATTTGATTTTAAAAATAATAAAAAAACAACTAAATTATATTTAAATTAGTATCAATTAATAATGCCCTAATTTTTTATATCTTTGGGCAATAAATAAGTAATTATTAAATTAAGATGACATGATTTCTAATGCATAATCTTTTTTTTTTTTTTATGGATCCCTTCCTTAATTTGTACATTGGATCGAGGTCAAAATTTGACCAAAATTAACTACGATCTTTTCTGTGTTCATCTTCTCACTAAGGTTATAGTTTGAATCGAGCTAGGTGACCGAAGGTCGTCGACAGTGGACAGGCTGCCCCCTGGTAGGCGCCATATAGTCCACCCAACCATCGGCAGCCTCGACTCAATGTAAACTATAATTTTGATGGGAAGATCGTAGCTAATTTTAACTGGATTGATTCTGACCACGATCTGATGTATAAATTACTAAATGGACAAGGAAAAAACTAAAAAAAAATGATTAATCAGGTTGGGTAACATCGAGCCTGGGATGACCAGTCTGATCCCAAGGAAGTTTTCCACCGGCCACCAGAATAAATCGGGAAACGCTCATAGCGGCCAGTTCAATAGTCCAACATCCTTTAGTTGTGTGCTCTATTTAAAGAAAAAATTTCTATAAACAGATCATAACTGGGGTTTGAACTGTGATTATTTGGATGACAACTTAGATATTCTACCGTTATATCATACTCCTAAGAGCGACTAGAAAAAAAACTAAGAATCATGGATCAGAGTACCTGAACTTATTTGTTAGTGCATGTGATGCCCGTTTAAATTGAAGTTTATATGGAAGTTTAATTTTTATTCAATTCATTGTCAATATATAATTTTTTATGGAAATACTCGTGCTAAATTATGTCAATACTCGTGCTTACTTATGTATTGGATAATATGAACGAGGAGAGGAAGAATAATGCCTTAATCTATTGTAAGCAGTCGAAATTGAAATAAACTGATTTGATGCCTAATTGTTGACTTGAAACGTTAGGATCTCAAAGTCAACGCTCCAACATAAGAAAACGGAAGATAGAAAGTTGACATTTTGCAATTAGAGATATGTCAATGATGCCGTGAGGGAGACGTCGGCATATCGATTATACATTTTTGCATTTGATTTTAGTTAAATTATGTCTTAATATTAATTTTTATCAAGTTAATGAGGGATTGAATTATTCCTATTAATTTTCTGGAAGCTTATCTCGCAGACTTCTGATCACGTGAATTTTACATTTTTTCTGATCAGACATATCAGCGGCATAGCGAATACAGATAAAAAAAAGGAAACAGACATATCGGACTTCAGGACAAACCCAACAACCAAAGGCTACCGAACAACAACAGAGTGATCCTAGTCAGTCGAGTCAGGGTACTTCTGGAGCATCTGGCCGGCCTCAGAAATCGAGGCGGACTTTCTCATGACGTTTCCGGTGATCTCAGCAAAACCGGAAACAATCCTCTAGTGACATACACTGCACCCAATGTGGATCCAGAGATCATGCCACATCAGCCTGCTCCCTGGGATAGTCGATTTGCTATTATTGCAAATTGTCTGGGCACATGAGCCGAGATTATTCACTGAAGCATGTGGCTTCTGGGGTTTCTATTTAGGGAGGATAGTTCAGTCAGACATGGACTCAGCGAGGGGGGCAGAAAAGCCCAATCTTTGCATCACTAATAGAGGACACAGCCCATCCTGCAATAGCAGCATATGGCATACTCGGATAGGAGCACTCCAGTGGCCATACGGTATCACAGAATTTTATTTCGGGACCTTAGTATCTGGCGCAAGGGCAGTATCAGTCGCAGCCTCAACCACTAGTGCAGTATCAACTGCAGCCCCAGCCACTTGTCCAGTATTAGCCGCAACCTCAGCCACTAGTACAGTATCAGCTACTGCCTTAGCCACTGGTTTAGTATCAGTCGCAACCCCAGCCACTGGTTCAGTATCAGTCGCAACCCTCACATCCATCTTTGGCTCAGTATCCGACACCCTCCTAGTGGCAGGCTTAGGCTCAAGCTTAGGCGCAGCAGCCTTAGCAGGGCTACCACCTCCACCCCCGCTAGAGATTGGACGAATTAACGTGGTTACCAGAGATAATGCACAGCGAGCCGACATATCCATTTTCCGCGATACGGTTTTACTTTATGCATTTTCTGTTGATATGCTAATTGATACTGGTAGTTCGTATTTCTTTATTTCTCGTGTATTTATGAGGGAGATTGGTAGACTATCTATTCTTAGACCACAACGACTAACCATTTCTCTATCGTCCGGTGATACTTTAGACATTACTCAAGAGGTAAGAGGATGTCCATTAGACTTTGGCAACAATATACTCACTGTAGATTTATTAGTACTGGAAATGATTGAGTTCGAGATTATCCTTGGCATGGATTGACTGTCAGCATATCATGCCACGGCTGATTGCCTGACGAGGGAGGTCATATTCCGACTTACGAACCAACCCTCGTGGGATTTCACTAGCATCAAGGATGACGGTATATCGATCATTTATGCGATTCAGGCTTAGAAGCTACTGTCACATGGTTGTCAGAGATTTCTATTGTCATTAATTAATGCTAACGACAACAGTAAATATAAGCTCTCAGACATTCCATGGTCTGAGAGTATCCGGATATATTTCCAGATGAGCTACCAGGCTTGCCTCCCGAAGGCAAGTGGAGTTTGCTATTGAGCTAATTCTGGGGATCACATTGACATCGAAAGCTCCTTATCGTATGACACCGAAAGAGTTGGACGAGCTAAAAGTCCAACTCCGGAAGTTATTGGACAGGAGATTTATTCACCCTAGTGTATCTTCGTATGGTTCTCCGGTATTGTTTGTCAAAAAATAAGATGGTATTATGAGGTTGTGCATCGATTATAGGTAGTTGAATGCAGTGACCGTCAGAAATAAGTACCCCTTATCACGGATCGAGGATTTGTTTGATCAGCTCAGAGGTACATCAGTGTATTCTAAAATTGATCTATGGTCCGGATATCATCATCTAAGGGTCAAAGATTCTGATATTCAAAAGACAACATTCCACACCAGATATAGACATTATGAGTTTTTGGTAATGTCATTTGAGCTTGCTAATGCTTCAGCGGTTGATCCTGTCCGAATCACCGAACCAAAGGACGCTGGGCACGTGGCGCGCTCCTAGTCGAGGACGTAGGCCTCCGTGTGGTCGCACAAATCTCCGGCGAACCTGCACAGAAGTCGGGCCGGGAAGGGTTCCCGGCGTCGACCCTCCGACGCTCAAGTCAGGCAAGCAAATAATGCAAAAGGTGGCTCCAGAGGTGATTTTTCGCGTACCTGCGGCGAAGTAAGAGGCTCTATATATATAGAGCGAGGAGAGAACTAATGCACGTTCAAGGTGCGGACGTGTCGGCAACCCATACCTCGGTATGTACTTGTCGAGAGCTTACGACACCATCCGCTCTGATCCGAGCATGTCTTGATGGGACAACAGACACCTGTTGCAGTTAAGGGTATGGCGTAGCCATACGACACGGCGGAGGGTGTTCCTTCCTTACCCACCGCGTAGCCGGACGTCCGTCCGTGCCGATCGACGTCCGTGGCCAAGGACGTCCGTCCGGCCGGCGAAGACGTCGTCGGCTTAATTCCACAGTGGTAGGGCGCCCGTCCCTCCACTCGGTCATTATGTATCGTTTCATTGAGCGTCGGAACCTGGTCCTTACCGGTGCCTTTACTACCGATGTCCCTTTCTTCTAAATCCGGTCGGCTCGTCCTTCTCCGCGGGCCACTGGGCCCTTTGACCTCCCATGGTGTTGACCCCTCGTTATGGGATTCCGGATTCTTACCACCTCGAGTCTAGTCGAAGGAGGCGAAGTCCGACTAACTGGACTGCCGATCTGATTGAGCAATGATCCTTGCATTAGTCCGCTCGGCCAGGCATAAGGATGCTCATCCGTTCGGCAGTATCTTGTCCGTGCCTTGTGCTTCTCTCGGAATCCATGTCCAATGCTCCCCCCCCACTGTTTATCACGTGCACTGCGCACGGAAAGGGGAGCTCATTAAATGCAGCCAGTATCTCGCTGACACGTGGCGATCGTGCGCTTGTCAGCGCATGGCGGTGGCGTCACTTCCGATGGGACAGCCGCCGTTTGAAATGAACGGCTGGATGATGACCTCGTTATCAACGACCTGGATCGGACGGTGGAGGTTGCTTCCGGGCGGCAATATAAAGCTCGCGGCTCCGCTTCCGCCGCCGCCTCGCTGCTTCATTCTCCTCCGGCACTTCTCTGCTCGTTTTCTCTTCCGGCGACCTCGCCCCTCAACTCTTCGGCAAACCTCAGCCCTTCGTCGATCATCTTCTTTGTTTGTAAGGCCTTTTTTCTTGTTCCCAGCGTTTTCTTCTTTTTGTTACCCGTTTCCTTCAATCGGCTTTTCTCCATTCTTTGCTCACCCCTTCCCTCGGAATCCTATATTCTCGTCCCTTGACCATGACTAGCACTTCACAGTCGACCGGCGGCGCTCCTGGTCTATGGTACACGACCATGGAGAGCCGTTTTGATGAGGAAGACGCATTGCGTCTCGTCCGGACCTATGACCTGCCGACCGACCACCAAATAGTGTTAGCCACATCGGCCGATCGGCCTCATGAACCGCCGTCCGGCACAGTGCTTTTCTTCCGAGACCAATTTCTGGCCGGACTGCGTTTTCCACCCCACAAATTTTTCTTAGAAGTCTGCAACTATTTCCGCATTCCGCTCGGCCAGGTAGTTCCCAACTCTATTAGGCTGCTGGGCGGAGTGATAGTTTTGTTCAAGCTGAACAACATCCCCTTGGACCCAAAAATATTCCACTACTTCTACTATCCCAAGCAAGCTGAGTGGGGTACCTTTGTTTTCCAGTCTAGGATAGGCTTCGTGTTTTTTGATCATATGCCGAGCTCCAACAAACATTGGAAGGAGCATTTTTTCTATATACGTTTTCCCGAGCGGCCGACTTTCCGCACCAAGTGGCAGACGGCTATGCCCTCGCAACCGGAGCTCGGCAAGTTTAGAGGCGACGCGGACTATCTCCATGCAGCCGAACGGCTAGTCGGTCAGCGCTATCATATTGACGAGATGCTCCTTCCGGGAGTAATGCATATATTCGGCTTGTCTTCTATCCCAGCCGATCTGCCCTACAGCATGAGTAAGTTTCCTTATCTTCCCATTTGTTTTGTCTAACTGATTTATTTTTTGCTTCTGCAGCTGAAAGGAGGTGACGAACAAGGAGGCCGCCGAGCGGGGCCTTGCTCCATCCGATCCGGCCGGCGGAGAAGGTGAGGGGCACCAATTGTCCCCAAGCCTCGGATGTCCCTGCCTTTCACAATGAGGCCAGGCGACCTGGAACCTCCTACCGAGGCCGAGGTAGAGGGGCATTCGGCCGATGATGTGCCGCTACGCACTCGGAAGCGCCGACGACCAGAATCTGCCCCAGCCTCTAAACTTGATGAGCCACGGCCGAGCGGAGCGCGGGCGCACCGGTGCTGTCCGGGACGGTTTCCTCGAGTACCCCAACCCCTCGGGGTTCTCCGAGGGCCAGCTCTGAGGTGCCGCCGTCCAGCCCTTCGAACTTTGCGCCGTATCAGCGTATGAGTGAGCTTCCTCCTCTTCTGCCGGTGGGCCGTCCGATAAGGCCACTGCTTCTCGAGCGAGCCGAGCGGCCGAATTTGATAAAGACGGTTCTGCGCCTCCCTCGGAGGCGTACATGGCTGCTGCTGATCGGCCAATGGTCCCGAGCAGCAGATTACTCTGACGGGCCCTCTTGCCCAAGCTTGGATAGATGCTCGGCGTCGATAGCCAAGATGACTCCCGGGCAGCTCGGCGATAGCAACCTTCAACAGGCCACCGGTATGCTCTCCTTTTCTTTGTTTGCATATTCGAATTATGTTTTTAACCTGTGGACATTTGTTGGTAGAACTGGTGGAGCAGATCGCTATTAGCGATCGATTGGCCGAACCGGAGGACGAGTTGAAAAACAAAAACCGGGGGTAACGCAGTGATCGCCGCCTGGAGAAGGCCAAAAAATCGCTGGATGCCGAACGGAAAAGGGCTAACGATTTGGCGAGCAAAGTCGTTCGGCTTGAAGCGATGATCAAGCAACGAGAGAAGGAGATCAAAACGGCGACCACTCGGAAGCAACAGGCCATCAATGATATGGACCTTATGAAGGTGGAGATCAGGGGGTTGGAACAACGCATCAAAGACTTGGACGCCCTGCTGGCCACCGAGAAGGAGGGCCGCTCGGCAGATCTCCAAAGATTCGAAGGAGATTTGGCAGAGCTCCAAGCCGCCAGCGATGCCGCCCACGCCGCGCTCAAGGAATACCAAGAGGGGGAGTCGGCCCGCTTTGACGAAGTGAGGAAAGCGTTCCTTTGCTCGGAGGGCTTCGGAGAGAAGTTTACCGACAAGATATCCCTCACGTTCGAGGAGGCGATCAAGGCGGCGGTGGGATATCTAAAGACCAAAGGTCACCTGCCTGCCGAGCTGACCATCCCCCCGAGGATCTAGCGAGCGTGATGGACACCATCCCCGACGCTCTTTTTGATTTTGATGTGTGAGGAGCGTTTTTATAAACTTTTTTGTATTCCCGCCGTTCGGCCCAGACTATCTCTGTAATGACTTTTTTGGCTTGCGTAATAGATGATCTTCTGTTCCTTTCACCTTTTATTGTGGCAAGAACTTACTAAGTATTCTTTATAACCATTCCGCTCGGCACCTCGCTATGCCAGACAAGCGAATTATCTTTAATGTCTCATTACGCGCCTGATCAGCCGCTCAGCGCGCAAACTTGTTTGCCTCTTTAATTCCGATTAACCATCCTTTGCTTCGCGCCTTACCTCAAAGGGGTTTTCGCTGGATGAGAGCCGCTCGGCCGCCGGCTCGTCTCTCGATATTTAACATCGGTGCTCGACGGCGCGGTTATTTATAGCCGGTCGGCACGGCTCTCGATTTTTAACGACGGGGCTCGTCGGCTTTCCACTCGGACGTTTATAGACGCCGGCTCGTCTCTCGATATTTAACGTCGGTGCTCGACGACGCGGTTATTTATAGCCGGTCGGCGCGGCTCTCGATGTTTAACGACAGGGCTCGTCGGCTTTCCGCTCGGACGTTTATAGACGTCGGCTCGTCTCTCGATATTTAACGTCGGTGCTCAACGGCGCGATTATTTATAGCCGGTCGGCGCGGCTCTCGATGTTTAACGACGGGGCTCGTCGGCTTTCCGCTCGGACGTTTATAGACGCCTCGCTCTCGATATTTAACGTGGTGCTCGATGCGGTTATTTATAGCGGTCCAGCGACTGATGTTTAACGACGGACTCGTCGGCTTTCGAGGCTAACTCCTTACCGGCGGCCCTTGTATCATATCCCGCTCGAACAATATTTATGCCGTACCGAACAAGACGGTCATTCGCCACGAGTTTAAATATACCCCTCCCACCGATCGGCTGGGGCCTTACTCTCGGCGCTTGGCGGATAATTTATATGCCCTGCCGAACGGCAAGGGGTCTTCTGTGAGAATCCTTCGTACGGAGAATGCTCAATGTTTTCCTCTCTGCTTCTCCGATCACAAGTACATAGGCGCTAGCATATACACGTAATAAATTACATTCAGACCTTTCATCCCCGATAAAGGTGGAGGTGATTGCATTCCACGGTCGCTCCACCGTCATCCGTCTTCATCCTCAAATAATAGGCTCGACCGAGCTTCTCAATAACCTTGAAGGAACCCGCCCAGGTCGCCGACTGGTTTGACTTTCTTCCAAACGAGATCGCTGACCCGAACCAACTGGGATTACTCGTCGGTTGTAGTTCTGCTTCACGGTATGCCATCAGCCGAACAGACGCCTTTGCCCTCTCCTCTTCTACCAAATCCAGCTCCATGTTCCTCCGCTCGGCGTTGTCATCATCGTAGCTCTGGATCCAGGCGGACTCCGACTTCAACCGGAATGATTGCCTCGCCGCCATATACCAAATGGAACGGTGTGACTCCCATCCCTTCTTTTGGCGTCGTTCGGATGGCCCACAAGACGCTCGGCACTTCATCCGGCCAACTTCCTCCCAAATGGTCGAGGCGCGTAGAATATGAAGAATTTCCCGGTTGGCCACTTCAGCTTGACCGTTGCTCGAGGATAGGCCACGGACGTGAAATGTTGCTCAATGCCTTAGCTTTTGTACCAATCCTCTAACATCTTCCCCGTGAACTGCTGTCGGACACTAGTCGGCGAGGATGCCGAACCGACAAATGATGTGTTGCGGATGAATTTTTAACCATTTGTTCAGTGATCTTTGCTCGGCCTCCACCCACTTGGAGAAATAATCGACCGCCACTAGTAAAATTTCCTCTGTCCTGCCGCCATCGAAAATGGACCGACAATATCCATTCCCCATTGGTCGAACGGGCATGAAACGCTGACGCCTTTATTTCTTCGCCGATCGGTGGGAGAAGTTGTGATACTTTTGGCATGATGTAGATACTGTCCGAGCGGCGTCTGTTTGTAAAGTTGGCCAAAGTATCCGCCAAGAGGATCTTCTTGGCCAACGCCGCCTTGGATGCCCCGCATGATCCTTGATGTACTTCACGGAGGATGTGTCGAGTCCTCAGCTTCGCATCTCGAAGGCGCGAGCTTTCTTGTAAAGTGATCTCCGATGAGTGTAACTGACCGCTCTCCTTCCGAGGAGCCGGCGCATATTCATCGGATGGTGTGGCGCGGAGGAATTCTATGATGGGTGTCCGCCAATCGCTGGGAAATGTGAGACCTTTCATCCGGTCGACGTGCGCTACCAACAGTACTTTTTCGATGGGTTGTTGTATGTCGACCGGCGTTATTGAGCTCGCAAGCTTGGCTAACTCATCGGCTGCTTGATTTTCCGCTCTGGGTATCTTCTGGACAATAACTTCTCTAAACTCAGCTTTGAGCTTCTCGAAGGCTTCAGCGTAGAGTTTAAGCCGAGCGCTATTGATTTCGAAGGTGCCAGAGAGCTGCTGAGCGGCCAACTGCGAATCCGAGTGAATAGTTACCTGACCGGCTCCCACATGCCTGGCAGCCTGCAAGCCAGCTATGAGGGCCTCATACTCTGCCTCATTGTTGGTAGCTTTGTAATCCAGCCGGATGGATAAGTGCATCCTTTCTTCTTGAGGAGAGAGCAGCAATATTCCGACTCCGCTTCCGAGCCGAGTAGATGATCCATCCACATATATTCTCCACATATCTTCCGACTCCTGCCTTTGCACCTCAGTCACGAAATCGGCCAAGGATTGAGCTTTGATCGCCGATCTAGGCTGATACAGGATGTCAAATTCACTCAGCTCCGTCGTCCATTTGATGAGCCGTCCGGATGCCTCTGGATTTAGTAGCACTCGTCCGAGCGGACTATTGGTTTTGACAACGATCGTGTGCGCCAGGAAGTATGGACGAAGGCGCCGAGCGGCGAGGAAATACACAGGCTCTTCTCCGCTCGACCTTACTAATGCTGAGCCGACCGCATGCTCGGTTGAAGACAAATACATATAAAGCGGCTCACCCGCCGTTGGTTTGGCCAACACCGGAAGAGAGTTCAGATATGCCTTCAAGTCTTCGAACGCCCGATCGCATTCTTCATCCCAGTGAAACTTTGTGGCTTTGCGCAAGATTTTGAAGAAAGGAAGGCTCCGGTCGGCGGTTTTAGAGATGAATCTAGACAGAGCAGTTATCCGACCGGTCAATCGCTGAACTTCCCTTGTATTTCTGGGAGGCGGCATATCTTGCAGAGCTTTCACCTTGCTGGGATTGGCTTCGATGCCCCGCTCGGTCACTATGTATCCCAAGAAGCGTCCTCCTTTCGCTCCGAACAGGCACTTCTGAGGATTCAGCTTGACTCCATACTTACGCAGCGTTCGGAAGGTTTCTTCCATGTCCTTGAAGAGGTCGACCGCTCGGACAGACTTAATTAGAATGTCGTCCACATAAACTTCTAGGTTCCGCCCGATCTGCTCTCTGAATACCTTATTCATCAAGCGCTGATATGTGGCTCCAGCATTCTTCAATCCGAACGGCATCACATTATAGCAATAAGTGTCGTCGGCCGTCACGAAGCTGACTTTTTCTTGATCTTCACGGGCGAGCGGCACTTGGTGATAGCCCTGGTAGGCGTCTAGCATACAGATTAATTCACAACCGGCCGTGGAGTCCACCAGCTGATCTATGGCAGAGGATAAAAATCCTTCGGCAAGCTTTGTTAAGATCCCAAATCTATTCACACCCTCCATTTGTTGCGGCTTGGAGACTAATACTACATTTGCAAGCCATCGGGAACTGCACCTCACGTATATGACCGGCTTCAGTTTTCCACCTCCGTCAGGATGATGGCGTTACATTCGCAAATCTCTTTTCTTTGTTTTACCTACGAGCATCCGGTTCGGACATGCAACTCATGCTGCGCTATGTTTGGCGAAATTCCGAACTCATGTGTCGACCGGACGAAGACATCATGATTTCTCCGAGGCACTGGATCAGCTCCTCTTTCTGCTTCTCCTCCAGATCGGATGCAATAAAGGTTGTGGCCTCCGATCGGGTTGGATGAATCTGCACTTCTTCTTTTTCCTCATAAATTAAAGTGGGTGGCCTTTCGGTGATGGTGTTTACCTCGATCCGGGGCGTTTTCCGAGCAGAATTGGCCTCTGCTCGGACCATCTCGATGTAACATCGCCGAGCTGCTAGCTGGTCTCCTCGTACTTCTCCCACATGGTCCTCCACGGGGAATTTGATCTTCTGATGAAAAGTTGAGACGACCGCCCGGAATTCGCTGAGTGCCGGTCGTCCCAAAATGACGTTGTAGGACGAGGGAGAGTCAACCACTACGAAGTTTGTTGTTCTCGTCCTCCTGAGCGACTCTTCTCCCAGCGAGGTAGCCAGCCGGATCTGGCCGACCGACTGAACCCGTAGAGCGGGGTCGTCATGGGCAGCAGCTCGGCTCGATCAATTTGCAGCTGATCGAACGCCTTCTTGAATATGATGTTGATTGAGCTCCCTGTGTCAACAAATACGCGGTGAATAGTGTAGTTGGCTATTATCGCTTTGATGAGCAGAGCGTCGTCGTGAGGCACTTCAACTCCTTCCAAGTCCCCGGGCCCGAAACTGATTTCAGGTCCGCTCGCTCGCTCTTTGCTGCAACCGACGGCATGGATTTGGAGCTGCCGAAGGCTCGCCTTTCTAGCTCGGTTGGAGTCTCCTCCGGTCGGCCCGCCAGCGATGACATTGATCTCGCCTCGGGAAGTGTTGCTTTTATTTTCCTCTTCCCGAGCGGACGGTCGGGACCGTTCTCTGGACGCTCGGCGATTCTCTCGCCTGGGAGAGCGATGCCGATCGGGAGTCTGTTGCCGTGTCCTATCAACTCGCGTCCGATCGGCTTCCTGAATTCTCTGTCGCCGATCGACTGAGGGAGATCGCCGTCCAGCACTCCGTGGCACACGATGAGCCACGAAGGGAAGACTTCGACAATCCCTTGTGTTGTGCGTATCCGTCCGGTGGAAGGAGCAGAACATCGGGGTCCACCTCTTCTTCGGTTTGGGCCGGGCGGCGGCTACCTCCTGCACATGGGACCGGACATGGGAAGATCGGATTGCTTCAGCTCTTGGTCCTCTAGGAGGCTGATGAGCGGCGTGCTGTTTCCGCTCGGCTGGAGGAGGCCGCTCGACGGGAGTCTCTTTTTTCCTGGCCGCCTGTGCTTCTTCCACGTTAATGTACTCGTTAGCCCGATGTAGCATGTGATCGTAATCCCGGGGCGGCTTTCGGATGAGCGATCGGAAGAAATCTCCATCCACTAGGCCTTGTGTGAAGGCATTCATCATGGTTTCTGAAGTGGCCGTTGGAATGTCCATCGCCACTTGGTTGAATCGCTGGATGTAAGCTCGAAGCAATTCCCGGGCCTCTTGCTTGATGGCGAACAGACTTACGCTTGTTTTTTGATAACGCCGACTGCTGGAGAAGTGGTGGAGGAAGGCCGTTCGGAAGTCCTTGAAGCTTGTGATGGATCCGTCCGGCAGCCTCCGGAACCACCGTTGAGCCGATCCCGAGAGAGTGGTGAGAAAAACTCGGCACTTTACTCCATCTGTGTATTGATGGAGGGTTGCCGTGTTATCAAACTTACCCAGGTGATCATCCGGGTTGGTTGTCCCATTATACTCGCCGATCGTCGGGGGCGTGTAGTGTTTGGGCAGAGGGTCTCGTAGAATGGCCTCTGAGAATTGGTGATTGATCCGCTCGGGCGACGCGTCCGCTCGGGGGGCTTTCCCCTTCCTGTCATCTCGTCGAGGCATTTCCTCCGAAGAAGACCCCTTATCTCTGTGAGTTGGTAAGGCATCAGGGGTGCGGAACAGAGCCCGATGAAATGCGACGGTAGGTGGTGCTTCCATTCGACCACCAGATGCTGATGTTGCTTGCTGCTCCGGCCGCTCGGATGCGGCTTTCTGTTTTTGCTCCACGAGCTTAGCGGCCCTTGTCTCGATCAGAGCGTCGAGTTCCTTGTTCGAAAGCGTCACCACGTGTTGTCGTCCAGCCTCGTCCATTGTTCCCGATCGGATGCAGGAGCGTTCCCACAGACGGCGCCAAATTGATCCTGTCCGAATCACCGAACCAAAGGACGCTGGGCACGTGGCGCGCTCCTAGTCGAGGACGTAGGCCTCCGTCTGGTCGCACGAATCTCCGGCGAACCTGCACAGAAGTCGGGCCGGGAAGGGTTCCCGGCGTCGACCCTCCGACGCTCAAGTCAGGCAAGCAAATAATGCAAAAGGTGGCTCCAGAGGTGATTTTTTGCGTACCTGCGGCGAAGTAAGAGGCTCTATATATATAGAGCGAAGAGAG